>NW_027133265.1:6730000-7348733 GCF_026122565.2 Emydura macquarii macquarii
TGGGAAGCCATTACTACGGACCGGTGGTCCTAGAGGTGATTGCCAAAGGGTATACCCTCCAACTCACGGCCTTCCCCCCCAACGCCCCTCCTAGGCTGTCCCCCATTGGGGACCCTGCCCTGGTTCAACTCCTGGTACAGGAGATTGAGTCGCTCCTCATGTTGGGGGCGGTGGAGGAAGTCCCAGTGGTCGAGGAAGGTCGGGGATTTTACTCCAGATATTTTTTAATCCCCAAGGCGAAGGGAGGCCTTAGGCCCATTCTGGACCTACGTCGCCTGAATAAGTATATTAGACGTATTAAGTTTCGTATGGTCTCCCTCGCCACTATCATTCCGGCCCTCGACCCGGGGGATTGGTATGCCGCCCTAGATTTGAAGGACGCATACTTTCACATCTCTATATTGCCTGCCCATAGGAGGTTCTTAAGGTTTATGGTAGCTGGGCGACACTACCAATTTCGGTCCTTACCCTTTGGGCTCTCCTCAGCACCCAGAGTTTTTACTAAATGCATGGCTGTGGTGGTAGCCCACCTGTGCCGCAGCGGTGTTCAAATCTTCCCTTATTTAGATGATTGGTTAATCAGGGGGAAGTCGAGGTCTCATGTGAGACATAGTCTGCTCCTCACACGCGAGTTATGCACCAGACTTGGGTTGCTTATTAATGAGCAAAAGTCCACACTCACTCCGGTACAATGTATAGAGTTTATTGGAGCTAAGTTGGATGCGGTACAAGCCAGAGCCTTCCTCCCTCAAACGAGGTTTGAGGCAATGGCGGCTATTATATCTAATCTCCACCGGTCCCCCACGACGACGGCCAGGCATTGCCTGCAGCTGTTGGGACATATGGCAGCTTCTACGTACGTAGTGAGGCTGGCACGATTGAGGCTTAGACCTCTCCAGACGTGGTTAGCTTCGGTGTATGTACCGAACAGGCATTCTCTAACTAGAGTGGTCCTGGTTCCCCCACAGGTGCTGTCATCCCTCAATTGGTGGAGGGACCCAAGGGAAGTGATGATGGGCGTTCCCTTCAGAGAGTTTATTCCATCTGTGACGCTCATCACAGACGCATCCGTTATGGAATGGGGAGCCCACATCTGTCGCAATCGGGGTACCCAAGGGCTTTGTTCACCGGAGGAGAGAGCTCTGCACATCAACGTACGCGAGCTCAGAGCGGTCCGGTTGGCCTGCAAGGCCTTCCTTCAGTTCCTGAAGGGCAGGGTAGTCCAAGTCCTCACGGACAACACGGCAGCCATGTTCTACGTGAACAGGCGGGGGGGGGGCACGTTCCTCGGCTCTCTGCCAGGAAGCTATTCGCCTGTGGGAGTTTGCGGTGAGGCACGATTTTCACTTATCTGCCTCTCACCTCCCTGGGGTACGAAACAGCGAGGCGGACCGCCTCAGCAGATCCTTTTCTCCCCGCCACGAATGGTCCTTACACCGGGACATAGTGGCTTTAATCTTCCAAAGGTGGGGTACTCCCCGTCTAGACCTGTTCGCTTCAGCCGGGAACAGGAAATGCCCGAGGTTCTGTTCACTCAGGGGTCGCGAGCCGGGCTCGCTGTCCGATGCCTTCTTAATAGACTGGACAGGGGACCTGATGTATGCATTCCCCCCCATTCCACCTCTGCCCCAAGTCCTTCTCAAGATCAAGAGGGACAGGGCAAACATCATCCTGATCGCCCCAGCGTGGCCGAGACAGCATTGGTACAGCATGCTGCTCGACCTCTCCATCACTGAACCGATTCCGCTACCCAGACGATGCAACCTGATCTCCCAGGACCACGGGAGATTGTTGCACCCTGACCTGGACTCCCTCCACCTCACTGCCTGGAGACTCTGTGGCTGACGGAGGGAGAGAGGGCCTGTTCCATACAGGTTCAGCAGGTCCTTCTGGGCAGCAGGAAACCATCCACTCAAGTAACGTATAGAGCTAAGTGGCGGAGGTTCTCGGGGTGGGCAGAATCGAGAGGGTTACATCCAAGCTTCTCACCTATACAGGCTATCTTAGAGTACCTGCTGCAGCTTAAACTGCAAGGCCTGGCTTTGGCTTCCCTCAAGGTACACCTAGCAGCCATTTCGGCCTTCCACCAACCGATGGAAGGCCGCTCCCTATTCTCTCACCCCATGTCGGTGAGGTTCCTTAAGGGGGTGGAGAGGACTTTCCCTCAGGTGCGGGACCCCGTGCCACCCTGGGACCTCAACTTGGTCCTCAACAGACTGATGGGACACCCCTTTGAGCCCCTGGCCACATGCTCCCTTCTCCTTTTATGTGGAAGGTAGCCTTCCTGGTGGCCATCACATCGGCCAGGAGGGTCTCCGAACTAAGGGCGTTGACCTCGGAGCCCCCCTACACAGTTTTTTACAAGGATAAGGTTCGGCTGAGACCTCACCCGGCTTTTATGCCTAAGGTGGTGTCTCAGTTCCACTGTAATCAGGACATTTTCCTTCCTGTGTTCTTTCCAAAACCCCACGGTTCGGAGGAGGAAAGGAGGGGACATTCGCTGGATGTCAGGCGAGCCTTGGCCTACTATATCGAGCGGACCAAGCCCTTCCGGAAGTCGACACAGCTGTTCGTGGCTGTGGCAGACAGGATGAAAGGCTCTCCTGTCTCCACCCAGCGAATCTCCAACTGGATTACTGCCTGCATCAGAGCATGTTACGAGCAGGCAGGCAGGGGTGCCCCTTCCAGGTGCAGTAAGAGCACACTCTACTAGGGCCCAGGCCTCTTCCGCAGCCTTCCTGGAGCGGGTTCCCCTGCAGGACATCTGCAGGGCAGCGACCTGGTTGTCGGTCCATACGTTCACATCGCACTACGCCATCGTGGAGCAGGCCAGGGAGGATGCGGGATTCGGCAGAGCCGTGCTGTCAAGAGCAGGTCACCGATAACTCCTACCCACCTCCAAGGTATGGCTAATTAATCACCTATATTGGAATGCATATGAGCAATCACTCGAAGATAGAAAACAAGGTTACTTACCAGTAACTGTTGTTCTTCGAGATGTGTTGCTCATATCCATTCCAAACCCACCCCCCGTCCCCACTGTCGGAGTCGGCAGAAAGAAGGGACTGGAGACCCGCGGGGCCAGCAGTGCCCTTTATACCGTGATATGAGCGCGGCACTCCAGGGGGCGCCTGAGCTGGCCCTGCAGGGCTTGCTAGGGAAAAAGGTTCCGAGAATCTGTGCACTGGGCGCACACACACCTATAATGGAATGGATATGAGCAACACATCTCGAAGAACAACAGTTACTGGTAAGTAACCTTGTTTTTTGGTGGAAGGCTTTTCAGACAGCTTGGATCTGCCTCACCTGTATCCATCAAGAGCCTGCTTGCATTCTTGCTGTTTAGTACATTGAGTAATTAAGAAGTTCTGTACAACCTGAAGGAGTCTTGACCCAAAACCTGTGAATCTGACCCATATCCTTCCTAGTTTGTGAAAAAGAGACATGAGCAATTAGTGCCACTTATGATTTGAAATAGCCAACTACCTCTTTCAAACACTGAATAGTCTGACTGATGCTGAAGAAATCCACCTTGTATACATTGGTTCTAACCAACTACCACCCAGTGTCAAACCTGCCATTCCTGAGCAAGCTCCTAGAGAAACTAGAGAGGCCAATTTCAAGTTCATGCAATTGAAGATCATATCCTAGACCTGGCACAATCTGGATTCAGGCCTGGACATGGAACTGAAGCCATTTTGGTAGCACTGATGAATGATTTCCTGCTGTCAATGGATAAAAGGCAGGCATCCATTCTCATCCTCCTGGGTAACTCTGTAGCATCCAGCACTGTCACCATGAGATACAGCTGTCTCACCTGAGAGAAGGGGCAGGGGTCCAAGGTCCTTCCTGGAGGAGTAGTGATGGAAAATCACCTCCACCAGTAGATCTTCAACTTGTGGAGTCACACAAGGATCAGTTTTCACTCTGGTCCTATTCAACATCTTTGTGCGGATCTAAGGCAAAATCTTTATTTTACAGATGGCTGTATCTAATGATACTGACCTCCGTTGTAAGGCACTTGGAGATGTGCTGATGAAAAGCACTATATGAGAACTTGGTTTTATTATTAGGTGAACTAGTCAGATAATGTGGGCTCAGGTGTCAGCAATATGCGGATGACACATAGTTCTACCTACTCTTCATCACATCTGACCATACCACTACCACCAAGATGGTCCTGTGCTTGGATGAGATCAGCTTATGGATGAAGAACAGCTTGTTAAAGCTTAACCCTGAACCCAAGCCAGAGTGAGATTATGCTTGTAGGTAGAGGAAAGCATTTTGAAGAATTTGCAGCTGTGGAGC
This sequence comes from Emydura macquarii macquarii, assembly GCF_026122565.2. Taxonomy (NCBI): domain Eukaryota; kingdom Metazoa; phylum Chordata; order Testudines; family Chelidae; genus Emydura; species Emydura macquarii. Next base: position 6,734,309 of record NW_027133265.1, read on the forward strand.
AGTGTCCTTTAGTTCAAGGCAGTAGCCCATAATTGGTAAGTTCAGTGCATAGTTTTAGGAGTGCTCTTGGATTCATCATAGACACTAAGTTTTTGCATAGCAGCATCTGCAAATAATGCTTTCTACTATCTCTGTTTGGGTAGGAGACTCCATCAACACTTGCCTGGACAACAGTAATGCAATATACTTGAGCCTGAAGCCATCATTGCTCCAACTAGTACGGAACCTTGCAATGTGTCTCAGCAAACATGGGCTGCTGGAGACATATGAAACCTATTTTCCTGTCTCTAAACAGGCTTCCTGTAGACTATATTGAATCAAATTCAAGGTCATAGTCCTTAACTTCAAAGTACTGAATGGCATGAGACAGAATATCTAAAAGATTGCCTAAAGATCTGGGACAAAGACATGGTCTACAATATTGCTCCACTTGCACAAAGGAACTTTCTACCATAAAGGTAAAGCTAGAGAGAGGAGAGAGAGCTATCTTGTGGACAGTTTAAGACTGTACTCCTGCAGGAACTAAAGACCATCAGAAGCCTTACTACCTTCCACACCAAGTGCAAGGCTCATTTCTTTGACCTTGCTCTATGTAACAGAAATACATAGCAACGTGTATATATATTAAAATAAATCCTACCAAAATAATACACACCGCTTTGCACACTTGTCTGCTTGGGGAAAGGAGGTGAACAAACAGATGACTGTCATAACTCACAAGTCTCAAACCTGGGTCTGCAGTGTGCATTGGAGCACCCATGCTCCGTCTATCTGGCAGCCTGCTGATGCTTGCTTACCTGGGACCCATGAATCCCAGCCCCAGTTTGAGGCACCACCCTGCAGTGCTATTGGCAGAGTCCCAGAGCATCTGATTGGCCTGCTAGCCCCACTTAAGCCAGCATCAGGAACAGGAAGGTGTCTGAGCAACTGGGCTCCAATCTGGTCTGGATTGTGTGCTTTCTGCTCCTGCTCACCAGGCTTGATTTCTTGGCATCCTGACCCAGTGTGACTCCTGGCATTTGATTTGTGGTTCTGACTTCCAGTTTGTCTCCTGACAGACTTCCTGATATCCTGACCTGGCTGACTTCTGTCTTGTGGCTGTGGACTATGTCTCTGACTGCTAGGTATGGCCTCCCATGACCTGGCTTGATTTACAGATTGATGTTGGTCACTTAATGCATTACTGGAAGGTGCTCAGATATTATGGTGATAAGCAGGATGTAAGAACCTACATAGAGTAGAATAGTGTGAAATTCTCAATGGTTTCCTTCTGCTGTTGCTTGACAAAGCTGTAACCTATGAATAGCAGTTATTCACTGGAGTTAACTGTTTGCAAGCTCAGGCTAGTGCTGCATTGATTATCAGTTGGTTCATTGCTTGGAAGTAATGTTTGCAGCCATGAGAGCTAGAAACCTTTTAAAAATGAAAGTTGAAATGCTGTGGAAGTTGACTTTAGGCCCCCATGCTTGCCAGTGAAAGATTAAAGTGTTTGCTTAAATATATTTTCATGCCTGAGCTGTCCAATTAGCTCTACTTCTGTTGTTCTTTCCTTGATTTTTTTTTCACTCTTGTGAATCATTTTTTCATGGCCATCTTCTCATGGTTTCTCTCTCGTCTTTGTCTCTTTTGAACTCTCGACCCATTTTCCTTATCTATTATTTTTGATTTTCCCTTTATTTTAAAGATCTGCATGTTGACTGCTGTTCTGAGATCAGTGCTGTTGAATAAATGCAGTTTCAAGCTTTGTTTCTCCTTTGATCAGATGCATCTATTGAGGTCTTAGCATCTATCTGTAAAGCTCATATCATCATCTTAATAGATTCTTGGATTTGTTGCATTGAAGAATGACATTCTTATAGTTGCAAATATCAAGTTTCTCATCATTTAATAACATCAAATGGTAATTCTTTTCTATTTTCAGACATCTGAAAGATATTTTTTATCATGGTATAACTCAACTGCTGCAGCAGTTTAAATTAAGCTTTCCAATAAATTTCACTTTTGGGATTCAGTTGTCCATAATTGATTTCAGGCTGAAAATATGTATTTTCAGGAAGTTTAAGAACAACTGACAATGGAAGTTAGAATGAAAGCATCCACTTAACCTTAACTAGAGAATTCACAAAACACAAATGAGTGTACATATTCTTGTTATATAACATGGGTGTTTTCCGGACTTATTTTTTCCTCTTCCAACTACTGATCAGGTTCAGTGTTCAAAGGTTAGAGATCTGACAGGATCACTGCAAATGGTGGTATGACTGTAGGGAAATGACTCTTGGGATGTGTCTGCATAGTGCTTTGGTTCGCACCAGATGTGTGTAAATTTTAGTCCACACAAGCATGCTGTATACTAACTGGCCCATGTAGTCCTTGCTGGTGTGCACCAAAAGTTCTCTAGTGCTTGTTAATGTAGTCCTGTTTTTTTCCTCTAACCACTACCCCACTAGGGCCATCCTCTTCCCCACATGGAGGCTGGGGCAAAGATTCTCTCTGGGAGCTGTTGTAAAATAGAAGGAAGCGAGACACAACCTTTCCTTGAGCCTATAGAGCTTGGCATTGGCAGCAGCAGGTAGAGGGATAAGTAGACTTCTCCCTTAGCTGGATGTTGCAGGGTTCAAAGCAGCAAGAATAAGGAATAAGGGGAGAGGTTAGGAAGAAGCGCCCAAACTGCATGGTTGTGTAGTGTTATTACCTGTAAAAATGGCACTGCCGAGAAGAGGAAAGGAGATTTGGGGGAAAAGACTCTTTCACTTGTGCCCAGTCAGGCACAAACTCCCTCTTTGGCTCTATTCACTTGATCTCCCTCCTGACCCCTTTGAGCTGCAGCAGGTAGGCAGCTGTGGGGCAGAGGACAGTGCTCTGGAGGACAGAATGGCTCCTGGGTTATGTAAACTTACTATATATTCCAGAATTTGTGCAGGTTTTGAAAGACTGCCAGCCTTCTAGTGACAGACCAAATCTGCTTTGTTGTATGTAGCGTAGTTGTAGCTGTGTCAGTCCCAGGATATTAGAGAAACAAGATGGGTTAGGTAATACCTTTTATTGGATGAACTTCTGTGATGCTGGGAGTACCTTTTCCAGACCTGAACAAGAGTTCTGTGTAACTTGAAAACTTGTCTCTCAGCAACAGAAGTTGGTCCAATAAAAGATATTGCCTCTCCCACTTTGTGTCTCAACTCTTTTTGGCTACTAAAAATAGGTGATTCAGAACTGAACATTTGAAGTTGACATTCTTAAATAGGTTAAGGAAGTCAAACTCTAACTTTCTCATTTCCAACTAAGTAGCCTGAAATGTGTTTTGCACATTTGACCTCAGTTGATTAACTGTGTAATGCCACTCTGTTCCCCAGTACTCTGCAACCTGGGATTAATCTTTCCTTCCTGTTTTTCTCCTTTATCTCACACATCTAAGATGTGTGCAGATTCTCCTGCTGCTGCTTCAACATTTGTATGATCCAGTCTTTTCTTTCTCCACACAGCAAAATCTTTTTGTCCAGGTTTCCTCTTTCCCCACCTTAAATACTTTAACCACCCGACCACAATTTACCCATTTACCGACCCATTTTAGCTCCAATCTCGAGTGCATACAAAATGGAGTCACTAAAATCCTCTTCCTGGCCCACTGTGCTGACCATCTCGCCCCCTTTCTCTTAATCTCTTCACTGGCTCCCTATTCTCCACTGCGTCAAGTTTAAATGTCTTATCCTGTCCTTTTAAATGCTACAAGACTCATCTGCCTGCTTACCCACCAGAGCTTCTTTGGAGATTTCTACCAGTTCCCCATATGTTCTGCTAATGACATCAGACATGATACTCTGTTGTGGGAAGCAGTCTTCATGCATCTTTCCATCTTTCCCATGTATGCTTCCTGAGCTCCTTCCTGAGTTCAGACCTCTTAATAGCCACTTCTACTGTGATATCCACAAGAAATGAGGTCAGCTAAGACATTTGCTTACTTATGCTTTTAAAAAAAATCTGCTCCAGGATGTTATGTACATGCCTTCAATGAGCAACAGTATGGTCAACTGCCGGTAATTTGTGTTCTTTCCCCATTCTCATTATTGTATTATGCCCACTTTATTCATTGTTGTTTGAAAATATATTAAAAACCTTTTGGGGACATTGATGTCTGTCTTGTACTTTGAGGCTATTAGCACACGGTTGGGCACTGTAAAATATATAATAATGACATGTTTGAACTTTAAAAGCAAGCTGTCCAATGCAAAATAGGAAAATAAAATTGTAAATGGATTTTAGAAGAAACTAATGGCAAAATGTTCACAGTTGTGTATTCCCAAAACAGAAGATCAAATTCTGCTGACATATTGTCCAGTTCTTCTTGGGCTGAAGTTTCCCACACTTAGTCTGATTCCAAAGTTGTTGAGTTCTTGGAACACTTACGATAGAATGAAAAATAAGTATTAAAATTTAATGACTCAATTTAAAAAAAATTACGGGAGATAGGAAGGATAAACATTTTGTAGTAGAATGATGCCTAGTTAACACTGTAATCCAGTATGCTTGTTACATAAAGCACTTCCCAAATATAAAACATTATCGCCTATAGCTTTTTCAAACATATCAGACCTTTCAAACTCCCCAGTGTCATCCTTGTTTTTCATGAAGAAAATCCAATTGGTGTTGGCAGGTTTTTTAATGATGATCAGTACTTACATTTTTTATCCTAAATTTAAGAGAGAGTTGCTGTATATAACCTCTTCTAGTAGAATAATATTTTATTCTGAAATAAGCCTGCTAAGGTATGTCTTTTAAAATAGACCATGTGTGTTTCTTCTGCCTGAGAAATTCCACAAATCACTTACAATGGGCCTTCAGCTTCTTTGCGACTTAAAGGGTAGTGTGGCCGATGGACGGCTTCCCCCTAGTGGATCTCGTGCTTTGCTCCCATTGGGGGGGCCAGGAAGGTGCCTGTCACCCAGTCTTCCCGGGGGAGGGGAGTAGGGACCCGGGCCCACCTGCTCCTCCAGGCCCCAGCCCAGGGGCCCTGTGATCAGCAGCTATAGACTGCTGGCTCTGTATTTTGAAGCCGCAGTCTCTTCCCCTGGGCTACTTTCCCCCCTCAGTCTTTCTAGCCTCTCCGGCCCTATGTCCTTGCTGCCCCTTCCTGGGCTCAGTACCTCCTTTTGGGGTTCCTCTGCTCTCCCCCACTTCGCTTCTCCGATCTGCTACTTCGCTCCGCACAGCACAGCAACACCTCTGCTTCCTCCAACTTGTGCCCTGTGTGTTTGTGGCGGAGCCCTTTTATGGAGCACCTGGCTGATCCCTAATTGGCCTCAGATGGCTCCTAATTGCTCCCTTGTGACGCCAGTTAGGCTGCAGGGAATAAAGCCCTGATCATCCTGGGGCTGATATACCTCCCTAGTTTGTAAATAGGTGTATTCTCCTGCCACCCTCTGCCCTTGATATATCACAGGTAGTTTGGCTAATTTGAGTCCTAATTTCTTTGTACGGCCAGGCTTCTGTGCTATCTGTATTTCTGTAGAAAATCTCCTTTCTGTTGCTGAGGTACAGCAATAGCTGTAACTCTCATGGAGCACCAGTTTGATTGGATAAGCAGAAGATGAGAAGCAGCCATAGAGGGTTGAATAGGAAGCTCTTGCAAAGTCCAAATTAGCTGGGAAGTTATTTATTATTTTATTATTTGTTTTATTTATATTATCAGCATTTTTAATTTGGACAGGAGACAAGAAATGTTTCTTACCTTTGTTAAAGCAAGAATGATCTAGTGGGTCTTCCACTAGGGATAAAAGGGTTACATCTAACAATAGAAGACCTAGTCCCACCCTGGAAAGAGACAGCCTACCAAAGACTGTACTCCTCACTGAAGAGAAATTACAAGGCTACTTTAGCAGTTTTCAGAACTTCAACAGTTTCCACATGTTTCACCAGGGTGATTTTGCCATAGGCTTGTCAGAACTTGGTCTCTAAAGGTCAGGAAATCATATGGTTTGAGAGCATCCTTAAGGAAACAATTCCTCACAGCAACATTCATATCTGGTGTATCATGATGACAGAACCAGATGGATACCCAGAAGTCACCTACTACAGGACAGACCCAACAAAGAGAACAACAGAATACCACTGGTCATCACCTACAGCCCCCAACTAAAATCTCTCCAGCACATCATTAAGAATCTACAACCTGTCCTAGCAGATGATCCCTCACTTGCTCAAGCTGTGGGAGGCAGACCTATCCTTGCTTACAGACAGCCCCACAACCTGAAGCAAATATTCACCAGCAACAGTACACCATACAAGAAGAACACTAACCCAGGAACATACCCCTGCAACAAACCCCGTTGCCAGCTCTGCCCACACATTGACTCTAGTGACACCATCACAGGTCCTAACCACATGAGGCACACCATAAGGAGCTCATTCACCTGCACGTCTATTAATGTGTAATATATGCCATCATGTGTCAGCAATGCCCCTCTGCCATGTACATTGGCCAAACCAGACTGTCACTACGCAAAAGAATAAATGGACACAAATCAGACAAAAAAACCCCAGAAACATCCATAAACCAGTCGGAGAGCACTTCAGTCTCCCAGGACACTCTGTAAATGACTTGAAAGTTGCCATACTTCTACAAAAAAACTTCAAAAACAGACTTCAGAAAGAAACTGCTGAGCTTGAACTGGTCTGCAAACTTGACACAATCAAACTGGGTCTAAATAAGGACTTGGAATGGTTATCTCATTACAAGAAGTAATTGTCACTGTTCAGACATTCTCACCTCCTAATCAATGGTTGTGAATAGGCCTCCTCTACTTCCCCATTGTTGTTCCTTAGTCGTGTGTACGTGTACGTGTACACCTGCTATTTAATTTCTACTCCTTACATCTGACGAAGTGGGTTACAGCCCACAAAAGCTTATGCATGCAGAAATTAATTTGTTAGTCTTTAAAGTGCTACAGGACTCTCGTTTTTTTTATGATGCCCTCAGTTCCTCAGCAGAATCAGTTGTTTGTGATGCAGTTTCCTATAGATTATAATAGGTAGTCTATTATACGTAGAGCAGTTTCTGGCAGCCTTCTAGGCAAGAGGCAAACGGTTCAAGGAACCAACAGACAAAGAAATCACAGAATTCTATGAGAAATCTGAAAAGATTGCGAAGTCCATCAAGTATAGAAGAATTCCCAGATAAAAACTTGATTACACTGTAATTATGAATACATGTGGGTAAAAACTGTAATTTTGATCTGTATCAATTGATACACTTGATACACTCTCCCCCTGCTGTGGGTGTGACAGATGCGGCGGCAGTGGCTTACAGAGGGGGCCATGTCCCCGGGCACTGGCCAGGCCGTCTTCAGAGGAGCTGCCCCCCAAGGGGGAGTGGGAGTGAGAGGGGCAGATGCCCCAGGCCTCCCAGTGGCAGAGGGGGGGCTTCCTGGCCACTGTGTGGCCAGGGTCCCCGCAACTCCTTCGATGCGCCCAGCGCGGAGGTGGAGGGGCCAGGAGGATGGGAGGTAGAGGGGCTGGGTCCCCGCAGCTGCCAGGGATGTCAGCGGAGGGGTGGCTCCTCCGAGGAGGGCCCAGCCGGCGTCCCCTCACAGGCCGGTGCCCGCTCCCCTCCTTGGTACACCACTGCCCACCAAGGGACCCTTTAAGTATAGCAGCCTCATGCTGCATCCTTTTACTAATTGCTTCTCTGTTTCCCTTGGCCAGTTCCCCGTAGCCTATCTTAGCTGACCCCCCCAGCAGCCAGGCAAAAGCTCCTTTCTCGCTTCCCTGGTCTTGATCCTGTCAGTAACTAACTGCTTAGTCCCAGCAGCCAGCCAGGAGCTATTCTCAGGTTCCCCTGAACCCTGCCAGCAACTGATATGTGCAGCCCCTGCAGTCAGCCCAGGAGCACCTCTTGCTCCCCTAATTCTTTCCAGGATACTGAACTCTCTCTGGCCCTGCAGTTTCTTCTAGGTGAGCCTGCTGGGCACTGATTGGCTGCTCCTTGCAGCTTCTCTCCAACTGGCTGCTTCTCCCTCCGCCACTCTAGGCATCTTGGAGGACTCTCCTCTTCTAGCCTCTTCTGAGGTGGGGTGTGGCAGGGCAATGAGGCTTCCAGCAGGGAGGCTCAGGGCCTAGTCCACCCCATCAAAATAGCACTCCTGTTAATAGATCCCAGAATATTAGCCTTTTTCACAACTGCATTATATTGTTGGCTCATATTCAATTTGTGATCCACTATAACTCCCAGATCCTTTCCAGCAGTACTACTACCCAGGCAGTTATTCCCCATTTTGTATTTATTCATTTGATTTTTCCTTTCTAAGTGTGGTAGTTTGCATTTGTCTGTATTGAATTTCATCTTGTTGAATTCAGATCAATTCTCCAATTTGTAAGGTCATTTAGAATTCTAATCCTGTCCTTTAAAGTACTCGTAGTCCCGCCAAGCTTGGTGTCATCCACATATTTTATGAGGATACGCTCCCACTTCATTATCCAAATCATTAATGAAAATATTGAATTGCACTGGATCCAGGACAGACTCCTGTGGGCCCCTATTAGATATGTCATCCCAATTTAACAGAAAATTGAGTACAGTCTTTCAACCAGTTTTGGATTCCCCCACCTTATTATAGTTTCAGATTGTAGATCAGATTTCCCTGATTGGCTTATGAGAATGTCATTTTGGACAGTGTCAAAAGCCTTATTAAAATAGAGATATATTACATCTATAGTCTCCCTCTATTCACTAGGCCATTGACCCTGTCTATGCCCTGGTCTACACTTACCTGGAGATTCAGCGGCAGTCGATGGGAGTTATGCAAACTACACAGAGTAGCGTGCATAACTCCCATCGACTGCTGTGCTTCACTTCTGCACGCTGCCTTCACTGCACCGTCGGGAACACAGTTCCTGTCGACGCAGTGCTACGCTACTTGAGGGGGTGGTTTTACTCAGTCAACTTCCTGATCGATTGAGCAGGTCTACACTGACCGCTCAATCGATCCAGAAAGATTGATCTGGCGGCGGCGACTTACAACCCTATTATCCTGTAGCTTACGCATAGATTGCTTAATAATTTTGCTCCAGTGTCTTTCCAGGTATTGAAGTTAGGCTGTCTGGTGTATAATTCCCCTGATCTTCTTTGTTCCCCTTCTTAAAAATGGGTATTATGCTTGCCCTTCCTAGTTGTCTGGGACCTCCCTGTCCTCCATGAGTTCTTCATGATGATTAACAGTTTCGAGATTGCTTCAGTTAGTTTCTTAGGTGCCATAAAGTGGATTTCATCAGGCTCTCCTGACTTGAATACATCTAACCCAGAGGTCCCCAAACTGCGGGGGATGCCCCTCTAGGGGGTTGCAGAGGAACATCTGGAGGGCACAGCAGGGCCTGGGCAGCCCCCACAGGGGTTGAGGAGGGAGCACCACCCAGCACCACTCTGCCCCGAGCTCTGCTCTGGCCTGGCCTCAGCCTCTGGCGCCCGGCTCAGCCACAGCCTTGGTGCCCAGTGCCCCCTGATGCAGCGCTGACTGTGGTCTCGGCACCTAGCTCCTCTACCACGGCCTCCTGCCACTGCGGCCCTGCTCCCAGCCTTGGCTTCCGGCTCCGACCGCAGCCCCCCAACTGTGACCTTGTTCCCAGCCGCAGCCTCTGGCCCAGACTGTGGCCCCACTCCCAGCCCCAGCTGCAGGGAAACGGGGGAGGGGTATGCAGACAGCGGTAAGGGGGAGACGTGGGGTAAAAAGTTTGGGGACCACTAATCTAACCTGTCTAAATATTATTTACCCTGTTGTTTCTCTATTTTGGCTTGCATTCCCTCCCCCTTGTTAATATTAATTGTACTGATCACCATTAACCTTTTTTTAGTAAAGACTGAAGGAAAATAGGCATTAAACACCCCAGCCTTCTTGATGTCAGTTTTTAGCTCTCCTTCTCTGCTAAATAGAGGACCTACCCTCTTCTTTCTCTTTCTCCTAATGTATTTACAGAATTTATTGTTACTGCCTTTTCTGTCCCTTGTTATGTGTAACTCATTTTGTGCCTTAACCTTTCTGATTTAGTCCCTACATGCTTGTTATTGTTTTGTATTCATTCTTAGCAATTTGTCCATGTTTGCACATTTCGTAGGATTCCTTTTTGATTTTTTTTGCATGGGGGGTGAGGTCATTAAAGAACTCCTTATGGGGCAGTATTGGCCTCTTACTATTTTTTTTTTTTATATTTTCTTTGCTTCAAAATAATTGCTGTTGTGCCTTTTATATTGTCTCTCTGAGAAACTGTCAGCTTTCCTGAACTTGTTTATCCTTTAAATTTTCTTCCCATGGGACTTTATCTACCAGTTCTGAGTATGTTGTATTCTGCTTTTTTGGAAGTCCACTGTCCTTATTTTGCTGTTCTCACTTCTTTCTTAGGCTACGTCTTCACTGACGGTGGCAAATTCGCCACCATCAGATAGATTTCTCTGGATTGACTGAGTGGTCAGTGAAGACCCGCTCAGTCGATCCAGAAATCGATGTATTAAGACCACCTTCTCAAGTGGTGTAGCACTGCGTCGGCGCAGTGCAGTGAAGACGGTGCACAGAACAGAAGCAGAGAAGTCGACGGGAGTCACGCAAGTTTTTTGCATACCTTGTGTAACTCCGGTCGACTGCTGCTGAATCTCGGAGGTAAGTGTAGATAAACCCCAAGACTCATGAAATCTATCATTTCATTATCATATTCACCTCAATTGCCTTCCATATTCAGATTCTCAACTAATTCTACCCTGTTAGTAAGAATCAAATCTAAAATGGCTTGCCTCCTTTTACTTCTCCACCTTCTGAAATAAGTTGTCCCCAGTACATTCCAAGAACTTGGACATTTTGTGTTTTACAATATTACTTTTCTAACAGAGGTCTTGGTAGTTCAAGTCCCCCATTGCTACCAGGTCTTTTGTTTGGACATATCTATTATTTGTTCTAGAAATGCCTCATCCACCAACTCCTTCTGATTTGGTGGTCTGTATTAGACCCCTACAGTGACATTGCTCCAGTTTTTCTCCCATTTTATCTTCACCCAGAGACTTTCAACTGGCCTGTCTCTCATCTGCTTTTGGATCTCGGAACAAGTGTTTATATATTCTTGATGTATAATACAATAGCTCCTCCCTTTTCCCTTTTCTTTCCTTCCTGAACAATCTGTACCCCTGTATACCAATATTCCAGTCACGAGATTTATCCCACCAAGTCTCACTGATGTCAGTTAATACATAATTTAGTTTATGTATTATTTCCCGTTCTTCCTATTTATATGCAAATGCAGGGAGTATGGGGAATAAGCATCTAAGATGTTGAGAGCCGATTCCCCCACTATTTTCTCTCTTGTTGCTTCTATGACCCTATTGCAATTTTCTATTCCTCCCTCCCAAACACATAGCCCTCTGTTTAAGGTCACCTATTTTTATACCTGCCTGTAGGCCTTTTATTACCTTTTCCCATTGAATGTAATTTAAAGCCCCTCTCACTAGATTGGCGAGTTGGTGTCCAGAGATGCTCTTCCTCCTCTTGGTCAAATGGACCTTTCCCAGTCTCTTTCCAGCATGCTTCTCTTCAGAACACCATGGTCAAGGAAGCCAAAGCCCTAATATTGTCATCAGCACAGCCTAATATTCTTCTTCGAATGCTTGTTCATGTCGATTTCAAGTAGATGTGCGCACGCTGTGTACACAGTTGCCGGAAGATTTTTTCTCCTAGCAGTGTCCATCAGGTCAGTGCAGGTGCTCCCTGAGTGGCGCTTCCGTGGCGTTGTATATAGGGTCTTGCCGACCTGCTGCCTCTCCAGTTCTTTCTTACCGCCCATGACAGTCATTGGCACTTCAGTCGTCTTGCATCTGCAAGCATTCTCCCCATGTTGTTTCTGCGGTTCCTGTAAATAGTTAGAGGTGGTTAGAATTAGTTAGTGGTTTCTAGTTAAAGCAGTTTTATAGATAAGCGTTAGTTAGGGGGTTTTCCTCCCTTTTTGGACTCCCCTTCCTGGGTACCGGGGCATACCTCAGGCCCAAAGCTTCAAGCCCTGGGGATCCCGTCACAAGCCTATGATGAAAGTCGGTCCACATGACGCCTGCTTAAAGTGTTTAGGGGAGTCGCACCAGACAGATCGCTGCAGGATCTGCAAGAGTTTCTGCCCTAGGAGCAGAAAAGAGAGGAGTGCTTACCTCAAGCAGATTCTCATGGAGGCAGCTCTTCAGCCATAGCCCGCGGACCCGGCACCTAGTGCATCAGAGCACAGAATTCCGGCATCCATCAGAGACTCAGTGGCACCAAAGAAGAGCTTGGAGCCAAGGGAACCCCGGCACCAACACTCGCTGGCACTGAGACCAGTAAGGCACTATTCTCATTCGCTGGTGCCCCGGAAGGAGAGGTCAGATAGAGGACGCTCCCCTACAGTGTGATCTATGGGAAAGGATACTGTTGTATCGCGCTCCCAGACAGCACACAGCACCGGAGTCTCCAGAGCCATTAACTTCAGCTCTGCAGAGGACATCTAAGTGTCCGGTGAGCATGGAGTCTCTAGTGAAAGAGAGCAAGGTGGAAGAATTGGACCTCCCCTCCACACCGGATACATTCCAGGCGGCAAGGGACCTGATTGCCATGACGCCTCAGCAGTCTCCTGTCTCAGTGGAAAGGGTACCACACCTAAGACCTCCGGCTCTGCAGGTTGCGGTGCTGGCTAGAGGCAAGCCTGCAATGATGTGGCGCCGGTCACCCGCATCTTGGTGCCGATCACCCTCATCCTGGCACCGGTCACCTGCGCCTTAGCAACGATCACCTCACCCCAGCACCAGTCGCTTGTGCCTCGACGCCGGTCACCCGCATCTAGGCACCAGTCGCCTGCACCTCAACACCATTCTATGCTCCCATCTAGCTCGGTGCCCCCATGGTACCTGCGGTCATAGTCCTGATCATCAGTCTTGGAGGCAGAGTCCTATACCTCTAAGCAGAGTAGGTGCAGGTTGGGAAGGTGTCACTTCACAGAGGAGAAGGGACAGGCACCCCCTGTGGGGCCATGGCCTATGCAGTGGCAGTAGAGGCCCTTCTGTAGAGTAGAGGCCCTTCTGGACCCTGTGGGCATATTTGAGGACAACTTTGAAATCCTTGGGGCTCCACACACCTTCCACTTTAAACCCAGTCCAGCCAGAAGTTCTACCCATCTCAACCCAGGCAGGATTTTTCCAGAAAGAGGGGTAGAAATAACAGGCATAGAACACTCCAACTGTCCAACCCGGGCAGAGGCTCAGGCAAACAGCCCCCAGGGGCAAAGCAAAATTTTTGAGGGTGTGCCCAAGGACGACACTCCAGGACAGTTTCTGGATCCTTGTCCTCATTTCCTAAACTGTTTATCCCATTTCTACTGAGCTTGGACCCGGCTAACGTCAGGCAGATGGGTTTTGCACACGGTAGAAATGGGATACTCCCTCCAGTTTTGCTCTGCCCCACCTTCCCATCCCCCTTCCCCATCCCTATTCAGGGACCCCTCTCACTTATACAAGAGGTACTGAAGCTGCTTTATGCTGGAATGGTAAAGGAGATCCCTCAGGACCTAAGGGGAAAGGAGTTTTACTCCAGATATTTCCTGATCCCCAAGGCAAAAGGGGGCTCAGACCCATCCTCAATCTGCGGAATCCCAACAGATTCAGAAAGAAACTAAAATTCTGCATGGTCTCCCTAGCCTCAGTTATTCCCTCTCTGGTTCCGGGGGACTGGTATGCCGCCCTCGACTTAAAAGACGCCTATTTTCATATTTTGGTAATACCTTCCCACAGGAGATTCCTCAGATTTGTGGTAGGACACACTCATTATCAAGTCACAGTCCTCCCTTTTGTCCTCTCGGCGGTTCCAAGAGTTTTCACCAAATATATGGCTATCATTGCTGCCTTCCTCAGGAGACACTGTGTTCAGGTGTATCCGTATCAATTGGCTGGTCAAGGGCTGCTCCAGGGAACAGGTAAACTCTCACGTTGCCCTAATACAGTCAACCTTCACCAGTCTGGATCTTCAGTTGAATATAAGCAAATCAACCTTAGCACCCACACAGAAAATAGAGTTCATAGGAGCAGTCCTGGATTCAGTCCAGGCCCGAGTGCTGCTACCAGAAGCTTGTTTTCAGACTATTTGCTACATAATAAAAAACAAGGCATTTTCCCACCACGACAGTTCGGAATTGCCTGACAGTTCTAGGCCACGTGGCCTCCTGCATGTACGTGGTCCAATATGCAAAGCTGAGACTCAGACCTCTCCAATCGTGGCTGGCATTGGCTTATCGGCCCAACAGGGACAGTCTGGACAAGGTGGTCTCTCTTCCACCTCAAGTCTTAGAATCTCTCCAGTGATGCTAGACCCTTGACAAGTTTGAAAAGGGGTTCCATTTGCCAGACTACAGCCATCTGTGGTGTTAGTTATGGACACTTCAGCATTGGGGTGGGGAGTGCATCTCTGATCTCTGAGGACTCACGGTCTTTGGTCCCCAGAGGAGCTAACGCTTTACATAAATGTTAGAGAACTGAAGTGGTCCGGTTTGCCTGCCAGGCATTCCAGTCTCACCTGGAAGGAAGAGGAGTGTCAATGATGTACAACACCACAGTGATGTTTTATATAAAAGGGCAGGGGGGAGCATGCTCCTCTCCCCTGTGCCAGGAAGCCCTCAGGTGATGGGTCTTCTGCATTGCCTACTCTTTACACCTGGAAATGTCTGACCTGCCTGGTTCTCAGAATGAGCTGGCGGACCGTCTCAGCCACTTCTTCAACACCCACGAATGGTCATTCCACTCGGATATAGCAAGAGACATTTTCAAAAGGTGGAGGTTTCCTCAAGTAGACCTCTTTGCAATGCAGTCCAACAGAAAGTGTCTTGAATTTTGCTCCTACCTGAAACACAGTCCAGGATCCCTAACAGATGCATTCCTCCTTCCATGGATTTGCCATCTGTACTATGCTTTCCCACCGTTCCCTCTCATTCACAAAGTCCTCCTGAAAATCAGGAGAGACAGGGCTTCGGTCATATTCATAGCCCCAGCCTGGCCCAAACAACACTGGTATACAACACTTCAACTATCTATAGACACCCTAATCACCCTGCCATTGGTTCTGGACTTGATCACACAGATTATCACACAGATCCCAACCTAGGGTCACTTCATCTCACAGCATGGAAGCTGTGTGGTTAAACCCCAGGGAGGCGGCATGCTTGGAACAAGTTCAGGAGGTCCTGCTTGGAAGTAGGAAGCCATGTACCAGGGTTGCATACTTGGCTAAATGAAAGAGTATTTTCCATATGGTCGATACAGAGGGGTGCTCCCCAGATGCAGATTTTGCTGCCTCTTATTTTGGACTGCCTTCTTCATTTGAAGCAGCTAGAGCTAGTAGCACCGTCTACGAAGGTGAACTTAGCAACGATCTCTGCTTTCAACCCTGGGGAAGGAGGTCGTTCGGTATTCATCAGTCCTATGATGTCTTGCTTCCTTAAAGGTTTAGAAAGTTTTAACCCCTTCTTCCCTCGGGTACGTTGCCTAATCCGAGCAGGGGATCTTAATCTGGTACTCAATAAACTAAATGGGACCTCCATTTGAGCCTTTAGCAACATGCTCGCTCTTATACCTCTTGTGGAAGGTAGCTTTCCTTGTTGCAATTACCCTCACCAAAGGAGAGTGTCTGAGCTCAAGGCGTTGACTTTGGACCCACCATATACAGTGTTCCACAAGGATAAGGTGCAGCTAAGACCCCACCCGGCTTTCCTCCCCAAGGTGGTCTTCCATTTCCACATAAGCCAGAAAATCTTTTTACTAGTGTTCTTTCTGAAGTCACATGCCAACAGCAGGGAGTGCAGTCTTCACTACCTGGATGTCAGACAGGTGCTGGCATTCTATATAGAGTGGACCACATCTTTTCATAAATCAAATCAGCTCTTCATCGCTGTAGCGAACAGGAAGAAAGGTCTTCCAGTGTCATCCCAAAGAATTTCTTCATGGATTACCTCTTGTATCTGGGCCTGCTATGATCTGGCCAAGGTGTCAGCTCCGGCTTTGACAGTGGCACTCTATGAGGGCGCAAGCTTCCTCAGCGGCATTTTTGGCACACATCCCCACATAGGAGATTTGCAGGGCTGCAACGTGGTCGTCCATCCACACATTTACATCACATTATGTCATTACCCAACATGCCAGAGATGACGCAGCATTTGGAAGAGCAGTGCTCCAGTCAGCAATTTCATGAGTTCTGACCCCTCCTCCTGTAGTCAGCTTGGGAGTCACCCATTTGGAATCGACATGAGCAAGCACTTGAAGAAAAAAAATGGTTACCTACCTTTTGTAACTGTTGTTCTTCAAGATATATTGCTCATGTCTATTCCAAGACCCACCCACTTACCCCTCTTGTCAGAGCTGAACAGCAAGAATGAGCTAGAGAGGCAGCAGGTTGGCAGGGCTCTATGCACAACGCTATGAAGGCACCACTCCAGGGGAAAAAGCCTTCCGGCGACTGTACCCGGTGTACTCACACCTACTTGGAATGGACATGAGCAACACGACTTGAAGAACAACAGTTACAAAAGGTAGGTAATGGTTTTTTCCATCAGTATTATGTAATGTCTGACAACAGCCTGCAATGAGTGACCAGATTAAAACTGAGCTGGTAGTAGATGTAAATCATAAGTAGTGATGCTGCTATTGGAGATGAGATTAAAATTTTCTATAAAAGACTTTTAAATTAAATACTTTTTCATTAAGCACTTACTTTTTTACATAAACTAAATACTTCCATTGCAAGATTTTTCTGTTTTTCTCCATACATTAGACATATAGGCCAGCTTTTTTCAAAAGTATGAATGTACATTTAGTGGTGTACTTAATTGTGAATGCAGTTTCCTGTGGTTGCATACACATATCGAGTATATGCATAGATACCTTATCTAAATCAAAGAAAACTCTCAACTTTTAGGATGTCAGGTAATGACTGAAATTCCTTAGTGTTTTTTGACACAAACATACCATATACAAAATTAATTATTTCAGCAATGTTTGGTTAATGTCAGGAATTGTTTTTTGGATAGAGGAATGAATATAACATTTAAATTGTGCTTTATATTCTGTTAAACAACAGTGCTATAGTAAGCATTGCACTTCAGAACAGTTACTGTGGTAAGTGTTCTGCTTCGATATATGATTTTTTGGTGGCAATCAAGCACAAATGTTAACTTAAAAACAACTTAAACACTTTAGTTGACACAGGTAGAAATGAAAATTGATTTTTTCTCTTGTCCAACTTCACAATATGAATACTTCTTTCCTTTAGAAGAAGGAAATGGGTTATAGCCTAATGAACTGCTTATAAGAACTTCTCTCTTGCACATCTGGAGATGGAGCTACTATAAGGTGGGTGCAAAACTGGTTGGAAAACCGTTTCCAGGGAGTAGTTATCAATGGTTCACAATCATGCTGGAAGGGCATAATGAAGGGGGTTACACAGGGATCAGTTCTGGATCTGGTTTTGTTCAATATTTTCATCAATGATTTAGATCAGTGTTTCTCAATTGGCGAACACTGTTAGGATTCCACAAGCAGCTGTTCTCTGCGCCGCTGAGAGCAGCTGTTCTCCGCGCCGCCAAGAAAGGGAAGATGTCCTGGATTTTTCGGCGGAGGGTATTGAGTGTAAGTGTAATTTAATTGAGAAACGCTGACCTAGTTGTTTGTATATAATTTGCTTATTTCGACACATTAAGTTGCATAAGGAATGATATGATAAGTATGTTATGCTGCCTCTATATAAATCAATGGTATGGCCTCATCTGAATACTGTGTGATAATATTTGAGTCCATTTCACAAAGGATATTACAGAAGTAGAGATGTTCAGAGACAAGTGACAAGAATGATCAAATACATGAGAAATTCTTATGTGGAGAGAGATTGAAAAGATAGGGATTGGTTAATTTAGAAAGGTGATGGGACATAATGACAGTATAAAATGATGGTATAGAGCAGGTGGATCAGGAACTTCTGTTCTCAGTGTCTCAATACAGGAACAAGGGGAAGTCAATAAAATTAAAAGGTGGAAAAGTCAAAATAGATGCAGATATGTTTTCACATGAGTAATTAAATTGTGGAACTCACTGCCATAGGAAATTATTGACCCTGGAACTTAAAATCGAAAAAGTGTTTGGATATTCATATGAATATTTGGAATATCTAGAGTTGTCCTAATAGTGACAGAGATTTTGGAATATATATTAAACCTTATGCTTTGGAACTATGCCATTGTCTAATTATTAGAGAGCAGGACGAGACCTCATTGGCGTGGGAGAGATTTTTTCTGGATGTCCCTAAACCTTCAACTGCCAGAAGATGGGACTGGATGATGGATGGATCATTCAAAATGGCCATGTTCTGTTCTTTCCCTCTGAAGCATCTGGCACTGGTCACCCTCAGAGGACAGGCTAATGGAGTATTGGTCGGACCCGGGATAACCATTCTTATGTTCTTATTCTACAACTTCTTATTGCAGAGTTCTTGCACTTTCTTCTAAATGATCTGGTGCTGGCCACTGTCAGAAGAACTTCTGATCTGATCCAGTATGATAATTCCTATGTTCCCTAAACAGTTCTGTGCTGTGTGATTGGTCAACATCTGATATTCTTTACACTACCATGAGATATGGACCTAAATTTAGGCTTGGCAGGACAGTCAGGGCGCAACTGGGTGCTCCCATCCCAGTAATGGCTCTCTTTTGAATACAAACTTAAATATAAATCTTGGTCCTGATAGGCTAGACTTCACTGAAGACTATGATTATCTCTGAAACTACCTCACTCAGCATGATCAAGACTGTCTGCAATTGCTATGATTCCCAAGAAAAAATAAACTTTCATTTGACAAGAGTGAGACTTGAGAGCAAGAGTCAGAACTTTCTCTGTAGTTGGCCCACTGATGTTGAGCTCCATTCAGCAAGAATTGATTATGACCTATTTATCTTTAACCACAAATCTTTCTACCTTCAGAACAAAATATAATAACCATCTCTTTGGCAGAGTTTCACATTCTGATAATACAAAGTAATAAATTCTTCCTGTCCCCCTAAAACAACTAAGCAGATCTCATATTTATACTACTTGTTGTAGTAGTAACTTTTTATGGTGCTTGGGTAATACAGTAACACCTGCTTAGAAGCAAAACAGACAATGTTGGTTTTAAAGTATTACTTTCGCTTTATGAAAAAAGCCATGGCGTTATTAAATTTGTGTTTAGTAGCGAAGGAGTTAGTCATACAAAACTTTTCCCTAGAATTTTAAAATCATTGTATTACAGTACACTGTTACATTAGTCAAAATACTGAGTATAGAATAAAATCTTATATACTGTCTGAAATTTTGGGGATTGGTATGTTTTCCGTGAACTTCAGGAATCTGATTTCTCCATAGTTGTGTTTATGACCTTCCTGGGCTGCAGTGCCTGCAAATTGTCATCATCTGGTATTGGTTAGATTGGTGTCCATCTGTGACTGCTGTTCCTACCAGTACTACTTTATGCAAATGTATCAGTTCCTACTGCTTCTTGAGCCCCTCTCCCGTTCCTATTTGTCTGTTTAGCCACTTGTGTCTTCTAATAATCCTAGATTGTGAGCTTTCTGGGGCAAGGACAGTCCTTGTTTCACACATTTGTACGGTACCTAGCATGATGGTTTCAGAACCTTGATGTGAGCTACTCGCCACTATAACACTACAAATAATAAAAATGGAAATTAAACTGTGTTTTTATTCCAGAGAGTGCAGTTTGTTTTTGTGTTTAAAATGCTGCTTTCAGAAAACAGTTATATATGGTTAATTTAAAAAAGAAAAACTTTTCTCTATTAAACATACACTTTTTAAATATTCCACATCTTAGTTGGGAGGGATGGAATTCTGGTGTGTTTCAGAAATCACCTTTAAATTCTGTGACATCAAAAAGTCTAGAATGTAATATTTTCCGTTTGATCACTGAGATTCTCTATCAGATTCAAACTAGTGATTTAGTTACATTTATAGACTGACTTTGTATCCCTTAACTGTGACACTGATTCAAATGTTTTGCCAATTCCTATATTTTAACATGGACCTCTGTATAACATGTTAAAAAAAAATTGTCACAGCAATGGCCTTGGAGAGAAGGTACATCAGCACTTTAGATGACAAATATTTCCTTCATTTTGTTTTAGGTCCTGGTATGAGACAACTTGGGTCAAGGAACATGTTTAAGTTAGTTTATCCTTCTAATCTGTTCTCACTTGATTAGTGTGTGCAGATCTACAGTAGAAGAAATAATAGTCATTCTGCTGCCTGTTTCTTATTCAAATCCAATCTGGAGATTAGTTTTGCTCCTCCAACCCCTCTTTTTGTAGTCATGAAATCTTTGTATCAATTCCATTTGAGACATTCTGTGTGAAGTCCTAATCGTGTATAATGTAAAGACAGTATTAAGAATGTACATTCTATTTTCAGTTATTTCAGGTATGTTTGTGTTGTTACTTGGCTCTTAAAAAAGTTAGTTAAACACAAGTTTAAAACACCAAGAATTAACATATCAAGAAAAGTCCTCATACATAATTCTTGAGCCATTCATTCACTTGTACCCTGTTTCAACACAAGACATAGTCATGTACTCTAACGTGTTTATCATTTTAAAGTTTTTAATAGCAAGGTTTCTAGATAAAGAAGAGATTTTCATTAGAGTAACTCAGTGAAAGAAAAACAATTAAATAATTCAACTAATACTATGCTTTCACTAAAGTGAAGCTAATAAAGCAGTATAAGTTACTAATGTTAAAATTTGTTTGGTTCTGATTTAATCAGCAGTTAAATCTCCAAAGAAAAGCTCTTTATATAGATTAGATCAAAGGGAAAGTATAGCCACTTAGTCGGTTTGCTTGGTAAGTTGAATATTGTTGTTGAAAGCTCAAACTAGATCAGTAGTTGGGACAGGTGCTCCTTCCTCAGAAGGTTTACTACTATTAGTTGTATTACAGTAGTGCCTAGGAGCCCTAGTCATGGACCAGGACCCCAGTGTACTAGGCATTGTACAAGCATAGAACAAAAAGACTGTCCCACCCCAAAGAATTTACAATCAATTATTTATTATAGCTCTATTCTGCAATTTCTTGTCAAATCCTTTCTCTGTGTATTTAGGGGATAATAGAGGGATCTCAGAACCAGACCCAGAGAAAATTATATTACTATGTCAGATCCCTGAGTACTGACTACCCTGCCGCCGGCGGATGCTGGGAGATACATAATAAGCTAAGTAATGTAGCTTGCGTATCTCCCATCAACATACGTACGTTGCCGAATCACAGCGTCTTCAGGGCACTGTGTGGACCGGAGATGCCCTCCCATTGATGCAGCCTTGCTCCTTTCAGGGAGGTGGATTACCGGCGTTGACTGGAAAGCACATCTGGGATCGATTGAGTGGAGCCGGCAGTGAAGACATACCCTGTAGTGCTCTGTCTTATAGTTGAAATGGGCACAAAAGTAGCCTTCCCTTTCTGATACTCTTAGCTGGCAAAGCAGAAGACTATCTTTTGTTTTAACACCAAGGAAATTTGATGAGGGTAGGCTAGCTTCTCATCAGCTTATTGCTTTTGCACTTGTGCTCATTGACCCCTCAACTTTCATTTCAACTTCTGGCTGGTAGGCCTCTGGTAAAACAATGAATCCATTCCTAAGCAAGGAATTTTCTTGAGGAATAGCCTGCAACTACCAATTTTCAAAACAATCTCCCTATGCACTTATTTTAGAGCAGCTTTTTGTGATGGGAGGGAGGGATGGGGGTGTATGAAAGATACCCCTTGACTATCTGACCTCAAATGTGCACCACTGATTCTACCTCAGCACCTGATGAGGCATAGCAAATTGCTTCAGAAATTAACTATGCATGTGGATTCTACAGCAGTTTGAAAAATCAGTCTTTAAACAGAGAGCTCAACTTAATGTTAAGTGTTTTGGCAAAGATCACTCTATAATATTGCCTAGTCTGGGCAAAAACTTCCAAAGGCAGCCCCTCAGACCAAACAAAAAGTAATAATGTGCACAGCATTTCACAGAAATGTCCCAAGGCCAGGACTTGAACTCACATTTCTCTAGGTGGTACATGAGTTCAAAGCCTAATTGCCTGTTGCCCAGAGCCACCCAACTGCTTGTG
Organism: Emydura macquarii macquarii; assembly: GCF_026122565.2. Classification (NCBI taxonomy): domain Eukaryota; kingdom Metazoa; phylum Chordata; order Testudines; family Chelidae; genus Emydura; species Emydura macquarii. The sequence goes on from NW_027133265.1 coordinate 6,756,478, forward strand.
AGGTAAAGTATATTCCTGCACACTGTTGGTCCCATAGTACAGGACTGCATGCTACAGGGCTACAGTTTTGCAGTGCGTGTGCAAATCCACTGTTTGTAATATGGATCCCAGCTTCAAGCTAGCTTGTAAATAAAAATCCACCCTGGCTAATTTTTAAAATCTTGCTTCCACAATATGGAACTGGATGCTGAAACTAGTTCAGATCAAATGCATTCTGATTATGTCATTTTGGGGGGCAAGGGCAGTGACATCATTTGAGTCCCAGGTGTTCATAGAAAGGTTATAAGAACTAGAAAATTTTACTGCCAGGTCTTTATCCCCCTTTATTTCTGGGGGAACTCTGCACCAAAAAATTAAAAGTTCTTTGCACAATGTTTTAAAATTCTGCATACTTTTGTCAAAATAACATGATATAATGGTACCTGTTTCAATTATTTTGGTAATTTATTTCAAAATACTCATCAGCAAGTATGTCTGTCTGTCTGTAACAATACCAACAATAAAAACATTCCCCTAGAGAAGAGTGTTAAAGAAACCGCTAAGACAACCCATTTCCTGTTTCTCTGTTATGCTTTTGTTGAGTTGCCTCAATCTGGGTTTGTCACATGTGCCAGCTGGGCCCATCTTGGGGAAAACTCCTCCCCTCTGGTCTCAGACACCCTCATCCCCCTCCCACACCCGCTGAGCCTAGTCACAGGGCACCCCCAGCCCATACACCTGCATCCCCTATTTCCTAAAGCCCAGCTGCAGGGCATCCTCCAGCTCAGACACCCCTACCTCCCATAGCCCAGGGATCCAGAGAGAGAAACAGCAAGATGCTGTGTCCTGGACTTGAATGGAGTTTCCTGCACATCGCCTCCTTCCTTTGGGATATGCTGGGAACTATAGTTGCTGGGAACCCTCCAGCTCTCTCTCCTCGGCAGTATCCTGTATTTGCAAGCCGGAGAGCTAGTCTCTACTGTGTCCAGCAGCCGCTAGTGGTGGCTAGCAGCTCTGCAGCACCAGTTCTTTGGGGAAAAATGAAATTCTGAGCGGGACATTAATTCAGCACAAATTCTGCATTGCACAGTGCTGCAGAATTCCCCCAGGAGTATCCCTTGCTGCAAATCAGGAGCCCCTTGAACAAATTATTCCAATCTACCCAAGAGCCTACTGATAATCTGAATATGCATTTGGATTTTCAAGTACTTAGAAATATCTGCTTTTAAACAGTAAGCTCATCTCAACTTTAACTGCTACCCTGCTGTAGTAAAACTCTGAAATTCTTCTGCATTTCAAGAACTATGCATCTCTCATCCTCCTTGGCAACTATTACAAATTATTGGTAAAATGGTAGCTCTCGCTGAGAAGCGTTGGCAACTTTCAGTTGTGAAGACATTAGAACTTAGACAGTAATTAAAAGTAGGTCTGTATTCAGTGCATGTCAATGCTCACTGAATGGTTGTGTTAAATGTGCCAGAGAATCTGAGGCAGTCAAAAATTCTTGGCTTTAAGAACAACATATCATAGAGGCCCTACATCACACAATGAGATATGTACAGAGCATCTCAGTGGTTCCTGATTCATAAATATTTAAATAAAGTTTGCTACTATTTTCCAGTTACAGCTGTGAGCAATTATTGTTACGTAGGCTAAAAATATATCTTAGCTGTGCTGAGACTTATAAGTATTTGTCAAAGTATGAGTGGTTTTCTTAGTATGGCAAGAAGAGGAAAGCAAGATAGTGTTGATATTTGTAGTGCCAGAGGATCAAATACTAGTCCTGCGTTGATGCATCCTTTGATGCAGGGTTGGCACCTGCCCCTTTTGTTTCCAAGATATTCACCCTGGCAGCAGATATGTTCAGAGTAGTTGGATCTCCCCCAACAAGCTTGGCTTCAAGCCCTTTTTGTGGCAAAGCATGATAGTGTGGTCCTTGCTGAGGCCACCGCAATAGGTAAAAGTGTAGAAATGACAGAGGGAAGTTTTGGCAGTGAATGAGCTGCTCAATGCAGATCCCTGGGAGAGAGACACACACACACAAGTTCAACAGATAGGAATTTGTTATATCCTATCAAGGATCATGAAATGCTCTACAGAAGACTTATTATAGGTAACGGGTGGGGAGAGTGGGATTCTGCAGCAACTCTGCACTCCATGGTTATTCCTTCTACACAGGCAAAAATGCCTGTGATATAGTTTCTCTATAGCAGCTATCCCTTTGGACTATAAATTTTGGTGGTGGGGACTTTTAATACCATGACACACTGAAATTCTCTTGGGATGTACGTTTGTCATTGTCTAAATAATCCTTGCATTGCCTAGGTCAAGCATAGATAGTCAGAGCTTCTTACCCAAAGGATCTTCTCCCAAGAAATTATACCTGATTGGGGAGCAAGCCTAAAGCAAAATGTTTTAATAACACAGTTAATCCAGCAGTAATAAGCAAGTCTCCTTATCTGAAATTTTTGAGGAATTTTGCACAACATAGTAAGGTCAGAACTCTAGTTGCTATGTGGATGGTTTGACTATTCCTGAGGGAATTCTGCATCACTGCATGTGTGCAGAATTCATGTCCCCCACAGATGTATTTGCTTCCCTGCAGAAAAATGAGTTCTGATGGAAGTAAAGGGAAGCTGTAAGAGCAGTCACACACCTCTCCCCAGCAGTGCAGCCATGTCATTTCAGGCTCCTGGAGCAGCTAGCGGAGAGGCAAGTCACCGTGTTGGGAGGGATCGTGGGGATGTCCTCCCCAGTGGCTCCTTCCTGGGCTCAGCTGCTAGTCCTGGCTGGGTTGGGGGTGGGGGAGGATAGGACTTCTTTTTCCCCTGCAAGGAGCATCCTGGTCAGACTCAACCCCAGAAACCTCCCATGGCTGTGCACCCCTCCCCGCTTCCTGTCCGCCTCACTCCCCAGCCACAAGAGCACATACAGGGAGCTACTCTCCCATCTGCCCAACCCCCATGCATCCAGACTCCCCCTGCTGAGCCTCACCCCCTGCATCCAGAACCCCCTCACACCAAGAACACTCCCAACTGAGCCCCCCGAACTCCCACCCCAACTGAGCCTCGCCCCCTGCATCCGGAGGGTCCCTCTCCACCCTGCACCAAGAACCTTTCCTATTGAGCCCCCCATACCGGAACTCCCAACCTGTTGAGCCTCACTCACTGCATCCAGAGCCCCACTCTGTTGAGCCCCTCCTACCTACATCTGGACCCCACCCCTGCACCCAAACCACCCCCCAAGCCCTCTGCACCCAAACCCCCACCCTCCCCTGAACCTAGACCACCCCAACGAGCCCCCTGTAATGAGCCCACCACACTGAACCCCAGCCAGCTGCACCCAGACCCCACTCCATCAAGCCCCACCCGCTTGCACCTGGATCATCCCGAAGAGTCCCCTGCACCCAGACCCCTCCCCCACTGTGTAACCCCTTGAGCTCAAGGGGAGAGACTATATTTCAAGTTTATTTGGGGATTTAATAAAGTAGAACCCTAGCAGAGGAATTTTGTCTTAAACCCTTTTGACTTTGTGGAGTTGGTAAGGGGCCCTGAGAGAAGGGAAACTGAGGCAGGGGGTGCCTGTAGTGTTCCTGGGTCAGCTAAGGGCAGGCACACCTATGACAAGCTAGTAGAACATTTACTAAGAACATTCAACCTGTTCTCTGTCTGTCTGTCTGTCTATCCAGGTACTCATATGGTTATCATTATAATATTGTGGGCATTGTTATGTTCAGTGGAATGTCTAATGGATTATTCTGATGCTGCTGGGCTTTTAAACTAAAAAATGAAAATTATTTAAGATCTGAGACATTCAGGGTGCTTTGAGTGTCCTGAGAATCTTTTTTTCCCCCTTCGTAGTGTATTATCAGTTGAAGCAAAGCAATTTGTCTGTAGCCATATGTTGTCTCTTGTTTTTATACTTGTATTATAAACTTGTTTTGTTCTGTTTGTACAACATGTAACATGCTATGGTCTTTGTCCATGACTGGGGCTTTTAGGCCCTATGGTATTACAAATAGATAATAATAATAAAGGAACTATGAGTCAGAAGCACTTACCAGTATTTAATATTTGGCCCCAAAAGTTGTTGTTTAATGAAAATGGGGAAGCTTTTTAACTGTGAAACTTTATGTAGTAGAAGGATCTGTGCTTTTACCTTTGGGGCTCTTGAAATCTAGTTGAGCCAGTAAAAATGTTACGTTATGCTAGCAGACTACTACAATTATCTTTGAAAAGAGGTGTTCCCACTTTTATTTTAGAAGGTAACTAAATACCAGCATGTGCTAACTACTGATGGTGAATCAAATCAAAAGAATAATTTAAAATCAGGTAAGTACAGATCTTATGTGGGAATTATATTTAGTCAGTTTAACTTTGCTTACAAATAATGCTGAAAATATGGGCTAAATTGTCAGAAACAGACTGGGTGACAGTACTTTAAACATATGAATCCAATTTCCATTCTAAACATCCTCCACTCCTTTGTTAGTTAAAATTAATGTTACCTATTTCCTGTTGGTCTGAAGTTTTCTTATGTATGTGTATATCTATATGTATGTATTCTTATGTATCCACTGTTGTTTGCACTGTGGACAGTAGCACCTCTATATGATGGAAACAACTAACACAGTTCACTGTTTTTTTTTTTTAGCATGAGATAGTTTGAACACACATATTAAACCCCAGTGCCTTCTTTCTTCATCACAGCTTTAACTTTGACTTAAAAATTGAAATTTGCCAACATTTGTGCCCCTAATATGGTATAATCACTCTTGACTTGAATAAAATCTAATTTTGATGGGGAGAATGTTATCTCTGGAACAGCTATTTTTTCCAGATAGATATCTATCTATACAGTTCAATCAGAAGATATGGGGAAAAGTTTATATTTTTTCCATTTGCAAATATCTGAATCAATTTTGCTTAACTCTCAAAAGCTTCCCTCATAGGTGAAAGCTTAGTATTGAAAACTTCAGACCAACAAGAAATAGATAACATTAATTTTAACTAACAAAGGAGTGGAGGATATTTAGAATGGAAATTGGACTCTCATGTAGCTTCTGCTAGCATGGAAGTTAAAATATGGATAACTCAAGTAAAGAAAAGCTTTTATAACTTGCAGAAAATTAAGTGCATTAAAAATTGTCTGTCACTGAAGATTTGTGACTCTAAAGCACTCCTACTGTTATGATTTTCTCTCCTGTGTCATACAGAGTTGTGTTAACTGTGTTTTGAATTTCTTGGCTTTGTCTCTTTGTAAAACTTCATTATTAGATTTATATATGTCAGTAATTAACATGAGTAATCACTAAATATTTTAATAGGAAAAACAATTAAAAAAAACCTTTTGGAAACTAAATGATTTAGATTTTTAAAATGTGTCCCTTTCTGTTGCTAAAATAAAAGAAAATAATTATTCTAGGTTGGTCTTATGTCTTTCATACCCAGAGTTTCTATTATATCTATTGTCAGCAGTTAATTTTCAGCTAGGAAATCTGAGTCTGCATGAGTTATTATAGATTCTTCACGTGATTTAATCAGGCTTTTGAGACAGACTTTATTCTCCTGGTCACTTTGAATATGTATGTAAATTATTATTTTCTACCAGTTTTTAGACTTGCACAAGATTTTTGGACTGTGAATACAGTGTGAAGTAAGCCTGCAGCCAGTACTACACATGTCATTAACTTGACATGACTAGCTAGTCTTACTGATTTCAGTGAGGTTACTCGCATACATAAAGTTCAGTATCTGCTTAAGTATTTCTAGGATCCAAGCTTAAATATTAAGAAACCTCTCTGGGAAAACCAAATGTTTTCTGGGCTGTCCAGAAGACAAGTATTGTGTAAGGAGCTGCTGGAGAGTCAAATAGTTTTATGGTTTAATTCTGATTTCAGATATTGTGGATGGTTGTATCATCATAGTCTGTGTGGAATAGCAGATTTTACAAAGTATGCTGTGATGTACATCATGTATGTAAAGATCCAACTAAGCTGTTCATGTAGTGCCCAAAGGTCACACTCAGTATCAGAGCCCCAGTCCTGTAAATTTTCAAAACTTGTGAAGTTTGTATAAGTTCTTGACTTTCTTTTTTCTATTCATTAGAAATGACGCTAATGTCATTAAGCTTATGTTGTATTTAATGTCTTAATATAATTAAAAACTAATTATTCTTCTGTATCACATGGTTTGAAAACATTCTGTTTGAAATAGTGGAACTACCATACAGATTAACCGGAAGGTGTAAGCAGATAATTTTATGTAATATCTCAATCAACCACAGTGGCCAGATAGCAATAGAGAATGATCTTCCCCTCACCCCTTCCAGTTAGTTTTTTGCAATATTGAAATTTAAAATCTGTATAAAAGAAATGGAACTAATTTATTGGATTACGTCAAATAGGAATACACTGTAGTTAGATTTAAATAAAGCTATCTGAATCATAATTCCCTTTATCCTTGTATGTGCTGTTGTGTTCTAGAGTTAATCTAGAAGGTTTTTTATCATATTAAGTACTTGTTTATATGTTATTTGTATTACTGTAGTGTTAGTCATGGACAAAGACCTCATTTTGCTAGGCACTATACACACAGAGAACAAAAAGATGGTTCCTATCCCAAAGTGCTTGCAATCTAAGTATAGGACCAGACACAATAGATGGATGCAGACAGATGGGGGAGTATAAGGCAGCAAGGAGACAATATTGGTCAAAATGTTTGGCAGTGGTTTCTGTGTACCAGTGGCCTAACCTAGGGAGAGTTTTAAGGAGGGATTTGAAGGAGTATAATGACAGAGTTTTGCAGTTGTTTCCAGGGAGCCCCTTCCATGTGTGAAGGGTAGCATGGGAGAAAGCACGAAGGCAGTTGTTTGAAAAATTAACAAGAGGGAGATGGAGGCTGGCATCATGGGTTGATCAGAAGTGGAGACTGACTTCTTGATACTGAATGGTAAATGGTAGGTAGAGCAGGAGTAGACCCTGAAGGGCCTGGAAAGTGAAGACAAGTATCTTATCTTTGATGGTATAGAAAAAGGGGAGCCAGTGGAGGCATACAAAAAGAAGGAGTGACATGGACAAAGTGATGGGTTAAGAAAATAGTCTTTGCAGAAGCCTTCTAAATGGATATTAGTGGGCAAGATTGTTTGTCCAGAGTGGAAAAAAGGATGTTGCAGTCAGTGACACAAGATGAAGAGAGACTGGACAAGAGTTTTAACTGTGTGAATGGTTAGGAAAGGCCATATCTTAGAGCTGTTATGCAGAAAAACTCTACATGATTTAGACATAGCCTGAATATGAATATCTATAGAGAGGTCTGAGTCAAAGGCCATGGCCATGGCCAGGTTATGGTCCGAGTGACAGGCAGGATGGCGATGCTGTCCACAGTGATGAAGAAAGGAGGTAGCAGGTTATGGGGGGTTGGAGGGAAAATTAAGAACTCTGTTTTAGCCACGTTGAGCTTGAGCTGACAGCACGATATCCACGAGGATTGCACAGAGACAGGCTGAGACTTTAGTGTGGATAGAAGGAGAGAGGTCTGGAGCAGAGAGAGATCTGAGAGTCTTCAGCATCTATATAAATTAGCTGAATTTGTGTTTGTGGATGAGCTTTCCCAGAAATAAAGGGTAAAGGGAGAAAAGAAAGGGGACCAAGCACAGAGCCCAAGGACTCCCCACTGAAAGTCAGAGGTAGGGGATAAGGAGGCTCTAACTTATCCTTCTACCATAACAAGGTAGTTAAAACCCATTATGTTTTTAAAATAAGCATTTTATCTTAGAGTAGATAGGCCTTGAAGAAAAGCATGAGAGGGGGGGAGTAAATAGGAGCTCATCAGATATAGCAGGGCCAGGGCTTGTATCTGTCAGGAAAGCAGGTCTAAATACCCATTAACATTTTACAAACAAACAAACCGCCTTGCCCCCATGTTGGGTTAGTATTGACCCATATTTTTTACAAATGGTGGCATCAGGGAAAAGTGAAGACAACCACCCTTTGTAATTTGACAAGGGTTCACAACAGATTTGTGGCAGAGGCAGGAACAGAACCATTTACTGTTGTACTTTAAGCCACTAGATCATGCTGCTTCTTTTATGTTATCTATATAAATAAAATTTAATTCCAGCTTCTAGGAAAGAGAAGTGATTTGTGATGCTATGGCAGAGTGATCTCTGCTGTCAGTATAGGATGAGAGGACTTTTTTTGTTCGGAGTTCTGCTTCTGTCTTCTCAATTGATGGTTCTGAAAGTAGTTACGAAGTGTATTTATGGAAATAGGCCAAGACATAAGCTTTCATAAACTGGAGGTGATTAATAGAATTTGGGCTGTCATGGAGGTCAATCATAAAGTTCTTTTTGATTAATTTTAGGTTCTCTTTTAGATAAGAAAACTTACAAAGGCCCTGCTGTAGGGGCTGGCTGATGGGGAAGTTAGCTGGTAGTCTTGTGAGGATTAGACAAGGCTTAATCATTACAATACTCGGAGATTGGTAGCCAGATAGATTTTTTTTTAAAATTTATTTTATCTGCTTCGATTAAATCTTGGTTCTACAGTTCCTCGAAAAAGAAATAGCAATATTTGCATATCACCTTTTTAATAACTGAGGAGCTACTTCATTATCATTGAGAATGGCATAGTCGCAAAATCATTACATATAGCTAAATACAAAAATGTATTTTTAACTGTCAGCTCTGTAAAGGCAGTCTGGGATTTAAAAGTCAAGCTGGTTTCTTTCCTTCTTGTGCATTACCAGTAATAAAGGTCCTGCATTCCAAATTAGAACCTAGGATCTATGGTTGTCTTTCTATATTTCTCTGTTGTATTTATTTGCCCTTTATTACCATGGTATCTGAGTGCTTCACCCTCCAATATGTTTATCTTCACAATACCCTGTGAGGGAGGGAAAAACTGTTATCCCCATTTTACAGATAGCAAATTAAGGCCCAAAGAAACTGATTTGTCCAAGGTCACACTGGACATCTGTGGCAGAGCAGCAAATTGAATTCATGTCTTAGGCTAGCATCATAGCCACTGGAGCATCCTTCCTCAAAGGCTACACCTTTTGCAACATCTTTGTCTCCAAACTATGCCCTTGTTAAAACTGTACAACCCCATTGCATTCAGTGGGATTGAACAGGCATAATTAATAGGAATTTAGTAAACAATTTTGTTGACATTGCACAAGAGCGAATGGTGTTCAGCTCAGTCTCTGCTAGTTGTGCTAACAGGAATAAAAAGCAATGCAAATTTATTTTTGTCACTTACATAAACAAATATGACACTGAATACACACAAGGAGCGTATCTGTGGAGTAAGTAGTCTTGGACACAAAGGTGAGACCTTCACCCCTTCTCTGACCCCTTTTCATCAGGTAAAAGGGCCAGAGTGGTGCAAAAGAACCTAAAAGCCTTTTATCTGGTTAGGGAAAGATTCTGCTATAGGTGTTGCTGAAGTTAGACATAAGGTTGCTCTCTTGGGCCCCCATCATTAACCCTGGCATAGGGCGTGGGGTAGAGGTGGAGCTACAGCACTTCAGCCTATAGAGCAACCCCAGGCAGCTGGCATGACTTAAAACAGTGCTGGCTAAATTACATTGGAGCATCTCCAGCCCACAGAGCTGTGACTGGGATTGGGAGAGTGAAAAAGCGGCTTAGTGCTACCATAGCCATCCTTCTCCTCTGCCTAGGCTACAAGGTTTTTGCTGTGCCTGAGGTTTGTTCTGTGCTTTTTGCCATATTTGTGAGGACTTCTTAAGAGTTAACTTAGCAGTTTCAAGTTCCAGTGTATCTTTAAAGTCAGACGTCTATTCTGCAGTGTCCTAACCAAGAAGTTATGTTAATGCTAATAAATAGGCAGTTGTTAATACAATCATATCCTTTTAGAAAACATTATTTAGCAATTATGAGTGAAAGTAGGAAGTGGGTAATGTTTCTTTTTCCTTTTCTTTAACTCTTAGATGGTAGTAAAAACTTTCATGGACATGGACCAGGACTCAGAAGATGAAAAACAGCAGTATCTCCCATTAGCCTTGCATCTTGCATCTGAATTCTTCCTCAGGAATCCCAACAAAGATGTGCGTCTCCTTGTAGCATGTTGCTTGGCTGATATATTCCGAATCTATGCTCCAGAAGCTCCATATACGTCGCATGACAAACTTAAGGTAAAATACCATTTTAAAAAAAGCCCTTTCTCCTATCTAATTCTCTTGTATTTGAACACACAAAGGATGTAAAACACATTTTTTTATATATAAAGTTTTTTAATATAGTGACATTCAGATTTACTAAAGAGACACTATTTAAATACATGCAATTACATTAATTTGGATGAACTCATAATAGCAATGTCAGGATTACTATACACATTTTACATTTTTTTTTCCCTTTTTATTTTACAGGACATATTCTTGTTTATTACAAGACAGTTAAAAGGCTTGGAGGACACCAAGAGCCCCCAATTTAACCGATACTTTTACTTATTAGAGGTAATAAAGTTATTGGAACTTTTAATAGACAGTATCTGCCCCATAACCGTATGACATGTAATCAGACTTTCTCTGTATGTGACAGCCTGTTTAGGAAATCTTTGACATGCTGTAGAAATTATGAAGTCATGAATCAGGGTAAAATTGAATTATTGCTTCTCCTAGAGGTTATATCTCAGTTTGTGTTCAGTAAATAGTAAGTCAGTATTTGTTGTCCATAGTTTGAGAATCAGAAAAATATTACTTTGCTTTAATTTTTTATTTTTGCTCATGATTAACCATGTCCATAGGATTTTACATAAAAATTTACCAAGGGTCTGATTGTTTCAGATGGGGGATCTGTGGGGCTTCATTCACACTGCAGTTTTTCCCATGTTAGGAAATCATTTCAGACACAGGCTGAATTGCAGATATGATTATGCTGATCACTGGGAAATGAATATAAATTTTAGTTAAGCTAATTTAAAAATCTACTTGCAAGACAAAAATGGCTTTAAAATTGTTATGCCTTGTACATACAATCAGGCCATGACTGTGTGTAGAAACCATCTTGCAAAGCTTAAATTTAAAAATTGCTTCATAATGTGAGAGAGAAGATAGCATGGATGGAGCTTACAAGTATGGCTATGCTTGCTGAGTTTAAAAATTGTGTCAATCTGCTTTTGTACGTATGAAATCGGGTGAGTTCTTAATTAGTTTTCATCGTGATTTATTATTTGTATTTTTATTAGAAGGCCCCATTGTGCTAGGCACTTATACAAACATAGAGACAGTCCCTGCCCAAAGAGCTTGAGTCTAAATTGTATAGTGACTTTTCTTTTATATTTTAGTTAGAAAAATTTAGACTTATGTGACTTAAAAATTGTAATTCTGTTATTGTGAATGTTTTATTATTTTGTTTGTTTTTATAGAATTTAGCTTGGGTTAAATCTTACAACATATGCTTTGAGTTGGAAGATTGCAATGAAATTTTTATTCAGCTTTTTAGGACCCTTTTTTCAGTCATCAAGTAAGTTGAATTATTTTAATATATATTATCAAAATATCCTTGATTTTTGAACCCTTGTCTATGCAGACTGAATTCTTCATTCAGTATGCAAATGTCATAGTTTGTAAAAGAATTAGTTTTTAAAAACGAAATTTCTGTGGACAGCAGATAGCGAAACAGTATCTATGATATTTCATTATTCATGTGCTCTGTCTAAAAAGCTTAGATTGCTTAGTGACACTAGAAATAATAATATTATTTTCAGATTCAATTATTTTTATTTTGTAAGTGTCCTGAGATTTATATAACTGACCAATTGAAGTAATATGTTCAGAGTTCATAAATGTGGAAAATATAGGTCAGTGAAAATTGAACAGTGTTAGTTGGTCATCCATTTATTTTTAAAAATACTGCTAGGACATGAATTTTCTTGGCCACTTGAGTGTCTGGAAGTTTAATTGTAATCACATTTTAAATCTTTTTTAGCAATAGCCACAACCAGAAGGTACAAATGCACATGCTGGATTTGATGAGTTCTATCATCATGGAGGGTGATGGAGTAACTCAAGAGCTTCTGGACTCCATTCTCATTAACCTCATTCCTGCACACAAGGTTTGCAAAGTAAAATACAATGACAACGTATAAAAATGTGTTTCAGCACAACCATGGTGTTTGTTTTTGTTTCCTTTGTCTTGTTACATTTCCCAATCTTTGGACATTCTGTACCGTCCATCACAGCCATCATTTTTCCAGCCTTGCAGCAATGGATTGGAAACTCCCTTTGGGAACCCATTAGTGTCATTCCTAAACTATCTGTCAGGTGTTCACCACTGACTGACTTAAGGTATGTCTTCACTGCCATCACATCAATCTATCTGGATCGATTGAGTGATCAGTGAAGACCCGCTCAATTGATCTGGAAATTAGCGCATTAAAACCACCCCTCAACTGACATAGTGCTGCATTGATGGGAACTCATTTCACGTCGGCGCAACGCAGTGAAGATGCCACGTAGAAGAGGAGTTACAAAGTCGACAGGAGTTAACGCAAGCTGCTCTGTGTAGTTTGCTTAACTCCTGTCGACTGCTGCCGAATTTCCAGGTAAGTGTAGACCTGGTCTCTGTCTACATGCTACCCCAAGAATTGTGCACTAAAAGAGCAAAACTAAGACAAGTCTCTTCTAGGCTAGTTTAATATGCTACTGAACTAGCATTTTTAAAACTTGTGTTTTAATATTTTATTTTTATTGTGGCATATTTTGATTTTTATGCAAGTGAATGATGGTAGCACGGCTTACCCTATCAGGCATCAGGGCCTGCTGTTTGCCTTAGTTTATCTTGTCAGTCAAACACTTCACAGTGGATGATTTTCTATTAACTCTTCTCAGTGTTGGTTTATTAACAGAACATTTAACTCACAGCAGAACCTCCAAAATTCTTCTGTGGGTTCAGTAGTTCTTTCCAGCTGCCTCTCTGGGCTCAGTAGTCTTTCAGCCCTAGAACATCCGTATAGCCGTCCCTCTGATGCTTCAGAGTCATTTATATAAACTCTTCCCAGCTGAGTCTTTTTCCCTTCTTGGCCTACCTTCCTACAGCTGACTTAGCTGAGGCTTCTCCCCCCAGCAGGCTCCTGTTGTCTTTAAGGTCTCACTCCTGAGGCCCTCTGTCTGGGAGCTCTGGAGAGTTATCATCAATCTATCCTTTCTCCAGCAGGCTCTCTGAACTGTTATTAATACCTAATCTCCAGGTTGAATTTATACCTTGTAATCTGATCACATGATCTCTTGAATTCTTAGGTCCATCACTTAAAAGTTAACTAAATATAGTTCATGTGAGCATAAACCCAACACCTTAAAACAGGCACACTGGGATACACATGAATTCTGCGTCCAATGCCCCTAATACATTGACCAGTGAAATTCCCTTGAAGAAATGCTTCTGCTTTGGATTCCTCTCTATAGAGTTTATCAGTAAATTTCAGCCATTAGCTGTAGTTAATGAACTGTATCATTGCTGGGCATTCATTGCCAGTTATTGATTAGTTAAATTAAAATAATAAAAAATTATGGCGACACTAGTTGTGGCTCTGTAATTAAAGTTGACTCTTCATGTAAAGAAGGTCTTTGTTATGCATAAAGAATACAGTGCATTCGCCCCAAAATGTACAACTTAGTCTCTGTCCACACAATGATTTTTTTTAGAGAATTTATAAGTTGGGGTTGGTCCTGCTTTGAGCAGGGGGTTGGACTAGATGACCTCCTGAGGTCCCTTCCAATCCTAATCTTCTATGATTTTATGAAATCTGTTCATTCATTATTGAGTTAAAATTCCCATATTTAATTATTTTAGGAAATCTGGCTTTCAGAATCAGACCTTTTTTGTCCCAAATGATCTCAGTAAAGAATAAGAGACTCTTCAAACTCCCTGAAATCTTGTGCCTGGACCACATTTAAAGATTTTTTTTAAGATTGGTAATGTTTTGCTGCTGTTCTTCATAATTTCCTATTTGTTCTTCAGCAACAAATTGAAGAACAACCCTCTTCAGAGAAATCCAGAAAAAAATGTCTTATTCTAAAATGGCTGTCATCTGTTGTTCTCAATGGGACTGTGGTTCTACGGTAAACTTACTAAAGATGCCAACTGCCATTCACCTGTTCTTTACAGAGCTCCTCTACATGTCATAACTGCAAAAGGGGCTACCATATTCTGTGAGGGCAGTTTGGCTTCACTCCTGCTGGCATAATGAGAAATAATCATCATGTGGGCTCATCCATGTGGAGAATAATGAGATGATGGCCTATAGCCTCAATCTTATTCAGAATGATAAGAGTTAGCCATTTTGAAAGTGGGCACGTCTTTGTAAGTTTGTCTGAAAAGATTTTTTTTGCCAGCCTCTCTTGACAGATTAACTTTCAGATACAACAAATAACGGCAAACAATGGCAATCCTAAATATATAAAATTTACTCACCAAGGAGAACAGGGGGGAGAAGAGTGCAGGGGAATGTGGGGAATAGGAGTGAAAAACTGGGGTGTACACTTTGACTGATTACTGCTGTTTTGCATCATTAGAGCAGCACAAAACTTTGAGAGGTCTGTATGCTTGGAGTGTTTGTGCAGAGTTGTGTAATGTAGACACAGTATATTGGTGAATCTGACCTTAAAAGATCAAATAAATTATTTCAAGTTGATAATATATACATACCTTTAAATCATTAGAAGCAATACATGATAGCAGTCTCTATTAGGTTTCTTGTTTACTGTTCATGTATGAAATTATTAATTTTTAAAAACCCAGGAAATTCCCAGGCAAAAACTACATTAATATGGAATTAAAGCTAAGAATAACAGGAGTTATGTTGAGTAAACATAATTGCTGGAATGTTTTAATTATTCCCAAAATAAGCATTATAAACTCAGGAAACTTAGAATTAATTTTAAATTTATATTCACCTATGTTTAGATATAGAAATGTACAGTTAGGGCATCTAAACAACCTTCAATCTGTCTTGACATGAGGAGAAAAATGAAAAAAAAATTATCTTAAAAGTCATTTCAATCTAATCAAGACTACAAACACGATTATGCCTTAATAACTGCATGGTCATTGCATGTTGTCAAAAGAAATGAAAGCATAAGGCAGTGATTCCCAACCTTTTTGGCTCGAGGGCCAGAGATTATCATTTTTACAACCCTGAGGAGCCACCATTCTCTGCCAGCAGCCCTCTTCACTGCAGCAAGATGGAAAGAGTTCAGTGAGGAGACTGCCTCCTCGCTGATCTCTCACCCCTTGGTTGCGGCAGGGAAACTGCACATGTCCTGTATCCCTGTGCACTCCATCTGGGTCCCTAGGCAGTGGCTCCTTTCTGCAGCCAAGGGAACAGGAGATCAGTGCTCCCTTTCCTCTGGCTCCAGCAGGGACCCCAACACCTAGGGACCCAGGCAGAACGCTTTGCTGTCTGCTGGAGCTGGGGAGGACTCCAGTGCCTATGGACCCAGGCAGAGTGTTTTATCATGCTCCCTGCTACAGCCAGAGGGAGGGGAGTATTGATCTCCCATCCCCTTGGCTGCAGCGAGGAGCCTGAACTGGTCTTGTTGTCCCGCGGCAATGCATTCCACCTGGATCCTGAGGCAGTGGCTCCCTTTACAGCTGGCAGGAGGGGAGTGGTGGGCCAGTATGAAAGACCCCGTGGGCTACTTTCGACCCATGGACCATGGGTTGTGAATCACTGAGTGAAGGCATTAAGAGAAATTGGAAAGTAGAATTGGGGTCAACACCACACATTAATTTAATATTCTGTAGAAGATATTTAAATGTTTTCTTATTATTTATAAAATTGTCTATGGGCAATAGAACTACTTATTGAGCAGTGCAAGGAAACCAACTTTTTTTGTTCATGATTTATTCTGTGAAAAAAATTCAACAATACTTTTAGCTTTTGATGCTCCTGAGTCAAATGGCAACTTTTTCACACCTTGTATAAATGTTGCTACAAGATACATTCTATGTGTCAAAGAGTCTGCATAGTTCAGGCAGTAGTGCAACTTTCCTCACAAGAAGCATAATCAAAGGCCTTATGAAGATAGCGGATGGTTATCCAGTAGTTTAAAAAATACTGCAAAATTCTTCTCTCTGATCTAGATTCTTCACTGAAGTAATTATGTTCTGCCTTCAGAGAGTTCCCTAGTTCTGTGCATGATTATATTAATTGTCTGGCCATAGGTATGTAAATCAGAAGCAACCTAGCACAAAAAGTGTAGTTTATTCTCTTGCACAGAATGTTGTGTAGTACCTCAAAAGATATGCAAAGCAATTGAACAATAATAATTCTTTGTTACTACAGAATAAGGGTACGGAATTTGGCCAGACTATTATTATTTTAATGGAAGTTCTGCTCACATGCAGAAAGCAGAAATTTTGTATTTCTTTTTATTTTATGTCCCATTGTGTTATATGTTATAGGCTGTTTCACATGGTATAAGATTTTACTTCTGGATCAGCTCCTTGTTTCAGAACTTTAGTATTCACATATTTACGAAGTAAATGACTTAAATAGCACAGCACTACAGAAAAAGCAGGGTAAAATATATTTGTATCTGAGCATGAACTATAGTGTTATACCTAAATGAATTGCATCTAGATTTATTCTTTCTTAATCAGTTAAGTATGCTCAATAAATATAAACGTGATACATCATTTCAAGAATGCAAAGTAGTTAATCTTGTTTTTAATGAGCTCTTATCTCAGGCTGCTTGTTAATGGTGACTCACTGACTATTAAGGTGGTATATGCAGGGCCCACATGTTCAGTTGCTCTGAAAATAGGGGAAAGCACACTCATTTTAACTATATATGTGTAGCAGATCTATATTTTTTTAAGTTCTAATCTAACAATATAGTAGAAATTTGGTTTTGGATAAATTATAAAATTTATTACTCAAAATTTCTTTTGTTTTTTCCCTCGCTAGTGTATAATCTCTAGGGATGCTAAGATTGTCACTAAATTATGAAATAATGAGGCAATGCAAGTTGTACATTGGAGTGTGATTTCCTCTCCCCCTCACTCCCAGTTCTTAGGGTTGAAGGGATGATATCAATTTGATTGAAAAACAGTCTTTACAAATATAATGGTGTTTCATCTCCCCTGTTGATTTTTATAGGGTGTCTGAAGTTAGGGAGGAACTGACTTCATTGGGGAACAGTGAAACTGAATAGACACAAGTTTTGTCAAATGCTCAATAAACAAATGGGGGGAAATAGATTTTTCCTAAGTCTTTCAGTTACAGGTGTTGTTTTTAACTATGTTAGGTCAAAATTTTCAGACTAGTGATTTTCAGATAAATACATCTAAGTTAACAAACTCTTTGTATGGGTTTTAGTTGAGTTGCAAAATGGCTTCCATTAAAACCATGTTTTTACTCATTTTTTTTAATTTTGCAAGATGTCTCCTTTGGGCCTGAAATTTTTCGTGCCTAAACTCAGCTCAAAGGTGAATTTTGAAAATTCCAGCTTATCATGGAAATTGAGGGGTATGGTGCTTTTGCTAGGGTTAAAAATATTTTGTTTTGAGTGTAGAATTATAACCATTTGGAACATGCCCAGTAGAAAAATCTTTGCAGGTTTACAAGAATGAAAATTAGCCTATGCAGAAGATCAGCACAAGGCCTGTAGAACACTGAAGTGGTACAGAAGCATTGTGCTTAGTCCTCTGCACAAGGGTGAATTTTACCACAAGTGTGCACATGAAAATTAAGTGCTCAAAACACATGCTTAAGATTATGCTAGAACACAGTTTTCTACCATATGACCAATTTGGTGCTTGTTAGTTACTAAAATGGGTTGTTTTTTTGTTTTTAAAGACCATGAAATGGGGGGAGAGGGGGTGGAATCCAATATTAAGCATGGCAACTACACTTAATTACAAATATGGTGGGTTCTGAGTGAAGGTGTGAGGGGTATGTCGTTTCTGGTTAAGTTCTATTTTGAAGTGTCTGACGTGTTTTTAGCATGTTCTAAGTCTGAAACTGTGTAATTAACATTATGGAGCTTTTGGTAGTTTTTGAGAATAAGTAGGTTGGTTTTATAAGAGCCATGAGATCCCTTTCTAAAACATGTTAGTTCATAGTTTTGTTTAAAAGAAAAATATTTAAAAGATGCCTTTTAAAGTAAATTTTATCCCATTTAAATTTGATTTTTCTCCTTTCTTTATTCCAGAACCTTAATAAACAAGCATTTGATCTTGCAAAAGTCTTGTTGAAAAGGACTGTCCAGACTATTGAACCATGTATCGCCAATGTACGTAACATATGCATTAATATACTCTTGTAACTTAGTTACCTAGTTGTTTGTTTGTTTGAAGGAATCAGTACTATAGAAAGTACATTTTGTAACACAGTCACAAAATAGTATCCTTATATTTTCAAAATAAGATAAAGGCAAAAAAAAAGTTGCTATCTATTATTAATTTCCATGTTAAAGAAATGGGTCAGGAATTTCAAGTTTTTAGTTTAATTTAACTTATCTTTATCCATGTAGATCTAAAATAAGCATCTAACTTGACGTTGTAGTAAATAAGTGGCCTGACTTTCAAAGGTAGCAAGCCGCAAAACTCATATTTAAATCAAGGCAGTTGTGAATGCTCTATGCGTTTTGAAAATCTGCATTTTTTTTATTTGGTGCCTAATTTTTAGCTTAAATATATAAAACCATGTGACTTCTTTACTTATTTTAATGTGCTGTACGTGTTTAAGATACTGATGCCTCAAAATCTGCAGGAAAATGTAACACAGTTTAGTCATAGTGTTTTTTTTATTTTTAGTAGTAGTAGTATTCTGGTACTTAATAGCACTTGTAGCATTTTCCCTCTTCTGAGTGTTCTACAAATATTGACTAATCCCATAGTATCTCTTTGAGGTATATAAGCATTTTATATGAGGTATATTAGCCCCATTTTACAGATATAGAACCCAGAGTAGAGAAATGAAATGATTTGTACATAGTTTTTTCTGATTAATTATGATTTAATTTAAAACAGGAAATCCTATTGTATGTGTGTATAATAAGATGTAATCAGTATTGCCAACCCCAAGCATTTAAAAAAAAAGATTTTAAAAAATAATAAATTTTGGGTTCTTTTTATTTGCCTCTTGGTTTTTGGGCATTTAAGGTTCCATTTTCCTGCACCCTACCTCCCCAGCAATGATGAGGGGTTTGATGCTTTAAAAAAAAAAAAATTCGTATATGTCCTGACTCCAGGAGATTGGGTTTAAGAAAAAACACCAAATATTGCAAGACCCATGATAAAAATCATGAGTGATGACAATACTATAACACTATATAACTCTTTAAGAATAAGTATAGGTTGATGATATCCTTTGGCTTCTTTAAGTACATTAGCGTACTTTTGCATGCTTGGCTATGAAAATTAGGAAGAAAAAATATTGACTATATTGGATGTTTCCTTAATCTGTTAAAATTAATTTTTGATGGATAATCATGAATTTTATGTTATCAGTTATTTTGCTGCATATTGACTCTTAGTTTTTATTGGGTTGTGGAATATTATGCTTGTTTTATCATAGATATTTGATTTTTAATATACCAGTTTCTCATAAATTAATTATGATGAAAGTCAGATACATTGAATAATAAAGATACTGTTTTTTTAAACTTTCTGGGCCCAAAACCATACTACTGCAGGCAAAACTCCTATTGATTTAATAATGTGTGCAGTATTGATCCTAATGTGTTAGAATTAGTGTTTACAGTACATGATCAGTAAAATACTTTTAAAAACCACAAAACTTCAATATTCGCATAAATGGGGAAAATCTTCAAAGAATAATAGCATTTTTGTTTGTTTGTTTTATGGTGTGTGTGTGTGTGTTCTAGTTTTTTAACCAGGTTCTGGTACTAGGAAAGTCTTCAGTAAGTGACTTGTCGGAACATGTCTTTGATCTGATACAAGAGCTTTTTGCCATAGATCCTCATTTATTGCTGTCTGTCATGCCACAGCTTGAATTCAAACTGAAGGTAGGTTACAGTGAAGTTCTTAAATTTAATACAAGTAAATGAGGAGTATAAAGTTACGAGCCACAGATTTAAGAATTATTTCACTATTCAGACTTTTACACTTTGTGTTATAGGGCTGTTATTTTAATTTGATTAAATGAAGGGGATAGAATTATGAACAGATTTGTTAAAATGGAACATCTGAAGGGCTTTCTTAAAAAAAAAAAATCAAATTATTTTCTTCTGTATATATTGTAATAACAGTACTGAAGGACTCATTTGGTATTGATATGAATGTCATAAATACTTGTATTTGGGGTTCTTTTTTAAGTCCTGGTCCTTATGTGTATTTCACTGTGGATACACACGGTCACTGCACCTCAGACCAGAAGATTCTTGCTAACGGTGTCTTTTGATCTGCATCTGGGCTCTTCCTCTCCTCATGCTCTGATTAGAGAGTATAAAGGGTCGACCAGACCTTTAGGTGGACTCCCTCAAAGTCTGAGGCTCCTGGGGGAGTGGGGGGGGGGGGAATAATGGATATAGGGGCTCATAGTGGCACGGGACAGGTACTCCTCTGTCTAGGTGACTTTAAGCGGACGAGCCCCTGCGAGGGGGGGCAGCGTCTGAGGTTCTCCCTCTGGGTCCTTCTCCGAGGGGGACCACCCCTCCCAGCTATTTCCTGCCGGGGAGCAGTCTCAAGCCCTTTCCCGGGCAAGCAATCTTTTGCCCAGCCCTTAGGTAGGGCGGGCGGGCAAGCAGTCCAGTGCCAGGCCCTCAGGCAGGGCTGGTGAATAAGCAGTCCAGCGCCAGGCCCTCAGGCAGGGCTGGCGAATAAGCAGGCCCGCTGTCTGGAGTGGTATGGAGGGGAGGCTCTCTCAGGGTTGCTAGGGAAAGAGGGAGGGGGACGCAGGCCCACCCGTCTCCACTGCGTCCCAGCCCAGGACCCTCGCAGTGGCAAAAGGCATTTGCCACAGTGTCGGCAGGGCTCCTGCCGTAACACACCGCCTGGGTTGCCCTAGACTCAGCCACAGTCTATGGCTGCCCCATGGCTTCTTCCTCCCCGGACCCCCAGGTACCTGCCTCCTTCGGGTCGCTGGGGTGTGGTAGTCCTACGAGGCCCTCCTCATCAATGGGTGGCAGCTCTGGCAACTCCATGGGTTCCTCCACGGAGGGCAGCTCCTCCAGGTCCTCCAGCCTCCAGGCTGTGGGTAGGGCTGGTAGGTTCTCCGGGTCCCAGGCTCTGTACTGCTCAGGTCGGCCCTCCGGCTCCTAGGCAGTGGGTGACAGGTGGGCCCTCCTCCGGCTCCCAGGCAGTGGGGAACTCCGGTGGGCCCTCCTTCGGCTCCCAGGCAGTGGGTGACTCAGGTGGGCCCTCCGCCGGGTTCCCAGGCTGGAGGTAAGACTGGCCGCTCCTTGTCGGCAGGGTCTCTGGCCTGGTTTTAGTTGGGAGCCTCGGGGGAGAGGCATCCTTCTCCCTCGGCCGTCTCCGCCTGACTGAGCTCGCAGGCCGGGGTTTTAAAGGCCTGGCTCCGCCCCCCCTGCTTCCGGTCAGCTGGTGTCCCTGGGGCTTCTGACAGCCTGAACCCGCCTACCTGCTTCCGGTCAGGGGTTTTCCTTCGGGGCCTTACCAGCCAGGGTGGGTTCAGCTCCCCCTCTGGGTCCTTCTCTGAGGGGGACTACCTCTCCTGGCTACACCCTCCCTCAAGGGCCATGGGAGGCCCCTGGGAGGCAGTGGGTTTAGGGGCTCATGGGCTGGGGGACACGGTGCGGATAGGTGAGGGTGAGGGGTGCCTGAGAGGCAAAGAGGAGGGTTAGGTAGGGGTAGCAGGACATGGCCATTGGCCAGTTTTTCTGTGCCTCAGAGGTGGCAACCCTGTTTATAACTTTTAATATAAATTTAGGCTCATGTTATTGTCTTGTGTGAAGTAGTGGAGTGATTTAAAAGTGGTTGTTTGGGCTTTTAATTTTCAACTCCACCACTTCTCAGACCCTGGGTAGTTCCATTAACAGAGATGAGCCCAAAGGGGGTTGCAGCATAAAAAGGTTTGGGAACTACTGATTTAAATTTTGGGCAACCCACTTCCCCACCTCCAGGGATCCCTCCCTTCCCAGTATGGGACTCCAGTTATGACCAGGATTCTGTGCTTAAAGAATTGTGTCTCTTACTAGTGATGACCACCAAAGGGATATCTACTGCCTTGAAATAGCTGATACGTTCTCTAAATGCAGTATCTGTTGCTCCTTCCTGCCCTGAACGCATTAGGCATGGGAGTTCAGACTTTGGAAACACCACATGAAGCTGCTATGAGGCTCAAGTCAGGCTAGGCTGACCCCCTGTACAGTGGGCTGAGGCACCAAACAGTGTATCACTCAGCACTATCACTTTGGATGTTGTCAGGCAAAAGTAGATCCAAGAGCTACTCCTCTTAGGCTAACTGGGAGAGCAAGAGAAGCTTAGAGAGAAATCCCCTTCCAGATCCACTTCTAAGAGGATGGCTGATTCCCCTACACCAGTGGCTTTCAACCTTTTTTTTTGTTTGCGGACCCCTAAAAAATTTCAAGGTAGGGACCTTTTTGGAAATCTTAGACATAGTCTGCGAACCCCATGTTGAAAACCGTCGTTCTTTCATAATGACAACCTTTCATGGACTCCTTAGACATAGTCTATGGAACCCTTGGAATCCATGGAACCACTGCCCTACTGATGATGATCAAATGACAGTTAGTGTCCAGTGCCGGGAAGCTCGAAAGCTCACTGAGGTCATGGTATCAACCCAAAGGCTTCAAAGACCAAGATCATCTCCACTTCGGCACCATTGGTAGAGGCAGGACCATTGATATCGAGGAAAGAGAGGCACGAACCTAGACCAGTATGACCTACATTACTGGCAAAGGATGGATGACCATCCCCTACGCCATCAGCATTGACAAGGGAAAAGATTTCATATGGTGTCAAATATACCACTTCGGAGAACATCATCATCCTGCCAAGTCCAGAATCTCCTGTCTTATCAATACCAGTCTTTGCAAGGGATATCCAGACTCTGTCAATCGATGGAAGTTATGAAAGAAGCCAGTCTCCTTTATCCTCTACCAGTCTGGCTATTTCCTCATCGATGATTCTGTCAGCACCACCTTTGGAGATGGAGCCCACATTTTCTTCATCAGGCTATTCTGATATGAGAGAAGGACTGTCATCACCACTTTCCACTGGAGGCTCATGTGTTGGAATTATTAATTATTATTATTAACAACAACCATACAAGGTATCACCACAACACCAATTTAACCATAAATTCCTCTATTAAATTCAAAGTTGAATACTATTTATACAGCTGCTCCAAACTTGCCTTAGATGCCTAAGCAATCATTACATCTATTATAGTAACATGCAATCATAAGTAAAGTATCAGAAACTTACAACAGGACTAGGCCCAGAATGCTCAAACCCATGTTGGCCAGCTCCAGCTTGGACAAGCAGACACTAGCAGTGAACTCCTAAGAATTTACCCTTTTATAGCTTATCTGTTAGACCCTATGTGACTATAGTCACTGCTTTGTGAATTCCTTTCTTTGCTAAAACCATTTAGAACCACCCCTGGTAATTGGGGCCTCTTCTCAAAGACTTTTTCCCTATCTTATCAGTTACCTTGCAGATCCAGTTTTTCCAGTTAAGCCACATTCCAAGTCCAGTATTTTCAGTTAAACATACCATCTTTCAAAGCCTTTCCATGACACCTGCATTATACATTAACTGCAAAGCATATATTTTCTTGAGCCAAACTAGCACTCTGTATAACCCTACACCATGATAGGTGCAAATCACTGTCAGAACAAAGTGCTTCTCTTTGATCTGGCAGCAGCACCTACAATGTTTATGAAAGTGCTTTCAGTCATGGCAGCAAACTTCTGGCGTGACAGTCCTATAGTCTTTCCATATCTAGATTGAGTTTTGATGAGAAAGTTTTATTGAGAGGTACATGAGCCTCATCTCCGATAAATCTTGGAACATCATTAGGAATCTCTGTGAATGTAGAAAAGTTCATTTTAACGCCAACAGAGACCATTAGAATTCAGTGAGGGTACTATAGACATGATCAGAGCCAGAGCTTACCTCCCTGTGGATAGGTTTCAATCTGTGAACATGCTGATCAACTGTCTTAGAAAGCACCCCCAAACTTGGGTTCTGTCATGCCTTATCCTCCTGGGTCACATGGCTTCTTGCATCTATGTGATACCATTCAGGAGGCTCTGACTTCACTGTCTACAAGAAAATGGCGTATGTTCCAAGCAAGCACAGTATGGACAAATTATTTATGCTTCCTCCCAGGATACGATACTGTCTAGCTTAGTGGCAGCATCAGAAACAGGTGTATGTAGTTCCTTTAGCTCCACCACCTCCTGAGACACATTAATTATGGATATCTCCCTTATAGACTAGGGTGCTCATCTGGATGACATACAACTCAGGGAACATAGACACCTCACGAGTCCAGGATGTATATAAATCTGGAACTGAGAGCAGTCTGAGAGGCCTGTAAGCGATGCGATACCATTCATTTATACCCACATATTCAGGTAATGTTGGACAATATGACAATTTAAATGTGCTCTAAGTCTACAAGTAAGGGGGAGCAAAATCTATGTGGAACTGGTGTATTTATCATCTGATTACCCTATTAGCAGTTTATCTTCTGGGAATCCAGAATATTTTAGCGGATAGTCTCCGCAGGTACTTCTTGATGGAACATGAATGAGAGATCCACAACTCACTGGTGAAAGACGTATTCCAGCAATGGGGATCTCCATCTTTGGGCCTGTTTACATTACAGAACAACAAGAAATGCACAGTTTACTGCTCCAAGGGAGCGCACAGTCAGAACTATGAGAGACGAGAAATTTGATGCAAGTCTTTCTCTCAAACTCATTTTTACCTCAAATTCTCAGGAAAATCCAGCAGGACAAAATGGTAATCATCATCGTCACCCCTCAAGACAAGCCCAGACCATTCTGATTCGCCGTCCTCCTCTGTCTGTCATCACCAGTCTTTCCCACACAGGGCAAGATCAGGCATCCAAATTTGGAGCCACTTCACCTCACGACTTAATATTTGGATGGGCATCAAATTTAGGACAGAAATGTTCAGCAGCTGTTAAAGCCATACTTAATGACAGCAAGAAAGAATCCATCAGAAAGTATTACTTAGTTAAGTTGAAAAGAAGAGGAAATGGACATTCCCACTATTTTAGATTATTTACTCAGCTTGAAAACTTTTATTCTTTATAGCTCCCTGAATGGCTTGCTCAGAACTTTCCCTCCAATAACTGGACCTGCTCTGACATGGGATTTCAACTTGGTCCTTTCTGTGCTAACTAAGCTGCCATTTGAAGCATTAGTGACATACTTTCCCATTTATCTATCAGTGTAGCCTTCCTAGTGGCCATCACTTCAGCTAGAAGGGTAGGCGAACCTGTGGCCCTGAGAGCCTACATACTATATACCATATTCCACATGGATAAGGTTTCATGGAGACTGCACCTGAAGTTCATTACCAATGTAATCTCGGATTTCCATATGAATCAGATTATATGCTTACCTGTATTTTTTCCTAAGCCTTAAACCACCAATGAGGATCAGAGATTCCATTCCCTGGATATGTGTCCGGCATTGGTTTTATGTCTTCAGAGAACAAAACCCTTTAGAAGATCATATAAACTGTTTTTGGTCCTGGCAAAATGCATGAAAGGACAAGCAACATTTTCACAAAGACTATCCATATTGCTCTCTTACCAGTTATCTAATACACTGGACAGTGGAGGAGCAAGTCACTCTGCCAGAGCAAAAGCTGCTTGGTAGCTTCGCTTGACATACATAAAACAGCCATGCAGAGTTCTGTTCGGACTTTCACAAGACACAGTGCCCTGGTGCAAGCCTCCTCAGTTGATGCATCCTTTGGGTCAGTGGTCCTACAGTCATCAGTACTACAGAGAGTCCTTGCACCCTCCTCCATCATGAGTACTGCTTGTCAATCACCCATAGTGGAATACACATAGGGACCAGTACTAGAAGAAGAAAGAAAAGTTACTTATCTTGTAGTAACTGGAGTTATTAGAGATGTGTGCTTCCAATATGTATTCCACTACCTGCTCTTCTTCCCCTCTGCTTCGGATCATAGACTTGATTTGCAGTAGAGAATGAATTGGAGAGGCGGTTGGTCCATACCACCCCTTCTGCTCTTGGATTGACGCGAGAGGAGAGGAAGAGCGCAGGTGCAGACCAAGTGACACTGCTAGCAAGAGTTTTCCTGCCTTAGGGGCATGGAACACATATGTACCTAGAGTGGAATACAAATAGGAACCACACATCTTGAAGAACTAGTTACTATAAGGTAAGTAACTTTTCTTTTCCACTATAATAGTCTAGCTAGTTAACACAAAAATAAATCAGTATTATCTAACTGAACATAAGAAGACTTTTTGAAGATCAGTATGCAAAATTTCCTGAGAAACTGGATAGGTAGAGAATTTGCTCTTAGTGAGCCAGGACTTTCCATTTAGCATACTAAGAGGTTAAAACTTAATTTTACTATGTGGAGGAAAAGAGTGTAGAGAAAGTGGGCTGATAAGTGGACAAAGGGTAGGGAAAACTGATACAAAGTATATGGTATGTTAACAAAATTTTTGTAGTAGGATAAGTATTTCTAAGTTATCTATCAGTCTTCCTATAACCAGTTAGAGAGTTACCTGACTTATGAAAATCCTGAGTAGCAGCTGGGGAATCGTTTATCCTGGTTTTTTTTAATTGTTAACATAATCATCTGTGTTTTGAGCTTGTGAGCACCTTCGGGCAGGGGGTGGGCCTTATTTTATGTGTTTGGAAAGCACATTGTGGGTACAACTGGAAATAAATATTAAATAATGATTGTCAGAGAATAAGCACCCTGCTTTTAATGATTTTTAGTAGGATTTTGGTACCTAAACTCCCTTTGAAAATCCCACCCTAAATATCTCCTGCTTTGATAATAAACATCTGTTTCACTTCTACATTTGTTTTAATAAATGTCTCAAACTTTTCCACATTATATTTGTTAAAATACATTTTAAAATAAAAATAAACTACATCATTGACTATAAAAAGGACATTTAAAATGACTGGAGTTATGCAGTATACAAACTTCTGCATGTGTTTTTTTATTCCTGAAAGAAAGATTTTGTTTGGAAGTGGACAGCAATCTATCCAGAGGCTTTTGTATGTTGGTTTAATAGGTAACTGTGTTTGCTGTCATTTTTGTCTGATGGTACTAATGCTATGTGACTAGAGTTAAAGAAAATCAAAGTATCATTATGGAGCAAAGATGCAATCTTATTTTTTGCTTGAAAAACCAATTTCAAATTCAGATAATTGAAAACCACCTTTCTTGCTTTATGGGTACCATGCCTATGGCTGAAGCAGACAGGATGAAACTCCTTCCATAGTTTTAATAGAACTGTATAATCTGTCAAATTTTGCTGTTGAGCAATACCAGTCTGAAAGTGCAGTTTTAAAAAAATGCTTAAAAATGTAAAATACTACTTTTAGAAAAATTTTACAGATTTGTTGAATTTAAAAAAAAAAAATGTTCTCTACCAGTTAGTCTGTTTACCTTTCTTTGTCCCTGATTCATGCCTATTTTTATCCATGTGAGGGAGTCCATTTGAAGTCACTAGGACTACTCATTCTTAAAGTTAGGCATGTGCTTAAGTGCCTTTCAGAAGTGGATCTTTCTCAGTATATTACTCACACTGATATAAATTGGTGTAGGATATATTCAGAGCTGTCTGGATTCCAACTACATGATAAACTTATATCCGTAATTCATTACTATAATCTATATTATTTAAATCTTCATAAAGTACAAAATAATCAAGTGATATTAACAAAGAAAAACAGACTAATGCCTCATTTTAAAGGTGTTTCACAATATGAAAATTAAAATTAGAGGTAATCAGAAATTTTATTTAATTAAATTAATTAAATTAAAATAAAT
Organism: Emydura macquarii macquarii; assembly: GCF_026122565.2. Classification (NCBI taxonomy): domain Eukaryota; kingdom Metazoa; phylum Chordata; order Testudines; family Chelidae; genus Emydura; species Emydura macquarii. The sequence goes on from NW_027133265.1 coordinate 6,784,462, forward strand.
ATTTTAACTTGGTAATTCATTGTGGATGGATGGAGGGGAGGGGGGAGAGAGGATTTCTGTATTGTAACAGTACAACTATGAGAATTCATAAGTTCCTTTATATCTTAATATGGACACTCAATGATTTAACAGTTTATTTACTTCTTTTTGGTTTTTAGAGTAATGATGGAGAAGAGCGTTTGGCTGTTGTTCGACTTCTAGCTAAACTATTTGGCTCTAAAGATTCTGATCTGGCAACACAAAATCGTCCTCTTTGGCAATGCTTTCTTGGACGGTGAGAAAACATTCAGACAGACTTCAGAATTTTTATTCTTTAGAAGTGCTAAGTATTCCTAATAGTACTGATAATAAGAAACACTTTTTTCCAGCATTTCTCTATGTTTTCAAAAGCTATAGTGAATTTGTTTTTATTTGGGCATGAAGATTTGTTACGTATTCTACTTGGACTTTCAGATACCCTTTGACTGCATCCCTCACTAATAGCTCTTAAGCAAACTAAGCAGTCATGAGTTAAGAGGGAAGGTCCTCTCATGGATCAGTAACTAGTTAAAAGGCAGGAAACAAGGATAGAAAAAAAGGTCGGTTTTCAGAATGGAGAGAGATAAATAGCCATGTCCTCCAGGGAGCTGTACTGGGACTAGTGCTGTTCAACATACTCATAAATGGTCTGGAGAAAGGAATAAATAGTGAGGTGGCAAAGTTTGCAGATGTTACAAAATGACTCAAGATAGTGAAGTCCAAAGCAGACTGCAAAAAGTTGCAAAGGGATTTCACAAAACTGGGTGACCTGTTCAACAAAATTGCAGATGAAATTCATTGTTGATTAATGTGAAGTAATGCATATTGGAAAACATAATCCCAACTATACATACAAAATGATGGGATCTAAATTAGCTGTTACCACTCTAAAAAGAGACCTTGTAGTCAGCAGCCAGAGAGTGGCAGCTGCTGGCCAGGCGCCCAGCTTTGAAGGCAGTGCTGCCACTAGCCGCAGTGCAGAAGTTAGGATGGCATGGTATGGGGAAGACGGATCATCACCTTTGGGTGGGAGGAGTCATCACAGCCTGAAATATTTCAAAAGAGGACCCAGCAAAAAAGTTGGAGAGCCCTTGATCTATAAAATCATGACTGGTGTGGAGAAAGTGAATAAGGAAGTGTTATTTACCCATTCATATAAAACAAGAACCACGGGTCACTCAATGAAATTAATAGGCAGCAGGTTTAAAATAAACCAAAGGAGGTACTTCTTCATACTCCACACAGTCAGCCTGTGGAACTCATTGCCAGTAGATGTTGCCAAAGCTGCATCTGGGTTAAAAAAACAATTATAAAATTTCCTGCAGGATATCAATGGCTATTAGCCAATATGGCGAGCCCTGTGCTCTGGGTGTCTCTAAGCTTCTGACTCTCAAGTGCTAGGAGTGGAAACCAGATGGATCGCCTATTCTGTTTATTCCCTTTGAAACATCTGGCATTGAACACTGTTGGAGGACAGGTTACTGGGCTAGATGACCATTGGTCTGATCCAATATGGCCATTCTTACGTTCTTTTGATTTTTATTAAATAAAGTTTTAAAATACGGAGTCTTTGATCCATATAAAGTGTTTTAAAACAAAAATAGTTGAAAGTTAGGTTGTAAGAGAGTGCCTGAAGAGCAGGGATTGTGTGTACAAGGATACAGAAGTATAAGAGCTTTGATTATGTTGGTGTATTGTAAAGTTATACCTAAAATAATCTTTTCAGTTGATTTAATAAATATCTCAGATACAAATTTCTAAAAAGAGTGAAGTACTGTATTTGTTTTTATTTTGTGTGGCCACATACCTTAAAAAAAATAAATAGCAGTTTTAAGTGCAACATTGTATTAGAGGATTCTTATTTTCAACACTCCATTTAAGTCATTAGAGTCAAGATTTAACCCCAAGTGTATTATTATTATGCTGATACTTTTGAGCTTCACATTTTGAAAACCTAATGGAGATTAAGACAAATTCTATTTTATGTATTCTTTTGTATTCTAAAATTATTTTAATGCAGTTGATGAAACTCATTCTTGACATACTTATGTGACGATGTAAAGAGTAACATAAATTTTTAAAGATAATCTAAAAATTAACATTAATCATTTTCCATCTTTCTAGATTTAATGATATCCATGTCCCTGTGAGATTAGAAAGTGTGAAATTTGCCAGTCATTGTTTAATGAACCATCCGGATTTAGCAAAAGACCTCACCGGTAAGATGTGTAATTTAAAATTTAGAATAATTTTTTACAAGAGGAGGCATATGTTGCAAGTACATAGCAATATGGTTCTGAAATATGTTAAGACCAGACTTGCCCATGCTGGATGAGAGTACTAAGGCATTCATTTAAGGTAGATTTTTCTACAGAGGACAAGAGTTTGTTTTTAAAAAGTAGGTGTTTTCCATTGTTTGGGGTATATTTTGATGCCAGCCTTATAGAACTAAGATGGTACAAGCGAACTATCCTATGTAGAATTAGTTTTAACCTCACCATCTCAAATGTTAATGAAATCTTGGCCCTAACAGAGCAGGTTAATCATTAAGCACATGGAATGGGATTTTCAAAAGTACTCAGCATTTTTTTAACTCCACTTCCATTGATTTACAAAATCCCATCCATGATCTAAAGATTAAATTCCTCCTACAGACCAGCATTATAGCCAGTTTTAAATGGGGAAAGTTGGAAAGTAGGGGTGTAAAACATAACATGAAGACCAGTAACTTTCTTTGGCATATTTTTATTTTCAGTCCCCTTCCTGCTCTTCCTCCACCCCCGCCTTTTTTAATACCCTAATTATATGGCATGTGCTGAGCATGCTTGGCCTCATTTTCAGTGGTGATGAGCACCAGCAGATCCCACTGACTTCAGTGGGAACTGAATGCTTAGCACCATTGAAAGTCTGGACGCTTACCAGTAGGCTTTTTTCCCCTTAAATCAGATTTTTGTCTAGTTGCTGAAGATGAATGAGCTGATTTTTATAAAGTGGGCAAATAGGTCTATATTTTCCTTTCTTTTAAATGGTTCACATATTTTGGAAATGTGGAATAAAGCATTATTACTAAGTCTCAATTTGTGCTCAAAGTATTGTGTAATATCTGGAAAATATTAGTTTTGCCTGTCTTCACTTGGTAGTATTGATGCATCAGGCTATGTGTTGATGTTCTGATATCTGTATTTGTCGATAGGTATCTTCTCAGGCTACGTCTATGTTACGGGAACTATAGTAGCATACCTACAGTGTAGACAAAGACTATAGCAGCAAAAGGGGTGTTTTCATCATTGTAGGAACTCCACCTCCATAAGCAACAGTAGCTGCATTTACACCAAGGACTAGATCGGCATAACTGTTGTGGTTAGATGTGGATTTTCCATAGCCCTGTGCACCATCGATCTAAGATTAAAGTGTAGACCAGGCCTCAGTAATATTTATTGGAAAGGTATATTTAAAGTCTTTTAGGTAAAAGAATATAAGTGAGGGTCTCAAGGTACAGTTGTTCAAGTTGATGTTGTATGATTAAGAGAGATGTTGGTTGTGACTCTGCAGTTAAGATTGCATTGAGATTTGTAGCTAAAGCAGGAAATAAATCCTTTAATTTCTATTCATTGTTTCTCTAGAATTTTATAAAAGAGAGATTAAAAGGGATTGGGTTGGCTAGTAGTTTAGAGAATACTAACTTTTCACCTCTGGTTCAGATATGGTTTAAGGTGTAACTCTAAATGAGTTTGATCTCATTAGGGTCTCTATTGGATATTAGCCAGTACCACACAAACACTACATAATTTGAGCTGTTTTGTGGCATGCTGAAGTAACCATTAGAGTGAATGTGGCAAAAAAGTTCTTGTTAAAAGATATCTAACTATAAATTTGTGAAACTAATATAGTCTGGTTAAATAGACAGTTTTAAGGATTCTGATATGTATTTTGAAGAACTGGTTTCTATATAGTATACCATAATAACTCTCAGTGAGCTATTGCAGAATGTTGTTACAAATCCATTTAAAAAAAACGCTATGAAGGGCTTCTCTAAAAGATTTTTTTTAAATTAATGCAAAGATAGGATTTTGGTGGGAATTTCTATATTTAGATATTAATGATTCTTTTTAAATTGACAGATGATTGTGCTATGACTAAGATTAAGATTCTGTTATGGGTATTTTTAGTAAAAGTCAGGGACAAGTTGCGAGCAATAAATAAAAATTAACAGAAGCCATGACTTGTCCTTGACTTTTACTAAAAATACCCATTAGCTGTTCGGTGGCAGCTGTTGGGCTAGGCTGGTCCCAGAAGTCATGGAGGTTCCTGAAAGTCACGGAATCTGACCTCCATGACCAAATTGTATCCTTAGCTATGACTAAAATAAAATCCTTAATTTAGTCAGTTGTGAATTCTGTGAAATAATGCTCTATCAGGAAACTGCGGAACAAAAATTTTAAAATATTGAGCTACAATGAGCTGAATTTCAGCCATAACTCAGAATTTTGTTATTTCTGACTCAAACTAATCTTTAATGATTTACAGTATTTTTAACATATTACTTATATTGTAAACCCTTTGGTGCTGAGATGGTGTCTGTCTTTGTCTTACAAATGACGAACATGCTTCTGTTATTTAGCATGTGATTTCAACAGTGTATTCTAATCAGTTATATTTTACTTGATGGCTTTTTTGGGAGGAAAAGTTATGAAGAAAGCTATACAGTTATAAACAGTATGACTGTTATTTCTGTCAGTTAGTGTAGAAAATTCTTGGAGATCAGATATTTATTATATACAATTTCGTTTATAGTAGATGATATAGTTGTGGTACATTTTGACTGAGGTTTGTGTAATTGTTTTAATTTTTCTAATAAACTGTCATTTGTTGTACATTTGCAACAAAAGCACTTGAATATACTCTTCATAGTAACTGACATTTTATTGTAACAGAGTACTTGAAGGTTAGATCACATGACCCAGAAGAAGCTATTCGACATGATGTCATTGTTACAATTATAACTGCTGGGAAGAGAGACCTTTCTTTAGTCAATGACCAGCTACTTGGCTTTGTAAGGGAGAGAACACTAGACAAACGGGTAAGGTTTAATGCTTTATTTGCAGTGATTTCTACCTTTAAATACAGCTAATGAAGAAAAAAATGGTAAAACCAGAATCTTCCATGCATTGAGGCTGTTACGTATTATAGTTTTGTGCTGTTAATTAGAATGCAGTGATTAAATTAATTCTCGCCAGAAAGCAGACTGTTTAAATGCGGGCAGTGTGCCTGAGCAGGGGCTATATATCAGGGAAATGAGATCATTATTCTGCCAGGAATATTGCAAATTTCACCATCAACTCCTCACTAGCCACAGATCTGACAGTGTGATTGGCCTAAAGAGGTCAGGTGTCCTTCCAGAAACTTGTCAGTGAAGACTAACTTCAGCTCTAGATTGGTTTCTTTATGGGAATCATCTCTGAAAAGAGCTTAATGGACTTAAATTCTGGGAAAAATAAAAATTGACAGCTGACTGGAAATGGCTACAAAGCATACATAACTGTTTGAGGTAAACAGTAGTATAACATTGTGTTTTTAAAAGCCTTTCACTCCTGTGTATTTTAATTGTCTTTCAAAGTTAGTAGAGAGACTTCTATAACTTTTGTGAGCTCTCGGCATTCATCAGATTTTTTTGTTAAAATTTTTTTTTTTCTATTTGGACCTTTTGCCTTATTCTTCTATATATATATATATATATGCCTGTGATGGCCTCCTCATTCTGAAACTAGTAATCCTTTTGAGTCCTGAACACATGCTTTAAACCTCATTTAAATATTCTGCATAAGTACCTGTTTGTTCTTGTGATGACAATGCTTGCTTTTCACAGTTCAGATTCCCCTTGGATAAACCTTATTCTTGACACACATCTCTCCTGTTCCTTCTCATACTTATCCATCCATTTGCATCTATTTGATTCTTTTTTGGCTGCTCTTTTTATTCAGCTACTCAACTAGTGTAGATTTTGTAGACTACTGACTGTATTTTAATCCGCTGGTGAAAGATGTCTTAATGCTGCCTTCATTCTTTGTTTAAAAAAAATGAAGGCTATAGTTAAAAGCCTAGTATAAGCTAAGTGGTTTTATTATTATTAATCCTGTCATTTATACCACCTATTTTTCTATTGCCCACTTTCTCACTGTTAGTGTCAAGTCTGAACAACTTTTTTCAAAGCCTCAGAACCTGTGGGATGCTACTTCTGTCTTAGGACATTTCCTCTACAGATTCCTCTGTAGGAGCAGTAAAAACTGTTAAGTGCAATTTTGCAGTGACTGCTGATATAAAAAGCACCCTCCTCAAAGTCATCCTCACTTTCTGCTAACTGGTTCAGCAGGAGCAGCAGATCTTGGAACAGAAGCTTTCCTGGAATTTGGATCCATTCTTTGATAACAATCATTCTGATGAGTTTCCCATTGAGGTACTGTCCCCTTTAAAAGCATCTCTGTCTCCAAAGTCCTTACTGGCTAAGATCCAACTGCCTGCAGATAAGTCACTACATGGTTCTTCCAGGAGAGGGGAACTTAAAGCTCTGATCCTTGAGAGTCTTCCATGAAAGCTCCTTTTCTAAAGATCCAGCCTGCTTGTAAGAAAGGGCACTGCAGAAATGGCTCAAACACTTTCTTTTGTTAAAACAGGTCATTTTGGCTTGGAGACTCCAAGTTCAATGGTGCCTTCTTATCTCAGTTTTCTGGGAAGATGTTTATTCAAGGAAAGTTTTGGGACAGCCTTTGAAAGTTGACTCAAGTTCCCTTTTGCCTAAACATCCCTGGCTAGCCTGGGGACTTTTCCCTTCCTCAGGAAGAGACTCCTGAGTGAGTAGTTTTGGGATGAGAAACCAAAGGAACAGACTCCAAGCTCTCTTTTCTCTTTAACCACTTCCCTGAATATCTCCAGTTTTAATTTTTCCTTCTCCACTACAGAAGGAGGACCCAGAAGCATTAAGGGAGCTGACAACCTGCTTGGCTCCTGTTTTAGGTATCCCTTGAATTGAGAAAAAGGGGCAACCTTGCGAACTTTTTCTATCAAGGATTTAATGGAAAACTGAAGGACAGCCTTCTGACAAATGGGCTCTTTGGAACCTTATGAAACTGTTGTCTCAGCCAGTGACAGACTTTTTGGTGAAAAAGAGAGATTAATTGTACCAGGTATCCTAGGAAGGTTTTGACCAAGGTATTTAAGATCTCTTTTGAGCTAAATCAAAAGAGCACTTTTCTATCCTTGTCCTTTATTGTTCTGCTGCCTTTGACACTGATGATCACATTCTCCTACTTTTCTTTCTCTCTTGTCTTCTTTGACAGTGATCAGTACCCTATTTGACTGCTTTTTCCATTTCTCATATAATAGGTCCTTATCTTCCCTTCTCTCTATAGATTCTTTTCCACATGAACCACTGTGATATCTGAATTTCTCCCTCATCTGACAGCAGTTTCTGTCATCCCTGTTCTCTCTGTTAGAGCCCTCCTCTGTTCCCATGGTTTCAAGTACTTCCTCTGTTCCAGTGATTCTCCTTCAAGTGCTTGCTCCTGTCGATTCCATTGTAGGTGCCTCCTTACTGAAATTTTTTTCCCCTTAGCAGTATCCGTAGGGCTGGCTTCGGCGCTTCCTGGAGTACCACACACAGACCATGCGCTGCTGGCCCTATGCCCGCTCAGTTCCTTCTTTCTGCCACTGACGGTTACTGGAACTGTGTCTTTGCTTGCTACCGCAAGTGCCTCTTAGCGTTTAGTGTTCAGTGTTTTCTTAAGTAGTCATTAATTGAGTAGTTAATGTGTTTTTTTAGTGAATAGTTGTAAATAGTTACAGTTTAGTCCCCTTAGGGGCCTCTGCCCTCCAAGCTTTAAGCCCTGTAAGTCTTGTGGCAAGCCCTTCCCGCTTAGTGACCCCTACAACAGTTGCCTGAAGTGTCTGGGGGAGTCGCACAGGAAGGACAAGGCATCTGTAAGGCGTCTGTAAGGCGTTCAGACCAAGGACTCAGAAGGAGTGGAAAATCAGTCTGAAGGCCTTACTGAGGGAGGCTGCCTTAAGACCAGCCTCGGCGCTGTCCTGCTCCCTCTTGGTGGCAAGCACCGCATCGGTGCAGAGTGCTCTTCCAGCACTGAAACCTCCATGGCACCGATCTTCTGCTTCGCTGTCGAAGAAGCAGAAGAAACAACATTCGGAGAGGGGTCGCTTTTCCGCACCTAAGACGACCAAGGACACGAAATCAAGTGCGGAGCATCACAGGTCCAGCAGGCTGAGCAGACTCTGCAGGAGCAGGGCTCGCTGCCTAGAATCCTAAGCCCTCTGAGGGAGCCTCCTCTGACTCCGGGTACTGGAAGAGGTCCTCCTTAGCTCATGATGCCGTCGACACTGGAGGCATTTCAAGCAGCAAGAGACTTGATGGCCCTGCCCTTGCCTCCGACATCTATGCCCTGGATGGAGCAGGTGAAAGGGAAGCATCCGTGTCGAAGGGGAAGCCCCTGATGGGGACACCCTCCCCTCCGTCCCCGATGGCTGCACCGCTCTTTGGAGCCCTGGTGTGCTTCTCCACGAGCCAGGTCACCACAGAGAAGGTCTCCTCCCTCTAGGCACCGATCCCTGGAGTGCATTCCCTGTCACGGGAAGGTCACCGGAGGCAGAGCGCCGTCATCAGAGGCATTCAGCGTCGTCAATTTGGCACCAATCTTGGTCACCGGCACCAAAGGCCTTGTATCTGGCGGGGCGACACTGATCCTGGTCAAAGTCTAGCAGACGCTCACCATCAGGGAGTTGGCACCGATCGCTATCCCCCGCACTGCTGAGTTTGCCCATGTGTTCATGGCGCAGTACCCGGTCGCTAGCATCTGGATGCTCGCCCAGGAATGATCAGCGCCATCACCGATCTTCGGCACTGAGATACTCACCTGTGGTGCAGCAATGTTCCTGCTCCTCCTCCCACCAAAGGGCCTTTCTGGCGTGGCACCAGTCTAGGGAATTGTATCACTGGTCACCGGTATCACTCTCCCCATCACCAAAGTGGTGGTCATCGGAGCACGAGCGGTCTCGGGAGGCCAGATACTCCTCCTGCTCTCCACAGCACCGCCCTGCAGGAAAGGGGTCAGGCTCAGGCTGTCATTGGTTGCCAGAGACTGTGTCCTGTTCCTTGGGGGAGGATAAATCCTCAGCAGCCCACCTTAGTCAGCTCCATCAACCTGGGGTTTAGGAGCAGGGTCCCTGTCCGGCTGTTCCAGGTTGCCCTTAGGGATAGTGGCCAACTCAATGGCTGTTTTGGAATCTCTGGGGGTTCCCTATGGCTACAGGGCCCTATTCTCTTAGATCATCGGGGAAACAATCTGTAGCCCTGGCACCCCCAGTTGAGAGTCACAGACCCTCTTCGGAGGCGGACTCACTGGAAGGGACATCTACAGCGGTCCCCCAGCAGCCAGGGGAGATGCCACTACCTCCTGCACTGGGTCAATCGTCTTCCTCCGCCCCAGACGAGGCAGTCATGACAGGGCCATCGCTCCCCGGATGGCTTCCATGCCCACCAGGAGCTCCTCAAGAGGGTTCCCTCGAACTTGGGGCTAAAAGTGGAGGAGCTCCAGAAAACATTGGACAACCTCTTCAATGTACTGGCAGCTGTGGTGCGGCTCGGGTCACACTGCCAATCCACGAAGGGGTTCTCAAGGTGGTTAAAGCCTTGTGGCAAACACCATCCTCCTTGCCATCAACCTCTAAAAGGGTGGAGAAAAAGTACTACCTTCCTATTGTCGCGACAGGTTATGGATCCCCCAGAGTCAATAAGCAGTCAGTGGATAATACAACAAAATTTTATTAAGGAATATGGGGTACACGCTGTAATACTTAATACGTAGCTTAAATGATTATCATATAAAGCAGGCAGAGAAACAGGCAAAGCAGTTACTTTTCATATCTCACCACTAGGAACAGAGAAGGAGTCGTAGCATATCGTTAGGTACGGGCCGGCTTTCACAATTCGCGTTCAGAGTACGGGAACGGGAGAAGCGGGGCGGTCCAGGTCATCAGGCTGGCAAACGCTTTCTCAATTTGGGCATGGGGCGTACCCCTTTTTATACTAGAGAATGCGTTGCAAGTTTGGTAGCTCTGGATTGGGGGAGGGATATACATTAGTACGTGCCAGACTATGACGAGGCCTGTGGCCTTGCGTAGAGCTGTTATGGCACTGGATACATAGCCCGTTATCTGTGGGCAACAAAGACACTGGGGTGCGTAGGCGATTTTCTTATGGGGGGGGGGGGGTAGCAGCATAACAACTAAATGCTGTAAACAACAGATGCAGCCTAATAAGGTCAGGTCACGGTTTTACTGTTGGCACCAAGTGGGTGGGGGTGCGAGGGGTGGGCATATGCTGGGAATTCTGCTGCAACACCCATGAAGGGGTTTGAATACTTATTCACACACCTTCCCCCTGGTTCCCTGGTAGTGGCGGCTGACAATGAGCTGACAGACAGGGACAACCCGGCATGACCCCCAAAAATAAAGACAATAAAATTGGATTTGTTTGGAGAAAGATTTATTCTACGGCGAGCCTGCAGTTCCGGATTGCCAACCAGCAGGTTCTGCTAGGGAGTTATAATTATAACCTCTGGGACTCTGTTAAGTATTTCAGTGAGGCTGTTCCCCAGGAACAGGCACCGGACTTTACCACCATCCTGGAAGAGGATAAGACTGTGGCCAGGGCTGCCTTGTAGGCAGCATCGGATGCGACTGACTCAGCTGCAAGATCGATGGCCTCCGCAAACTCTGTGTGCCGGTGCTCGTGGTTGCAGTCATCTGATCTGTCCCAGGAGGTGCAACTGTCCATCCAAGACTTGCCGTTAGATAGAAGTGCACTCTTCTCTGAACAGACCGACACCAGACTCCACGGGTTGACGGACTGAAGGGCTGCTTTGCGCTTGTTGGACCTTTACACGCCACAGGCCTCGAAGAGGCAATTCCGCCTTCAGCAGAAGCAACTTAGATACCAGGACCAGCACTTCAGGACCTACAGAAGGAGGGGCAGAGACAGTTAGATGGTGCCGACTGGCCCAGTCTTCCTCCTTGGCCAATCAATCGGACCCTTCCCGGTGTTCTAGCAGGCAGCGCCAGTTGTTTTGATGGTGCGCCCGAGGATGGCCTTCCAGTCTTATGCTAGGATCCTACTTCTCCAAAATTCCACAACCGACTTGACCCCTTCCTCCCAGCATGGTCCTGTATAACTTCAGATTGTTGTGTCCTGAGTACCATTGCAGCAGGCTATACCCTGCAGTTCTCTTTCCTCCCTCCACATACTCCCCTGTCCCTAATCAGGGACCCCTCTCATGAGCAATTCCTCATGCAGGAGGTCGAGAGCCTTCTTGCAGTGGGAGCTGTGGAGGAGGTTCCACCAGACATGAGAGGAAGAGTTTTCTATTCCCACTACTTCCTCATTCCCAAAGCGAAAAGGGGCCTCAGGCCCATTTTAGATCTGCGGGGACTAAACAGATACATCAGAAGGATGACGTTCCGCATGGTCTCCCTAGCCTCCATCATCCCCTCCTTGGATCCAGGAGACTGATATACTGCCCTCGACCTGAAGGATATATATTTTCATATCACGATATTCCCGACACAGATGTTTCCTCTGATTCGTGGTGGCGTGCACCCACTACCAGTTTACGGCTCTTCCCCTTGTCCTGTCTTCTGCCCCAAGGGTGTTTACAAAATGCATGGCGGTTGTGGCCGTGTATCTCAGGTGACAAGTGGTTCAGATTTACCCATATCTGGACATCTGGCTAATCAGGGACAGGTCGCGGGCCCAGGTCCAAACCAGTCTGGACTTAGTTCGAGCCACCTGTCGCCATCTGGGGCTGCTGGTGAACGAACAAAAATTCACATTAACGCCGGTGCAGAGAATATACTTCATTGGGTCCATTCTCGACTCTACGTAGGCCAGGGCTTTTCTACCACAGGCTTGGTTCAAAACCATGGCAAACCTTATCATTAACTTACATGCCTATCCCCTTACGACAGCACGAACCTGCCTGCAGTTACTGGCAGCGTGCACCTACATGCTGCATCACGCACATCTGAAACTCAGGCCACTCCAGCTATGACTGGCCTCTGCATACACCTCAAGCAGGCACCTCTTGGACAGGTGGTCACCATGCCCCCACAAGTCCTAGCTTTCCTGAGTTGGTGGTGACCCCCAGTCAGTGATGGAAGGGATGCCCGTTGCAGATCTAGCCCCCGCGGTGACTCTGGTATCGGACACTTCAGACCTGGGGTGGAGTGCGCATATCAGCTCCGGTCACAGTACCTGAAGGACCTGGTTGAGGGAGGATCAGGGGCTGCATACAAATATAAGGGAGGTAAGGGTGATCTGCTTAGCATGCGGGGCGTTCCTTCCTTCTTGAGAGACAAGATAGTCCAGGTCCTGACTGACAACACTGCCACGATGAATTATATCAACAGACAGGGCGGGGCCCGCTCCCCGGACCTGTCTCAGGAGGCGGTGAGTCTGTGGAATCTAGTGATAGGTCACAACATTTACCTTGTGGCTTCACACCTCCTGGGTATCAAGAACACCACAGTGGACTGCCTCAGCAGGACCTTCTTATCTTGCCATGAGTGGTCTCTCCACCCATCAGTAGTCATATGATCTTCTGGAAGTGGGGGTTTCCCCAAGTGGATCTCTTTGCTTCCAGGTTCAACAAGAAGTGCCGCCAGATTTGCTCCATTTGTGGGCTCGATGAGGGAGCGCTGTCAGATGCCTTCCTACTTCTGTAGTTGGGGAGGCTTCTGTATGCCTTTCCTCCCATTCTGCTGATTCAAAGGGTCCTGTTAAAAATTAAAAGAAACAAGGTAAATGTTATCCTCATAGCACCCGCGTGGTCCAGGCAGCACTGATTCATGATGCTCCTGGAGCTGTCAGTTGCTGCCCTGTTCCCCCCGCCCCCCTGTCCGAGCTGCCGCATTGGCACAACCTACTTTTCCAGGACTGCGGTTGACACCTGGACCTGGAGTTCCTGCATTTGATGGCGTGGAGGCTAAGTGGCTGAATCCAGAAGAACAGGCTTGCTCATCTCAGGTGCAGGCAGTACTAATGAGCAGCAGGAAACCTTCCACCAGGGCATCCTATTTAGCCAAGTAGAAAAGGTTCACATGCTGGGCTGCAGCCCAGGCGGTCGTGCCCTACCAGGCATCAATCCAGATGGTGTTGGATTACCTGCTACACCTTAACTTCAAGGCCTGGCCACTGCCTTGTTCAAGGTATATGTAGCTGCTATTTCAACCTTCCATCCACCGATTCAAGGGAGGTCAGTTTTCTCTCATGCCATGGCGGCTAGGTTCCTGAAGGGTATAAAGAGACTTTACCCCCAGGTTAGCTGACAGAATGAAGGGCTTACCTGTCTCTTCGTAGCAGATCTCCTCTTGGATAACTTCCTGCATTAGGTTCCGCCACGAGCAGGTGAAGGTTCCTCCTCTGGAAAGCATCACTGCCGACTCGACCAGAGCACAGGCCTCTTCTGCAACATTCCTGTTGCAAGTGCCTATTCAGGACATATACAAAGCTGCTACATGGTCATTGGTGCACACGTTTATGTCCCACTACGCCATCGTTCAGCAGGCAAGGGACAATGCCAGCCTCAGCAGAGCGATGCTGCAGACAGCTCATCTGTGAACTCTGAACCCGCCTCCAAGCTTGTGAGTCACCTACAATGGAATCGACATGAGCAAGCACTCCAAGAAGAAAAGATGGTTGCTCACCCTGTAGCTGTTGTTCTTCGAGATGTGTTGCTCGTGTTCCATGACTAACCCCATCCCCACTCTCAGAGTTGATGGCAAGAAGGAACCGAGGAGGTGTAAGGCCGGCGGTGCCTCATAGCACGTGCGCCAAGCTTCAGGGGGCACCGCAGCCAGCCCTACTGGTACTGCTTAGGGGAAAAAATTTCTGATAACTGTGCACCGAGGCACACACGCACCTGCAGTGGAATGGACACAAGCAACACATCTCAGAGAACAACAGTTACAAAGTGAGTAACCGTCTTTTCCCAAATTTACCAATTTCACATTTCAGGTTGCTTCTGATATCTCCTTTTGATGGATTTTCTATTGCCATTTTAAGCATAAACTTTCCAAACTGAACGTTTCCAAAGTCTTTCCTCCTAATCCCTCTCCTTCACCTTCCTTCTTTCTTCCCATTGACACAGCTCAGTCATTTCTGTCTCCTATATGAGATCTGATGAAAACACAGTTCAAGTTGGGAACATCTGCATGTAAATGTGGAAAATAGTATTTGACTACTTTTTGAAAGAGACATATTTTTGTAATACTTTACTTTCTTCTTAGTTTGTTTTAGTTGCCACATAAGTGGGCAAATACCCACAAAGATGTTAATATTGTGTAACATATTCAATTGATTTTATTTGTATTTAAAAGTTTTCTTTACCTAAATCTGCATGATATGTCATGCCACCTAGTGGCAGATTCATAGAGTGTCTTGCCTTTTATCTATGTCCAGTGTTACTGATTGTGAATTGCTTTGTGATTTAAGAACTACATGGCAAGATATGGATCTGATTTTTCCCTCTTTATATGGTAATCAGCCCTTACTCTTGAACTGATGTTGTATGAGTAGACTTCTCTGTTCATGTAGAGCCCAATTAACTTTAGTGGAGTTCTGTGCGGATACAGCAAACTGTGCATGCATTGTCAATTTTAGAACAGTGGTCCTTAGTCTGTAATGATTTAGCAAAATGAAAGCTCTCTCATCAACTCAACATAGATCCTTGGGATAAATACTGGATTAATTTTGGTTATTTCATCTGAAAAAGGAGTGGTAGAAATAGAAAATGATTAGAGGAGCAAAATAGGATTTGGGAAACTTCCATACAAGGATCAATTGAAATCAAAATTCATTTTTGAAACGAAAAATACAACCTCTTTAGGTTAGGAACACTAGCATAATTGAGTCCTTTGAGCCACACCACAATACAACTAAAGAATAATATTCACAGGAGGCATACAAGATTTATAAAATGCGTGGACAGTATTGACGCAAATAGTTTAGTAAGATGGGAATGAGATTAGACACACACTACACGAATAATAGCATCTGCAATTACATTAGATAGGATAAAAAATTATGAGCACTGTCACAGTTCAGGGCAGCTGTCCCTGTATTTCCTCTAAGTGGTTCAGCAAGGGCATCCACTCTCATCTTCCAGCTCACAGCCAGTGTCTTTCTGGGAAGAGACCTCTGTGTCTCTCCCTTTTGACTGGGGTATTCCCAGGCTGCACTGTTCCCTGCCTTTACTCTGTATTTCCTAGCAGATGGGTTGTCCCAAGGACACCTGCTTGCTTTCTCTTCAGAGAGTGATTGTCAACAGTTATAACTACTGCACAGTTCTTTCTAAACAAGCCTATTTTATCCTTAAGGTAAAAAGTATTACAGAGAATAAGTATTAAAAACAACAAAAGAACCTACACGCATGGTGTAACAGATTTACTAGAATTAAACCCAGCCTAATATGGATTCTAGAAGATTAATCCTTCAACCCCTGACCCTAGGGGAGTCCTTATGGTTATTGGTTTATCACAGCTTGAGCTAAGAACAAGCACACTCATAACATGATCAGTTTGCCTTTTATACAGTTCAGGAGTCTTTGATCTGGAGTTTCCAGATGCAGGTAATTAGTATACAGTGGGTCTCTCTCCCAGGGCATATCTTCAAAAGATTGTCTTCTGAGAGGAGAATTTGCATTCCCTTCAACCCCAGATACTTCCTAGGAAAACCATGTCAAAACTATTGTTCCAAAAAGACTTTTGAATTCATAATACCTTCCAGAGATTGCATTAATCTTGTCTTTCTGCTAATGAATTTCTATACAATCTCACAATAGTACATAAACATTTGCATTTCTAATATGATATACCCCAAAAGTACTAACCCTAGTTCAGTAAGGTTTAACAAAATTCAGTAACATTAATTCAGGATATTGTCAGTCTGTCATAAGCACTATGAATCCTTGTACTTCAGGACTAGTTGAGATCTAGAAGAAATTCTGTCAGAAAGTACAAATTGCACAATTAGCCAGGTTCATGCATTTCTTTGGGGTGTAGGAGGAGGAGAAGTTGCTCTTTTGAAGTTTCCAATGTAGGCCATTATATAGGAGACAGTAATACCTAACTGAATGAACCTTGTTCTGTTCTGGTATGGTTGCTTCCATAAATTAAAGTAAGACTGTTTACTGCATTTTTCTGTTCATTTTGTCTGTCTTGTTTCATTGCATTTAGTATATATTATGTGTGTTTGTGATAGATATTTAATAAGCATATTTTTCTCCTAAGTGGCGAGTAAGAAAAGAAGCTATGATGGGTCTTGCCCAGTTATACAAGAAATACTGTCTTCATGCTGAGGCTGGCAAAGATGCAGCAGAGAAAGTGAGCTGGATAAAGGATAAACTTTTGCACATATATTATCAGAATAGCATTGATGACAAGTGAGTCAACTTAAACCTTCATAAATTTAATTGTATAGCTATAAGAAATATTCTGAAGACCAAAAGTGTACACTTATCCTGAGGAAGTTGTTAGAAGATACTAATGATGTCTTTGTGCCATATTTTAAACATTAGTGCTGCAATTGTTGCAAATAAGTTTGGAATTAATGGCCTCCCTCCCCTGTCCCTGGATTAAAGACATTGAACTCTTTGCTCTAAGCTCTTAAAAATAATCAGGGTTTTTTTTTTAACTAGCCCTAAATTGTAGATGTGAAGCTAGATCTGAGATGATGGCTGGCTTTTTCTTTCTTAAATTGATTGATTACTGCCTAGAAAAAGACGTTCTACTTTTGCTTCTCCTATGCTCAGTTTGTTTTTTTGTCAGTAGAGGTTGCTAGAGGTTGACTGCTAAAATCTATCATTACCCGTGCAATCTTAATATTAATAATACAATCTTTATTTACATAATATATTATTTTTACAGGATCCATGCCTCTTTCAGTGCACAAGATGGATAGTGTGCAGGGAATAAATCAGTGTTGCCTAGTGAATTATTAGGTGGTTATCTCTAGAACCCTTGACTCACTTGTTGCAGAAATGAGAAATTGTAGTGGAATGTGTAGTGAATGAAGCAGAGGATTGAAGAAAAAGGAAGTGTGTGTCATTCATCATGGTAACTGCACTGTATTTTCCCCTTAGTGATTCAGCTAAGGACATCCACTTTTGGCTTTCAACTTCCCAGCTGTTGCCTCTCTTGGGTACAGAAATGCACCTCTCTGCCTGCTGATCAGGGTATTCCCTAGCTGGATAATTCCTTTGTGTTTACTGTATTGTTCCCAGCACAGATACCTGCTTGCTTTCTCTTCAGTGACAGATAACAGTGTAATTGCTACAGATATAGGTTACCACACAGTTCTTTCTAAGCAAGCCTACTTTATTCCTAAGAAAACATATTAAAAACAATAAGAGAACATATGCTAATAAGCTTACCAGAGTTCATCCCAACTCTCACTTGGGCTCTGGCAAGTGCAGTCTTTTAATATCTCACCGCAGGGGCATTCTTGTGACTTCAGCTCAGAGCAAGTACCTTCATAATATGTTCAGTTCCCTTTTTATATAGTTCAGGAATCTTTGAACTGGAGTTTCCAGAACCAGCTAGTTAGTATACAAAGGGTCTCTCTCCCCCCAGGGTATGTGTTCAAAAGGTTGGCTTTGGACCAGGGAGAATTTGCATTCCATTCTCTTCCATGTATTTCCTAAGGAAATCCACTTCAGACATTTTGTTCCAAAATGACCTTTAAACTTTCTAATTCTTTCCACTTAACCTTGTCTTTCTGCTAAATTCCATAAATTCTCACAATAGTACATAAACATTTGCGTTTGCAATACAATGAGCTCCAAAAGCATTAACCTTATTCAGTAAAATTTAACTTCATTCAGTAAAGTTTATCTTAATTCCATAAGGTTTGTTGAGGATAATACAGGATATTGTCAGTCTGTCACAGAATGTTCTCGTGGTTAAGGCAGTTGAATGCCACTGAGGAGATTAGGTTTCTGTCCCTGCTACAGAAACTTTTTGTGATTCTGGGCAAATCAGTTAGACCCAACATTTTCACAAGTGCCCACTAGTTGTATGCTGCTCATTTTCTGATTGCCCAACATGGAAAAATTGGGGCTTGAATTTTAGAGGGGCTTGGTTCTTACAACTGCATCTGATGTCAATGAGAGCTGTGAATACTCATCACTGCTGGAAATATTTTGGGCAGTGTGGTTAGGTGAGATGAACTAGGATTGGGACTCAAAAGGTACTGAGTTCCAATCTCAGTTCTGCTACAGACTTGCTCTTTGGTCTGGTAAATCATTTTGTCTTTCTTGTTTGTTTCCCCATTTGTAAATAAATGTAAAAATACTTACCCACAACCATCAAATTAAGTGTTGCAGGAGTTAACTTCTTAATGCTTGTACAGTGCTCGGAGCATACAGAATACTATTGAAATGCTATATTCTCTGAAAATTAGGTCATATGTGTGTCAAATTAGGCACCCAATCCTTGAAGCACCAATAATTAGTGTAGTCTTGCAAATTTTGGTTATTTCTTCTTTGAAAGGCCTCGGGGCACACTTTGAATGATGAGGATAAAGAGTTACTGAATAGCTGTCTCAGTTCTTGAACTCTATCCATCCTGTGCACTGAATAAAACTGGAGAGGGATCAGGGAAATAGTAGGTGATCATGTGTGTATCATCACACATACAGAATGAAGGTTACACAGACAGCCTTAATTTTGTCACTGCCTAACATTTTAGAGCTTGACTTTGCAACCATAAAAATGTTTTTAATGTAATTTTTGGTATGCAATTGCATCATAGTATAATTAAAGTGTATCTGCGTATTGTATGTTTTTGTATTTCATTTACATATAATCATATAAACTATGAATACTTTATTGTGAAAGTCTTTAATCAAAATTTCTCTAAAAGAACTTGAGAAATTTAACTTTGCCAACTTTGTTTTCTCTTCACTCTTTTTTCTTGATGTATGTTTACCTTCATCTTTTTCAGTGTTATTTGGCATCATTTTATTTTTTATTACTATTATAAAGGTATTTTAAATATGTTTGGTTGCTTTTTTCCAAATACTATCCTTTCCTTTTGAAGCATTTTTGCTAATTCTGCCTTTTTCTTCAGCTTCTTATTGTATTCTTGTGTTTTGTACTCTACGGGTGTGCACAGTCTTCCTATTCCCCTTTAGATGAGAATGGTGACAAGGAGAGATCCTGAGATTAGTTATTCGAACAATCTAGAGGGAGAGAGGAGAATTTGGTGGGTGATTAAGGCCTGTTTTTCTTGGCATCGGAAGGGATGGGGGAGAATTCACTGGGGCATTTCTCTCATACCTTTCCAGTAGCAGTAGGAAGGGGACCAGTGAAAGGCAAACAATTAGTACCTTCTCCTTCCCATTTAGGCTGGAGAAGGTTCCAATGCCAGTATAGAGCATAAAATCATATAAATGTAGGGCTGGAAGGGACCTCAAGAGGTCAGAATCTCTGTTTTACAATTAATCTGAAAGTTATGGATGACTTTGGAAATACATGATATTAAAATATATTTTAAACATTTTTCTGCAGGTTACTGGTAGAGAAAATCTTTGCTCAGTATCTTGTCCCACACAATTTGGAAACAGAAGAGAGAATGAAATGCTTGTACTATTTATATGCTAGCTTGGATCCAAATGCTGTCAAGTGAGTAGATTTAGCAAAGTCAGCTGCTTAGATACTTTGAGTCTTTTTCAACATGTCTTTTGATAGAAAATTATCAGTCTTTATTGCTAGCTCATAGTCAAAGTATTGGTTATGAAAAGGTTTGATTTTCTTGTTAGTCAAGTAATTTAAGAACTCTAACTCCTCTGGATTTAGACATTCCTAGATGGTGAAATGAACTAAACTGATTTTTATTTATTTAATTATTTCTTAGCTTGGAAACTCCTCTGTGCAGGTACCATGTCTTCCATAGTGTTTCTACAGCATCTATCATTCAGATGACCCACTGCTATCACAAGATGAACAATAGAATAATAAATAATGAATTCTCAATGTTATTTGCAATTATAGTTTCAAAGTATGTCAAGTACCTGTATTTTAAATGCTGATTCCTATGGATGACTACAAGAAAACAGGATACCTTGATCTTAGGGGGTATTTTGATCCACATTTAATGTTTTCAGTGAATTTTACATCGAGTAACAAACTCTGACTATGGTCGTTTTGAGTAAGATTGATTACGCGATTACAAGATTAAGCGAATGTGCAAGAAAGAGATGTAGTTAAACAAACTGCAAAATATCAATTTAGTAACAATTTTAAGGTTGCAGTTTAGCTTTTAAAAGGGTTATAAGGTTTTTGGTATAGATTGTTAGTATTGTGAAACTTCTGTCTGTTCAGAGTGCAAATAAATCTGTGGCCTATGTAAATGTAGAGAATATTATTTCTCTCTCTCTCTCTCTCTCTCTCTCAGTCAAAATGTTATAATCTTGGCATATTGCTATGAGGGTGGTACGGTGGAGGATTGAGTCCCATGTGAGTTTTGTCTTTTGTAGACTAGAGTGACTGATTTGTACTAGAAGGGAAGAATGTTTGGGAGGACAGTGGTTATAGGATTAATTCAGGTAGAGGGACAGAGCTAAGATTGATGTAGGAACCTTACCTTCAAATTTCCTACGTTAGAGAGCTTAATATTTTTTAACTAAAATATTCTTTGTTTTTTATAAGAAATTTTTTTCAGTCTTTTGTGATGTCTTACAGAGGTTGTGCATATGGAAAATTTAATCTCAGCTAATAACAACAATATATCCTTTACTAGCTCAATAACTACCACATTCTTATAGCATTTGAATGAAAGTAATTGTCATTCTTCCCCCCTCCTCCTTCACAGAGCGCTGAATGAGATGTGGAAGTGCCAGAACATGCTTAGGAGTCATGTACGAGAGTTATTGGACTTGCATAAGCAGCCCACTGTACGTTTTTTAAAAACTTATTGCTTTGTCATTAGAGCTAATTTACATAGAGTTAATGTGTTTAATGTGATTATTTTGCTGTTTTGGTTTACATTCACAAAATGCTGATCTTTCATTCAGTAAACAGCAGATATTTTAAAAATCACTTTCTGTAAGTAACTGTTTCAACTGTAAGGATCTATAAGGTTTATCATGAGTTTCTGTTACCAAGTAACAACTTCTAAAGAAGTCAAAAAATCACATGTAACATTTTATTGTCTGTTTCTCACTTTTGCTTAAATCACTATAAAGTGTTTTAAGATTCTTAAATGGAAAGTGCTGTAACATCAAAGTAATGATAATTGTGTTCATGTTAAAGCAGAGTTCAAAAGATGTTTTAATAGGATAGGACTGTTGCTTGAATTCTCCTTATAGGCAGTATTCTCAAACTAACAGAAACTGTAAATGAAAATCACGATTGGTTTGTCATGTTTCAGTGGCTTGTTGTAGTTCTGTCTTATTAGAAAAGGCTGAAAATATGCTACATGTTAATCTTTCAGTTTTTTAATAACACTTGTTAATAAAACTTGTTAATAACACTTGTTATTAATATCATTGTACTTCCTTTTTTGTCTGTTTTTCCAAAAATTAGACTGGATGGGGCTGCAACAAAAGTAGTGACAGATCAAATAAAATGTGTCATATAGCATATTACCTGTAGGGAATATCACTGATACCTTTTTTTCCCCCCCTAGTCGGAGGCAAATAGTAGTGCCATGTTTGGAAAGCTGATGACCATAGCAAGTGAGTGTATTAATTTGTTCTGAAAATCATTGTTACAGTGTATCTGAAGATAGCATGATTACAATACTAAAATAGCTAAGCTGTGCTGAATTATAAGATGTAGTTTCATTTTATGTTTCAATTTTATTTAATAATGTAGAAAACCTTCCAGATCCTGGAAAAGCACAAGATTTTGTGAAGAAATTCAATCAGGTTCTTGGTGATGATGAAAAACTTCGGTCTCAGCTCGAGTTATTAATCAGCCCTACATGTTCATGTAAACAGGCAGATGTCTGTGTGGTAAGGATATAGAACAACTGAATTTCATATGTAACATATTTGGGCTTACCTAGCCATTCAGAAACGATGGCCTCGCAAAGTAACTTAATGTAATTTTATTAATGTCTACTTGACCAACTTAGTTTCATATTGCATAAAATTATTTTTAGCTAACCTGCATTGAGAGCTCTCAGATACAATTTAGAATCAACAGCTTAGTTACTAAGAGTACATTTATTCATTTAATGTTCCTTTTTTGGGTGATGGCAGTCAAACATGACTTCTTTAATAGTCTTTTCGTGATATTCTTTTAAGTCTTGTTTAATGTAGAGCTCCTGTACTTTGTCTTCCAACTCTATTGAAGCATTTTATGAATAACATAAAATCCTACCTACATTATAGATTTTTTGATTCCAAGAATATTCCGTGGAAGATTGTATGTGTGTTCTGCAATTGTTTTTGTAAATATATCTACTTTGTCATTTTCTCATGTAAAATAATTGTCAGAGTAAAAATTAGATGTCATGCTATTTCTTGGGTCCACTGGTATAGCCATTATTTTTACAAGAGGCATTTGTGGTCAAGAACGTGTGCCTTGTGAGAGGATTTGCCATTCAGAAGTCCTAATTTGTTCAGTAGTAAGACAGGTGATGCCATAGATAAACAGTTTATCTCAGCTGTTATTTAAAAGGAAGGCTCCATTTTTTGTTGTCAGTGTCAATATTAACATTCACAGAAAAACTTTCAGTTTGCACTTCAGTCCCAATGTAATAGCAGACAGTCTGAACGCTCACTGTAATAAAGGGTAACAGAGTATCAACAGAGGAAAGCTTTCTTGGTTCCATTGATTCCTTCAACATCTTCTCTGAAGCAGCAATTTTTTAAATCTTTTAGGGAGTTTAGATACAATCCTCTTACAATTTTAAGGAGTTAGGTACATAGGATCAAAAAGTAGATCAGGTGGAAGTTTTCCATATTTAAATTTTGACTCCCCAAATTTTTTCCAGCTGAGGGCCAAGGGTGAGCCTGAGATATGTAAACTCATATGTAAACCACTTCAAGTTAATAATTATTGATGTTCACAGAGAATGCTTCTTCAACTCCTTGGGTCGTTAAGTTTGTCGTTTTTAATCTTATAGTAAGCCCGAAGTCTTGGCAGGCTTTGGAAAAACTGTCCATGAGATTTTGGAGATGGGCTTCTGTGTGGGTTGTCAATGCTGTGTCATCAGCGAAGAGGAGGTGCTGGATAAGGACCTCCCGAGTCTTGGTTTTAGATCTCAGTCTTGCGAGATTGAACAGCTTTCCATCAAATCTTGTGTGCAAGTAGATAACCTCCGTTGAAGAGCCAAAAGCTTGTTTCAGTAGCAAGAAGAAAATCCTGAATAAAGTAAGGGTAAGTACGCAGCCTTGCTTGACCCTGCTACGAATCTGGAAAGCCTCAGAGACTGAGCCATCATATTCAACTGTGCCATACATGTTTTCATGGAAGGACTGAATCATGCTTAAGAGCTTGGGGACACATCCAATCTTTTCTAGAAGCACAAATTAGTCTGCTTCTACTGACAAGGTCAAAAGCCTTTGTGTGATTTATAAAGGTTATGGAAGGGACATTTTTTATTCTTTGCATTTCTCTTGTAGTTGTCTCAGCGAGAAGATCATGTCGATAATAGACCTTTCGGCTCTGAAGCTATATTAAAATGCATATTGTTTGCTTGCACCCAGCTTACCAAGCAGTCCAGATCACTCTATATCAGTGACCTGTTGTCCTCATTATTTACCACTCCTCCAGTATTTGTGCCATTTTCAAACTTTATCAGTAATTATTTTGTTTTCTTTCAAGTCATTGATAAAAAAGTTGACTAGCATAGGTAGAGCCAAGAATCAATCCCTATGGACATATACCCGCTTGCTGATAAAGATACCCAGTTTAATTACATTTTGAGCCCTATAATTTAGCTAGTTTTTAATACGTGCCATTTAATGTGTGCCATGTTGATTTAGTTCTGGATTCTTAATCAAAATGTAATGCACTATCAAGTCAAATACCTTACAGAAGTCCATACTATTAAGTTTATCAACCAAACTTGTAAACTTATTTAAAAAAAAATAAAATTAGTTTGACAAGATCTGTTTTCCGTAAGCTCATTTTGATTGGCACTAATTAAACTTCTTTATTAATAGAGTTCTATAACATACGTTCTGTTTATTTTCCCAGGGAACAAAGTCAGCCTGACAGGTCTATAATCACCTAGGTCATCCTATTTGCCCTTTTAAAATGTGGTTGCAGCGTTGATGTAGCCATTTTGGTCCCAGGGTATTAGAGAGACAGGGTGGGTGAGGTAATATCTTTCATTGGACCATCTTTTCTGTTTGTGACAGAGACAAGCTTTCAAGCTACACAGAGCTCTTCTTCAGGTCTGGGAAAAGTACACAGAGTGTGATAGCTAAATACAGTACGGAACAGATATTCAGCCTAAGTAGTTAATATATATTCTAAGAGTCCATTCAAGGTGATGTAGCCCATTAGCATTGCTGCAGTCATAGGACAAAAAAGGCAGGGGTTAGTGGATTACAGATTGGTCTTTATTAAGACCATGATTTTTAGTGTCTAACAAAGTTATGAATTTAAGCTCCCAGGCTTGTCTTTTGAAGCTGTTCTGCAGGTTAGCTTTGAGGAGGAGGACTGGGGTCAGATTTAGAGAGATCATTTTGTGAAACGTGTTCGCCCACAAGTGATATGGTGTTTTTGCCTTTTATCATTTTTCTGCGTGAGTTTATTTGAGAGCATATTGAGTTTGTTGTTTCACCCATGTAGTTGTTATTGGAGCATTTAGTTCACTGAATAAGGGACATAACATTGGATAGCCATGTGTAAGACCCATGGATCTCAAAGGGTGTGTTGTGGGGGTGTTTATCATCATAGCAGTGAAAGTATCTCTATAGGTTTTACATCCGTTGTTCTAACATGGCCTGTTGCCACTTTGAGTTGGTGTATCCTAGCTGGTGGGGAGCTTGCTTCTGATGATGAGCTTGGTGAGTTTGAAGGCCAGAAGTATGCATTTGGGAAAGATTTCTTTCAAAATGTGGTCTCCATTAAGTATGGGTTGTAATTGTTTAATGATATCCCATGTGGGTTCCAGTGAGGAGTGGTAGGTGCCTACTAGAGGTTTATGGCAATGGTGTTTATTTTTTCTATATTGAAGCAAGTTCTCTTGGGGTATTTAGGTGGCCCACTCCATGATGCAATCTAGTTCTCTGGTGGAGTGTCCTTGTTTGGTGAAGGCGGTTTTAAATGTGTTAAGATCTGTATCCCGGACTTTCTCCTCAGCGCATATTCTGTGGTATATGAGGGAGTGGCTGTAGATAACGGATTTCTTGGTGTGTTTGGGGTGGCTATTGGATCAATGAAGGTAAGTGTGGTGATCCATAGGTTTCTTGTCTGTACGGTTCCATTGTTGAACCTGATTATAGTATGCAGAAGTTGATGCTGGTGCAAGAGTGTTCTACAGAGAGTTGGATGGAATTTTTAAATTTGGGCAGCCCAGCACAATCTTGACCTATTGGAGGCTCCTGTAGTTAAAATCCTTGATTATGTTTTGTCCAGTTCCATTGAAGTCCACCTTGCATCAATTTTAGCATGCCACTGTTCTCCCCCTCCCCCCATGCAGTCCTGTTGAGTTTTCTCTGACTCCACTGTGTCCAGATTTGTAAAGAGGTTATTCAGTCCTTACTCCATGAGCTAAATAACCCCCTCCAAAATGGGATCTTTGCATCTGTACATTCGCTCCTTGTTACTGTCACATCAAACGTAAGTTATTTGTCTTCACTTTCAGGGCCTGTGCTCACCCTACCTATCATCTCACTCACTATCAAGATGTCAACTCCCATTTCGAGTTAGCCCAAGGTGCCAGCCTCCATGTCCCCCTAATTACATTTTTAAACAAGCACCTTTGTTTTTTCTCCCATGCTGCCCCTTACATTTCGAAGAAGTTCCCCATCAGCATTTGCAAAACTAACTCATTATCCTCCTTCAAATCCCTCCTTAAAACTCTTCTTTGCTGTGATACTTAACTCTTTTTTTTTTTTTTTGTAAACAATAGTTAGGTTACTGGTGTGCTGAGACCACTGCCTACCATATTGAGCAATACTGTTTCATTGGGTATGTCTGCGCTGCAGTTACCTGCAGCTGGCCCATGTCAGCTTATTTGGACTCTCAGGGCTGTAGGACTGTCTTTTTGTTCTGTATTTATATAGATAAGCATACTGTGCTCCATGAATAGGGCTCCTAGGCACTAGAATTATACAAATAATCAGTAACAGTGTATTTTAATCTACTATAATATGCCTGATACACCTCTTCTTCCAAACATCAAAGCCCATTCCACTAGATCATAGGCCACTTCCTCTTTGTGTTTTAAAAACTTCATCAGATCAGATCTGCAAGGCAGTCACTTAGTAGTTCTTGTGCTTCTATTAAACATTATGCCCTTGACTTGGGTGCAGGATCAGATGTCAAATTTGGTAAGACAGTGTTGCAATCACTATTGAGTCAATGGCAGTGAGGACTCCTCAGTCCCGTCTTTCAGATGGGGTGCTGCTTATGAGTCACCTTGAGTGGGATCCACACAGGCACATTCTCAAAGAAGACAAAACAGTTACCTTATAGTAACTGAGGTTTTTCGAGATGCTGTTGTCTGTGTGGATCCCATGACACATCCTCCATCCCTACTTTTTCAAGTGTTTTCTTCAACTGAGATTCTGAATGAGCAAGGGGGCTGGACGATTGCAGCCGCTCTGCCCTAAATGCCTTCAGTTATGAGGGGTGTGAGAACATATATGATGCAGGCATGGCCCAAAAGTCCCTGCTATAGAAAGATGCTGATCTTGTACATCTGAGGCGTACGCATACCTAGGACAGGATCCCACAGATGACAATTCCTTTTAGAAGAACCACTGTTTCTATCAGGTAAGTAACTTTTTTCTTAGGTAGTTGGATGAAGTGTTTGAGCCATTGGTTCTTTGCATAAATGTTACTGGGCCAGATTTATAAAGGTATTTAGATGGCTAAAGGTGCAGATAGTAACCTATGTGGAGGTACAGAAGTGTGTAGGTGCCTAACCCTCATCACTCCCATCAGAAGTCCATTGTAGCCACAGCCCGTCCTTTTCAATGATTGTATAAACTGTGTAGCTAATTTATGACTAATTGACTTGGTTCAGCGTTATTTCTGCTAATATAACATGTTTTTCTTTTTGTAGAGAGAGATAGCCCGGAAGCTTGCAAATCCCAAGCAGCCAACAAATCCTTTCCTGGAGATGGTCAAATTTCTTTTGGAAAGAATCGCCCCAGTGCATATTGACTCAGAAGCCATTAGGTAAGATGGGAAATCATATTGACCCATTACTGACTTTAAAGTGGATGTTAATACTAAGCTTATCTTTCATATTAATTTACATCTGGTACAGAAGTAGCTATCTGCATTTTTAAAAGTTTGTTTATATTGTTTTCTTCATTTCCATCAGTTTAGAAAACTTGACTTAATTTCTTCTATTTCTTTCTAGGATAAGTGGTGCAAATTATAGAAATATGAATATAAAAGATGGTACTGGTAACTTGACTATTTGGAGGCCTTATTTGAGGATAACAGACATGTGTAACTTCCACATAGCTAACACTAGATACAGTATGCTATCTAATAAGTGAATCAGTTACTTTTCCTTTGTGGGTTTGACGGGAAGGAGAATTTTTGGGTTTCTTTTGTGACTTACCTGGCAGCTTGATTATGTATTGAAACTGAGATAATACTACCAGTTTAGTTTGTCACCAAAATTAAGGCTTTGGGAAAAAGATGTGTTGAAGGGAGGCAGAATCATATACCAAACTATTGTATATGTGTTTTCATATTATTTTGATTTACCTGAAATGATTTTTAAAATTAAATATTCCCCAGCAAAATCAGGAACCTATAAGCATAGCATCTTTTTTGTGAAAAGTGTAAGTATTTTAAAACTGACCATTCTAGTTCATTGCCAAAACTAAATTAAGTTAATCTGAAAAGTCTTTGTTATAATGATCTATTACTGTTAATGCAGATAATCTAGTTTAAAAATGTATCTTTATTTTACATTTCTTATTTTAGTGCACTAGTAAAGCTGATGAATAAATCAATAGAGGGGACAGCAGATGATGAAGAGGAGGGTGTAAGTCCTGATACTGCTATTCGTGCAGGACTTGAACTTCTCAAGGTATTATACAGTAATGTAGATTAGTTTTCTTACACTGTATGGTAATGGAATCCCAACTCAGCTTCAACATATGACCCGCTTCTTGTAAAGAGTCAATAAGTCACTATGTCTTGGATTTTGTTTTATTGACAAGAAGACAAATACAAATAATGTTACATAAACTCCAGCCTCAGTCCCCTTTTCTGCATGTGGCCAAGCATTCCTTTTCCTTAGGGCCTGTCTGTCTCAAACCTTAGCTTCCTCGCTATAGAGAGCAGCTCACATTTACTTCATATTTAGGGCAGAATCTAATAAGCTACACCTACCCTGGTATGGGAGCAACTGACGACAGCCTGCAGAGATCCAACATCTGCTAAAAGGGAGAGGCAGCAGGAAAATCCTGCTCTTCTGTTACATACCCCCTTCCACACCTTTCTTCCCAAAAGCTATTTTCAGTCTTCATAAATTTCAAATGCTAAATATTGCAGCAAAATTTGTTTAATATGAAGATTTGCTAAAATGCCATCCAAGGCATCTCTGTGATAACTCTCTGAATTCTCCTCTGTGTCAGTCAAGAGTTGCAACCTCTAGAGATGCTGAAGGAGTCACTATGTTGCCAGCAGCATTTCCTAGTCTAATCCATGAGACCATCCTCCAGTGCCTAGGAGACACTGAACAGTTTTCTAGTTGCACCCCCACACTAAGGTAGCAAATAGTGTACTGGTCAGTTGTAGTGGGTCCCCCAGATTTTCCACCTGCAGGAGAATTGCAGTTGATGACTGGGACCTATGGATCCAGTTGTTGCAAACAGACACTACACCTAAAGGAGCTCAAGTCAGACAAATCTTTCTGCGTCCAGCCTGGTTACTATTTCTCTAGTCACCTGGATGGGCCCAGTACATCTCCTGGACTCTGTGTAAGTCCTGACTTCACCCAGGATCTCAGTTGTCATTGTTTCATATAGAAGCTTAGGCAGGAGTGGCTACTGGAACCAGTGGAGGTACACCAATGGTGATGAACAGGATACCGGTACCTAAACAGAATGATGGAAAAGCCTGGCTGAGGAGACAGTCTTGGAACCAGCAGCGGGGCTCTGCTGGAGCCTCCAGCTGGAATTAGTTTCCTTGATCTCTTCTGGAACTTTTGTGCTGCTGGGACTGCTTGCCAGATGGAAGATCTGACGGAAGAAATTATCCTGAGAGCAGAAGAAACAAAATTCTTCTTCGAGTGCCGGTCCCTATGTGGATTCCAGATGTGGGTGCGCATGCACTGGAGTCAGAACTGTTCAGAGCAGTGCTTGTCGACCCATGTGCGCCCCTTGCATCATCCACATAGTGCATCCAAGGTCTCATGTAGCGTTGCGTGGGTCAACGCTCCCTCGATTTCCTCTTACTGCCGCATGGCTAGAGTCAGAATGTTCTCCTCATCCTCCTACAAAGCTATGTAGCAAAAATAAATAAATAAATAAATAAATAATAAAGTAGTTTGTTTCATAGATAGTTTAGTTAGAGTTTATAGTTCTAATTAGTGTTAGAGTGTTAAAAACAATAGTTTCCAAGTTCTACCCTCCCTCGGGGCAGTCTACTCCAAGCGGAGGATTATGCTCAGACAAGCCAGGTTCAAGTCCTGCATTACATGCCCGCAATCGTTCTCAATGAGCGACGAGCACCAATACTGCCTCTGCTGCCTGGGTGAGACACACATCATCACGTGGTGCTCTGTTTGTTGCTCCTTTCTTTCGAGAACCCGTGAGGGAGAGAACTCTGGCTCAAGAAACATCATATGGAAGAGGCAATGCGTCCACGTGTGCACCCTGAGGTGGCACCGACAGACCTACTGAATTGCCCAACTGCACCAGCAGTACCAGCTGCGCCGACCAAACCACATTGTGCTCACAAGAAGCATGGCCACAGACAAAAAGGCGGCGTGGGACCAAGAGGGATCACCTCCAAATGCCACACTCCCTTCCACAAGCCGTGATCAGCTGGGTCAGAAGTTGTGCGCAGACAAACAGCTAATGCAGACAAAAAATTTAAACACTTAGACAAGCCCGCGACTCCAGCTGCTACTGCAGTCCCTCTGGACCCCCAGCGACTGTTGACTCCACTGGAACCAGTACAACCACCACTGTATCAACTCCAGGTGCCATGCATATCAGGCTGTCTCTCATCCCTAATTCCCACAGCAGAGCTCCTACTGCTGCTGGATGGTCCCTCACATTGCTATGAGGCACCATACAGCTCCATCTCCAGCCAACAAGCTGCTACTGTTATACCACCTGCCTGTGTATGACCACCTGAACCATCATGTTTCACTCTATCCACTCTGGTGGCACTGCCATTACCAGACTGGTCCTCGGAGTCAGAACCGCATTTCTCCCCAGACCGTCCATACAGCCCTCGTCCACACAACTATGCACAGATACAGGTACCACCTCAGCACCAATGGTTCAGGTACCCAATAGGCCCACCAGTGACAATGGATCGGAGGCCCTACTGCACGGCTGGGACCAATACTACGGGTGGGGAGCTCCATCACACACCCCTTTGGAATACACTGCACCACCATCTGTGTACGAAGAACCATGGTGCACCACGGGACCACTGGTGCCGATGGAACTGCAAGGACCAGCAGATTAACCATTTCTGATGGGTGCATCATCATTATCAGACGAAGCAATCATCCATCGTCACTATCTCCACAGATGACCATGGCCAAACCAAGACTTCCTGAGGTGTATGCAACAGCACTGAATCTGCCGGCAGAAGATGTTAAGGACTCACAAGTTGAGTTCTTATACATCCTCCAGCCAGCAGGCCCATCTCAGGTTGTGCTGCCAATCCACAATGCCATTCTACAGCCAGCCCAGGCAATCTGGCATGCTCCAGCCTCCTGCACTCTGATGCCCAAATGTGCGGAGAGGCAATACTTTGTTCCAGCAAAAAACACAGACTTCCTGTTTGTGCACCCACCATCAAACTCATTGGTAGTGCAAGTAGCCATTCAGTGGGCCAGACAACAACACCGCAGGACCACTCCTCCTAACCACGTCACAAAAACACTGGACCTCATTGGCCACAAGGTATAGTCGTCTGCCAGCCTCTAATTCCACATAGCCAGGTACCAGGCCATACTGGCGAAGTATGACTTCAAGTCATACTCAAGATTGGAGGAATTTCAAGCTTCCCTCCCAGAATCCAAACAAGCAGAATTTAAAGCTCTCATCAAGGAAGGCAAGCTAGTATCTAAGGTTTGTCTCCAAGCGGCAGAGGATGCAGCAGACACAGTAGCTCATTCCTTGGCATCTGGGGTGGTGCTTAGAAGGTACTCCTTACTTCAAACTTCTGGGTTACCAAAGGAGATATAAACTACCTTGGAAGACCTCCCATTCGATAATCAGAAGCTGTTCTGTGATGAAATGGAGACGCTTCACAAAATGGGTCTCTGATAACTACCACGCTTTATGAAGCATGTCCATTCCGACCATCCTACTCCACCTTCGACTGTCAGGCCTTGCCCATTCCTCCATAAGGGCACATCTGACAGTTATCAGCACCTTCCTTCCACCAGTAAATGGGACTTCCAAGTTCCTACAGGGCCTACTGAACACATTCCCTTCCATAAGGGAACCCATCCCAGTCTGGAACCTCAACCTAGTCTTTTCAGCTCTCACAAAACCACCATTTGAACCCCTGGCCGCCTGCCCACTAATCTAATTCTCCATATCCTTTCACAATATTCCACAGGGACAAAGTCTCCCTACAACTTCACCCCAAGTTTCTTCCTAAGGTGGCCTCACCGTTTCACCTCAGCCAGGTAATCCATCTCCTGGTTTTTACCCCAAACCACACTCCTCCAACAGAGTGTGCCCTACACGCCCTTGATGTCCACCAAGCACTTGCCTTCTACCTCCATCATACCCACAGTTTCTGAGCCTCGCCAAGACTCTTCGTTGTGATAGCGGAAAACTGAAAGGGCCGTGCGGTCTCTTCCCAGCATATCTCTAACTGGATCGTACATTGTATCACGGAATGTTACTCCCTTTCCTGCATCTCACTACACCAAACATCATCGCTCACACCACGCAGTCGCAAGCCGCCACGTTTGCCTTCCTCACCAACATCCCATGGCAAGACATTTGCAGGGCCGCAACCTGGGCCTCCATTCACACGTTTACAGTGCATTATGCCATAGCTCGCTCACTCATCTACTGATGCACCAGTAAGCTGCACAGTACTACACTCTCTCATCCGCTGAGCCCTAGTGCCCCCCTCCATACTCATTACTGTGCCTCCCACGTCTAGAATCTACACAGGGACCAGCACTCGAAGAAGAAAAGGAGGTTACTTACTGTAACTGATGGTTCTTCGAGATGTGTGGTCTCTATCTGGAATCCAGTCCCACCCCCCCGTCCCCTCACTGCAGGCCTGATGCCTTTTAGTAAGAGAAAACTGAGGGGGCATTGACCCATGCAACTGCATTAGAACTTGGACATACCACGTGGACAGTGCAAGGCACACACGTGGGTTGATGAGCACTGCTCTGAACAGTTCTGGCTCTGGCGCATGGCACGCATGCACACCCACATCTGGTATCCAGATAGGGACCACACATCTCAAAGAACTAGAGTAAGTAAACTCCCATTTCCCTTCTAAGCATAGCCAGAGGAGAATTAAGCAGAGGAGAGGAATTGAATGGAGGAGGCATATTCTGGTTTCCCCTTTACACTATGGAGCCAAGCATGCCAAAAGTTCTTAAACCTCTTAAGAAAAATGCCTTTAAAGGGGAGGAGGGAAAGGCTTAAGAAAAAGGAATTTTGAATATCAATACTACTTCATAAGCGCAAACCTAATTCTACAGTCAAAAGGTTGCTGCTGTATTTTCTTGGATGGTGTGTTAGAAGATCTATATGTTATAAAATTGGCTTTAATATTTAGCATTCATGAGTTATGATGATGTAATGTACAGTTTTGCTCTTTATTAAACTCATACATTTAATTTTTGATGGAGTGTTTTGAATTTCAGAGGTTTAGACCTGAAACATGATTTTGATAGGAAGGATTTTGCATTGTGTTTAATAAGATAGCAAAATTTACGAACTTTTCCCAATTTCAGCTATTATAAAATGTTATGGCACACAATATTTTGTAATAATATATTACTTATCAAGAATGTTGTAGACAATTTGATAGGCAGGTAAGAACCTGTCTCATACCCTTCACTGAAATGTTTACTGTATACATATAGATTGGGGAAAGGAGAACAAAGATTTTATTTATTGATATTTTGGATCATTTACAATAAGACTTTGCAATTACGCTGTCTTTACACATGTAAGTATTTCTTAATGCAGAATTAACTATACTAACTAGCATGCTATATATTGACCATATATTGTTATATCATTAACTACTATTTAGATAGATAATGTTAACAGACATTGTACAAACACACGATGGGGAACAAGTGACAAAAGCACTGTGACTGAACAGAGAATTTTAGCGTGCATCTGTCTAGTTACACTTTTGGATTATTTCTTAATACATAAAGGTTTTTGCTTGTTGAGTGTTAACATTCCACTGAGAAGGACGAAGGAGGGAAAGGTCTTTCGGAATAAGAACGTTTTGAGGAAGGATTTGAAGAAGAGTTTGATGGCATAGCAGATTACTGCATATGGGAGCCATCTGGAAGAAATTCCAGGGAGATGAACACTAATGGGGAAGTTAGTCATGCAGTTTAAGTGGAGTGAGGCATACCTGGTGTATAGCTGCAGAAAGACTAGAGAAATAAGCTGGTGCCAAGCCGTGTAGGGTGAGAATAGAGGGTTCTTTTTTGAGTAGTGTCCCTTTGGGAGCTCCACCTCAGGACAAGAAGCAATGGGCTTATATTGCAGCAAGGGACGTTTAGGTTGGACATTAGGAAAAACTTCCTAACTGTCAGGGTAGTTAAGCATTGTTACAATTGCCTAGGGAAGTTGTGGAATCTCCATCATTTGTGGTTTTTAAAAACAGGTTAGACAAACACCTGTCAGGAATGTTCTAGTTATTATTTAGTCCTGTCCTACATTCCTATGATTCTATGTGCGTGCACTCGTGTACACTTGGTCAAAGATTTTTGTGAGCAGTGTCCACAGGCCTGTGCTTGTGCCCTGAATATCCCTGTGCTCTGGTATTAGGGTCGATTGGGGGGTGAGGTACGGGGGGGGCAGACTCGCTGCGACTCCAGTTCCTTCTCAGTTGCCTGTGGCTTAAGGTGGCGTGTCACAACTTCATGTGGCTAGCTATCTCTCATGCTTAATTTTTTTTATTCCTTTGCAGTGGGGGGTCAGATTTCCCTCCTCCTTATTCCCTTCTTTTATTTGGTTGATTTGGGCCTTTGTTTTTTCTCTGACCTTGAGGAATGGGCAAGACCCTGTGCTTCAAACTGTCAGACCTGCCATAGGTCTTTTCCCTGCATGATGGACACTTGAGCTACCTCAGCTGCTTGGCAGAAACTCACATGTTATCATATGTCAGTGCTGCTGCAGTAAGCAAAGACCCTGGGGATCCCTCAGAACTGCCCAACTATCAATAAAGGGATCCCATTCCAGGGAATGGGATAAGAGAAGGGGAAAGTCACATTCTTGGTGCACATCTCAGGAGACTTCACATCCCTACACAGGTTATTTCTAAGGTCCTCCTCTCCTCCAGTACGGAGACCCTGGCACCGGCTAAGGAAACTATGCTGCATACCAAGAAACTGTCTGTTAAACAACGTACAGAGGCGCTGAAGCTGGCAGCAGACCCGGTGCCTCCGAAGCACAAGGACATTAAGGAAGTCTTCAGTACCACCTTCCTCTGTTAACAGGATCGCACTTCCCTGTGCTGTCTCCAGTACCATCCAACAAACTAACTCCTGAGGATCAGTATCTGGAGTTCCTGATACCTATCTAGACTTCTTTGCCACAAGGATCTTCAGATCCTGGAAGAACTTGAGTCGTCATTGCTCCAGAGTACTGAGAGATACTCCCCACCAGTACAGACTTGCCTTCCAGAATTTATGCTCTGTCTGGTACCAACACTGTCACTGGTTCCTCATAGACTCATTGAGGGTACCGAGAGAAGCTTCCAACTGGTACTGATATATCCTCAGATGCCATCTAATCAACCAACCAAGACCTGACCTCCGGTACCCACTCGGCCATTGATACTGGCACTGCTTGCTCCTCTGAAAGAGGTGGGAGTGATACCTCATCTGACTGAGATGCCCATATAAGGCACCTCTACTTCACTATTCCAGTCTCCTTCCCTTGCAGTGCATTCTGACTGAGGAAGCCCCTGCAGGACACATACCCAGCAAACGTAGTTAAGGACAACACTGTGGTTCTGCCTGCTTCTTCTTCCTGGTTAAATGGGCTTACTGGAATCCATGAGCCCCTTGTAGCGACCAGCTCTACAGGATTCCATCTCATAAGAGGATGTGCCAAAAGCAACAATCATCATTTATACTGCTCCACAGGAGTAACTTGCAGAGGAACTAGAGCAAGCAGAGAAAGAAGAAACACCACCTTACCGCAAATGCTCTTCTTTGTCAGATGCAGTTGTTATGCCTCCTCTGCAGTCTTACACTGACAATTTCAAGGCCTTTCAAGACCTTACAAAACAGATAGCAGAGACCTTGCATATTCTGTTAGAAGAAATACAGGAAGCCCAGCATGGCTTGTTGAAGATCCTCCATACATCACTTCAGGGCAAAATTATCTTGCCTGTCAAAGATGCTGTATTGGCCCCACTCCTATATGGTATGGCAAACTTCAGCCACTATACTACCTATGTGTAAGCAGGTTGAAAAAAAAATACTATATTCTGCTTGGAATATTTTTTCTTCTACACTACACCTAAATCCCTGGTGCTTTAAACCATCAATGAAAAAAACAGGCAACACTGATCCCATTCAACACTATCAGACAAAAAGCTGAAATGGTTAGACCTTCTTAGCTGCAAAAG
This sequence comes from Emydura macquarii macquarii, assembly GCF_026122565.2. Taxonomy (NCBI): domain Eukaryota; kingdom Metazoa; phylum Chordata; order Testudines; family Chelidae; genus Emydura; species Emydura macquarii. Next base: position 6,820,740 of record NW_027133265.1, read on the forward strand.
CTGTTATTTGGCCTCCTTGCAATTCATAGTAGCCAATTACCAAGCCATGATGGCAAAATATTATTTTACAAACTATATGAAGTTCTCTTTTTTTTTTCATCTGCTGCAGGACCAGAAGGAACCAATTCAGTACCTCTTAACAGAAGGCCAGACAATTGCCAAAGCATCTCTCCAGGCCTCACTTGATGCAGCCAATACAGCTGCATGTTCAGTGGCTCTGGCAGTGGTTATGTGCCAAGCTTTTTGTCTGCAGTCTTGTGGCCTCCATTGGGAGGTATAAAACGCTATTGGGGACCTCCTCTTTGAGGGACACAAATTGTTCAGTGTTGCTACAAACTGATCTCTTCATTCACTTTAGGATTCCTGGTGACACTACAATCTTTGCATCCATATACCTGCGAGAAAGAAAAAATTCAGTAGATCACAGCCAGCACAATACTGTCACCCAGTTCTCTATCTGACTGGCTGAACCTCCTCAAAAGAAGCTCAGGTATGCTAAGAAAGGGCAGTATTCTACAATGACTTCCCAGTTGCCAACATCCTCAAAATAACCTTTTTGACTCATCAGTTGGGGATCATGAATTCTCTCCTGCTCCAGATCCTACTCTGTACCTGTCTCCCCTCCATCTTTATGGGGATCATTTCTCCCATTTTCTGCTTCTCTGGGAGCTCATCATCTCTGACAAGATGGATCCTGGAGGTTACTTCTACAGGTTATGCCATCCAGTTGAGCAGCTTTGCACTCCCCATCTCATCTCTCTTCAGGAACCGTTCTCATGAGCGTGTCTTGAGGCGAGAAATAACAATCCCTCCCCACGATGGGGGAGATCAAATCTGTTCCACTGGACTTTGTCAGGAAAGTGTTCTATTCCTGGTACTTCCTGTTTCCAAAGAAAAATCGGGAATGGAGATCAGTTCTGGATCATAGGACTTTGAACAGTTTTGTCCACCCTCAACGGTTTAGAAAGGTAATCCAAGCAGTGATCATTCCCTCCCTGGATCCAGGAGATTGGTTTTGTCTCCATTTACCTACACGATGTTTATTTTCATATAGCCACACACCCTTCCACAGTTATTTTCTACATTTTGTGGTGGGCAAGGACTGCCACCAGTATCACATCCTACCCTTTGGCCTCTTCACTGCCCCAAGATTCTTTACCAAAGTCCTCTTGGCAGTCTCAGCCCATCTTTGCCAGATGGGAGTAATTATCTTTTCCTACCTGGACGATTAGCTCCTGAAAGATCACTAATTTCTTGAGGTATAGACAGCAACTCACACAGCCATGTCACTGTTCTGTTCCTTGGGCCTCTTTGCCTTATCACAGAAAAACATGCACTCATGTCCACTCAAACTAGAGATTTCATTGGGGCCATTTTGGACTCCCACCACTGCCAGAGCATACTTACTTTTGGAAGAGTTTGCCATAATGTCCAGCCTCATTTCAACAGTATAACAAAGTCTGCAAACCACAGCAAGGACCTGCCTGTAACTCCTGGGCCATAGGACAGCATGTATGTTTGTGACACCTTTAGCCAAGACTATATTCCAGTGTCTTCAAGCCTGGTTGAGAACCATCTACACTCCTAACAAGCACAGTTTACCTTGGAGGGTCCTCGATTCTTTAATATGATAGTAGGATCCACAAAAGGTATGTGTGGGAGTTCCAGTCTTGCAGGCTCTTCCCACAAGGATCATCACTACAGATGTCTGCTTGACAGACTGAGGCACACAATTTCAGAACTTCCCAGCTCAAGGCAAATGAACCTCTCAGGAGACGATCCTCTATATCAACATACTAGAGCTGAGAGTGGTTCTTTCTGCTTATTAGCACTTTCTACCCTACATTGGGGCCACCCAATCAGAATAATGTCTGACAGCAGAGCAGCAATATATTATATCAGTCAACAAGGAGGAGCAAGATCCCAGTCCTTATATGTCAAATCTGTAACACTTTAGAACGGGTGCATACCATGCTGCATACAAGTCTCAGCAATTTATCTACTAAGACTTCAGAACATGATGGCAGATTTTCTCAGCTGACATTTTCACCTGCAGGAGATGACCAATGAGGTATTCAGAAGGATATGTCTGAGTAGCAGTAGGAAGAATGCTACCAGGAAGTGCTACTACACAGAATGGAAGAGGTCTGCAATCTGGTGTGATCAGCAGGGAATTTTCCCGCTGTGATCTCAGGTGCCAGTGGTAGTCACCAGTTGTCCTTAAAATCCTTGGGGCTCTCTCTCTCAGCTACCTTAGAGTCCACCTGGCAGTCAGATGTGTGTTCCAGCTACCAAAACCTGCTCTATGTTCTCATTTCTAGTCACATCCTGGCTTCTGAAAGGCTTACTTAGGATCTTCCCTTCAATGGTGAAGCCCATGCCAGCCTGGGACTTAAATTTGGTCTTATCAGCTCAGACAGGGTGCTGTTTGAGCCATCTTACTCCTTGCTATACCGTTCCATGAAGGTCTCATTCCTGGTTCTGATCACGTCAGCCAGAAGGATAGGTGAATTATGGGAACTCATGGGAGACCATTGACACACATTATCTTCCACAAGGACAAGTTTTCCATGCAACTGCTCCTGAGGTTTGTCCATAAGATGGTGTCAGACTTTCACATCAATCAAAGCATGCACTTCCCTGTATTCTACGTAGGGCCCTTGCCTTTTATTTGCAAAGGATGAAGGCATTTCAGAAGTCTCCTAGACTCTTTCTGTCATTTGCAGAAAGGACGACAAGAGGCCATTTCGTTAAGAGACTGTCAGAATGGATTTCTGGCTGCATAGTGCTCTGTTATGAATTGAACAGAGTCCCTTTTGGAGGCAGGAGAACACACTCGATGCAAGCCCAGGCATCCTTGGTAGCTTCCCTTAAGGAAGTCTCTATTAGTACTTGCAGAGCAGCAACCTGGGGCTTTGTACACACCTTTGTGAGACATTATGTACTAATGCAAGCAGCTGCCTCAGATGCCTCTATGATGAGCAGGGCAGTTCTGCGTTCTTTAATGGTACAGGGCTCCAGACACTCACCACCTCTGGAGGAGGAACACTTCCTGTGAATCAGTTGAAGTGCAGTACATTATAGGGACAAGCACTTAAAGAAGGAAAGGTTATTCACCTTGTAGTAACTGGAGTTCTTTGAGTTATATTTGTCCTAAGTGTAGTGCATTGCCTGCCCCTTTTCCTCATGTCCTTGGATCCTTTTGTGGGTCCTAGTGGGGGAGAAGGAACTGAAATGGCAGCAGTCTGTCAGTCCACTTTATATCTTCATGGTCGAGCACGATGAGAATGGGGGTTCTTGTGTGACCCGAGTGGACACTGCTAGAAAAATGTCTTGAGTCCTGGGCTCATGGAGTGCATGCACAACCTGAAGTGTACTACATATAGGGATAGCATATCTTGAAGAATTCCATTTACTATAAGGTGAGTAACCTTTCCTTTCCTTGCTCTGTGGTTTAGGTACTCTTTAAAAAAATGTCTTTACATCTGGTGTCTATCTGTGTAGTGGGCAACTCTGTTCCTGGTAGCCGAGCTCAGATAAGTCCAAAGGTATGCAATACTTGCATCCTATTGGACATCTGTTTGACTATTTTCCCCCTTCCTAGCATATGGTTTCTGAACTCCTGTATTCTGAATGTAGTTTTGCCTTGTGATAACTGATTGTTCTCCCTGTGGCCAGCTTTGAATTCCTGCATGTTTGGAAAAAATATATTAGCTAGGGTAATTCCTTCACAAGATGTTCTTGAATGTTTGTGACTTAGAGCAAAATAGCACCATAAGTCTTTCAGTTATACATTTTATTTTTACATATATCTCTCAAACGTAGTTGTTCTTTTTCTACCCAATTATCTAAGATTCTGGAGAAATTTAAGCTTTTGGGATTTCTCAAAATGAGGGAAAAGTGCTGCTACATAGGCTGGGCTATAAAACAAGTTCTGAGTACTATAAAAAAGTCTTGAATAAATATGTTCAAATATTTAAAAATCCAAATTTTTGTAAAAAGTAATGGCTGGAGAGCCCTGAAGAAAAAATGTTAGTAAATTTATCTTAAGATGCATCTTCATATGCATTACAAGAAATACCTTATATGAAGGTGTTATTTCTCATAAAGAAACATAAGTGAAAATAATTTTATTTGTTGGTAATCCATTATGCATGCGCAAAAACATTTTTTGGTTTTGCTATGTATCTACAGGTTTTGTCTTTCACACATCCTACCTCGTTCCACTCTGCAGAGACATATGAGTCTCTCCTGCAGTGCCTCAGGATGGAAGATGATAAGGTAGCTGAGGCAGCTATTCAGATTTTCAGAAATACGGGCCACAAAATAGAAACAGACCTGCCGCAGATAAGATCGTGAGTGTATTTCTTCACATTCTGGTAGTGCCTTTAACACTTAAATATCTATCCTCTTCTTAATCTATTCACCATGTTGCTACTAAAATAACCTTCCTTTCCTGTTGCTGTGAACATGTATGCCTTTTACCCCTCCACCATGATCCCTTCACTGGTTCTCTGTCTCTTTCCACATTTAATCTTCTTGTCCTCACTTTATTTTTATGTATTGCTGTAGGTTCAGTATAAATAAATTTTAAAAAATCTCTTCAGAATATACATTTAAAAAGCAGAATCTAGTCTAATTCCCATTTTTAAAATACCAGCAACAATAAAGATATTATAAAGATTTAATTTAACAACCCCCCCCCCCCCACCCACACACCATTTCTACCTAACTCTGTCCTTCATGTAGCCTCTCCCATCTTTTTGAGAAATGGAGAAAAGATGACCTCTGAAGGCTAAAAACTGGCTATTATGGACCAAGTTGGGACCCACGTCCAAAGATATGGGGTTCTAACAAAGAACACCAGCTTATCTATCCCTCCTTCCATATAATCTGGGTTCCATCTCAGGTGCTTCTGCTAACTGCCTCGGGGTATGAGGGAAAAAAGGCAATTTCTTTCATAGTTTTCAAGCTGTTTAGGCTCTGTAAGTCAAAACCAACAGCTTAAAATCAATTTGGAAATCAGTAGGCAGCCAGTGTGGATCATAAGGCATGAGTTTCATGTGCTTGTGGAAGGAGACATTTTCACAATCTAGTCACCAAATTCTGCATGGTGCCGAGGAGCTAGAATAAGGTATGCCATCAGTTTTGCCAGTATAAGATACATCCACATTAGGAATGCTTTGGCAGTATAGTTATGTCAGTGTAGCTATACTGACAAAGTGCTCCTAGTGTAGACCTGGCTTTAGGGTTTGACACCTCCAGAACATGCTGTGCTCCCACTGAGGCAGACAGCTATGACTGAATTTGACCAATTTTATCAAACATGAAGAAATGTCCTCACCTGGAGATACTTGACTCAGCAACAGAGAAAAAATACCTAAGATTAACCAAGCAAACTGAACAAGATTTTGCAGATGTGATAGTAGAAGCAAAGAACCAGTGCTCAGTCTTCCTCACAACCACAAGATAGGAGTTTTAAAAATCTTTGTTGCAATCTTTTTTGTTTCAGTTTTCACCAAAAAACTTAGTAGCAATTGGATGTCTAACATAGTGAATGCCAGTGAAAATGAGGTAGGATATGAGGCTAAAATAGGGAAAGAACAAGTTCAGAATTCCTTAGACAAGTTATATGTTTTCAAGTCACCAATACCTGATGAAATACATCCTACAATACTCAAGGAGCTGACTGAGGAGCTATCTGAGCCATTAGTCATTATCTTTGGAAAGTCATGGAAGACAGGAGAGATTCCAGAGGACTAGAAAAAGGCAAAGATAGTGCCAATCTATAAAAAGGGAAATAAGGACAACCCAGAAAATTACATACCAGTCATCTTAACTTCAGTACCTGGAAAGATAATGATGCAAATAATTAAGCAAATAAATTTGCAAACAGCTAGAAGATAATAAGTAACAGTCAGAATGCATTTTTCAAGAACAAATCGCGTCAAACCAATCTGACAGCTTTCTTTGGCAGGGTAACAAGCCTTGTGGATGGGGGGAAGCGGTAGATGTGCTATATTTTGACTTTAGTTAGGTTTTTGATACTGTCTCGCATGATCTTCTCATAAACAAATTAGGGAAATGCAGCCTAGATGGACCTACTATAAGATGAATGCATAACTGGTTGGAAAACCATTCCCAGAGAGGTAGTTATCCGTGGTTCACAGTCAAGCTGGAAGGGTATATTGAGTGAGGTCCCACAGGGATCAGTTCTGGGTCTGGTTCTGTTCAATATATTCATCAATGAGTTAGATAATGGCATAGAGAGTACACCTATAAAGGTTGCGCATGATACCAGTCTGGGAGGGGTTGCAAGTGTTTTGAAGGATAGGATTAAAATTCAAAATGAGCTGACAAACTGGAGAAATGGTCTGAAGTAAATAAGATGAAATTTCAGTAAGGACAAATGCAAAGTACTCCACTTAGGAAGGAACAATCAGTTGCACACATACAAAATGGGAAATGACTGCCTAGGAAGGAGTACTGTGGGAAGGCATCTGGGGTCATAGTGGATCACAAGCTAAATATGAGTCAACACTGTAACACTCTTGCAAAAAAAGGCAAACATTATTCTGAGATGTATTAGCAGAAATGTTGTAAGCAAGACATGAGAAGTAATTCTTCCGTTCTACTCTGTGGTGATTAGGTCTCAGTTGGAGTTTTGTGGCCAGTTCTAGGTGCCACATTTTAGGAAGATGTGGACAAACTGGAGATAGTCTAGAGAAGAGCAACAAAAATGATTAAAAGTCTAGAAAACATGACCTATGAGGGAAGATTGAAAAAATGAGGTTTGTTTAGTCTGGAGAAGACTAAGGGGACATGAAAAGGGACATGAAAACAGTTTCAAGTATACATAAAAGGTTGTTACGAGGAGGGAGAAAAATTGTTCTCCTTAACCTCTAAGCATAGGACAAGAAGTAATGGGCTTAAATTGCAGCAAGCACTGTTTAGGGTGGACATTAGGAAAAACTTTCTAACTGTCAGGGTAGTTAAGAATTGAAATGAATTGTCCAGGGAGGTTGTGAAATCTCCATCATGGGAGATTTTTAAGGGCAGGTTAGACAAACATCTGTTATGGATGCTCTAGATAATACTTAGTCCTGCCATAAGTGCAAGGGACTGGACTATATGACCTCTCGAAGTCCCTTCCAGTCCTCTGATTCTATTATTCTAATCTATCCAATTTGAGTCAAGATTTGCACCACCAACGTTCTGGCCATCTTCTCTTGTGCTTCAGTTGCTGCAGACCCTCTGTAAATCAAGATGACCTGTGAGACAGAAACTGTGTAAAAGAGTCCCAGAGCTTCACTGATGATTGAGGATCAGAGTATTACAGTAGTTCACCAGACCATCAATAGGAGCCTGTCTGAGGAAAGAAGTTTTCCCTCAGACCCTTTTGGAACCCCTCAGGTCCGTCTAGTTTCTGAGAGAAGACCATCAAAACAGTTCCCTAGCCCAGACAAGATAGGTGAACCCCAACTGGAAATAAAAGGAGACAGGGGTCAGTCTGTGACATGGGGATAAAATCAAGAGTCTGCACCTCCACTGCAGTCCCATACACCAAACTAAGTGTGAACCTAATTACGATTTGTGCCTGGAAACATCTGGGATAACTCCTTAGTGATCATGAAATCCTGGGTTGTTTCATATCACTCATTGTCTATATGGATGTTAAAGTTACCAAGCACTATTGGCCTCGAGAACGCCAGTGCTACCATAATGAGGAACCTGAGCAGATCCCAAAAGGACTTCATTATGCAATGGAGTGATTGATACACAAGGGTCAGTTCTAACTTAACTGTTTCTCTGGACTCACATACAAAGTGGAGCCATCTTACCCCTGCCAAGTCCCTCACTCTCATCAGAGAGGGTAGAATGCTATTTCCGATGTGGCTATAGAAAAAGACAAAGGACTCTGTATTTACCTCCGCAGCACTGTCACCCTTGCCACATAACAGACACATACAAAGCACACATTTTCAATCCACCCCATCAGCAAATAACATGCTTCCTGACTCCAGAGTCTCTTCTGGGTTGGGCCCGGGACCCTAGGGTTTCTCCTAGAGTTCCTGCTTGTGAAGATTGGGTTGGGGCCACAATGGCTGGAGTCACTTTCAAGGCACTGCATGATCCTTTCCTGGAATCAACCCTACTCCTTGTATTGTGCCTTATGCTCTGCCCACTCTTCCCACCTTGATGTTCTCTTTGTTTCTTCCTCCCACTCATTTTTGTGTCCTCATTCATGCTGCTCTTTGTGTGGAATGATGTCCCTTTGACAGTGCATGTTGTCCTCAGTCTCAACCTTAAAATCTTTACTCAGCCCACTACTTTTATCTAGCTGTACACAATTGACCTCTACTCAACATATATTTAAAAACTTCATTTGTTGTAATGCTAGTCTGTCCCTTTTTACTTCTACTGACTGTTATTTCCAAAGATTATATGATTACTATTGTTAATTCTTTGTGGCAGAGATAGGGTCTATTTTTTGTAAAGCACAATATGAAGTTGTGGAACTATATCAATATTGAAATGACAAGATTTTTCTAAGACCACTGGTAATTCCAGGACTATCCCAAGAGAGTGCAGCCATTTGACACATTCTTCTTTGGAAATCTGGTGTAATCCCCATTTATAGTGGAGAGCTCACAATTAATTTGAATCCTGGAATGTCTTGTTCTTTATTCACTTAATTAAACCTGCCATGGAAGACTTAGCTAGTTAAGACAGAGTCATTCAGGTAGACATCTGTAAATCACCAGCTTGATAGACTCTGCTCACCACATTGTTAACAGATTGTCAAACCTTTAGCATTTTTCCAGTTTTCATACTTTAAGGGAAAAAACCTGAGACTTCATTGTTCCAACTCTATGAACACTGCTTCAATTCATTCTTGCTATGCCTGCTTTTGTACAGAACATATGGACTTTATCAGTGAAAAGTGACAAATAATCTACTTATTGGTAAAGAATTGCTTTACAGTGGACTTTCCTTTTTTAAAATCTGATACAATTTCTAGATGAGGGTCAGCTGTTTACTTCTCATTATCATTCCTGAACAGCTTTCAAAAGAGTGCTTAATGCTGAAGATTATCATTCTGTGATCAGGGACCTGCATTGGTGAAGAGTTCAATCAGCAAATATTAGTGGAATTATTTTTTTGTTATAAATGTTTTATTTTGAAATATTTTAATTATTTCAGGACGTTAATTCCTATTTTGCATCAGAAAGCAAAGAGAGGTACGCCTCACCAGGCAAAACAGGCTGTCCACTGTATACATGCCATATTCTCAAATAAAGAAGTGCAGCTTGCACAGATCTTTGAGGTATGTTTGCCAAATTTGGTATAGTATTTTTATTGAATTTTGTTCAAATAATTTTGATCTCTTGCACTTTTAAATTTGCAGTAAAGAAAATTAACTTAATCTTAATTACTGTAGAATCCATACATAATTCAGGAACTGGAAGACTGAACTGAACTCTTAGTGCTGGAACTCTGCACTTAAGCTATGTTTCCAGTAAAACTTAGAAGAGAGTCCAAATACATGCTCCTCCCATACCCCTAGTGACATTGCCTGGATGCTGATACTTCTGGAATACACAGAGGAAATATCCCTTCTCAGTATTCTAGTAGCTATTATGATGAAAGAGAAATGTATGTCACTTACGCTTTGATAGAAGGCTCTGTTCACAGATGTTTCCAAGCTTTGCCTCCTAATGCTCTCCACTTAATTGTGATCAGGCTAGTTATTTCTGTTCACAATGTAACTGGATTAATTTTTAAATATTAAATTTCCATATAGCTGTATTATCTGATTTTTTGGTCTTTAGCCACCCATTCTGAAAATAGCTAATATGTTCAGTGTCTGAGTTCTACTGAAAAGATTAGAATGGAATGGAACCATCTTACGTCTTCTGTAGTTCAACATGTTCTATATGGACTGTAACATCTAAACAAGTGGACTAATTTACAGGAGTGCTGATCCCCTGTTTACTACTTTGAGATCTCAGTTCCTCTGGAAAATAAGGCTACTTAATTAGACACACAATTTCTGGTACCAATATTTGAAATTTTTGGCCTAAAAGAATGAGACTGATCCCTTTCACTTGATGCTATGAAAAATTCTGAGGCTGATCTGGCGTTCCTTGTAACACAAAACCATCCATTGGGTTACAAGAAATGCAAAATCAAGGCTTGTCTATATAAGGACATCTAGGAAAATTAATTTGAATTAACTAATGGTATGAATTTAAAATGCATTAGTTAAGCGCATTAAACCTCTTCAGAATTAAAATGTTCTAAATTTGGTTTAACTTAATTCACCAAAGATAAACTGAAATAAGGACATTTTAGTTTTGAATGAGTGTGTCCACATGGGTATACAGTGGTTTAAATAATGCACTTTCAGTTCACATCTTTAATTAATTCAGATTAACTTTCCTTAGTGTCCCTGTGTATACAAATCCTCAGGTCTCTGATTAGTTTAAAAAAAAAAAAAAGAAAAAAGTAAAAGGCTAATCTTTTATCACTGGTATAATTTCACACACTATAATTCTGTAATTAATATAGTTATTTTAAACATTCTGTAAATTACAGTGTGAAATGTTTCATAGACAAAAAAGTTGGTTGGTTTTATGAAATGATGTCATTTGAGAGGCAAGTGCAATTAATCAGCAATCCAGTAATGAAATAAATTCATTCATTAGGCTGTTCAGACAGTGCACACTCAACAATTTGTAGTTCATTTTGAATGGAAATTTTTCTTCCCCAGCCTCTTAGTAGAAGTTTGAATGCCGATGTTCCAGAGCAGCTTATAACTCCATTAGTCTCTTTGGGCCACATTTCTATGTTAGCTCCAGACCAGTTTGCTTCTCCAATGAAATCTGTGGTTGCAAATTTCATCGTGAAAGATCTCCTCATGAATGATAGGGTAAGATTTATTTTTTAAGTTGTTACTTTTCTATTTTGCTTATGATTGATTCTCTGTAAGCCTTTGTAACAGCTGTTAAATATGTGTGATTAGGCCAGTGAAGGAATGTTCACTAAGGGTACGTCTACACTGCATAGAAAAATATGCCACATCAAGTCACAGTGGCCAGGTTCAGGTGGTGGGGCTATAAATAGCAATGTAGACATTCAGGCTTCAGCTGGAGCCCAGATTCTGAAATCCAGCAGCGGGGGAAGGCCTTTGAACCTGGGTTCCAGCCTGAACAGGAATGTCTACAATGTTGTTTTTTTTTAGCCCCACAGTCCAAGCCCTGCAAGCGTGAGTCAATGGACCAGCCCTCTGAGACTTGGTGCTGTGGGTTTTTATTTGCAGTACGCTAAATGTCTAATATATTGATATCCTACGTAAAAGATTATAAGGGCCTGAATCTAATCTTTAAAATCTTTATTTTAATTTTTTTTACATTTTTTGTTCGTAAATTCATCTTTAAACTTGTATAAATATCTGTAGTCAACAGGTGAGAAAAATGGGAAATTGTGGTCTCCAGATGAAGAGGTTTCCCCAGAAGTTCTAGCAAAGGTGAATTTTTTTTTTTAATATTAAGATGTGCACAATATTTGAAATATAAGAATTTAGTTATTTGGTAGCATATCATTGACATCGCTAAACACTACGAACAGAGAATGTTAAAAGAAATCTTATAAATTAATTTTGGTTACATTCGTCTTTTAGAATAGCTTAAGAACATATTAAATAGCTTAATTTCTGTTAAATTAAAATTTGGTAGTGACAAGGTGGATGAGGTAATATCTTTTATTGGATCAACTTCTGTTGATGAGTGAGACAGGCTTTCAAGCTACACAGAGTTCTTCAGGTCTGAGAAAGGTACTATGAGTGTCACAGCTAAATACAAAGTAAAACAGATAGTTTAGCGTAAGTAGTTAGCACATATTCTAAGGGACCATTCTAAGTGAAATGGCTCATTAACACCCCTGTAGTCATAGGACATAAAGGCGAATTATTGGGTTACAGGTTGTTGTAATAAGCCATAAATCCAGTGTCTTTATTAAGACCATGATTTTTAGTGTCTAGCAAAGTTATGAATTTAAGCTTATTTAAGATTCATAACTTTGCTAGACACTAAAAATCATGATCTTAAGCCATAAACCCAGTGTCTTATTATTACAACAATCTGTAACCCACTAACCTCCCTTTTTGTCCTATGACTATAGGGGTGTTAACGGATTACTTCACTTTGAATGGTCCCTTAGTATATATGCTAGCTACTTCTGCTAAACTATCTATTTGATCTTGTATTTAGCTGTGACACTCTGAGTACCTTTCTCAGACCAGAAGAAGAGCTCTGTATAGCTCTAAAGCTTATCTCTCTCACCAACAGAAGAAATTGATCAAATAAAAGATATTACCTCCCCCATCTTGTCACTCTAATATCCTGGGACCCACACAGCTACAACACCACTGCTTAAGCTACAATACTTATAAATTTTAGTTTTAGGGGGCCATACAAGTACACGCTGTTGCAAAGTCAGTAGAAATTATGCTGTTAGGTGTCCTATCTTCTGGGTATTTAGTATTCTGAACGTTCAGCTTTACTTTGTTTTATACAGAGATTCAAATTACTAGTTTTTCTGGTTATAAAGGTAGCCTGTAAACTGATGCACTGTCATATTATTGAATCTATTGGCAGACCAAGCTGAAATAATAACAGTGTGTGTGATGAACTCCTTTCACCCATCCTTAGAGGATATTTAGTGTGAACCTAATTATGACCATTTCAGAGGTGAACGTCTTGTTAATGCAGTAGTCCCCAAACTTTTTACATCATGCCTCCCCCAGGGGCTCGGAGCGGGGCCGTTGGGAGGGGCGGGGAGGTTGCAGCTGGGGTCGGGCTGGAGCTGCAGCTGTGTGGCAGTGCCAGAACAGAGCTGGGGGCAGAGCAGGGCTGGGAGGCGCTCTCTCCCTACCCCTGTGGAGGCAGGCCCAGGCCCAGGCCCTGCCATGCACCCATGACCCTCTGAATTAATGGATAGCAACTTCTTTAATTGGTAGATTTTTTTTTTTTTTTTTGGTGAGGTCAGGGAAGTCTCCACACCTAACCACACCTCAGTTTCTATGATATTTTCCCTTTTCATGTAGTCAAATATAGTCCATATTCCTCTGATTTTAATTTTTCTTAGATAGGGTTATCTTGTGTTTGGTGCTATTATCAGATGGTCAGTAGAAATATCCAGAAACCATTTTGCACCTCTTCCTTTGTTTCCACTCAACTTCTGTATCAAGTTCAACCTTTTCATCTTCACTTTCAAGGACCTGGTTATTTCTCCCCATGCCTACAGAAAATCTCTCCTTTCTTACTATTACTCTTCAAAGTCTCTTTGCTTTATCCCAGTTTTTTTTATCTATCTATTCTCTTTCTATCCTTCTCTCAGCTCTTCTTTTCTTCCATGCTGCTTCCCCATTCCAGTATGCCATGCGCTTATCCATTCTTTGCTTAAATATCTGCTTTTAAAACCCTTTTTCAAGCAATGAACCACATCCACTTTCCCAAATGAATATCAAGTTTATTACTTCATTCTGTGCCTTTTTATAGTCTGCATTTTATTGAACAGCAGCCTACTCAGATTATAATTTGATTACAGTAGATTTTGGTGTTATTATTTACCTCAGTTTCTATTAAAATGATCAATTTCTTTTCATGTATTCATCTTTAATAGGTGCAAGCAATTAAACTTTTGGTACGCTGGCTCTTGGGTATGAAAAACAACCAGTCTAAATCTGCAAATTCAACACTCCGGTTATTATCAGCTATGCTGGTCAGTGAAGGAGATTTAACAGAACAGAAGAGAATCAGGTCAAATTTGTTCTTTTCTTTTTCAGACTCTTCCATCTATTTTCTGTTAGAATTTCAGTGAATATTATGAATTTAGGTTTTTTTTCAATAGCTGAGGAAGGATTTTTGCAGGATTTTACAAGGCATGCAGAGAACAGGATAATGGGGCAATGTAAAATAGCTGATCATGGAGTATAATTATAGCTGCTGAATGGCATATGTATTAAAAAAAAATGTGTGTTGCTACCCCCTGATCTAAATTTAATGGTAATCTAATTGGAACCCTGTGTACATCTTGATGCTTATTAGAAAAGGAGTAAAAGATCTCTGGAAACATCTTTAGGATTAACATTATTAGGATTGATTGATCAGTTTTGATATGTTTACGACCTTGCCAGCTATTGTTGGAGATCCAAGGATGGGATCACTTCATGCCTCCTGTTCAAATAGACCATAAATGGGGAAATGGAGGAGAGGGAGGGAAATCACTGGAGGAAAAATATTGCAGATTCCATTCTTCCAGAATTATTTTTGTAATTTTTGTTGTTTTGCAGTATCTAAAGTCTCGTTTTGTTTTTAAACAATAAGCTCTTTCGATTGTGAAGAAACACTGATAAAGAATACTCTGCACTTCTATAAAGCCTTTCTTCCAAGGATCTCAAAGAATTTTGCAAATATTATTAATTAATTCTGACAACGTCCTTGTGAGATAGGATTCCCATTTTATAGATGTGTTGTCTGGTGCCTTGTTTTACTCAGCCAGTCAATAGCAGAGATAGAACCTATGCATTGATACGACTTCCTATCTGAATTATGATGTATTACTTCTCCGCTAAGCCAGCCTTGCAGAAATATACATTCAGACAGACAACAACAACAAAATTCTAGTTCCACCCCCTCAGTTAACTTCAAAGCCTAAATATTCATTTATATGTACACTGTAATTTTATGAGGCTTTCTGATGCCTTGATCATGTACCCTATATAAGAGTCTAGATGGATAAAACCATTTATATTCATAAATTTGGAAATCTAAGGAACAAATACAAATGTGGTACCTTTCCTCCAGCCTTGGTGATAGGCATATGTGTACTTTATACTGTTGCTTGAGGTTTCTGTTATAAAAGGCCCCATCTTGCCAGGAGATCCACATGGAGAGACCCCTATTGACTTCAGTAGATTGGGATCCACCTTTATGATTTTTCTTTGCAGGATCAGGACCTATGTCATTGTAAGGAGCTTATAGAGTGATAGGTCTGTCCTGGATGATTGCAGTCCCTAGTCTTTTACAGAACTGAAGTGGAAATCAAAGACTTACCATTTGAGCATTTGGAATATTGTATACCTAGATGTTTATACCTTTTTAATGTAAATTTTAATGTTAGATGAGAAAAAGTTCTATGTTATAAAATACCTTTATCTAATAATTTGGTTCTGGGATTCTGAGCTACCAGTCCATGCTAACTTTTTTGTATGTTACTGAGCCCATCAATCAGCCTGCCACTGACCAAATAGTTTTGTTGGGAACTCCTTCTCTTTTGTGGTGGTACAAGTCTCCAATTTCCTATTGAGAACTTCTTCCTGTTATTTAAGGAAAGAAAACAATTGAAGGAAGTGAAAGTTGACAACAGGTGTGAGCAAGAACTGTTAAACTCTATAACTAGACTAATATTGTTTTAAGATGGAAACAGGAACTACTTCTTCGAATAGTGTCCCTACTGGTGCTCCACTGTAGGTGTGTATGTGCCCCAGCACTGTTGATCAGAGAATTTCAGTAGCAGTCAGTCCCATCCTACACATGCATGGCTCCCCACCTGCCACGAGGCTAGCCAGCATGTGCAGGCATTCCCTCCTCAGTTCCTTGTCAACAACCCCTGGCTAGAGACAGAACTAAGAGCTGTCTGTTCACAGATCAATAACTCCTAAAAGGTTTGCAAATATTAGCTTCCTTTGAAGCCTTTTTCTTTAATACCTTTCTTGTTTTTAATTGGCCGTGCCAAGAAAAAAGAAGAAAAGAGAAAAAAGGGTTTGCCTCCCACCAACCCCAGTAATGGTGGGGAACCCCCCTGGACTAGGGTATGCCTGACTCCCAGGCTTCAAAAAGTATCTTAGCTGCAAAGAATCCATCCCAGGGACGAACAGACATTCACAGTGCATTCGCTGCCTGGGGGAAAGCACAATCCACAAAAGTTTGATTGGTGCCAGCAGTTAAAACCCAGGTCCAGGAAGGACAGAGAGTTAAGGCTTAAAATCCTGCTTATGGAGTCGACCCTTCAAGTTCCCAGGAGTCCTGACAAGTCACCGCAACCTTCTACATTGAAGGCTGGTGATCCTAAAGAGATGAATCACTCACTTAAGACTGCTAAGAAAAGGTCTTAAGACCTTAAGAAAAGACTGCTAAGAAAATGTCCCTGTAACGAGCCCTGATTGAGCCAGAAACGATCTCCCGCTCCATCGGTATCTTCAATACCGACGGCGCCAAAGCCGTCTACAGTTGGTATCTGGGGCATGCACAGTAACGAACCGACAGAATAAGTCAGTCTGCCCAAAGACCTGATGTACCAGTACCACGGGGGCATGAGAAGCACAGAAGATCTGCCACGGAGAAGGCTATGTTGACGTGTTCATTGGCACCAGCACCGACGGACCATACAACTAGGTCCGTGTCTCCAGTTCCATTGGTACAAGCCTCTCAGCACTGACAACCACCAGCACCATCTGCACCGGTGGATTTGAGGTGCACAACGGACCTCTCAGTGTCTGACACACTGGACTCATCCCTACTTAGTACCAGGCTTCTGGTACTGAGTTCACCTAGAGCATTGGATTCAGTGACATTCTCCATGCCACACACCTCCTTTCTCCTCATCAGAGTCAGATAGTGAGCACCACTCATCTTACCCGCCATACAGGTCCCAATATCATTATGGACACCAGGTGTACTGTCCACCCAACCCTCAATCTCCATGGTTTGGGCAACCATGGTCTCCATTGCCAACCCCCTATCCTTAATTGCCATACTAGGACCTCTGGCAGGTCCAGAGGTAACAAGCCTCTCAGGTCCCTAGTGTGGCATACCAGCAGGCAAGGAGACCTCCTTCAGCTGCGCATCATCAAAAAATTCGGAACCCTCTGAGCAACTGGGAGAAGAAATTGAAGCTGAGGCAAATAAGGAAGACACCCATGAAGCCTATCTTTCGTCGTTCTCGCTAGATGAAGTGGTGATGCCTGCTCTGCCATCCATGGTGGATGATTATAAGTCATTCCAGGACTTAGCTCAGAGAGTGGTGGAAGCCCTGCAAATAAAGCTGCACGAAGTGATTGAGCCTCTCCACAAACTGGTGGGCATTCTATGCTCTTCCACCTCTGCCAGAGTGGTCTTCCCAGTTAATGAGGCACTCCTGGACCCTACATGCAGGTGGGCGGACAAAAAGTAATATGTGCTAGCAAAGGGCATGGAATTTTTATTTTCCCACCTGCCTTCAAATTCCATCATTGTGGATGCAGTTAATTCTAGGGGCCGCCAATACCAGTTTAAATACACCCCATATGACTGAGATGGGAAACGTTTGGACCTGTTTGGTGGAAAAGCATATTCTTCAGACACCCTTCTGTTCCAGGTAGCAAATTAACAGACCTTGTTTGCCAAATAAGTCTCCCAGAACTATATGGAAACTAGGTTCCTTTATAGGTCAGCTCCCGGACTCTCACAAAGACCAATTTGTGGCCATAATCAACTAAGGCCAGCTGGTGGCAAAACATCTCTGTATGCGGCAGACATGGTGGCACATTCAGTTTCCACGGCTGTGGTTATGAGAAGGGCTTTGTGGCTGCATTTGTCCGGCTTCCCTAAAGAGGTCCAAATCACAGTAGAGGACCTATCCTTTGAGGGAACTAAGCTGTTTGCCAAAAAGACAGACGCGTCCCTTCACACTGAAGGATTCTCAGGTGACTCTTCAGTCCTTAGGGATATAAATGCCAGCCTACAAGAGAAAATACAGCCCTCAGGCGCAGTTTAAGCCCAGTCATCACAGTACTTGTCCCAATACTCATCACAAAGATTGTATGAGCCACAGAGAAAGAAATCAAAGTTCCCCAACTGAAAACAAGCAGAACCACAACTGACTTTGTCTCAGTCCTCAATCTCGAAGTGGCAGTTTTGATGCATTGATCGAGGCGCCGGTAGAACACTCCCCTTGCTACCTTATGCTGGGAACTCTACCCTTTTGGAGAACGCCTTACCCTGTTCCACAGGACCTGGGAACGGATAACCTCCGAAAAGTGGGTTTTGGAAATCGTCCAGAATGGATGCGCCATCCATTTCTCCTCCCTTCTCCCTCCCAAACACTCTTCCCCATCCTTCATCAGGGACCCTTCTTAAGAGAGTACTATGTCAGGAGGTAAACCATCTCCCTCAGCATAGCAGTTATAGAGCCTGTGCTGATACATTTCAGAGGCAGAGGGTTCGACTCTTGTTACCTTCTGATATCAAATTAAAATGGAGGTTGAACTCTTATTGGACCTCAGAGTGCTCAACAGATATGTCAAAGCACAAAAATTCAAGATGGTCCCTTTATCAACAATCATCTCAGCATTAGAAGAAGGAAATTGGCTCTTGGCCCTCGACCTACAAGAAGCATACTTCCACATTTCTATCAGACCGAGTCACAGGTGTTACCTTAGATTCATGCTGGTCCAAGACCACTATCACTACATGGTACTCCCTTTCGGTCTCTCATCGGCCCCCGTAGTGTTCTTCAAGGTCCTCTTGGTAGTAGTGACCTATTTACATTCTCCAGATATATTATCCTTATCTGGACAACTGCCTTTTCAGGGCACGGTCCTACACAGAGTCCCAACGGGCCACTCAGGTCACCCGGGACCTGTTTCTGAATCGTCAAAACAATGGAGCTGTACACATTCAAATGCTCCTCTCACTGATGTAACTCCCTTGATATGCTGACATAATAAAACCAACGAGAGGTGTAGGACTTATGTCGGCATAGATAGGGTGATGAAGTGTCAATGTAGGCACTGTGTTCCCTTACATCAATAATTATCTATCATTGTCAGTTTCAGAGCTCCAGTTGAGGTGGACCCCAGCTGGAAGCATGGCAAAAAGCCGTTGGCGGTTGCGATCTGCGAGGGAAAAAGCTGCGGGTAGCTAGACCCTGGTTCTCAGCTGCGAGGGGAGAAGGCCGCGGGCAGCTGGACCATGGCTGCGAGCCATGAGGGGAGAAGCCACATCCCCACCAGGAGGAGGGGGCGAGAAGCCAGGGCAGCTGGATCCTACTTCCTAGGGGCAAGAAGCCCCAGGCTGCTTCCCCCTGGGAACAAGGAGGGGAGAAGCCCTGGGCTGGCTCCCAGTGGGGAATCGGAAGGGGGGGGGAGGGCAGCCAGCCAGGAGCACAGGAGCCTGTGGGGCTCCCAGCAGGGAGCTGAGAGACAGGCTTTCAGCTCCCCACACTGCCCCTCTTAGTGCTCCTGGTGAAGATGCACTCTTCTGACCCAAGAAGGGAAGTATGGACATCAGCCACCCGGGAAATACTGCAGTGGCTGTAAGTTGATCTATGTTAAGTCAACTTATTTTTCGAGTGTAGACAAGGCCTGAGACTCAAGGCATGGCTCCTTTGTGGTTACAGCACATATTGCTCTGAGGGAGGTACAGGAGGTGCTATTGCACATTAGAAAGAATACTACTCGTTGTACCTATCTCCAGAAATGGAAAGGGTTCCAGATTTGGTGCCAACCCAAAGGTGTCACACCTAATACAGCCACCCTGCCACTGGTCCTAGACCACCTGTTGATCTTAAAGAAATCTGGCCGCTCTATTAGCTTGTTGAATGTTCATCTAGTAACAATCGCAACCTTCCCCTAGGAGGTGGAAAGCTACTCAACCTTTTCCCACCCAACTATGAAGAGGTTTCTTAAAGGCGTAGAAAACCTCTTCCCACTACCCAATGGGACCTTAATCTAGCGTTAAAAGACTGACTAGACTGCCATTCAAACCCATGGCCACTTGCTCACTAACTCAACTTTCCATGAAGACAACGTTCCTCACCACTATCACTTCAGCCAGAAGGATAGGGGAGATAGCAGCTTTGA
The DNA here is from genome assembly GCF_026122565.2 of Emydura macquarii macquarii. Classification (NCBI taxonomy): domain Eukaryota; kingdom Metazoa; phylum Chordata; order Testudines; family Chelidae; genus Emydura; species Emydura macquarii. Next base: position 6,840,646 of record NW_027133265.1, read on the forward strand.
TGGCACATCGCCCTTTTACTGTGTTCTTTTCTGATAAGGTCACGCTCAGAATGCATCCGAAGTTCATCCCTAAAGTGACTTGCATTTCGCATCAACTTATTCACCTTCCAACGTTTTATCCCAAACCTCATGGAGGCAACAGGGAAGCCATCCTCAATACGCTCAACCTGAGGAGAGCCTTGGCCTTCTTCTCTGTTGCAGTTAGATCGCAAGGTGCAGTGATCTCGGCTCAGAGGCTCTCCAAGTGGGTCTCTAGCTGTATTAAACTCTGCTACCAATTGCGTAGGGTAACACTCCCCATCTTCAATATGCACGCATTCCACAAGGCCAGTCTCCTTGTTATTGCCTTGTCTAAGGCTGTCTCTATATCTGAAATCTGCAGAGCAGCAACCTGTGCATCTGTGCATACCTTTTCAAAACACTATGCCATTCTGGGGGAATTTGGCTACAGACACCCAATTTGCTGCCACAGTATTGTCTTCTATATCAGACTTGTCTCCCAAGTCCCAGCCTCCAGTGGTGGGTACTGCTCGGGAGTCACCTAGAGTGGAGTACCCGTAGGGACACTACTCAAAGAAGTAGTTACTCACCTGGTACAGTAACAATGGTTCTGCGAGCTGTTTCCCCCTATGGGTGCTCCACGACCCAACCTCCTCCTCTCTACTTCAAAGTTCCATTGGTTGACTCTGCCCGCACATGTTGACTAGCCTCATGGCAGGCGGGGAGTCACACGTGCACAGGACAGGACAGGATGGACTGCTTTTGAAATTCTCCAATCAGAAGTGCGAGGGCACACACACACCTACAGTGTAACATCCATAGAGACACACATCTCGAAGAACCATTTTTACCCCATAAAGTGAGTAACGTCTTCGTTTTATTTAAGAGCATATAATGTTTCTGGCAAGTTATAGCAAACAAGTAACTAAAGTATAAACAAGTAACTAAAAATAAAAAGCCTGGAAAATATCAGCAGTAAACTTGAAATACTAGATATTACACAGTAGAAAAAATAATTTAAAAATCAAACCTGCAGTGTCAACCTTTTGGAATCAGTATAACAGATAATGTCATGAAAACCAATTAAACTTAAACTACTGATTCTTTGAACTTCACCATCAAGCTGAAATAATATTTTAAGGAGAGAAAATAGTCATCTTCATATGATTTCTTCGTAGTGAGGTTAGTTTAGTTTAGGAGCCTAAAACCATATTGAAGATAGCTGGTTTACAGAGATTTTTATTCACAGTTTTTTAATTGCATGATCTTGTAAAAGAAGGGAAGAATGATACACAAATAATTTGAGTATAATGATTTTTCTATTGTGTTTTTATAGTAAATCAGATATGTCTCGTCTCCGACTGGCTGCTGGTAGTGCTATAATGAAGCTTGCACAGGAACCTTGTTACCATGAAATAATTACCCCAGAGCAATTCCAGCTCTGTGCGCTTGTCATTAATGTAAGTAACTGCCCTTGAATTATGAAGTGATTGTTAATAAGACTAGATCGCAGTCCTCACCAAAGAGCTCTTGTTGATGCTAAGATCTAATGTTTCCCTTTCCAGTGCAGCTTTCTAAAACAAAAAGTTCTGAACACTTCAAATATCACATTGTCTATTCATCTTTTTACAGCATGTCTTCTTACTACCAAGTTTGAGACTTTTCTGTTATATTTCAAGGACTTTGTAGTTGCACTGTTTTGTGTTTTTGTGGTTTTTGTGTTTAAAGCATGTCCCCTTACTACCCAGTTTGAGATTTTTCTGTTAAGGTTTTTGTAGTTGCACTGTTTTGTGTTTTTGCTGCTACAGGATGAGTGTTATCAAGTGAGGCAGATATTTGCTCAAAAGCTGCACAAGGCACTTGTGAAGTTACTGCTCCCATTGGAATACATGGCAATCTTTGCTTTGTGTGCCAAAGACCCTGTGAAAGAGAGAAGAGCACATGCCAGACAGTGTTTGCTCAAAAATATCAGTATACGAAGAGAGTATATTAAGCAGAATCCTATGGCTAATGGTGAGTACTGTGGTAAAATCTATTCAAAGTATAACTTTTGGTGACTAAATGTTTTGAGAAGTTCTTAAAAAGTTAAGTAAATGACCTTGTCTAGCATTTTGCACAAAAATATTTTTTGATAGTGATTTTAGAGTACAATGCTGTTACTATTTTAGTTATTAAGATACCTGTTCAAATCAGTTTTTTTCTTCTACAAAAATAAAAACATCAAGTTCTGACTGTGTGGTTTTTCTTTCTGTAATAAGATGAAACAGCTTTACAGTATTTTTGATTAATTAAAACTTGCAAGCTAAAATGTGAATATGTCAAAACTTAGCATTGTATATTCATCTAAAAATAAAATAACCGAAACTCTGGGTTCCTGTTCTTCCTGTGTGTATATTTAAGTTGCTTACACTGTTAGTTTTCTTATTCCAGAAAAGCTGTTATCTCTGCTGCCTGAATATGTGGTACCATATATGATTCATTTACTGGCACATGATCCAGATTTCACAAAACCTCAGGATGTTGATCAGCTTCGTGATATCAAAGAGTAAGTGTCAAGTCAGTCTAGAATTGTTGAGACTAGAATAATTTTTCTCTGCTTGAAAAATTTGAAGAGGAAGCAATCATTCTTATTATGAAGGGGAACTATCATTAATGGCATTCTATAGACTGTTTTCTTAGAAGTGAATAACTGATTTTGGAAAGAAACCAGCAGCAATCTCTTCAGCACAGTGTTCTAAAAGCTCAAATGGCAAAAGACATTTCTCCACAAGTATAATAATTTAATAAATGTAGGTTTTTAAAATGAAAAATCATTGTAGATCTACTTACTCAGGCCCATTTAACCACTGGAAAAAGACACAAGGGCAGTCATCTTAAGTGCTCAGTGTCACAGACTATAGATAACTTCTTATGCTGCTTGAAGAACTCTGCTTTGTAGAAACTGAATGTTCTTCTTCAAGTGCTTGCACATGTCCATTCCATTGTAGGTGTGTGCATGACCCGAGCACAGTTGCTGGAATTTTTTCCCCTAGTGGTATCCATCTGATCAGCTCTGGTACCGGTATAAAGAGCCCTGCCAACCCCTCTGCCTTTCAATTTTTTCTTTGTAGTTTGATAGTTAAGAATTAGTTTATTAATTTTTAGTAGTTTTTAGTACTTAGATAGTTTTGGATGTCTACACGCTTAGCTAGCGAGGTCGTCCACTTCCCTGGTGCTTCCCTCTGTCACCGGGTTTCAAGCCCTGCACTGCCTGTGATAAAACTGTGCCTTTGAGTGACCCACACTCAAGCTGTCAAGTGCTTGGGGGAATCTCATAGGAAAACCACTGCCAAATCTGCATGGACTTCAGACCCCGAACCAAAAAGGACCGAGCAGCAAGACTGAAGGTCCTCCTCATGGAGGCAGCCTTAAGACCTGCCTCAGAGTCACGCTCGGACTCTGCATCGAGTACCTCAGCCTCGGTGTGGAGCACTCTTCCCACGACTTGGGATTCCTGACACCAGTTGTCTTCCCCAGTGCCTGAGAAGAAGCACCTTAAGCACCAATAGAAGAGCCGATCCCTGGTGCTGAAGGCAAAAGGAGACCAGGATAGAGCAAGACCTGCGTCGGGCTGCTATTCTTCCCCAGCACTACGATATCAGTTGCCTGTAGCTTCAGTGTCAATGCAAGCTCCACTGACACAGGCTCAGGAGCAGCCTTCTTAGGACAGATAGTGTACTGGCCAGTTTGTGGTACCGTCAACGCTTGAGGCATTTATAGAGGCCAGGGACCCTCTCACCCTACCAGTACTGGTGTCCCCAGAGGGACAGGACCCTGTGCTGCTAAGCAGCAGGGAGTTGTCCATCCAAGAGGAAAATCCCGTTGACAGCCTCCAAATTTCCACCACCCCAGCTCCAGCACTGAGGGGTACGGCGCCGCCCTGGTCTCCATATTGCAGCTTGTCCTCCTCATCATACTTGCAGATAGGATCTTACTCCCCTTGTTGCCACAGCCGATCTTGCTGCTCCCCGAGCCATTTCTATTCCACCAAAGCCACAAGTATAGTGGTTCCTCCGAACATCTGGCCACCAGGTCCATGGGGGCTAGGCAGCGGCCGTTTTAGAGCCATTGGGGGTTTCCTCCACCATAGGACACCCCCTCAAGGCACTGATATTCTATTGTCTGAGAGGCTAGGGCACCCTCAGTACTGTGTCAAGAGATCCTGGATCCAGACTCTGGTACTGAGCACGACACCAAATATCAGGAAGAACCCTGCAGGCCCTTGCAGACATTGAGGAATCAACAGAAGCTACTCAGCCCATTATAGCCTCCTCATTCTCCATTCCACGTGAGGCAGTAGTGGCATCAGAGGTCTCCCCGCCTCAAGATGACCACAAGGCACACCAGGTCTTGTTAAAGCGGGTCACCTCAAACTTGGAGATCCAAGCGGAAATGGCTAAAAAGACAAGACACAGTCTCTTAAACATTTTGTTGTCATCAGCCTCTTTGCAGTGGTTCTGCCACTTACCAAAGCCATTATGGACCTGGTCAAGGTCCTTTGGCAAACCCCTGCCTCCTACAGCAAAGCACACAGAGTTCAAGTACTTTGTACCAGCCAAAGGGTGCAAATTCTTTTTTTTCACCCTCTCCTGGAACCTCTAGTTGTAGTGTTATTCTTATGAAATAAACAGCAGGATTTTATTCAGTCGGACAAGGCAATACGCCACGTTTATTGTGAATACTAAAATTATCTACAACAAAAACAATTTTCATCTATTTCTAAAATGCATTTCTTCTAATACAGTCACACATAGGCACACACACAAAGTTCTACAGAGATGGAGTATAGTTCCCAGCCTCAGTTGCTCATGTTAGTCCACTGGCCAGGTGGCTAAGGCATGAGGGAGGGAGCAGGGATCTGCCAGTGTGTACCGATGCTCCTGGAAGATGATTGTAGAACCAAACCCAAAGTCCTCATCTTTTCATCCCCTTTTTATAGGGGTAAGCTCTTATGCCACTTTATGGGTTTTGCTTCGTCATGCTGCATCTGCAGGCTGGTGTGATTATCAATCATCCATATTTTGCAAGCATGACCATTATTTTCTATCTATCACAGTCCATCTTGTTTTTGTTCCTCGAGGTGCACCCCAGGGTTATCAGGGTGGGCATTCTTCGGCCAACTGGGTCGTAAAAGTTATCTGCACTCCCTTCTTCTTCCCTTAATCATTCGAGGCTGGTGCCTTTCTCCATCACTCCCTAGTCTCATGTACACACATCACTCACTCATCCATTCATACACTAATCTCTTAACATTCAACTACAATTTATGTCTGAAAGACTCAGATGTCCTTCAGAAACAATAACATCTTTCCTTATCAAAAACATTTTCTACTATAACAAGAGTATTTCTCTATTCCAGGACATATGCTAATATGAATTTCACAATCAACTTTAGAACACATGTATTCAGCAACAATTTTACAACCAGGATCTTTGGTAACTTCACAAACAGGATAATCAGTGAACAGATGGTGGTTTTGAAAACAAAGTTATCAATAGCTAGCAGATTCCTGTCTCACAAACTGGAAGGCCAGGCTAAAATGCAAGACCTCAGAAAAACTGCTATAGTGGTTTGTCACGTACCAAAAAGGGCCTGGCAATTCAATGCCCTTAATAACAGAATCAAATATAATGGAATCAAGCTTTGGGCCTACAGCTTTGGGCTACCAATGAAAGGAATTTCCAAGGACAGGTGGGTCCTACACCCAAGGCAAAAGATCCAAAGAAATTGGACCCGTTTGGCCAAAAAGCATATTCCACGGAGGCCTTCAGCTCCACATAGTGAACCAGCAAGCCTTGCTGGGTTACTATGATTTTAATATGTGGGAATCTGTGTTAAAATGTAAAGACCTGCTCCCCCAGGACTATAGACAGGAGTTCTCATCCTTAGTCAAGGAAAATACGTCAGTGATGTGCCTCACTGCAAGCGGCCCACGACCCCACTGATTTTGCGACAAGATCAATGGGCCACAGAGGTAACTCTGCACAGGAGCTCATGGTTACAGTCCTCGGGGCTCCCACATGAGATGCAACAAACTATACAAGACCTTCCCTTTGAAGGACATTGCTCTTTTCTGAGCAAACGGACACTAGACTGCACTGTCTCAAGGACTCGAAGGCAACTTTGAAATCCCTGGGGCTGCACATACCAGCAGAGTCGAGGATGGACCATAAGCCCCAGCAGACTGGCCGTTACTTTTCACAACCACCCAGACAGGATCAGCAGAGGAGGAAGAGCAGCGGATTCAGGCACAGACCTCATCCTCCTCAGCAGGTCCTGCGCAGTCTGGCTCCAGACACTCTGGGTCCTCAGCATTCATTTTGATGAGATACTCAAAGTCAGCATTGCAATCTCTGCTACATCAGATCCAGCTTACCTTCTTGTTCTCCAACCATCTCTCCCACTTCCTAGATGCCTGAACTCAGATTACTTTCAGATTGCTGGGTTCTCAGCACAGTAGAACTGGGTTAGACTATCCAATTTTTGTTTACCCACCTTCCCATCTCTCTTCAGGGACTCTTCTCACAAGTATCTGTTAGAACAAAAATTCCAATCCATCCTGCAGGTGGGAGCCATGGAAGAGGTTCCTTTTCACCTAAGAGGAAAGGTGTTCTATTCCCACTACTTCCTAATTCTGAAAGCCAAGTGTGGTATCAGGCCCATTCTAGACCTGAGACCTCTCAGCCGCTATCTCAAGAACTTAAAGTTCTGCATGGTCTCCTTGGCTTCCATCATTCCCTTGCTGAATTTAGAGGACTGGTATGCTGCCCTTGATCTAAATGACACTTACTTCCAATTTCAGTCTTCCAAGGCCACAGACGTTTCCTAAGATTTGTAGTGAATTATGGTCATTACAGTTCATGGTGCTCCTATTTGGCCTGTCAGCCGCTTTGCAAGTTTTCACCACATGCATGGCAGTAGTAGCAGTCTTTCTCAGAACAAAGGGAGTCTATGTTTTTCTGTACCTCAACGACTGGCTAGTCAAGAGCCTGTCCAGAGCTCAGGTGGAAGCAGGCTTCCATCTTATTCAATCGACCTTCAGCACCTTGGGTCTTCTGTTGAACATCCGGAAGTCCACCTTTATCCCGGTCCAAAGGATAGAGTTCATTGGTGTGGTCTTCGACTCCGTGCAAGCGAGAGCCCTACTTCCGGATGATAAGATCCCTCCAGGCTCATCCAGTAATGACCATGCAAAACTGTCTAAGCCTCCTGGCCCACATGGTGGCATGCACATATGTAGTGCAACATGTGAGGCTGTGTCTCAGAGTTCTCCAAGCCTGACTAGCCAAGGTATACTCCCTCTCACATCACCTGGAGTTAGTGCTCATGGTGCCTACCCAGGTCCTTAACTCACTGACATGGTGGCTGAACCGCCACATGGTATGCGTAGGGGTACCCATCTCAAAGCCTCCCCATCATTGTCCCTTGTATTTGATTCATCACCCCTCAGCTGGGGATCCCATCTAGGGTCACTCAGGACCCAAGACCTCTGGTCACAAAAAGAGCTCTCCCTCTACATTAATGTCAGGGAGCTCAGGGCAGTTTGTTTAGACTGCCAGACGTTCTTACCTCACGTTATGGGCAAGGCTGATTCAGTTCTCAAGGACAATGTGGCGGCCATGTTCTGCAAAAGAGACAGGGTGGCGCGTGTTCTTCTGCCCGTGTCAGGAAGCAGTTTGCCTGTGGGAGCATCCTATCTCCTGAGAACACAGAACAGGCGGGCAGATCACCTCAGCAGGTCTTTCTCCTCTCACCATGAGTTGTCTCTCTGATTGAACATTGTGAGGGATATCTTCAAATGGTGGGAGACTCCCCTTATAGACATGTTTGCCACCCTCAACAACTGAAAATGCCATCAGTTTTGCTCTCTGCAAGGTCACAGCCTGGGGTCCTTCACAGATGCGTTCTTGTTGTCATGGACAAAGCACCTGTATTATGCATTCCCTCCTATCCCACTGATTCTTCTGATGAAGATCAAGCAAGACCAAGTGCAGGTCATTCTCGTAGCCCCGAAGTGGCACAGGCAGCATTGGTTCACCATCTTCTTAAGCCTATTAGTGGAGGCACTGCGACGGCTTCAGCTGCACCCGGACCTGATCTCCCGGGACCATGGTCAGCTGCTCCACCTGAACTTCAGCTCTCTTCACCTGAGCCTGGAAGCTCCATGGCTGAATATGGAAGAGCAAGCTTACTCAGAACAGGTCCATTAAATCATACTGGACAGTAGAAAGCCCTCCACCAGGTCCACCTACATTGCAAAATGGAAGCATTTCTCTATCTGGTGCTCCCAATGGCAAATTCCACCTTCACCGTTCTCCCTACAGCTCATTTTAGAGTACCTCCTACTGCTTAAAGCAAGAAGGTCTAGCCCTCTTTTCAATCAAGATTCGCCTAGCGATCATCTTTGCCTTCCATCACAAGGTTGACAATCATCTTTTTACATGAGATAGTGATCTGTTTTCTCAAAGGCCTGAAGAGGGTGTTACCGTCAGGGTAGAGATCCCATCCTTCCCTGTGACCTGAACTTTGTCCTGTCGAAGCTTACTGGGCCCCTGTTTGAGCCGCTAGCAGCATGCTCGCTGTTACACTTCTCCTGGAAAGTGACCTTCCTACTGGCCATCACTTTGGCCAGAAGAGTCTCAGAGATCTGGGCTTTCACATCGGAGCACCCATACACCACATCCATTGTTCCTCCCAAAGGTGGTCTCACAATTCCACTGCAATCAAGCAGAGTTCTTGTTCGTATTCTACCCTAAACTGCATACCAGTAGAGAGAAACAGCGCCTTCACTCTTTGGATGTTAGGCAGGCCCTGGCTTTCTACACACAAAGGACCAAAGATATATGGAAAAACCCGTTTCTCTAAAAATAAAATTCAACAATACTCATAGGAAACTGCCTAGAGTCCATCCTAAGGTAGTCTCATAGATTCTTACTAATGTGGAGAAGCAGGCTAGCATTCTTTTCAAATTGCTTGATTCTGATCTGGTTGCAAGTGTCTTATATACAATAGCATAAAGAAGATCTATGCTTAACTAGATCTATGCTTAACTAGATAGTCTGTCGGCCCCAAGATATGAGACACACAAGGTGGGTACTAATATGGTACTCTAACAGCTGAATCAAATGTTTTTTCCCTCAGAACACATATTCCAAATACTCTCTATGCATTCACATAGGACAAGACTAAACCACTTTGGTGATTCCACTCTGACCCATATATCCATAATTCGCAGACTTGAGATCCTGATAAAAATCTTTTTTCAAGATAGATCACATTTTGATTTGATATATTTATTGGTTTAGTTTGAAAATTGATTGCTTGGTCATGTTTACCAAGTTGCAGACAAGGGTCTGCATACACCACAGGTGTCCATGTATCAGGTGGTTTTAAAGGGAGCCATCAAAATCAAATGTGTTCTTAATAGGTTTGACACTCTTTTGAAAATCTTTAATTGACAATACTTGGTTTCAGAGGTACTTGATTAGAGCAGTTTGAGGGTGCAGGCGTCATCCATTTTAGTTTTTTGTGAATAATGGACAGATGTGAGATAGGGTAGCATGTCTATTTAGTTGAATCTGCCAAACATAACATATATTTTATCTCAGTTGGGTGTCAGTTTATTATTTAAGTGTTCTGATGGGATACTCACGTCTCTTCCTTTGAACTTCTGGAAGAAGCATACCTTCATGTCTGGCACTTTGCAACTTTCAATATTTATAACCTCAACCAGCAAGATCAGAGTTCCAAAGAATCTGGAAATCTGACATGCAGGCAGACAGACTATCTAGTCGCACTGTTAGTTTTTCTACAAGAGTAAGCCCGCTTCTCCAATCTTAGGGGTACACAGAATTAAAGCAGAGGCTCACAAATTTTGCCCTCCTTAGTCTCCCCCATATTTCTTCCCCAGAGAAGCAGTATTCAGCCTTATTGCAATTGCAGCCAGTTTATTTGATCAGATATCTCAACTTTCAGAGCTGTCAGTGTGTGATAAATGACAATGTAGAACTCCTGTTTTGTTGCACTTTGTGCCATAATTGACAGATTGTATGTTAACTATAAAACCTGTTTTTAAGGATGTTTTCTCACTGTGTGAATTAAATAAATGAGATTTTAGAAAAGAAAATGGGAAAAATAAATTCCATCGTGCAACCATAAGGTAGAGAGCCCTGCATTGAACTATTTTTTTAATCCCACTCCTGTCTCCCCCTACAATACCCACTTCCGCAAGAGAGACAGATTACCCCATGCTACAAAAAAAGTCAGTTAATATATTATATATGTAAACAGAATTCAAACACAATTTTTATTACTAAAAGAATAAAAGAAATCTTGCTTAAACCATTTAAAAAAACCTTTATTTCCTGTTATAATAGACATCAAATTTATTTTTTTCTTCCACTTAAATGTAAGTATTAAAACCTTTATTTAAAAAAAAGGAGTAGTTTTCCCACAAATTACCACAGTCTGGTTTTTTTGCCCACCAAATCCTGCCTGCAATGAAGTACATTTTACCCCTCCCGCTATTATGGCTGTGGCCATGAGAGCCCAGTCCTGCTGCAAGGCACTGCCCTAAGTATTCCATCCCTTCTTGTCTGAGTCATGACTGAGGTTTGAACCATGGACCTTCAAACCTCTGGTACTTGAGCTACAGATATAATCCTAATTTTATCTGTGGACCAACTGCTAGGGGGATGCCGCACACATTTAGTCAGTGATTACACAACTATTTGGCAGACAGCAACAGAATGGTGGGATCACGAATCCTGGGTTCTATTCATGGCTGTGAGAGAGGAGTATTGGATAGTGGCTAAAGCAGTGGTTACCAGCTGGAGAAGCAAGCATGCTAATTTGGCATGTTTATTCTGAAAGGCAATGTGACTGAAACTTGGATCTACCATATTATAGAACTAGGCTCTGTTCATTTCTTTTGGAAGTTTTCTCGTGCAGCCCCTCAGTTAACTTATTTATAAATTGCTGAGGGGGACATTGATGCTTGCCTGCCTTCTAGTGTAGGAGTAAGAAGAATTGTTCAATAAGTGTTGTGAAATTCATACAAATATAAACAGCAGTCCCATAGTGGTGAGAGTTGAACACATGCTATAAGATCAGTGCAGTTTGTCCTACAGTACTTTGTGGGGGAGTGTGTTTCTGTCACATCTGTGGAATATTGCCTGTGTTTGTGGTACAATGGAACAGGCAGCTGGATTCAACCAAAACCTGGTACGTCCCACAAAATCTGATACATTTGAGAGATCTGTCTTGGTATCTATCTCCATTATTGGGGACTGCTTCAGGGGTGCTGGAACAATTTTTATAGTCAGAGTGCTGAAAACCATTGAACAAAAATGTAAACCCTGTATATGATGGAAGCCATGTATTTGTTTGCTATTACTGCTACAAGTCAGGACGCTGCCAAATCCCCAGCACCGCTAGTTCCAGTGCCCTTGAGCTGCTTGTTAACATCAGCTCTCTGTTAAATATCCTTTTGCATGCTAGTGATAAAATGATCTATAGAGCAAGGAGAAATTGTCAGTAATCCATCTTCTTTCTTCCATTCATCCCCGCCCTCCTCCTTTTTTTTTTTTTTTAAATCTTGTGAAGTTAGCCCATGGAATCGAACTGAGTAAGGAGGAAGTGGATGAGCTGCACTTTTTATACAGGCCTTGATTGAGTCTTTTCCACCCACACAAATACCATAAAATTAATTTTTCATTCTTGTTTAACATAGAGTTCACTGAGGGCCTGATCCAAAGCCCATTAAAGTCAATCCAGAATAGTTAGTTAATTGTGTGGCACAGATATTTCGGTGTACTTTCAAGTAAACTTGACATTTTGAGACCTGTAAATTGCATGCATGCATGCATGTGTGTATGTGTTCTAAACTGGAGTGGGTGGTATTAAGACCTGTAAATTCAAGCTTGAACCCCACACACAGAATTTAAAACATACATATGCAATTAAGAGATCTTAAAATGTCAAGTTTACTTGAAGTTATACTGAAATACCTCTGTACACACATACAGGATTTGACCATAGTTTCTTAAGTCAGTGCTGTGATAGCTGATAGATCTAATAAAATAACATTTTAAGAGATGTTGCTATTCCTGCTCTGTACATGGAGATCACAGTATCAAACATGGTATTTAGTTACTTGTATTTCATTAGGTGCCTGTGGTTCATGCTTGAAGTTTTAATGACAAAGAATGAGAACAACAGCCATGCGTTCATGAAAAAGATGGCAGAAAACATCAAGCTTACCCGGGATGCTCAGTCTCCTGATGAACCCAAGGCCAATGAAGTAAGAAATATGATTCAGTTGAGAAGTGGTGGTTATTCAGTGTTGATTGTTTCACTGCAGCTCTGAATTTTTAGTTTCATGCAGATGTTAGTTTCTGTTGTTTGGAGAAATAATGTAATATGTATCACTACTGCGAATGTCTACTGTTGGAGTAAATAAAACATGTTGGTGTGTTTGAGCAACAGCCATCCGATGTGCATTTATATGTCTAAGGTATTTTTCATTATTCATTTAACAGTACTGTATAGAAAATAAACAGGGAATTACAGAGAGGGGCACGGTGTAATGCGGAGCAGAGTATGCTGTTAATTACTGTAAACTGTAAAGTATGTTCTTAATAGCTGATACAGATATTATTTTTCCTCATGATGATACATTTTAAGAGTACATTCATTCTACTCCTATGAAAATTATAAATAATACCTAAAGCACTGTTTCCCTTTTCCTCCCAGAAACTCTATACAGTATGTGATGTTGCACTGTGTGTAATCAACAGCAAAAGTGCTTTATGTAATGCAGATTCACCAAAGGACCCTGTACTGCCAACCAAATTTTTTACACAACCTGAAAAGGTAATTTTGTTAGTTCATTTTCTGGGAGGAGTAATACGAATACTTTGAGACTTAACTGGCAAGGCTATATATATCATAATTTAAAACACAGAGTTGGGAGAAAAGCTTGTATTTTATTATCAAAAGTATCTACTTATATAGCACAAATTGTCTATGCATTTTGAGCAGATGTAGCTAAAGTTGTTCATAACCAGGCAATAGTTATTTAGAATTCTGATATTTTAACTGACATTGACAGGACACTGCATTAAGGAGTTGTGTACCTGCCAGGAGGGAGAAATGAACAGAAAACATATATTGGGGGGGAAAAGTCAAAACACAAAGAGAAAGAAATGGAATGCAGAGCTGACAAAAAAGTATAAAGAGAAAACCGATTAAAATTTAAAACATCCTATATATATTTAGTGCTGATAATTGTTTGGCCTAGTGCATTTACTATTTAAAAAAAAATCCTTTTAATATAACCTTGGGACTTCTAGGGTAACCTCACTAAGACCCAATATCATTATCATCATCAGGACATAAATTGCTGAAGTAGAGCACAAGTGAATTCTGCAAGATAGATTTTAATTTCTGGTTGTGCAAGAGAATACATCTCAAAATTTCCAGTATCATAAACTGTTACATAAACAGAGAGCCCTTCCAGAGGCTGATATTTCAAAGGTTAAATGATGTAACTTAGTAGTTTACTTGAGTCCTTATAGAGTTTTAAATACTATTGTGATGCAGGCCAAGTAAGCATGTAGATAGATTTGCATTATGATTGACTAGTTGATAGCTATATATTCACAATCAAAATGAAATAGGATTACTACTTAGTTTATAAAAAAAAAACTTGTCTTTGGTCTTCCGAAACAAATAATACAGCTATACACAACAAAAACAACAGGGATATCACTTTTGCTTACCTTCAAGTTAATACAAAAAAAAATTGTGAATCTGGAAAATGAAGTGTGTGACACTGAATACAAATTGTGCAGTTCTGAACACAAATTTTATTGTGCTTTATTAGATTAAATGTGTCACTAGGAAGTGATAAAATCTTAAGTATAGGTTCTGAAAATTGGAAAGGCCTCAAGACAGTTTGTTGATAGCTTCTTACTTGAGAAAATAAATCATTCACACGGACATAAAAATAAAACATTAAAATTGAGAAGACAAATGCAGATTTAATTACTTTCCTCTTTTCACACAGGACTTCTGTAATGACAGGAATTATATTACAGAAGAGACAAGGGTTCTTCTTTTAACAGGAAAGGTACTTATGTTTATTTATTGTAATAACTTTGATTGCACATGCTATGTAGTCATTAATAGGCATTCTTATTTTTAATTTTCAGAAAAATCACCATAAGACTCACTACAGCAGTTTAAAAAGTGTATTAATTACCAAGTTTGTTTGCAATTTTAATTATTAATAGTTATACATAGGCGCGAGAACTATAAATTGCTTTTACTAGAAGGCTCAACAAATATATTTAATTTAACACTATTTTCAGCGGGAAGCAGGGGACAGGGCTTGCTGTCCTTGTACTGTCCATCCTGTGCATTGAGTAAGACAAAAATATGTGTGTGGGGGGGGGCAGATAATAATTAATCATATAATTACAGAATGCATCATAATTTGCACACACAAGATTTTGTAACCTTAATCTTTTAATATAGCTTTTTAATGTAATATATTTAAATTTTAATTTTGGATTGCCACACAGCTCTGAACAGCTCATTTTTGTGATGACAGTGATTTCAGACATAATTTGGCCAATTAATTTCAAGAGTTAAGTTCACCAAGTTCATGTGCAAACAATATTATGATGTGTATAATACCTTCACAGAGAGAAAATGTAAAGTTCTTAAAGGCTTTTTAATCTATCAGAGAAAGTCACAACAAGAATTAATGGCTGGAAGTTAAAGCCAAACAAATTCAAAGTAGAAATAAGGCACTTTTTTAACAGTAAGGTTGATTAATAATTGGAACAAACTAATGAAGGAAGTGGTGGATTCTCCATCTCTTGAAGTCTTCAAATCAAGACTGGAAGATACAGTTTAGTTAAACACCAAGTTATTAGGCTCAATGCAGGAGTAACGGTGAAATTCTATGGCCTGTGTTGCACAGAATGTCAGACTAAATGATCTAATGGTCCTTTCTAGCATTAAAATCTATTATTTTAGTGTTAAAATGCTGTAAGAGTTACCTTTTTCTAATATACAACATATTATATTCATTCTTTCTTGTCTTCATTTGCCTCCACACTATTTTCTTTACTATACAGGTCTAAAGCACCTTTTATTCAAATAAATGTGAAGATTATGAAAATCTAGTAATACAATATTGTGACAGTATAGTCATGAATTAAGAGATTTTGTAAAATGCAAAGACCTTAAGAACAGCATAGTTCACACACATTTCTAATTTAAATTTCATTTGCATTTGCTGATTTTCATATTCTGTTGCATATAACTATGGAGTACTACATAACTTACTGTAAATTTTGCTTAGTCAGAGAAAATAGTTTTACATTATTTGTGTACATGATGGAGTTGTGTAACACTGCTATATTGCTATTCCTACAATTAAAGCTTAAATAGTTTTCAAATTTGATTTGAAACATTTGAAACAAATTTTTACTGGTTGCATAAACTGAGCCCTTCCATTCTTTGATATAGTCATTCATCCAGTTTAATTTTCTGGAAACAGCAGCCTAGCTAGAAATTCTTGCTAAATGGGGACATATTTTTCTCACTAATGCAGCTAGACACAATGGCAGGCCTGGTGTATTTTCTGTTGCTTAAGTTACTTAACTATTACTATTGTACGAAACATCTGAAAAATTTAACTCTCACTCAATTTTAATGTTCAAGTAAACATTTATTTCACTTTCTCTGTTTAAATTTCAAACAACACTATAAATAGTATATTATTTTTATGATAAAACAAATAACTTAAACTTTCAAGTAAACTTTTTGCGCTGTTTGTTCCAGGACTGTGCTTAGTAACAGGCTGTTTTTATGCAAGACATTCGCATGTTATCTTGCCTTTGTATTCTTTCTCCTGCCACAGCCACTGGCCATGTATGCGCTTAGTATAAAAATAAACATCCAGTCTTTCAACTTTAAGGGTTACCTCCTTTTCCTCCCTGCCACTAGAGGCTGCAGTTCTGCTGGTCACATGGGTGCCCAGCAGTTGTGACTTGTCTTTCCTTGGCTTCCTGTTAAATTAACCCCCAACTCCAGGGAGGTATGGAGAGAATCTTTTTATTTAACCTGGTCTAGAAGAACCCTGAAAACTCCTGCACCAGAAGACCCCCAAAGATATGTGAAAGCAAGTAACACTTTACACCTGCTTTCCTTATCCTGAAATAGAAATATTCAGATTTCCCATTTTGTTGGACAGTGAACCTAATCCTACCCTTCTGTTGGGAAAGTTTATATCTATTTTCCAACAACTTTTCTTGCTTCTGCAGATTGAGAGTTTTTTCTGCTTTGTTTGGGTAATGGTTTCAGGATGCTGCCAACTTCATAATGTCTTTTGGGGCCTACCAATATGATATTAGCAATCAGTGGCCATTTGCATGCCTGATATGTAAAAGTTCCCTGAATAATAATCTTTTTAGAAAATAAAGTGGAATTGAACATAGCAATTAACAACAGCCATTGTGTTAGGAAAAATATCCCACAAATGCCTTTTATCACATGTTGTTAGTTAAGATGAATATTATGGCTCCAAGTGGAGAAGGGGTCATTTGGTATAATAGCTGTGCAGTTAATCCTCACTATACCATAGAAAATATTTTTTTTAAATTAGTGTATTTTTAAAATTCCTGTTTGTATGCCTTTAAAAAAAGCTTAAACAAATCTCTGTGCATTTTAGCCAAAACCAACTGGTGTATTAGGTGCAGTAAACAAACCATTATCTGCAACTGGAAGGAGACCTTATATTAGAAGCACGGGATCAGAGACTGGGGGCAATATTAGTGTAAACTCAGAGCTGAGCTCTCCTGCAGGAAACAGATCAAGGTATATGGCGTTTTTTGTTTTTGTTTACTGATGCTCTTTACTTCATTTCACACTATATACTCCTCTGTTTAGGAAATGAGTGTTTTGTTTGTATGCCATTGAACTTTGCTGGATTTGAACAATCTTTGCATTTTTTATCCCGATAACCCAGGGTTATTTATAGGCATCTCATGATCCTTTTTTTTTAATAGTCAGGATAGTTGACATATTGAGAGATTGTGAACTGCCCTGGGCCACTCAGTGGCATAGACAGGAATAGAATCTAACTCTCCTGACTCCCTGCCCTGTTCTCAAGCAACTAAACCACAGCTGAACCTATATAAGTGATGTAGGATCTTGTACCATGTCCATTACCATGGAATATGAGTACCTAGAAACAAGAGATCAACCTCACTAAATTAAGAGAATTTTCTTTCTTGTGTATGAGTGCATTAGTCATAATAAAGACAATTTAGATCCAGATGGATTGCCAATGTATCCTGATGTCATGTGATTGAACACTTTAACTACAGCTTTTTAATATTTTCCATATGAAAATATATTAATAGAACACTAACAAGAATATTGTTGTGTAATTTGATTCTACAGCCCACATGTTTCTAATACAAAATAATTAAGATTAATCATGTTGCTTAATAAACAATAAATATAATTTCTTCATCTTTTCATGATTGTAGTGTCCCAGTTAAAACAAAGTGTTCTGCAGATTAAGCACATATAAATTGATTTGTAGTTTAATAGAAGGCTGAAATGAAATGGTATGAATAAATGTTACTTATAATGTGTGACAGGAGAATGCTTTATTTTCTGAAGTATATAGGGCCAGATTTTGAAAGGTATTTAAGTGCCTAACTTCCATTGGTTTTTAAAAATCTGGCCCAGAGAGAGAGAGAGCTTGCACTTTGAAATTTTATGGTTGAGGTTATCTTTTTTCATAGTTGATGAACTTGATAGGATAAATTGTTAAAGAAAGACTGTTGAGTACAATTAAAAGTTCCATTGTTTGAGAAAATTAAAGGATATTAATTTAGATTGTGTCCCTCAGCTGAAGCAAAGTTTGCGTGATCCTGGAGTGTACACAGTAATGTCTTTGAATATTTTTACTATGGTATGTTTTGTGAAAAATCTCCCCTCCTTGAATAGCTGTGTGCAAATTCCTGGTCTTGATTAATAGATTTGTTCCTATCTTCCTCTGGTGATATTAGACTTGAATGAAAGTTAATTCTTGCCTATGTGGGAAACATTCTGGTGAGGGGAATGTAAAAGTTGAAGACAGGTGAATTTTTTTCTACTTTAGTCTGCAATCCTGCCTGCCTGTGTTTTAATGAAGGGGGAGAAAAGTTGCATGATTTTTTTTTTTAATTCCTCTAACAGGGAACAGAGTTCAGACATATCAGAAACTGGGGTCAGCGAAAATGATGAAAATCCAGTGAGGATTATTTCAGTCACACCAGCAAAGACAGAACCTGTAAAAAACAAGGTAGATTTCATATTTTTAAAAATGAATACTACCTTTTATAGCTAATCTGACATGAAAATTCATTTACTATATACCAGCATTTTCTAGATGGTCTCTGAAGGAATTGGTGCCTCATCTCATTCAATGTAATTATCTCATTTCCTTTGTCAGCCTATAAAAAGACAGCTTATTTTCAGAACAGCTAATGATTTTTTCAGACAAATAGATAGCTGGCATGTGTTCTTAAACAGTATGGAGTACAGCATAGAAAGTATCACCGCTGCTCTGTAGACCTTGACCTTAGTAGCCATTTTGATCCCACGCTGAGACCAAAGTCGCTTTTTAATGCTGCCAAAAACCCTGGATTCAGCTTGAAGACATGAAGTTATCTCAGCATCTGCAGTGTTGTCATTTGTCACTGTGCTACCCAGGTAAGTGAAGGAGTTAACACTCTCAAGAGCTTCACCATTGATGACAATAACTGGTCTAATGTTATTACCAGTTTGTCTGTTGACTGGTTGGAACAGTAATTTGGTCTTATTTGTGTTGATCTTCAACCCAAACTTGCATGCTGCATCAGCAAAACATGTTGTAATTTCATGCATATCTTTTTGGGTATGAGCAACCAAAGCTGAGTCATCCGCAAAGAGACGCTCCCTAACACACCCTTCTCTCACTCTGCTGTTAGCACGTAACCTGGCCAGATTGAATAGCTTGCTGTCACTTCTCGTACATACGTAGACGCCAGTGCTGAGATTTGCATTCATGTTTGAGAGCACTGCTGCAAGGAATAAAGTGAAGAGGGTTGGAGCAAGCACACAACGCCACTTAACCGCCTGGCATATGGGGAAGGCTTCAGTCACAGTTCTTGCCACTGATACTCTGCCGGTCATGTTGTCCTGAAACTGCCTGATGATATTAACAAAGTGCTCAGGACATCCATAGGCTAATAGAATTTTCCAGAGTGTGCATGTCAACTGTGTCGAAAGCTTTTGCGAAATCGACAAAAACCACATAGAGGTCTTTGTGCTGTTCTACACATTTCTCTTGTAGTTGTCTAGGGAAAATATCATGTTGTTTGTTGATCTTCCTGCTCTGAAAACACACTGACTTTCAGGTAGCACTTGCTCTAATATTATCTTGAGTCTATTTAGTAGTATCTTGGCAAGGATTTTTCCTGCTACTGATTGAAGAGAAATGCCACAGTGATTTCCACAATCTGATCTATCACCTTTACGCTTGTGTATAGTGACAATTAGTGTGTCTTTGAAGTCCTGAGGAAGTTCTTCTTTCTCCCAACCCATGTAGTATAAAGTAAATAATTGGGACCTCAATTCTTGTCCTCCATGCCTATACACATCAAAAGAAATCCTATCTTGTCCCAGTGCCTTACCACCCCACATGCTCTTAATAGCCTTCTCCAGTTCATCCATACTAATTGGACGGTTGAGATCATATTGGGTAGGTAGTTGGTTCAGAGTTTCTGTTACATCAGGATCCACATTTCCTATTTGGTTCAGCAAGGCAGCAAAATGCTCTTTCCATCTGTTGATGATGTATTGCTTATCTGTCAGTAGTTGGTTTCCATCAGCGCTCTTTATTGGGGTGATGGTGTTACTTCTTGGTCTGTACACTTCTTTAAGAGTGTCGTATTGTCTCTTGGAGTCATTTTCACCAGCTAGTGTTTCTGTTTCTTCTGCTTTGTTACTCCACCATTTATCCTTCATGTCTCTTATTTTTCTTTGCATTTCTGCTTTGATTTTCTTTAGCTTTAATTGGGAAGTAGGTGTCTGCTTGGAAAGGCAGTCATTGTGAAGCTTTTGTTTCTCTTCTAGAATGTGAAAATGTCTTTGAGAAATAGCAATGGGGGAGTGAAAGGGAACATGATGGAACCGTCATGTTTCCCATCTTTTTTCAGTTTGTTCACAGTTTTAATGTTGTTTTAAGCTAAGGTTATGTCCAGTGTATTTGACTATTTACATTTGACAGACCTGCCTGGTCTGTTAAATAGGTGTAGTCAGAGATTTCATTCAATTTAATAAAATCACTAAAAATGTGTCAAGGGTGTTGTAAAGATGCTCAGTCTATAACAGAGGTCTCCAAACTGTGGGGCTCCCTCCCCCCCCCGGGAGGCGTGGAGGAATATTCGGGGAGCACCACCCAGCCCCGCTCCATCTCTGCCCTGACTCCACTTCCAGCCTCACCTGTGATCTCTGGCCCCGCTCCCAGCCACACCCCCAGCCTCAGACCCTGACCATGGCCCAGCTGCAGCTCTGCTCAACTCCTGCTCTTGGCTACAGACCCACCTCCAGCTGTGGCCTCAGCCTTTGGCCCTAGCCCCCAGTCCCAAACACAGCCCTACTCAACCGTAGCTGGGGGGAAGAAGGGTACGGACAGGGATAAGGGGGGGATGAGGTAAAAAGTTTGGGGACCACTGTTCTATAATATAGTAACACCATATTAGCAATTGTCGAAGACAGAGAGGAATACATGCACAAGAGTTAAGTAAGGAGTATTCCCTCCCAGCCATTAAATTTCTTTGTATCTACTAAGATTGTGCCACAACCAAAATAGTATTTAAACTTTGAGTTTTTAATATTTTATTTCCTTGTGTTTCTTTTAAAGAAGGAAAAAACCTGTCTCATAGAATACAATTTTTTAAAAATCTGAGGTCAGTACTAAATTTTTGTAATTATGGAGGAGGGAATGGATAGTTGATTGAAACATACTGTGTTAATTTTATGATTTAGTACATATATTCATCCAATCTCTTAGGTAAATATTTAAGTAAAGATGTAAGCAGGCATTTCAAGTATGTATTGTGGAAAGAGGCTAATCTTTATATAGACAGGGTATAAGTTGCTGTCATGTAAGATCATTTATGACATCCTGCCTGCACTTTCTTCAAAACTTTAAAGAATCTTTCTGAAAGTTCACAATTGTGAGTTTTTTGCCAGGATGGAATTTTTCTGTAAAGTTTGAGACAAATTGGACAAGGTATATGGGAGATAGGACAGTTCCAAAAAGTAAGTCTTCCGACTTTTTGAAAAAATGTCTTGTTGAGATTCTCAAAGCTATAGGGTATTTAGGTACACAATTCCCATTAATAACACAGGCAGTTGTGTGGCTAAATTCCCTAGCTGGTTTTGGAAATCTCAACCCTTACTCATTTGCTTCATCATAATTTCAAGGTGTCTTGCTCAAGGGAACACCAAATTTATTTTAATCTGCTGGCTTTGTTGAGAACTTATACCTTTGACTAACTTTGGGTTGCTCAAGATAATTTAGTTATTAAAGACAGTTTGTGATCTTATGTCCACATCTCTTTTTTTAATTGAGGTGGTCTACACCAACTGGATGCTAGCTTCCTAACCTGCTCTCATGGGTCATGTACTCTAAAGCATTTTTTATATAAGTTTGCTGTGATCTATATCAGCCTATGCTCGGTTCCTAAAGAGTGTATTTCACAGAAACATATACTAGGAAGCCTTCATCCACACATAAGTGTGAGGAAGAAGAGTGGGTTTATAGCCAAGAACTCCTGAATTTCATTTCCAGTTCTGTCATTGCTTGACCTTAATATGTTCCAGTTATGTTGCTCTGACTGCAAAGGAAAACTAAGATTACACAAAACTATACAAATGGTGACTAGCTCGAAGGTCACTATGAATAAAATATTGTCTATAAAATTGCCTATAAAATAGTTCCCAAAATTGAGTATTTTTTCCATTAATTTATTTTATAGAGTGTGTTTAATCTCTGCCCTTTCTTTCTGGTATTACATTTTGAATCCTTTTTAATCATGCTGAATTATTTCCTTATGTGCTATAAATTATATATAATATATTAGCAATTTTTAGGGATCTTTCAAGAACAACATGTCTATAAGCATTATGATCAAAATTTGAGAAATAAAATTCTTCCCAGCCACTACCCAAATGCCTCATATAAGACTATTAAAAAAACAAAAACAAAAAAAACAGAAAAAACAAGAGAAGACTACCTTATTATGAAGTTTGTTCAGCCATTTAAAAAATAATAATGGAACTTCTAACAAGGGAAAATCCTGGTTTCAGACACAGCATCTAACTTATGGTGAATGGTTTTAATGGAGATCTTTTAAATGACATGAGATAACCAGGTGCCACAGTGATAAATGCCATATATAAAATTTTAAAACAGCTAAACAAAAACTGTTTAATTTTTCACTCTTTTTTAAAAAAAGGAGGGGATTAACACAGTTTTTGTGTGTCTGAAAAACTCTTGGAAATACTTGGTTTTATGTGGTTTTATTACTCTACAGGAGTGGCTTTCAACTGGTGGTCCATGGACACGTGGGGGTCCGCAGAAGGTTGTTGTTACCATAAAACAGTGGTTTTTAATCTGTGGTTTTTGGACCCTTGGGGGTCAGGTCCACAGACTATGTCTCAGATTTCCAGAGGGGTCTACACTTCCATTCAAAGTTTTTTAGAGGTCTGCAAATGAAAAAAAGTTGAAAACCACTACTCTATAGCAAAATAAAAATTGACTAACAAATATTTTATGATGTCCAGTTAATATCAAATGGAAGTAACATCAGCAAAGCAAACTACCAGATGGTTGATGTCATTTAAAAATAATTAAAATGACTGATTTCTGATTGGCTGAACCATAGACCAAGTCAGTTTCCTAAAACAGCAATAGCCTTTTTATAATGGTTTTTTTCAAGCACCTGCAAGGACATTTCCTGATGAACAAACTTTTTTTTAATCAATAACATGTTTACAATGTTTGTAGATGAAGAAGTGTATACAGACCTTGGCAAACTGAAAGTGCTGTCACAGTGTTAACATGTCACAGGTTCACAAAAACATACAATGTTCTGAATTAGTTAGTGGAAAGTGAGGAGATGATGCCAGAACTAAGAACTTGGCTATGAAGTTATTTTATCTCATAAATGCCATTTTAAGTTTTGGTGGCAGCTGAGTAATTTTACTTTATCTCTGGTATTGAGTAATGAATTGTATTGTAATTGTACTTGCTCTGCATGAACAAGGAGATGCAAAACCATCACAATATTTCTGCTAATCTGAAGTTCAGACTCCTGTGTTCAGTTCATAAACTGTCTGATAAAAGTGGGGCCAGCTACAGGGACCATTCAGCTCTACTGGTATTTTTACCCATAAGAATAACTACCTTGAAAAATCTGTAGACTACCTTGAAAAATCTGTAGACACAGGAAATAATGTAAATAGTAGAGCCATAATGCTAACAGTCATCATCCCAGATATGGTCTTTGAATACCCCTCTCTGTTCCTCCCCACAACCTGTTTTTTGTCATGGAGTGGGTCCTGGAGTGTTTTTATTAATTAATTTTTTTAAATTATTATTATTACTACTAATACTACAACTTTAATGGACATTGGGCTCAGAATTCCCACCTACCAAATTAAACCCTTTTTTGCTGCACTTAAGACTTGTTTCACCAGTGCCATTGCTCATTGATGATCTCCTATTGATGGCCAAAGAGACAGCGAAATAGCATGCCTCGTAGGAACATAGTGGGAAGTCAGAGTATTACAGTCCTACCATGATCTTAGTTACTTTCAAACTACAAAGATGTTACTTTCAGACTGAAAAACAATGCACTGCATCATACATTAAAAGTTTCACTTATTAAATTTATTGCAAGCAACTATGCCAAAAAGTTCCATTTTGGTATGTTTTTTTCACTAAAACCAAGCCTACATATGGATGGGTATTTGTATGAATTGTTGCATTTGTATGAATTGTCTGCTTCACAAATTCATGCTTGTGTCTGAGGTTGGTAACAATTCCAGCTTCATCTTTGGGGATCTTGTTTTTATTAAATAGGAATTTTTCTTTTCTTTTGTAGGAGATTCATTCTGATCAGGCTACACAAGGAAACATTAGCACTGAACGTGGAAAAAAAAGAACGACAGTAGCAGCTGGAACAGAAAATATTCATCAAAAAACAGAAGAAAAAAAAGCAGATGAAACAGGACAAGCAGCCCCTCCCAAACCTAGGAGAGGGCGTCCACCCAAATCTGAATCTCAGGGCACCACAGTAAAAAATGATGAAACAAATAAACCATCTAGCAGGGGAAGGAAAAGGGCAGCAGTCAGTCAAGAAAGTGCAGGAGGTTTAGAGGCAGGTAATGCCAAAGCACCAAAACAGCAAGACATAGCAAAAAAAGCAGCACCAGCACAGAGACAAATTGATCTGCAAAGGTAAAAATAGCATCTTTCCTACCCCAAGATATATCCTGAGCTTTAGAATGTAATGTATTCAACAAATGGTTTAAATACACAACCAAAAAAACGTTTACAAACAACCAGCATCATGGTTCAGCACATTGCATTATGAAATATATTTTTCCTGGTGTATCTCAAGACTAAATCTATGTATATGCCATGAGAACAAGTTTCAGAGCACTGAATAGGATATATCAGACCAGGAAACATATCCTCTTTTTGTACAATATTATTTCTTGAATATGGTGCTTCCCTTGGCATCATCATCAGCATCACTATATCAAAGAGCTAAGAGTGTTAGAGTTGGGATTTTTCACTCCACTCACTAATGCAGATATACATGTGCTCTAACTCAGAACCCTGCCTGGATCAAATGGCTAACAAAAGTTAAAAGTACTGTATCTTTAATTAATGAAATACGCTTTTTAATAATTTTTTTAAGCATTTGTTGCTTTTTTAATCCATGTCCTTTCTTGAAAAGTATCGGTTGTCTGAAAATATAAAAAACCAAATGGATATCAGAAATTGAAACTGTGCATTCACCAAGTAGCTATTTGACTTTGTTAGAGCCCTTTTTCATTTCCTGTATACATGCTTTGATTTATGCATTCACAGAATGTTCTTTACATTTAAAACACAACTTAACACACCAGAACTAAACATTCAAAAGATTTGAAGAATTGGGTTAGCACAATCTTGGATGCCTATCTGCAAACATGTTTTTAAATGTAAGAACCTGCCAAGTTTTAAAATGCAAAAACATGCTAAGTAATTTAATGTGTTCAAAAAAACCCACAACTTAACCTGAAATAAGTATTTCAATAGGTCTATAAGCAATTTATCATAGATTAAAAATTATTTAAAACTGAAAAAATAGTGCAATAAAATAATGTTTAATAAGGAAGAGACTGCATCTTGAAAGCAGTCCAAAAATCACATGGGCATGATTGTAATTATTATTGATACAAGAGATGTCCTATCAGAATAGAGAAAATCATGTCTCTGACTGCATCAACCTAGGAAGTGGGAGGATTGCCCACTGAGACTGTGGTTTCTAGTTTGCAACTACATTCAATCTGTATGGAACAAAAAGAGATCTTCCCCTGCCTTCCCATCTCACAGCAAGACTGACACCTGCTTAAAGTGACAGATAACAGCCCCAAACCCCACAAAGGGTCATATTAGTATACGGTCAAAAATAATCTGTATTTTACACTTTTCCTTGAAATTCTGTGGTGTTTATTTTTTTACATACTTAAACCAGCCATGTATCAAATAGCTTCTTTTGCAGTATGTATAAACTCAGTTATTCCTAAAGAAATGTCAAAACAGTATTAACATTTTTCAGAAGCCAGGTGCTGGGAAGTGATGGAGATTCACTGTTGGAGATAGAATCAAGTCCAGGATATTCCTCAAATGATATGGATCATTTTAAAGCCTGTGAGAGCAGCCAGGAAGACACTGAGGATACAGAGCTAGCAGAGGGAGGCTTCCTTAAGGTGCAGCAGGGACTTATACAGGGCTGTTTTATATTTTTACTGTACTGTAGTTTGTGCAGGAGGGAAGCAAGAAATCCAATTTTCCTTGTATAAAAACACCTTTGAGTGTGAGACTTATCTCAAAACCTTAGCTTTTTGATTGTAAGTAATTATTTTTGGATATCAGAAAAATTATTTGCAGGCTTACTTGGTTTTAGGTAAGAGTTCAGTGATAGTCTTTTGTAGACTTGAATTCTTAAAGCATTTGTTTTAAGTTATTCTCCCCATTCTACTACATTAATTCAGTGTGGCTAAGCAAGAGAAAATGCTGTTCAGTTCTGGAAATTAAAGAATATATCTACCTTCATTCAGGTTTCTTTATCTCAACTTTGTGTTAAAACATGGTTTTGTTAAATACGCAGTAGGAAAATGCAGATTTATTGAACCTGTGATAGTTCAGAAGAAGATACGATATAGCACCGGAAGATTAAAATCACAAGTGAAGAGTCAAGCAGATTGTAGGAACTTAAATATACACATTGGTGAGGGTGGCTTTTATGGTTCAGAAGTAACTGAATTTTCTTTATCCAAATATTTAACTGTTATTTTCTTTTTTCCCATACAAGGTAAAAAGAAAACTTACTCGAAAAGGGAGGAAATGAAGGCCAAATAAAGGCAAGCTCCAAGCTTTTGCAAAAACTAAGATTCTGAAATTTCCTGTACAGGAACTGAAATTACTTCAAAACACACAGCTTTCAGCTCTGACAACAGAAGGAAAACTATGCTTCCCTTTTACATGAAATTTAATCCTTCTCAATGGAAATGTAAAGCAGAAACTCTTGAGAAAGAGGCTAAAAGCATCTGTACTTATTTCCCCAGAGACTTTTTTTTATGAAAAGTCAATAATTAAGCAAATTGCTTAACACTTGGTTCCAGTTTCTGCATATCTGGAGTTTAAAAGTGTTTTACTCCATTAATTTTCATGCTGCATTTTTTTTTTAAAGAAAGTCAAAGGAGGAGGTCCTTTTACTGACATTGAAAATTCATGATCCTAGAGCCAGGTATTCCCATGTTTCACAAGAAAAAGTAGAAAGTCTACTGAATGGAAACAAGACTAGAGGAAAAATCACAAGAAATATTTCTTTGCTTTACTTTTGGAGACTGTTTTATGTATAATTCTTTACGCCTGCCTACTTTTCTGCAAAAATAAGATGTACAGATTTCAGTTCCCTGCTATGAAAAGTCATGTGGTGGCAATTTTATAAATGTTGCTTTCTGATTTTTATCAGAGTGGGAAAATAATCACTTAAAATTATTATTGATTTGCAAGTAGACTTTTCATTTTTTAATTTTTCTTCCCTTTTAGTTTAATATAATTTGCAATAAATGTACATATTGATGTTTGTTTTATAAAAACATATATCATTTTTAAGTGTTTTTACTTCAGCTGTTCTGTTGGAATATTCGAAATTTTAAAGGAGTAAAGACAGTCCAGCATTTGATTTTATAATGTTTGTCACCAGATTTTTATTATTGATGTAAAAAAGTCAATTTTTAAAAATAGTTGGACTTTGGCAGCTTTGTAAGGAAAGTTGGAAATGTTTAGGATTGCTCTCAATTTTAAGCATTGTGCTGATTGGAAGTAAGTCTGTTTTGCATTTTGTCTTCCTGTTCAGGCTCATTTTTAATGTTTATTTTAGACGACTGTTGCATCAATATTATGTTTCCTGGCATCGTTCAACATAGATACAGTGTACACTTTTATGTACACATGATCATATTTAAGTTTGTTGCATAAAATAAACGCTTCTAGGTGTCATATGGTGCTCCTTTTTTTCATTCCCACTAAATCTAATTATTGGTTATCTGTGTATATTCCTGTACACAGGAACGTTACATTTGAGCAAATAGGCTGTGTGCAAGCAAGTATGTAGTCAAAAGGTGAAAATTTGCATCTGAAAAAACTGTTTGATCTGTTTCATAAGTTCATTTTTTCTGCCTAGAGGAGAACTGGATCCTATTCCTGGTTCTGCCATTGGCCTGCTGGGTGATCTTGAGCAAGTCATATCACGCTTCTGGGCCTAAGTTTTCCCCATTTGTAAAACCAAGATTAAAGTGTTACTTCTTTTTAAAGTGTTTTGAGATGTACTGATCAAAAAACTATGCAAGAGCTAGGTATGCAATATATTCTTTGCTGCTAATGCACTGGTTAAGGAATGCTTTCTTTCCTAAATTGGTGAAGTGTTGCTGTATATTGTTAAACTGTTATCTTTTTCTAGTCCCAGAGTGGCAGGACTTCATTGATGGACAAAATTTTGTGTTTTGTTCACACAGAGAAATAGCTACATCTTTGGGTTTCTAGAGCAATATGAGAACCTCTGGGATTAAAGGAGCTTTATAAATGTATTCTATTAAAAGGACATTGTCAAGTTAGAAGTCATATAGTTAAACATTTGTTTATCCTGTATCAGCAGACTAGGTTTGTAAAACTGAATGAATTTTAGAAATCTGTTCTCTTCATCAAATATACTGTTTATTTTTGACACTTTAGTCAGTTTTACTCTGGTTCTCGTGCTAAAGTTCAAATAAACTATTTTTGCTGACATTTGTTTACAGTTTAAAACATTTCTATAACTATTAGATTTTAAACACTTTTTTTTAAATTACAAAACCTGTATTTTGGTTATAAACTGCAGTCTCTGATAGTGCTTCTTTTACAGCGATAGGGAATCAGAACTATTTGTACTCTTTTATAAATGTATAATTCAAAATTATTGGACTGAAAAGTTTAGAGATTTTAGAAAATAGATTATTTGAACTTTTTTTTTTTGCTCAATTTAAATGTATACAGCCACTGGCAAAACTCAGTGTGCTGAAATATAATGTCAAAGGTTTACAAAGACATTTTTGTAAATTAACTTTGAGTTTACTGTTGTACGCAGATCAACTTAAGTGTTGATCAAGCAATTACAGTTTTGTTCCTGATTTTCTCTAGTCTTGAACTTTTGTCAATTATTTATTGGAGATAACTTAAATGTTATAGCCTAGGATTTACTGAGGATAGCTTCAGTGTTATATGTGAAGCACTGCAAACCCAGTGCTCTTGATATGTTTTCCTTGGGAAATACCAGCAATTTTTTTTTCCCTCAAAAGCTTTTAGAAATTTATTTTAAAACTTTTTAAATCCTGCCTTGTTCTCTGGGACCAAATTTGAGGGGACTAGTTTTTCCACTTTGTTGCAGCCAGGAATACTTTCATAGCAGAAACATTGAAGATGGCCCCTGAAGATGCAACAGCTCCCTCCATCAGATCTAGTGTTGTCCCCCACGCTGGTAAAGAATGATTGTCTTCTACTAAAACTGAACCACAGAGAGAATTATCTTCTATTTTGGTTCTGACCACTTGGATTCACAGAGACACAGCTAAGAACATAGTGGTGCTCTTTACTTTAGAGTACAGCAGTGACCTTGCTTCCATGTTCAAATGGTTCATGACCTTACAGGAGAAAGCTAGAATTGTGTCTTTTTCTTTCCAGTCTCCCTGGCCAACCGTAGGTCATACCACAGCTCCGCTTCATGAAGTGCACTTGTCAGCCTTCCTCTGCGTCCGTTATGGATGATGCCAAGCTGAATAATATGAGGCTAACCTTAAAGAATTGGGAGCAGATATCCACATCAGAAGTTTCAAAGATATAGGACTCAGGGACTTCTTCCTTCCTCAAAGGGAAATTCAGATATGTTTGAAAAGCTGAAGTACAAAAGGAAAGCTAGATCCTCCGATTCATTTACTTCTCATTCCTTCTTGCTCACTTTGGGGAGAGGGGAGTAGTCAAGGCCCAAGCATAATTTTTTCAGGACCAGTACAAACTTGTACATGGGCCCCCTCCCACACATATAATAGGGGTTGCAGCCTGGACTGTGCCCCCCAGGGCCTCCAGGCCCCGGTAAAGTGTACACTTCCCACCCCATGTGGGGGCCCTGGGAGTAGTGAGTGGCAGTTCACCAGTGTGTATCACTCGGGTTTTCTAAGGGGAATGGAAGACAGTCTGCTGGGTGGGAAGGCAGACACAGGAATGTTTTTTCCCATTGACGCATGTAGCATCATAGTTCAAGTGATCACGGCCTTTAGAATTCCTATGGGAAGTGAGGAAATCGAACTCTGTAAGTGGTACTTTACTGACCACAAGTTCCACAAAGGAACTGAAGGGTATACCTTTTTATGGCAGTTGCCCTCTTCTTTCATATGGCAACTTGAAAAGCAGTATTAAAGGTTGATCATGTATTTCATTCACTCTGTGGCTTCCAATGACATGGAATGAATCAAGGCTGTTCCTTTGGAGAAGGATCTTAGAGGGCAGAAGTTCACTAGATGTTCCATGATTTGGATGTCTTCTCCACATTCGCATATCAGGCTATCCTTCAATTTCCATTTATGTAGTAAGTAATTGCAACTCCTGTGTGATGTTCTAATGCATTTCACTGAGATCCATATCTTATGTGGCATGGTAAAACCAGGTGGTTGGTCTGTAGCATCCATAGTGCAGTCGTGATTCTTGACCCCATTATTTTCCCACAGCCTCCACCACTTGTCTTTTGGTGACAGTCTTGAGGTTTTAAGTGCTTTATCCACTAACCAGAATGGGTTCCTGGAATTACAATGGCAGCATCTAGGTGGGATTGGAAATCTTCACAAATGAGCAAGACTGGGTTTGTTATCACATGTTCATATTCTAGTTCTATTGCTGCTTCTCTTTAGAGGGATGGTGGTAAGATATGAGGATTGAAAGCCATACTGTTGATTTTTACTTCAACACTCTTGTGACAAGTTTCATAGCAGTGTTCAGTTGCATGTCTTCAAGATTCATATGTTTGCTACCTGCCCATACTGGCATGCTACAGTCAACTGCTGAGAAGATGAGGGCCAGGTTGGCTTCCTGCCAGTTGTGAGCGTCTGTTCCCCAATTGGTCCTGGCTAGTTGATGGATTATAGTCTTCCTAGCCTTTATCTTGGTGGTATGTGAGGCTGCAATCTAGAACCACTCCAAGATATTTTGAGAAATCCTCATGCCTGATTTTGATGTTGCAAAAAGAATATTTGTGGCAATAAAAAATGTCAAAGCCAGAAGCAGCTTTGTAAGGCAGTCACCTCAACAGGCAACATGTTCAAAGTTTTATAGCTTTCAAAGGAACAAAGCTGTCTGTCTTGGTGTTGGAGGAGGATGCTACCAGAGCAACTGTTATTTAAAGACACTATCATAGCTGAGAAGAAATTTTCTCCTAAAGATATGACAAACAAAGGTCCAAATCATTTTTATGGTAGAAGTGAGAAGTATCCCTCCTGGCCTCACCTGCTTCTCAAGCACAACCTTCACAAGAATCCACCCAAGATACTGATGGCATACCACAAGACAAAGGAGATTTGGCTGTTTCTATACCTACGACATCCTGAGAAGGCAAGGTCAAGGACGAACTAGCCTATACACCATCAAATCACAGTTTCATAGTAAATCACAAAACAAGCAGCTTCATACCTGTTTAGTCCCCATTACACTTGGGAGCAGTAATAGTAATCAACAAAGGCAAGCTTCCTCTCCCCAGAGAGTTCACCAAAGAAATTTAAACCAGATGGTTTACATTCAGCAAACTATATGGGTACCCTCAAGATATGATGTGCAAATACTCCCTGCAAGCCTATACAAAAATTCTTGATCTCTTAATGGGAACTGCCACAGAGGAATTTAGAGATATTACTTCTTTCTCACAAGAAAACTTGGAAAAAATCTGCCATGGTAGAACTGGGAATCATCCCTGATAAGCACCTTTTTGCAACATCATCGTGAACAGAGTTTACTACGTCTTTATAGGGCTTCTGGTCATCACAAAAATCCTCCTACAGCAACAACAGACTGGAGCTCAGGATAATTGTTCTAGCAATGTTACAGTTAATCCACTATTCAGAGGCAAAATCTGTTAACGTTGAACTATGTCACATCAGAATTAGATGTGAACAAGCCAAGAGGAATTAGGAGCAAATACCTCATGAATGAGAGAGCAAGAAGAAGGCCCCATTGGACTCTATGCAATCTGTTCCCTATACCACATATCCTGAAGACTGCCTTTGTAGTAGTCATTACATCAGCTCAAAGTTTCCTCATGGCATGTTCCCCTTCTACAGTGTTTCATAAGGACCCCTTATGCACAAGCTTTATCCAAGGTTTCTGCCCAGAGTTTTTTCAGAGTTCCATATGAACCAATTCATTCAATTACCATTTTTTCCCCAAGCCTCACTCGCTCTGGAGGAAGCTACATTTTACACATTCGATGCAATCAAAGCATTATTAAGTTACCTTAACAGTACAAAAATTGAGGAACACACCTGTACTGTTTGTGGCCTTCGCTGAAAGAGTTAAAGGTCAGGCAATGTCCTCACAGAGATTGACAGCTGTGTAAGAAGGAGTTTGCCAGGTTACTTCCACAATGTCATATTAGAGTTCATTCCACTAGA
Organism: Emydura macquarii macquarii; assembly: GCF_026122565.2. Classification (NCBI taxonomy): domain Eukaryota; kingdom Metazoa; phylum Chordata; order Testudines; family Chelidae; genus Emydura; species Emydura macquarii. The sequence goes on from NW_027133265.1 coordinate 6,873,272, forward strand.
GCTCAAGCAGCCTCTGCTGTCTGTTTGAAGAATGTTCCTCTTCCTGAAGTAGGGCTGTCTTGCAGTCATTGTTTAAGGAGGACTCCGAGTAGTCCAAGCAGACAGACAACTGTTTGTTAGTCACAAAGAGTGGAATCCATGTGGAGAATCACAGAAGAAAGAATAACCTTACAATAACTGTGGTTCTTCAAGTGCTTGCTCGTGTCGATTCCCAATTAGGTGTGTGCGCCACATGCCCTGGAGCCACAAATTTTTCTCCTAGTGGTACCCATAGGACCTGCTCTTGCACCCCCTGCAACAGTGCGCATATGTGCCCACATATAGGCACTGCCAGGCCCCCTCCCTTAGTTCCTTCTTACCGCCTGTGACGGTGCTGAAACGTCTCTTGCTCTTGCAAGTCTTTCGAACCTACTGTTTTTTTTCTTTCTTTATACGTGTATGTATTTGCCTGTTGCTTTTAGTTCACAGTTAACTGTAGAGTTAGTTGTTAGATAGCAATCCATGCCCCGGTTCCTGGGTTTTAATCCCTGTGCTTCATGTAGGAAGCCTATGCTGAGAAGTGACCCACATCAGAGCTGTCTGAAGTGCTTGGGGGAGACACGCGTTCATGAGAAGTGTAAAATCTGCAAATGTTTTTGCCTCCCGTACTAAAAAGGACCTTGTCATTAGGCTCAAGGCTATTCTAATGGAGTTGGCATTCACACCGGCATTGGAGTCAGGTTGCTCGGACACTGTGCCGAGCACCTTGACCTTGGCACAGAGCACTCCCCCACATCGTCTTCCTGCTGGCACCAATAGCCATTCCTGGTGCCAAAGAAGAAACTAAAGAAGACACGCACCAAGTGGGGGCACTTACCAGCAAAAAAGAAGAAGGGTGCAGGAGATTAGGCGAGACCCATGTCAGGCCACCAATCCCTGTAACCCCCAAGGGGTCCCTCACCTTTGCAAGCTTTGAGCCCTGTAATAGCCTGTCACCAACTCCAGGCAACAGTAAAGGGCCTCGTCACCTGGCAGTGCTGACTATCCTGGAGATCTTTCAGACAATGAAGGACCTCCTGACAATGCCCTTACCACCAATGCCCAGGAAAGGAAGACTCCTGCACCAGCACTTAGGTTCCTTACTGGCGTCGGTGCCATCAAAGGGAAAACAGATGTGGAGACCTACTCCCCATCTCCCAGGCACCGCTCACCAATGCGTGGATGGTCCTGGGACCCAAAGCACCACTCCCTGGAGCTGCGCATAGGGAGATCAGGTTCCCGTCGTCAGTCTCTGAGTTCCTGGCACTGGTTGGCAGAGTGACAGAACTGGTCCCCAGAACACCGTCAGTCTCCAGAACCTCGGCATGGATCCCAGGAACCTCGACCCCACTCTCTAAGTCCTTACAAAAAGCCTAAGAACAAGAGCCGATCCTGGGATGTCCGGTACTCGGCATCTCCGCACTGATCCCCAGTACCAGAATACCGGCATGCGTGTTACAGCACTGAGGGGGAATCAGGATCAGTACCACCATGGTCTCCTGACAGCGACTATACCGTCTCGGAGGGACAGGAAGTGGTCCAGCCAAAGGGACGGTCCTCTACCCTGGCTCCCAGCTTCCCTATGATGCCGCTGATGGGGGCATGGCCTCAGGGACAGTGGTCCAGACCGTGGCAATCCTGGAACCCGTGGGGGTTCCCCCCTGGAATCCCTTAGGCTTACTTAGTGGCAGGAGCCTCAGTACCGAGATCTTTGGTGCCCCAGAGTACGGCACTGCACTTGGATGTGGAATCTGACTAAGAGGGGTCACCCATTTCAGGATGACCAGAGAGGAAGATCCCAATCCGCCACAGTAACCAGCATCCTCATCCTCGCCTAATGAGGCGGTAGTGGGACCCTCCACCGCAGCCCCACAGGACGATTTCAAATCTCATCAGGAACTGCTTAAAAGACTAGTGTTCAATCTGGGCCTTAAAATAGAAGAACTGAATGAACTTGCCAGGATCCCAAAGAGATCATATACAACAGCAGCTCCATCCAGGGTGGCTCTCCCCATGCACGAAGGGGTGGTGAAATTGTCCAAGGCATTGTGGCAAACTCCAGCCTCCTTGCCCTGCACATCCAAGTGGGCGGAGAGGAAATACTATGTGCCGGCCAAGGAGTTTGAATATCTTTACACCCACCACTCTCTGGGATCTTTGGTAGTCTCAGCTGCTAACAAGAGGGACAGACAAGACCAAGTGAGTTCACCCCAAAAAATAAGGAAGCCAAAAAGTTAGACTTATTCAGGTGCAAAGTTTATTCTAAGCAGCAAGCAGTATTTGGAAGATACCATTTTAGTATCTGGCAGTCACTGGAAAATTTTGCAGACTCTCTAACACAGACCTCCAGACAAGAGTTTGAGGCCATCTTGGAGGAAGGACAGGCGGTAGCTAGGGTATCCCTGCAAGCAGCCTAAGACGCAGCAGATTCTGCGGCCAGGACTATGACATCTGCTGCGTCAATGAGAAGGGCATCTTGGCTGCAGTCATCGGGCCTTTCCCTGGAGGTCTAGCAATCCATCCAGGATCTCCCTTTTGATAGAATTACCCTGTTTGCAGAGCAGACAGATTCTAGGATGCACGGGATGAAGGACTTCAGGCCTAAGGAACACAGTCACCCTCTACACTCCATCGGCCAGGAGGCATTTCAGACCTCAACAGCTGCAGAGATTCGGGAGGCAAACCACATGGAGATCCCTTCGGGAAAAGGAATAAGGGTTACAGGAGGCATCAGAGCCACTCTATATCCACTGCCTCCCAGCCAGGCTCTAGCCTCCCCCACCAAGGAGGGAAACAGACCTTTTAAATGCTTGCCTGAGCGCATCTGACTAGTTATTATCCAGGATCCAACCTCCCTATTTTCTTCCCACCTAACTCTTTCCTCCGGAGCTGGGCTACCATAACATCAGCCCTCTGGATGCTCAGTACAGTAGTTGCTGGATATACGCTTCAGTTTTCCTCACTTCCACCCTCCTTCCCTATCCCTCTTCACAGACCCCTCTCACGAGCAACTTCTCATCGAGGAGGTGCACACCCTTGTACAAGTGGGTGTGGAGGAAGAGGTCCCTCGAGAACTAAACAGAAGAGGATTTTACTCCTGTTACTTTGTAATTCCAAAAGCAAAAGGATTGAGACCTATCCTAGATCTGAGGGGCCTCAACAGAAACCTCAGGAAGTTAAGGTTTCATATGGTGTCCTTAGCCATCATCATATCCTCACTGGATCCAAGTAACTGATAGGCTGCCTTCAATCTGAAAGATGCCTATTTTCACATTTCTATCTTCCCAGGACACAGGAGGTTCCTCAGATTTATGGTAGAGGCACACCACTATCAATTCATGGTGGTCCCCTTCGGCCTTGCATTCACACCACGTGTGTTTACCAAGTGGATGGTGGTGGTTGCGGCCCACCTCAGTCGCAGAGTTGCGCAGGTCTTTCCTTACCTGGATGATTGGTTCATTAGGAGCTGGTCGAAGACGCAGGTCCAGGACAGCATCATGATAGTCCAAGCCACCTGCCAAGTATTGGGCCTGCTAAGAAACAAACAGAAGTCAACATTTGTCCCTGTTCAAAAGATGAGTTATTGGGGTGATCCTGGACTCTACCCAGCCAAACCACTCCTACTGGAAGGAAGGTTCTCTCTTTGAGTGATTGCTCATATGCATTCCACTATAGGTGAGTGCGCGCCCTGTGCACGAGTCTGCGGAAGCTTTTTTCGCCCTAGCAACCCCGGCGGGTTGGCTCCAGCGCCCCCTGGAGTGGCGTGCGCATAGCATGGCATATAGGGTGCTGCCGACCACGCGGGCCCTCAGTTCCTTCTTTCCGCCCGTGACGGTCAGTGGAATGCCTGCCCCTTGCTTCGTCGCAAGTAGCAACCTCTAATCTTGTAGATAAGTTCTCTTTGTTTAAACTTAGTTAGCATAGCCAATTAGTGTATATAGATAGAAGATAGTGTAAATAGTTAGCCCTTAGGGGCTTTTCTCCGGAGCCATGCCGGGCTCCACGGGGTTCAAGCCATGTGCGGCCTGTTCCAAGGTGTTCTCCGCGAGCGACCCGCATGATCACTGCCTTAGATGCCTTGGGGACCAGCATCGCAAGGATAGGTGCCGCATTTATAAGTCGTTTAAACCCCGAACGCAAAAGGACAGAGATGCTCGCGTCCAGGCGATCCTGATGGAGTCGGCACTGCGTCCTGACTCGGAGCCCTCCAGGTCACCGACGGCACCGAGCATCTCGTCAGTGCATAGTGCTCCTTCGGCACCGACATCGGCACCGTCAACGGCACCGCGCAAGACGATACTGAAAAAGAAGAAACAGCCGGTGGCCGTAACTATGGACTCCCCCCTGTGACAGGTACAGCAGGGGGTGATACAGGAGATGCCCCAGCCACGTGCCGTTGAGAGCGTCCCGGCACCAGCATCTCCTCGTAGGGAGCCTCCCCCGACCCCGGGGGGTGGGGCAGCGCCCCTACAGGGGCTGTCGACGCCGGAGGCGTTTGCAGCGCACGAGCCCTCATGGCCTTGCCTATGCCTCCGTCCCCCCCTCGGCCGAGGGACTCGGGGACCGCATCTCGGGGTAAGCCCACGCTGGGCTACCCCAGTGGGCAGAGGAGACGGGATTCGGTGTCTCCCCCCAGACGGTCAACCACGAGTCGTCGAGCTCCTCCACACCGCGGCACCGGGGGTGGTACGGAGGTTCCCGGGAGAGCCACTCCAGCTCCGTATTCGAGCTAAGGTCCTCAGAGCCCCGGCACTGGTCAATGTTGCGGGGGAAGACCCAGACAAAAGAGACACGGCACCGCTCCCGCTCATCTTTGGGCTCCCAGCACCAACCATCTCCGGTGCCAGGGGACTCGGTGCCGGCAAGAGATCGACGCTCCCGATCGTCAGAGCACAGTCCGGTGCGGATCCTGGTGACCCAGACACAAACCCGGCACCGGTCTAGATCCCCGGCTGTGCACAGAGACAGGCGCCACTCCCGCTCGGTCAATAGGCGGCGGGACAAACCAAGCCGCTGGGCTCAATCGCAATCCCGGACTCCGAGCACATCGCGCCGTTCGGCTCCGGATGCTCCCACACCGCATCAGCATCGTTCACCGGTACCGAGGGGAAGAGACGGGTACCACCGCACACGATCCAGGACGAGTAGTCCGGTACAACCTTCGGTACCGGAGAGGGCGCTCAGACACCATCGGCGCTCTCAGTCTCCGGCACCCAGGGACAGTCCGCGGTACCGACATAGATCACGGTCGACATCACGTTCCCTGGCGTGACGTACGGCACCGAGGGAGGACACGGCACCACGTCGGCGTACTCAATCCCCGGCACCGAGGGAGGGGCATTACCACCGACGCTCGAGGTCTCTCACAGACAGCCCGGTGCAACATCATCGGCACCGACAGACCTCTCAAGCCCGTTCCCGCAGCCCGGCATGAGCCCCGGCACCAGACATCTCAGTACCGGGGGTCTCTCCAGTACCGCACGATAGCCCTGAGAGACGGCGCTTATGAAGTCCCAGGGGCCATACCGGCAAACATCGCCGCAAGACTCAGAGGTACTCATCTTCCTCCAGCGGCTCTCCACCACACCGGCATAGCAAGCGCCGCCATCGCTCCCCCTCGTCGCGCAGCCCATCTCCAGCTAAAGGGCAGCGCAAGAGGAGCCGGAGATCTCCAAGCCCGGCTCACACAGGGATTGCACCATACCCGGCACCGGGGCCGGTACCGACATGGGGGCAAGGCCCATGGCAATGGCCCTGCTGGGGACCCTGGCCACCACAGACAGTCCAAGGGACAGGGTCTCTCCCATCAACGAAGGCCCAACCCCCTCCTCCACCTAAGAGTCCACAAGGGGACGACCAGTCGTCGGACTATGAGTCAGACCCTATGGAAGGGCCCTGCACGGGTCCCCTGCCACAGTCCTCCTCCTCTTCTCCCCCTGATACAACCTCCAGGGACCATAGGACCCCGCTTCCCGATTTTAAGGCACACCAAGAGCTCCTGAAAAGGCTAGTGGAGAACCTAAAAATCGACCTTAAGGAGCTCTCCGAGGAGGAGGACCCTATCTTTGGCATTCCGGCCTCTGCGGGCCCTTCTAGAGTAGCGCTCCCGGTGCATGACCGGGTACTGAAACTGGTCAAGCCTATTTGGGAGACCCCCACCTCAGTGGCTCCCACATCAAAAACTGCAGAGCGGAAGTACTACGTCCCGCAGCAGGGCTTCGAGTACCTGTACAATCACCCAGCTCCGGGCACGCTGGTAGTGGATGCCGTTAACCAATGAGAACGGCAAGGTGCCCAGGCAAATACTCCCAAAAACAAAGAAAATAAAAAATTGGATCTTTTTGGGAGGAAGGTATACTCGACCGCTGCTCTCCAGCTCCGCATAGCCAACCATCAGGCTCTCTTGGGGCGTTATAATCTAAATCTCTGGTCGTCACTCCAGAGGTTTACATCTGCCCTACCCCAAGACCTCACAGTGGATTTTACCACCCTGCTCCAGGAGGGCGCAACGGTTGGAGGAGCTACGCTGCAATCCTCCAGTGACGCTACGGATGCGGCGGGCAGAGCCATGGCATCGGGTATAGTCATGCACCGATCGTCCTGGCTACAGTCCTCAGGCCTTTCAACCGAGGTACAGCAGGCAATACAAGATCTGCCCTTTGAGGGCACGGGCACGTTCTCGGATAAGACGGACAACAAACTACATGCCTTAAAGGACTCGAGCCACACTGAGGTCCTTGGGCCTGTACATGCCTCAAGCCACAAGACGCCAGGGCAGACAGCAGCCACAGAGGCAACAGCAACCCGCTCCCAGACTACCCCCTAGACCACTTCAACCTAGGAGAGGTCGTGAGCAGTTTAGACAGCCCAACCGCCGGGACCGCCCAGGCCCTGCCAAGAGGTCTCAACCAGGGCCGCGGAAAAACAATAAGCGCCCCTTTTGATGGGACGCTCGAGGGTGGCACCTCCCCCATTCCCACGGCTCTCGTAGCCAACCTGGATCACACCCTGCCCTTCAGAGACAGGCTGCGGCCGTTCCTCCGAGAGTGGCAGGGCATAACCTCAGACCGCTGGGTGCTAAGTGTGGTGTGGAGAGGTTACGCCTTGCAACTTTCGGCCGGATTCTCCCCCTACCCCGTCCCTCTTCAGGGACCCCTCTCACAAGCAACTCCTTCTCCAGGAGGTCCGCTCCCTGCTCCGCCTAGGGGCATTAGGGGAAGTCCCCCTTACGGAAAGGGGCAGGGGGTTTTATTCCCGGTATTTCCTTATCCCCAAGGCAAAGGGAGGCCTCCGGCCTATTCTGGATCTTCGCCATCTAAACAAGTTCATCAGACGGCTCAAGTTTCACATGGTCTCCCTAGCCTCCATTATTCCTACACTGGATCCAGGGGATTGGTATGCTGCCCTCGATTTAAAGGATGCATATTTTCATGTTTCTATCCTCCCGGGCCACAGACGTTTCCTCCGCTTTACGGTAGCTGGTGGCCACTACCAGTTTTCGGCCCTCCCCTTCGGCCTTTCCTCAGCGCCCAGGGTGTTCACGAAGTGCATAGCGGTGGTAGCAGCCTACCTGTGGCTTAGAGGGGTTCAAATCTTCCCCTACTTGGACGATTGGTTGCTTCGGGGAAGGTCCAGGGATCATGTGACAAACAGCTTAGCCCTAACGTGCGCGACATGCAACAGGTTGGGTCTGCTCATCAACGAGCAGAAGTCCATGCTGACTCCTGTGCAGCGCATAGAATTCATCAGGGCCTTCCTCCCACTACCCCGGTTCCAAACCATGACTGCCATCATTTCCCAGTTACAGAGGTCCCCCACGACGACAGCCAGGCACTGCCTCCAACTGTTGGGGCACATGGCGGCATGTACATATGTAGTGAGGCTGGCTCGCCTCAGACTCAGGCCCCTTCAGGGGTGGTTAGCCTCAGTTTACGCCCCAGCCAGACACTCACTGAGCAGAGTAGTCACTGTTCCGCCCTAGGTCCTAGTGTCCCTGAACTGGTGGACAGACCCGAGACAGATAATGACCGGAGTCCCCTTTGCAGACCTTGTCCCCTCTGTAACACTAATTACAGATGCTTCCGATGTTGGTTGGGGGGCCCACATGACCCACGACCTCAGTACACAAGGCCAATGGTCGCTACAGGAGAGAAACCTTCACATAAACATTCAAGAGCTCCGTGCAGTCCTCCTAGCCTGCATGGTTTTTCTCCACTTCCTGAGGGGCAGGGTGGTGCAAGTCCTCACAGACAACACCGCAGCGATGTTTTACATCAACAGACAAGGAGGAGCACGCTCCTCGGCCTTGTGCCAGGAGGCGCTTCAACTATGGGACCTTTTCATCTGGTTGCCTCTCACCTCCCAGGGGTGAGGAACGATGAGGCAGATCGCCTCAGCAGGTCGTTCCTAGCCCGCCACAAATGGTCACTTCATGGGGTGTTCACAGAGTTTCTCTTCCGCAAGTGGGGTGTTCCCCATCTGGACCTGTTTGCCACATTACAGAACAAGAAATGCCCGATGTTCTGCTCGCTGCACAGGGCTCCATTTCAGACTCATTCCTGATACACTGGGCGGGACCCCTACTGTATGCTTTTCCCCCAGTTCCACTGCTTCCCAAGGTCCTCTTGAAAATCAAGAGGGACAGAGCGGACATTATCCTGATTGCACCGGCATGGCCGAGACAGCACTGGTACAGTATGCTGCTCGACCTATCCATCGCCACACTGATCCCGCTCCCGAGGCGCTACGATCTCCTCTCCCAGGACCAGGGTCGCCTGCTCCACCCGGACCTGGACTCCCTCCACCTGACTGCATGGAGGCTCCATGGTTAGCAGAGGGGGAAAGAGCTTGTTCGGAGCAGGTCCAGCGCATCCTCTTGGGAAGCAGAAAGCCTTCCACTCAGGTTGTATACCGGGCAAAGTGGAAACGTTTCAGTTGCTGGGCGCAGTCACGGGGAATCCTGGCGCTGGGCTCTACCATACAAGCCATTCTGAAGTATTTGCTACACCTAAAGACGCAGGGCCTTGCCCTGGCCTCTCTGAGGGTACACCTGGCGGCCATTTCGGCCTTCCATTGCCCCGTGGAAGGGAGGTCTACCTTCTCTCACCCAATGTCCATCAGGTTCCTCAAGGGGATAGAGAGGCTGTTCCCACAGGTCCGCGAACCGTTGCCTCTCTGGGACTTAAACCTGGTCCTTACTATGCTCACAGGTCCCCCCTTTGAGCCTATGGCTACATGCCCACTGCTAATCCTCTCCTGGAAGGTGGCCTTCCTCGTAGCCATTACATCGGCTAGGAGGGTCTCTGAGTTAAGAGCCTTGACCTCAGAGCCCCCTTACACAGTGTTTTATATGGATAAAGTACGACTGAGGCCCCACCCGGCCTTCTTGCCTAAGGTGGTGTCCCAGTTCCATTATAACCAGGATATCTTCCTCCCCGTGTTTTTTCCTAAACCGCACGGTTCGGAGGAGGAGCGGAGATGGCACTCGCTGGATGTCAGGCGAGCCTTGGCTTTCTACATAGACTGGACCAAGCCGTTCCGGAAGTCCACGCAACTGTTCGTCGCAGTCGCGGACCGCATGAAAGGCTCACCTGTCTCCACCCAGCGCATCTCCACCTGGATCACCGCCTGCATCCACACCTGTTATGAGAGGGCGAAGGTGCCTCTCCCAGGACCGGTAACGGCGCACTCAACCAGAGCGCAGGCCTCCTCTGCGGCCTTCCTGGAACGAGTGCCCCTTCAGGATATCTGCAGAGCGGCAACGTGGTCATCAGTCCACACTTTCACCTCTCACTACGCCATCGTGCAGCAGGCAAGAGAGGACACAGCCATCGGCAGAGCCGTACTGAGAAGGGCCTCTCGCCAGTGACTCCTTCCCGCCACCAAAGGTATGGCTATCTAATCATCTATAGTGGAATGCATATGAGCAATCACTCAAAGAGAGAAAACAAGGTTACTTACCAGTAACTGTTGTTCTTCGAGATGTGTTGCTTATATCCATTCTACACCCACCCTCTGTCCCCACTGTCGGAGTCGGCAGAAAGAAGGGACTGAGGGCCCGCGTGGTCGGCAGCACCCTATATGCTGCGCTATGTGCGCGCCATTCCAGGGGGTGCTAGAGCCGACCCGCCAGGGTTGCTAGGGCAAAAAAAGCTTCGTGCACGGGGCGCGCACTCACCTATAGTGGAGTGGATATGAGCAACACATCTCGAAGAACAACAGTTACTGGTAAGTAACCTTGTTTTCCTATCAATGTCAGAACTTATAGCCCGATTGTCAGCCCACCCCATCACCCTGGAAAGGGTATGCCTCAGCCTGCTGGGTCACATATAAGCTTGTATTTATGTGTGCAGCACACCAGATTGTACCTCAGGCCTCTCCAAATGTGGCTGGTGACGGTGTATTCCCCATCCAGGCATCACCTGGACATGAAACTCTCAATCCTTCCATGGATACTTATCTCCCTGTCATGGTGGACAAGACACAACATGTGCTCACAGGGTTACCTTTCGAAGCCCCGCAACCGACGTTATCGCTGGTTTTAGATGCCTCGGAATTAGGATGGGGGCTTCACCTTGGCACCCTCAAGACCCAGGGCATCTAGACTGCAGGAGAACTAGCATTACATATCAACGTCAGGGAACTCAGGGCAATCCATCTGGGCTGCATGGTGTTCCTGCCCCATCTCTCCAACAAGGTAGTTCAGGTACTCACGGACAACACAGCTTAGATGTACTATATCAACAGTCAGGGAAGGGCCCAGTCCCCAGACCTGTGTCAGGAGGCCTTATGTCTATGGAACTTCTATGTGAACCACAACATTCATCTGGAAGCGATGCATCTCCCAGGGGTCAGGAACACATTAGTAGACAGCCTCAGCAGATCCTTTTGCTCTCACGATGAGTGGTCCCTACATCTGGAGGTGGCCAGTCACATCTTCCAGAGTTGGTGCAATTCCTGAGTGGATCTCTTTGCTACCAAAAAGAACAGGAAATGCAATCAGTTCTGCTCCTGGCAGGGGCTTGACGACAGATACCTTTCTCCTACCTTGGTTGCAGGATCTCATGTAAGCCTTCCCACTAATACCACTCATCCACAGGGTCCTCATAAAGGTGAAAAGAGACAGAGCGCAGGTCATCCTCATGACCCCTGAATGGCCACGACAACACTGGTTTGGGATGTTGCTCAAACTATCAGCGACCTGCCCATGGACATTCCCATTGTGACTGGATCTTCTCTCCCAGGATCATGGTCATCTGCTTCACCTGGACCTGGCCTCCCTGCACCTGACGGCATGGTTGCTCCATGGCTAAGCCGAGAAGAACAATGCTGCTTGGCCCAAATCCAGAGAGTAGAAAACCATCCACCAGCATGTCCTACCTGGCCAAGTAGAAGCGTTTTACCTGCTGGGCAGCTGATCAAGGTACCTCTCTGACAGACCCCTATTCAGATGATCTTAGACTACTTGCGTTGTTTGAAACAAGAAGGACTGGTCTTCTCGTCAATTAAGGTGTACCTGGTAGCCAAATTGGCTTTTCACCCTCCTGTTACGAGTAAAACAACCTTCTCACATGAGATGATGGCCAGATTCCTCAAGAGCCTGAAAAGGCTCTTCCCATTGATACAGGACCCAACTCCCTAATGGGATCTGAATCTGGTCCTCCCTGGGCTTGCTGGGCCTCCATTTGAGCCCTTAGCTTCATGTTCCTTCATGCACCTGTCCTGGAAGGTGGCATTCCTGGTGGCCATCACATCTGCAAGGCAGTCTCTGAAATCAAGGCATTGACCTCAGAGCCTCCCTACACAATCTTCTATAAAGACAAGATTCAACTACGCCCGCATCTGCCATTTCTGCCAAAAGTGATTTCCCACTTCTATGTCAACCAGCACAGCTTTCTACCGGTTTTCTTTCCAAAACCTCACAACTCCAGTGAGGAGAGGTGCCTGAACACTCTCAACATTAGGAGAGCCCTAGCTTTCTACATTGAGAGAACCAAACTCTTCTGTCAATCCATGCAACTTTTCATTGCAATTGCCGAGTGGATGAAAGGGCTTCTGGTGTCATTACAGTGAATCTCAGCATGGATCACAGCCTGTATTTGAGCCTGCTGTGAACAGGCAGGAGCCATATCTCCAAGATCCCTGATGGCCCATTCAACAAGAGTCCAGATGTCCTCAGCGGCCTTCCGAGCGCATGTCCTAATACAGGACATTTGTAGAGCTGCTACCTGGTCATCAGTACATACATTCACGTCCCGCTATGCCATCACACAGCAAGCTCTGGACAATGCTGGCTTTGGCAGAGCAGATTTACAAACGTCATGTCCAAGAACTCCTGCCCAGTCCAAGGATATTGCTGGCAAGTCACCTAACTGAGAATGGATATGAGCAAGGACTCAAAGAAGAAAAAATGGTTACTTACCTTGTAACTGTTATTCTTTGAGATGTGTTGCTCATGTCCATTCCATACACACCCTCCTTCCCTCAGTTGGAGTTCTGACAAGAAGGAACTGAAAAGGAGAGGGATTGGCAGTGTCTATATGCATGCCGCTGCAGGGGGTGCTAGAGTTGGCCTTATGGATACCACTGGGGGGAAGATTTCCAGCACCAGTGCATATGGCACACACACATCTAATTGGGAATGACATGAGCAATACATCTCGAAGAACAACAGTTACAAGGTAAAGTAACCGTTCTTTCTTCAAGATGTTTTGTCCACATGGGATTCCGTACTGCAAAGGAACTGAGGGACAGTTGAGCCCACTCCACCTTTATGACTTCAGATGGGAGTGTGGGAGGATATGTGGGATGCAGGCATTGCCCCCAATGGACACTGCTAGCCAAAGGACTATGATCTTGTATACCATGGAGTGCATGTATACCTGCACTGGAATTCATATAGACAACACATCTTGAAGAACTACAGTTACTGTTGGGTACATAATCATGCTTTACCCTCCTGCTGTCAAGTGGGTAAACAGAGGGAGTCATTCATTTCTGCTTTCCAGACAACACCTTTCAATAGCATTAAATCCACACAATTTTTTAAAAGATAGTTTATTGGTATATGGCAATGTGGAAAATATGCAAACTAACTCATTATATAGCTTGCAAGTGTTACTGGAGCTTCACAGAACTTGGCCGCTGTACAAAACCTTCACTCCTTTCCAAGTTGTACTTTTCCCTCTGCCAACTATCCAAATAGAGGAACAAGTTCACTCACTTCCTCTGTGAATGATACCAGCAGCCATTTTTTAAACTGTGCAGATGACAGACAAAAAGGGACACAGCAAAAATAATGCTGTTGCCCAGTCAGGAATCTGGACCTCATAGTATGCAAACAAAAAAAGGCCAGTCAACTCCCTTCAAAAGAAGCAGAATTGCTCCCACCTTGAACTTTTTGTTGGCTAAGTACTGACGGAAGTCTGAAACACAGACAGGGTCTTAAATCTCCTTCTTTCTTTGGCGTCAGAAATACAGGGAATAAAATCCCTTCCTACACTTTCACTGGTGGAATGGACTCAATGTTTTTTTTTCCCATGTGGAATGGATATTCAACACAAGTTCCTCCTGGTACTCTGACCAGGTCTATGCTTTAGAAGGGGCAATTTGAGATAAGCATACCCCAAAATGGATTTTGTAACTTTTGTACAATGCTATACCTCTTTACATCTGAGGGGATGATTGGGACCATGGGGTATAGAAGGCTTTTTAATATCATTCCACTCCTTCCCTCAAGATCTTCTGCAATGAAAATTGACCTTTCAAAAGCCTTGAGGTTTTGGGAGGTGAGGGGCGGTGGGAGGGAGGATTTAGGACCCTAACTCTTCAGGGATTCAGAGGCCTCAATCTGTGTATAGGTGTAGACACCTGACTCTTGCATATGAAAGATCTATTTTATTATCTTATTCTTGGTCAGTGAAGCCTCTAATATTTCCCAGATTAGATTCCCAAATGTATGCTTCACCTTCTAAAGCAGTGATACTCAGACTGAAGTGAGCGAGCGACAAGTGGCTCTATGCAGCACATGATAATAAAACACTATGGTTAATAACTTAACTTGGTTAATAATTAAATCAATCACGATGCTTTTCCTATGTTATTAACCAATTGTTGATAAAATAATATTTGGTCAGTCATTTTGCTGCGAGAATAATATCTGTATATACATATATATATATACACACACACACACACACACACACACACATATATATATACTATATATGTAAATAGTAAATGAAACAATACATTCACACCACAGTGGCTCTTTTGGGTAATGTTGATCGCTAATTTGGCTCCTGAACCACTGGGGCCTGAGTAACACTGTTCTAAAGGAAACCATAAGCATTTATCTACAAATGCAGATATGTGCACACTTCCAGAGGTGGTTCCATCCCATAGCTTGTGCCAGAAGCATCAGAAACCATTTTCACTTTATACCTGATTGTTACTAATTCCACCTCCTTAGTAATGTTAATGTTCCATTAGATCACTGTATATTGCTGGTGGGCACTAAGTGGGTGCCATATTTCATCCATTTTCACAAGGGTGTAGCTCTTGTGATGTTTGAAATGCTTCATGTATCTTCAGTTGGATAAAAGTCAGTGTAGTAACTCCTGAGTTAAGATTGAAAGACAAAGTCCATTATAAACCCTATTTTATTTTACTCCTCCTCTCAAAAAAAATTGCCTCTTTTGCACACACACACACAATCCTTTTGAAAGTAAATTTTCTCTTTCTTGACCAAAGGCCAAAGCAGATATTAGCAGGCAAAGCTGCTTTGGTTTGGGGGTTGGTTGTTTTTTGTTTTGTTTGTACATGTACAGATCTCTGAACATTTGAAAGGTCTTATTTATTTTGGCAGATTGTCGATACAGATTTCAGACTCTTTATAGATTAATATTTTGTTTTTCTAAAAGTTTAATTTGTCATGAGCATGTTCCCCTGTATGTCCTCTACTGAATGTTTGAACAGACTAGCTTAAGAATGCAAAAATTGTTAAGTTGTTTTGAGCTAGTATCTGTGATTAAAGTCACAAGGCATAATTGCCCTTGGTACCTTGGTGTTGCTTTAGATTTCAGTGGTAGTTTTCAGGAAACCTAAGGTAAGGCAAGTAAGTGTTTACATTAGCCAAATGTATTGAATCTTAGGAAACCGGTTAAACCCCAAGCAGGTGACATCTGTTAACTGGCTGATTCATTAGGGTTTGTGGTTGGCCATTGGGGCTTAGGAAACATTCCCTCATTTGTTTCTTTCGATCTTCTGGAGCCTTAAAAGTTATCCGTAGTCATGCAGCACAAAGAGGTCAAGTTAGATCTTCATTTGGCAACACCAACTCCTTTGAAAATATGGTGGTCTAGGAACTTTTTACCTAGTGGGAAGATTTAATATAGTCAGCTACTGAGATGACCAAGTTAGTTCAGTAATACAGGAGGTTGTTCCAAACTATCTTTTTTCTCTGAAGATCATGCCTTCATGTCCAATTAGTCTTTGACTTGCAGTAGGTCAAGGGCATATTCAATTCATAGCAACATCTTGTAGCACCAGGAGGAGTGTGCTAAGGGAGAGAGGTAGGGCAGCAACCTTCATGATGGTGAGAAATACATACACCCTTACAGGGCCAGGACAGAGATTCTGCTGAGTGTATAGAAACCCAAGTTGGGGAAGCATGGCGCTTCCAAAAACAAAGAAGGGAAGTAGTACACAGAGCAGGGCTTCGTTTACTATTGTGACTGTGTAGCCTGATACTCTTGTCACTCACATCAGATTCCAGAGGGATCTATTGAGGTGAGGGGCTCTCAGGGAATCTATGCAGGGAGACATACCATAGTCCCTCTGGTTCTAGAGCAATTCCTTTCTCCACCCCCTCCCACATACTGTATAACCTAATTCTGCCAGTGTATATTACCTCTGGTTCTGCTGTACCATGATTCTAATTGAAAGGATTCTATCTTGGGAATGGAGTCCCTATCGTCACCCTATAAGGAATTTGATTTGAATAAGGAAACCAGTATTATCGCTGAAGCTACTCAGATTTGTATTACCAGTATTATCGCTGAATCTGAAACAAAACACTTTGCTCCCTGGCACAGGCAGCTCCATATATCTGTCCTGGGGACAGTGCACAGTCTCTTGGTCATGGGGAATTAAGTTCCTGGTAAGAGGTACTTTCCTCTCTATCTTTTTCCTCAGCTTTAGTTTGACCTCTTGAGTAAGATGATTTAGAGGGAAAGTTCCAACCTTGGGACTCATTTCAACCCCTCTCCTCTGCTTGAGGAAGGAATCTGCCCTTTGCTGCAGCAGGACCTTGCATTTGTAACAAGGATTTCAATTTTAGACTTCTCACAAGGGCACTAAGACATCTCATTCCTATTTCTGCCTCCCCATTCAGGTCAGTCTGGACTTTGTAGTTTCTGGGGCCTATTCCCTGCTTCAAGTCTTCCATGGAGAGGAAGTCCTCCCTCCCAGCCCCAG
The DNA here is from genome assembly GCF_026122565.2 of Emydura macquarii macquarii. Taxonomy (NCBI): domain Eukaryota; kingdom Metazoa; phylum Chordata; order Testudines; family Chelidae; genus Emydura; species Emydura macquarii. The sequence goes on from NW_027133265.1 coordinate 6,889,766, forward strand.
GGCCCAACCATGTAGATTTGTACTCTGCCCATCCCTGTATTATGTCAAAATGGTCTGTTCTTTTGGTTAGGATTACAGTGCTACAGCATATAGGCTGGTTCAGGACTGCCTAAGAACTTTATTCTATACAAGCATGAGCAGTAGGGTTTTTAAGTACTTTAGGGAAACTAACCTTGCAAACTGACTTCCATTGGCCATCTTATAAATTAGCAGGCAAAGACTCCCTGTAAGAATGTAGTAAGTTTTAAAATTTTTTATCCTTTCAGCCCTTTGTGGCTTTTCCTTAAGATGAAGACAAATAGTTATGGATAAAGATGGAACAGCATTCTATACCCTCAGGAGGCCAAAGTCTGCAATAATTTATTTCAGCCTGTGAGCGGAACTTGAGCATTGCAAGTACATAACCAGAGTTTTCTCCGAGATGATTGCTGACTATCAGAGCAGGATGCAGCCAGTTTCTTTTGCTATTGCCATCCTGCGGATACTTTTTCCATTGCCATTCCAAAGAGTTCGCAAATGCGTTCCTGTTTCTTCAGGCTTGTTCTTGTTTTTCTTCTAATTCAAGAAAGGTGTCTCACTGGATTATCTCCGGGTCTGTGCTTCAGCTTGGCTACATATGGTCCCATCAATGGGATAAAAGAGTTTAGGAGAGCTGCTAGTTTCTCAAGGAGACAATATTAAAGGCACAACTACAAACAAGCCCAGTGAGAAGGAAAGCCAGGAAGAAAAGCAAGATGGCTCCATCAGGAGCTCTTTAATAACCTGAAAATGAAAAAGGAATCCTACAAAAAGTGGAAATATGGATGCAGTGCTAAAGAGAAGTACAAAGGGATAGCCAAAGCATATAGGGACAAAAGTCAGAAAGGCTAAGGCGCAAAATGAGTTACAGCTAAGAAGGGCCATAAAAGGCAACAACAAGGGGTTCTTTAAATACATTAGGAGCAAGAGGAGGCTTACACTTTTTCATCTTTCTACTTAAAGGGGACATGACATGACATCAAGAAGGCTGGGGTATTTAATGCCTATTTTGCTTTTAGCCATCACTAAAAAGGTTAATGGTGACCAGATAGTCAACACAATTAATGTTAACAACAAGGAGGGAAGGAATACAAGCCAAAATAGGAAGAGGTTAAAAATATTCAGATATACTGGTTTTATCAAGTTGACAGGGCCTGATTAAATTTATCTTAGGGTACTTATGGAGCTATCTGAAGCAGTCTTGGAACTGATCACAGTTATCTTCAAGAACTCATGGAGGACTGGAGAAAGGCAAACATAGTACCTATCTCTAAAAAGGGGAGGGAGGGGAGAAGACCAGGGGAATTATAGACCAGTCCAGCCTACCTTCAAGTCCTGGAAAGATACTGGAACAAATTATAAATCAATCAATTTGTAAGAATCTAGAGGATAACAAGATAAATAGCCACCATAGACTTCTCAAGAACAAGTCATGCCAAACCAACTTACTTTTCTTCTTTGACAGGATTTCTGGCCTAGTGGATGAAAGGAAGCAGTAGCTGTGATATATCTTGATTTTTAGTAAGGCTTTTGACACAGGCCCACAAGCAAACTGGGGAAATGCAGTCCAGATTAAATTATTATAAAACGGATGCAAATAGGTTGAAAGACCGTATTCAAAGAGTAGTTATCAATAGTTTGCTGTCAAACTCATGTGGGTGCATCTAGTGGGGTGTGTCTGGGACCAGTATTATTCAATATTTTCATTAATGATTTGGATAATGGAATCAAGAGGTTCCAAGTACTTTGGAGGGGACAGGTTTAGAATTCAAAAAGAACTTGGTAAATTAGAGACTTGATCTGAAAGGGACAAGATGATATTCAATAAACATAAATTTACTTTGCATGGACAAAGTAAAAATCAAATGCACAACTATAAAATGGGGAATAGCTGGCTACATGGTAATATTGCTGTAAGGATTCAGCAGTTATAGTGGATCACGAATATGACTCAACCATGTTATGCAGTTGCAAAGAAGGCTAATACACCCCAGAATGCTATTAGCAAGAGTGCCACATGTAAGCCACGGGAGGTAACTGTCCTGCTTTATTGGGCCTTTACGAGGCCTCAGCTAGAATGTGTCCCATGTTTGGCGCCATGCATAAAGAAAGGACTGAGGGAGGACCTGTTAAGTCTTCAAATACATTAAGAGTTGTTATAGAGGATGGTGATCAATTGTTCTTAATGTCCACTGAAGGTAGGACAAGAAGTAATGGGCTTAATCTGCAGCAAGGGAAATTTAGGTTAGATACTAGAAAAACTAACTTATCAGTGTCATTAAGTTCTAAAATAGGCTTCCAAGGGAAATTTTTAAGAACAGGTTGGACAAAGACCTGTCTGGGATGGTCTAGGTTTCCTTTGTCCTGCCTCAGTGCAGTGGTCGAAGTCCCTTCCAGCCCTACATTGCTATGATTCAAAAGTAGAGAAAGAGCTGGAAACCAATGTCCAAGTAATTCTTTGTTCCATTCTTTTGCAGAGACCTGAATACCAGGCAAAGCTGCTTCAAGTTGGAACTCTCCTTTATTTCCAAGCGCAAGTGGAACCTCCTCCTTGCTTCTGAAACTATAAGTACTTTAGGTAGGAGGGGATAGAACTTTCCTGAAAAGCCCTAATTGGCTACAGGTGGGAAGGGCATGTCCCACTGTTATTGAGTCCGTTATTGACTGCATGTTTCTCATGGGAGAGGACTGTCTCTCCAGAACAAAAGACATGCAACTCATGGCAGACTGTCTGACTCCCATGGGAGGAAAGGGATGTCACTCCAAAACAAAGACAGTGAAATGGACTTGGACCCTGACCACTTGCTTGGCTTCTAGCCCATCGATAGAGGAATGACAATTGGAAAAAGCTATTGGGGCTGTGTGGAGTTTCACTTTGCGCTACAAGAGAGAAAGCAGAGGGCAGAGAGCAGCATAGATGGGAGCCATGGCATGCAGTTGGGAAACAGACAAACCCACCAACAAGGGGACCAGAGCCAATCTAACCAGCAGGGATAAGGACTCATCACTCTGAGCTCACAGCATCTGCCAGCATCAGAGACCATGGCAAAAGACAGGGAAAGTACCTTTGTCCAGGACTGAGACACTGCAGGTTCGACTCAATCAGGTCAGGGAGCATTAATCTGTATATTTAAATGTTGGACATTAGGTGCATTGTACTATGGTATGAGTAGCTGCCATTAGGGGGTGGGTCTCCTCTTGGAATTATCCTCATAGTGACTGAAGTCTTGCCCCTTATTCCATTAAAGGTGTTGCTTTGTTGTTGATGGCAGTATCCATTCTGGAGGTTAACTCCTGACTCTCCACCAGGCAGGTGTTGGTGGTCAGTCAGAGGCAAAGGGGTTGTCCCAGGGATATAGTCTAGGATCTGGGAACCACCATTAGGAACCCTCACTTGACAAGAGACAGTAATTTACCTTAAGATAAAATTTTTCCAATAGCAGGAACCCTACCTTGTAGAATGAGGGAATTACTAATCCCCCTTACCTTTGGGGGTTTTGTCATTCTTTGTTTTGATTTTTTTCAAGACAAACTGGTTAGTTGATTCCTCCTTGAGTTTTATTCCACCGATGCAATTGGAGTTTCATATTATTTAACCTGTTGTTTCATTCACACTGTGTTCCAGTCTCTGTTACAGCACAGGAACGGTCTCTTCCTGTATTCCGTTGAGTTCTGAAATTTTCTGTTATATTTGGAGTTGAAGTTTCCTTCAAAGTGTGTAACAAAGACCACCATGACCATAGAAGTTTAGATTAGTGTACTATTAGCCTACCATCAGGGCAAACCGCTACCTCCATAATTGCTAGATGCTGTTTTCTGTGAGGCAGGTCACCTTCTGGGCACAAAACACAGAAAAACAAGATTACCTACCAGTAACTGGTGTTCTTTGAAATGTGTTGCTCATGTCCATTCCACTATAGGTGACTAACAAGCAGTCAGTACCTTGGAAGTGGGCCGGAGTTAGCAGTGAGCTGTCTGCAGCCCAGCTCTACTGAAGCCCACTACTTCCTGCCCCTTAGACAGAGGCGTGGTGGGAAGTGAAGGTATGTGCTGCTAGTCTGGCAGCTGTTTTGCAGATGCCCTGCCCTAGCATTTCCACTAGGAAGGCTGTGGATGGGGCTTGAGCTCTGTTGGGTGGGCTGTGGCATCCGGAAGAAGCACCTTCACCTGTTCATGGCCAAATGCGATGCAGGAAATTATTCACAAGGAATTTGTGGCGGCCAGAAACTGATGAAGCTTTCATCTGGTCGGAAGCTGCAAGGAAGAGCTGCGTCACTCTCCGGAACGGCCTCGTACATCTGATGTAGAAGCCAGGACCCCACTCGCGTTTCAGCGAGTGCTGCCTTCTCATCTCCTCCAAACCGTGTGGTTTGGGGAAACCTGGGGAGAATATATGATTGTTCTAATGAGACTGGCAACCACCTTGGGCTGGAGGGCCTGGTGCGGTCTCACGATCTTATCTTATAGACTACAGTATGAGGGAGGAGCTCTGGGGTAAGAGCTTTGATCCTGGAGACCTTCCTTGCTGAGATAAATACCCCCAGGAAGGCCACCTTCTCGGAAGGCCAGAGTAGAGGGCATGACACTGTGGGTTCCGGGGGGCGGGGGGAAGAGGGCAGGGGGAGGGAAAGGCCCGTGGGCCGGGAAGCACTGGGTTGCGGGCCTATGGGTAAAGTCTCCCACCCCCTTCAGGGACCAAACCGCCATCTGACGGGAGGATTGCAATCCCACTTCCAGCGGCTGATGGACGGCTGATGTGGCTGCTAGGTGCGGCTTCAGAGAGGCCACAGTCAGTCCTTGGAGCTTTAGCTGAGGCAAGTACTTCCCGGATTGCCTCTACTGGTGAGAGGCCAGACAGAGTATCTCGGGACTGCTCCCGGCAGACAACAGCCACTTCCACTTAACCCGGTACACGGCCTGCATGGAGGCTTTCCTGCGACCTATCGGTATGCCCTGGGCTTGTTCTGAGCGGCTCGCTCATCGCCTCTTGGCCACTGATCTACCACTCCCCGAGGTGTCGGGGATCCAGGTCTGGGCACCACAGGTGACCGTGATCCCGGGAGCTGGAGTCGCACTGGCGTGGAGGCTCCCAAGGCAGGTGATCGAGAAATCCAGCAGCATGCTGAAGCCGTGCTGGTGTGGCCAGCTGGAACAATCGGGATGGCATCTGATTAGCCCCTCCATACAGGAGGGGAGAGGAAGGGAGGGCAGGAGAATGAATATAAAGGTCTCTGATCGCTCCGGATAAATGGCGTTGGCGTGCGCCCCTGCCCCTTGACCATGGAGGGGGCAGCACCGTGGACACCTTGTGCTGCACGCTGATACAGCCTGATTCCCTTTGGGGAAACCCCCATCCAGATGGTCGTAGATGCCCTTAGTAGGTGCAGCGACCCCTTGACATGGTCTGCCTCGCCATTCCTCACCTCTTGGAGGTGATCATGGCCAGGTCCCAAGGACTGATAGGTTCCCTTCATAAGGCTGATGAATGGGCCCCCACTGCCTGTCGGTGTAGTACCTGGTCACTACACTGACTGACAGCACCTGTACCTCCCTGCTTTCAATAAAGCAGAGGGACCTTCCGCAAGCCCTGCGAGCGTTTTGCGGGTCTTCTCCTCGGTGTGCTGACACCTGGCCTTCCTTGACCAGACGCCTTGTAAGCCGAGGTGAGCACTGATATGGCACTGTACTCTTTGCTTGAGGTGACCGCTGTCAGGGTAACTCAAGGAGCCTGTTCCTTGAACGGAATGCTCCTTCACACATCCCGAGGAGTCATGCACCAGACTTGGGAGGCTCAGGCTTGCTGCTATAGTTGGTTTTTTGTTTTTTTTTGTTTTTTTTTTGGTGGGGGAGGGGGAACTGTAGCCCCTCGGTGTATGAGCTACCTGTTCGGACTGTATCCCGGGGCTGTGACTGAAGCAGCCTAAGCGTTGGGCTAGCTATCCTCACCCCATAGGTGCAGGCCAACCTGTACCCTAGTCACTGTTGCCAACCTTTGGCTGTTGTTGTAAGGTGTTTGTGCATGTGGCCCATCCTGAGGAAATCTGTCCCACAGCAGGGCTGGGGCAAGAAGATCTGGTCCGGGAAGCAACTGGTCACACCGATACATTCCGTAGGCTGCACCTGAGTTAACGTGAGCTTTGTGAGTTTACCAACAGGACTTGCCAGTCACGAGAGAGGCCTGACCGGCTCACCCTGCCCCAGGCTTGGGACCTGGGCCTGTCTGGGTGGCCTAATCATCATCAAGCGCATAGCTATCCCTGCCAGGCCTTCAGTAAACACCAAGTAACAGACCGCGGGGTAAGCCGTAAAGCGTTAGAGGGGGGTCACCCTGCCGAAGTGGAGGAATCTTGACGATGTGCGTCCCTGACATCCAGGGTGGCGTATGGGGCTTCTGTTCCCACTACTGGAGCTGGGGGGGGGGAAGAGGGGCAGGGGACCATGCCAGACTTGAGCCCCTTGTTTGCTATTTGCGTGACAACATAGGTCTGTCACCGTCCTCAAATCCCCCCCTTTTTTGGGGGAAAGGGGGATGAAGAAGTAGCTCGAGTAGGACCTCTCCCGCTGCTCCTGACTGAGGCAGCCTTGATCTCTTGGATGTGGTATTGCCACTGAGAGGGAGGAAGGGGAATGCATCGAGTGATGACTGGAGGCCCTAGCTCGCCGAGCTAGCTCAGGGGCCCAGTGGGCCGAAGGCCCTCTGGCTCACCCAAGCCTGAAGAAGGGTAAGGCTAGGGCGCTGCCCTTACGTTCACCTTTACTGAGGGCCTAAGGAGCCAGTCAGGGTAGATGGTATCTTGTAGGTCACGAGACGGCCGTGGCTGGCCCTCCGCTGCTGCTGTCCCTGGAGACCTGCCTGACACCTGAAGGTCTGTGGCATGTAGCGGCCCAGGGAACGGAGCATGGTCTAGCAGTCCCTGAGACCATGCAGCTCTGCCTCTATGCGAATGAAGAAAAGGCTGACCCGTTGACGGAAGAGCCCCTGATGTGCTGCTGGACCTATTCGGGATAGCCCAGGATTGCAGCCACCAACCTCCGGGCATGCCACTGGTGGAGGGAATGGCTCTGCCCACCCAATAGGAGTGCTGCTGTAGCTCCCATGGTACCCTGCTCTGCAATGGCCTACAGGCTCAGCATCTGCCGCCGGGCAGAGCCTCAGCAAAGCGTCTCACTGAGGCCCCCGAGAGGCTCACCTTCCACTTGCATGTAGTGCTATTGAATAAAGTTTTTCTAAACAAGTCTGGCTTGCAGTCACCCTTGTTCTCTAGAGTAGCGCCCATCTGCCCCGCCTATCCCTGTGACTGGCCTTTTTTTTTTTTTTTTTTTTTTTTTGTAACCACCACCAGGGACCCAGGGCGGGGTGGTGAACAATATTCAAACCCCTTGGCTAGGTGTAATACTTTTCTCAGCTCATTTAGGCAACGGGCTACTGAGAAGGGGGTTTTGCCACAGGACCCTCACGCTGTTGAGCACCCCGCTATAGGCCAGGGCAGCTACCACTCTGCATATTAAAGCATATTAAAGGTTGGCTGATGCCCCTTTTGCTCCTTCGTCTCCAGCCCCCAGATGGAGGCCACCTCCTGAGCAATTCCCGGTGTGCCCTAGAACCAACCAGGGCTCAGGACCGTGCTTCATCTGGTGGGGAGAAGCCGCAGCCCCTATTCCCGCTGACAGGTGGATCCCACAGAAATCGCTGCCGGTGGGCCGAGTCATCATCCAAGGGTGCATTGTGGCCTTTTCCTTGACTTGAAGCACCGAGTGCATCCCTGAGGGGTTAACGGACCATTGTCACGTCCCTCCTCGGAAAAGCCCTTAAGCCCCCATACAGCCTTTGAGGCCATCTATCTGGGTTTCTGGTACCTTCGTTGATGGTTGCTCTCCCAGGTACTGCATTCCCAAAGGAACACTCAGGCACTGTTGACAGACCACTGCTGGGGCTGCCCAAAGCCTCTTACTGTGCGGTACTGTCACTCCAGAAAGCGACCCCTTGGCGACGACCACCTCTACTACCAGGTTCGTCATGGATGCCGTGGCCAGAGCAGGCATATGGACAATGCTCCGGCAAGCTGGGGTGACCCAAGCATCATCCCTGCACCAAGGACTTTTTGCATTCTGCATGCATGTCGGCACCGAGTCAAGCTCCAGCAGCCAGCTCTGCCCGGCCTCGGTGCAGGGCGAACTCCTCACTGTCAAGTCTGTCTCCGGCCACCGAGTTTGGTGCAGCCTCGATGCAAGGCGAACTCCTCCATGCCAAATCCGTCTCCAGCATCCGCGTTGGCGCAGCCCTGGTACAGTGCGAGACCTTGGTGCCAAGGCCGTCTCCGGCATCTGAGCTTTGCCTGGGAGGCGCAGCTGGTGTTCATCATTGCGTCAGCGTGGGGGGCGAACTCCTCAGTACTGAGACTGTCTCAGCACCACATACTTGCTGGCAAACTCTTCAATGCCGGAGCGCGTGCGTGCGTGCGTGTGTGTGAGAGACTTTGCTCTCTACCTTGATGCAGGTCAGTCCAGCGACCACAGCCTGGGATGACTTCTAGGGGAGCGATCCTGCTCTACCCTAGAAAACCAGTCTGCAGGAGATCTTACTCCCCATACCGGGTCGAGACCGGTGTCAGGCGGGTGATCTCCTTGATGAGTCATGCAGGGGTCCCAACGTCTGGGCTTCCCTCCTGAGTCATGCAACACCAGCCCCTTCTCTCTCGTGGAGGTATGGGCGGCGACAGCGTATGCAAAGCCAACAAGGCTCTTGCTGCCCTTCGGCCACCGAAGCTGGTACGTGCCGAAGGGCTCCTTGGCTGGAGACACTGGCTCTGGCAGTGGGTCTCTGTGATCAGACCTTGGTGTGGATTGCTCCGATGGTGGGGGAGGAGTCCGAGTGCTTCCGTCTCCACAGTGCTGAGTCAGGTCGGTGCCGGTGGTGCTCTCTGCACCAGCAGTGTGCTGGATATGCAGCGAAGCGGTTGGCTCGGGGCTCCATGAGCCGGACTTTCAGGTGGATTTTCCGGTGGTCTGAAGAGCCTTACAATCCGTTCTCTTACTTACGAAGAGCTTCCCCTCCCACGCTTCAGGCAGTGGGGGTCAGTTAGTGGGAAAGCCTTCCCGCCGGAGTGCACAGCTTGAAGCCATGACATTGGAGCATACCTGCTCCCGGTAAAAAACTAAGCTAGACTATCTTTGTGTCTAACTACCATCTAACTAACAAACAAACAGAAAAAAACCTAGTTTAACATTTAAACACGGGGAATAAAGATCTTGCAAAGGAAGCACAGGCAGTTCTAGTAACCGCCACGGGCGGACAGAAGGATCTGAGGGGGTGCAGGCCTGGCAGTGCCTTATACTGCAGCATGTGCGCAGCCCCACAGGATCTGCTAAGGGGAAAAAGGGTTCCGGTAGCCATGCACACACCTATAGTGGAATGGACATAAGCAATATTCGAAGAACTTTGCTCTTAGAATTTGACAGCCCCCCGTTATCTTTTCATTCTTTCAATATGATATTACCAGTTGGATCCATCCTGGTCTACTGACATTGTTTGGTTGATAAGTGCTCCCAGTGCCATTATAAGATAAGCCTATCTTGTTTGTCTCATACCTCATTCACTACCTGTAATTACTGGTGTTGAGTAGGATGAAGAGGGATGTATCACAATGGAAGATTATTCACTGGTAATAGTCATAGTCCTCCTCATCCATCCTCCAGGTTTGTGGCTTGGCATTTGTTCTCTTCTCTATTATTCTGCATTAGAATGGGAGGATTAGTGCTTACATACTAGTCTTGCTGAACTTTTTTTTTTGCCTCTGCTTCTGGTTGGTGAATCCATACTACTGCCTGTGTTTGCTGTTTCTGTATAGGATGGGCGAAGTGAGGATTCCAGGAAACAAAATTACTGGTGAATAACTTTCCCTTAGTAATCTCTGGGTATATTTTGAAGTGCTTTGACAGACACAGTGATTTTTATAAGAGGATGTAATTCTTTTCAAAATAGGACATTTCTTTCCATGATACTATTCTATTGTTTATTATATTCTGTAGTTGCATCAACAGCTTAATCTCCTGTATTTTTTTTTTCCCCCTTCATTTTTACTTTATAATGATTTATCAGTTTGCCATGACTATTGTATAGGTACAAAGTTCAACATTTCTACATTTTCAAGTTTACATTTCAGTGCAATAAGCATAACAGCATCCATGTGCTCTCACAGAGCCAATTTCCAGTGTGATGCACAATAAAAAGGACAGGCAGAATATCCTCCTCCAATATCCAGCAAGCTTTGGGTCTAAGCACTCACTCTCACTTCAAAGTGCTACCTTTCATGCTTGAATCAGTACTTGGGCTTGGAGATGGTGTCCCAAATGGAAATTATTGGTCTAGCTGGAAGTTATGGGAGAGAGATGTCCACTATATGAGGACTAGTACAAAGCCATCTATGTGAGAAGCTTGGGATACATTTTTTTAAAGTTCCCAAGTCCCACTGACTTTCAGACTCCTCTGTTCCTCTCAGACTCAGTTCCTCTGTTGTTTTTGGAAACTTACATCAGATCTTCTCTCACTGAGGTGCTTTTTAAAATGTTACCCCTGCTGTTCCTCCAACGTGGCTGGGAGTTGTTTGCTCCTTGGGGAGGAAGAGTTGAATAGTTGTCCTGGTGTCCCCTTACCCTTTTACCTCTCTGCAAGACTTATGCAGTTCTAATGCTATTGTCCTTTATAGTCAGTTAGTGGGTGAGAGAGGTGACTGTTAATTCAGATCCAGCTCCTTGCCTTAGCAGTGACCCTGGAAGTGAGCTTTGCAATACATTTGGCAAGAGTTATAGCAAAATACCAGCAACTCAAACAACATTTTATTGTTGTGATTGGAAGCGTAACACATGAACATTAGGCACTTCTCTCAGCAAGGAACAGAACTTTAATGCCCTATTCAGACAGCCAAATATGACAGTGTAGCTGCCTTGTTTGCACTAAATACCTGAGTTAGACTCCTAGAATATTATTTTACCAGTCCAGCACTACAGTAACTCAAGCCCTTGTTAAAGAATCTTGAAATTGTTTACAGGACCACGCCCATTCTATCTCCATATGTTTATCTTAACAACATAGTTGGTGCTGTGCTATAACAAAAACAAAGGAAAAGAGGGACCTATGTGAACGATCACGATACATGAGGTTATCAGGACTAGATTAGCCTTTGTATATCAGCTAATGAAGAACTGAATTAGTGGGTGGGGAAGAAAGTTGGTTCTTTTATTTTAATGCACCTGGCTGGCTGTTTTACTCCTTGATAGCGCTCTGGATTAACTCTTGTGTAACTGGTAATAGTTTTATTATACTTTTCTACTGGAAAATTAGGTGAATACCACAATCTTTATCAGATCTTTCATACATCTGAAAGATGAAGCAGACAACCATCCTCTACCTCTGGATGTTAGAGATGAATTTTTGCTAGTAGAGGGCCTGTCACATTTTTGCATAAAAAGTACAGTATACAGCTCACCAAACTGAACAACCCACCTCTAGTAAGATGTACAAAATTACAATGGATTAGTAGTAGTCTGTTGAAAAAAGCCCAGAAAAGTTCTTCCCTACAAGTTAGCTATACCGTTCAAGGCACCATCACTGTTTTTAATGTAATGGTTGCAGGCAAGCCAAAAACTCATAATTAGCATAGCTACAGTATTCTACATTTCATCACATGATGTCCTAGCTGCTGTATACACACGTCATGACCTTGGTTTCACCTCTTTACACCAACTTGTCTTTCTTAAATAAGGCTTACACATTCCTATCTCCTTATTCAATATCAAAGTTACCTTGAACTTCATTCCCCCTCTTTACATGGTGCACGGCCTCCCAGTCCATCTCAGATTGAGGAAGAAGTGTTACCAGAAAATCAGATGAAAACTGTTTTCAGGGAAACATGCATTTATTGTTATCAATTCCCAGTGAAAATCAACATCTTTTAAAATGTGTATTTATTTAAAAAATCATTTGTGTACAAAAGTGTTGTGTAGTTTTTATTCTCAAGACAAAAAACACTGATGCTTCATTCCAGCCCACTCACTCAGCCTTTACAGGAAGTCAAATGCTCAGTAACAAACCTCCTCCAAAATTCTTTATTTTTAACTTAAAAAAAAAAAAAAAAAAATTGAGATGGAAAAGGTATCTGACAAGTGGGGTTCTTCAACAGCTGAAATCATCATTCCTATGACAGCAGCCTCCTTCAGCACCAGCAGTTGTTGCAAATTGTAAAAGGGATAATACAGCACTTTCATGGTACATTTCCTCATCTGAGAGTTAGGTATTTCAACTTACATTTTCAGTGACTGGTTCAGCCTCATAAGCAATTGGCTAGCTACTTTTTTTATGCTGTCCACAAGCAGGTAACAGTAAGCGGAGAGGGAACATCACAGTACAGTGCAAGTGATTTGCAACAATGGGTCCATTGCTAACAAATCTGAAAACTAAAGTTGCTGAGATCGCCTACAGAGCATTTTAGTTGAAATAACCAACCTAGAAGCGACATGTACCTTGCACGTCTAATGATGCATCAGCTGATGAAGCTGTAATAGTGTGATCTTCCCCTTTTTACTATGTTGTACTGAAATACGTTTTATAGACAGATCTAATTGAAGACAAATGATAAACCCTTTTCTGTTGTCAAAGCAACACTTGGAAAATTGGTTGTTAACAGTGAGAACATCTATACGCTCCAGAAAAGTTTTACTTTATTTGAATGTTGTGATGCAGTAAAAAGTATGGAAAAATGAAAATTCTCGAATATCCTCTACTTAGCCACCTGCTCTCATGTTCTACAAAACAATCCATGATCACCACATCCACCAAGAGTCTTTGGGTTTTTCTTAAAAAATATTTAGTTCTCAGCAAGCGGGGGTGTAAATCTATCCCATACTAACAGTTCCTTACTGTACTTTGAGCTATCCTGTTTTGAAACTGAAGTAGCTCAAAGCACAATGAAGGACTGTTAGTTACGGATAAATTTATATCCCAGCCTGCTGAGAACTAAATGTTTTTGAAGAGAAGTCCTTCCTCTCTAACTTTCACTCCAACATCACACCTGCCTAGCTATTCAAAATGAAGCTAGAGTACTCCTGATCCTATTAGTCCCCCTTGAACAGATGTTAAAATATTTTAGCCATGAAAGTAAGTTTTATTTAACAGTGCCCCATCCTGGGCTTATCTCCGATAATAAGCCTCTGTTGCTCCTCAGGAAGCAAGCAATGGGCATGCACACAGTAAAACCTCCCCTTGCTCTGAAAGCTGACCTCTTCACATTAATGTAATACAGCCACCACAGTAAACACAAGCTCTTACTTGAAATCACATTTTGTTTTTCATAAAAAGTGATCTGTTCTTCCAGCTGTTTTATGAAGATTAATTTTGCATAGTTTGTGTTTCCATTATCCACATCACATAATGTAGATCTGCTGACTCTCTTTTTGGCTTATTAATGTCTCCTCAGATACAAAATGCCTATATTCATACGTTAGTGTTCCAATCCTAATTTATTTGAAAGAAAAAAGTTAAATACAATGAACCTCAGGAACAAACTTCTGTTCAATAAAATGTGTAGTACCTAATTTTGTAAATAAATACTATCTGACTTATTATAGTCAGGGCCCCCTGTACTCTGTGGCAAGCTAGACCTAAATTCTGCTGTAACAGCGGCACTCTTGGGATGCAAACTGGAAATTTGTGACAAATTCAGCTAAATCAGAAAACAGAGCCTTTTACTTACATGTGGAGTAACATCACTACAGTGTCCTTTGTATAGTAAATCAATCTTATACTGTCCATAAGTTTTAATTTCCCAATATATCAGTTTGTCATATTGAGAAGAACCCGTTTGCAGAAGTTGTGGGAGTTTTTGGCAACTAAATGGGGTGTAAATGGGACTTTTGGCACCCTTGAGGGAGTTGAAGCTATTGGCAATGGAAAAGGCAACTTCTTTCTTTGTCTCTGAATAAGATCAGAGGCTACTTTTTAACATTTGAGAGGGGCAAGAAGAGACTGGAATTTATTGTTCACCAGTAGCAATACCCAAGAACAACTGATAAATCACATTGCTGCTAATATGTTCAGCAGTGAAATTTAGCTGACATTTAGGTAGTCACTAAGCTACAGTGTAAAGACCCTTTAGAGCAGTGGTTCTTAACCTTTCCAAACTACTGTACCCCTGAAGCCTGAGTCCCACCCCCACGGGGCTGAGGCATGTAATTTAGTTTCATGGCACCCCTGTGGCTCCAGGCAATTGCCTTTCTTGCCACCCCCAATACCAGCTCTGCACTTGCGACCCCTCTAAAACCCCAGGTTAAGAAACACTGCTTTAGAGAGATAAATGGGGCTGTTCAGAGTTCACAGTTATTGTTTCAAGCTGTCTGTTTGCAGACTAAGGAAGACAACAATGCATCCATTTACATTTGGAAGCTATTTGTAGCCATAATCCCTAGATGTTTGAAACTGTAAGTGTAAGTGTGCTGCACAAATCTGCAGCAGGGACTAGATTGTATAGCAATTCCAGAGTTATGAATGCACAGGGCCCTGAATATAGAGATGTTCAGTCATAAAAAACTGAACTATAATTTTGTCTTTACAAAGTCACTATGTGAAACAACTGAACATCTAACAGTAAGAAATTCCTAGGGTGCAGCCCTGACTGCAGGGACACTAATCTGGTACAACATACCCTTATATTCAACTCTGGTAGTTACTCAAGAATAGAAAAGCATTCCTTACAAAGGACTCAAATTGCAAATTCATAGGGACTTCAAGTTATGAATATCTGCTTAATGTTGGGCATCTCTCCTCCCCTGTCCAGCTCTGGATAAACCGCCCTAATACCAGCATCATCTGAGCTAGCACTGAAACAAGTACTTTAGTTATTAAGTCTATGGGAGGGGAGAGTGGAAAGAAAGGACACACTGGCATCTGTACAAATATGCATTTGAACAGAACTGCAGGGGGAGAACAGTTTTGCAATATCACAAAGAAAATGAGGTACTGGGTGAGGAAAATAGAAGAAAATCCATGATGGGGAATTGTTTGTAATGAGGTCATCAAGTAAAGCAATTCCACCCACCCACATTTCTTCTCTCTCCATTCCCTCCTTAGTCCATCCCCTTATATGCCTGGAAAACTTTGCGCTGGTTATCATTTGAGACACTAATCCTGTTATCAAAATGACATATCCAGAAGCCATAATTATGAAATTTTGTCCCCTAACAATTTCCAAGTTCTTTCCTTTGATCAATAGCAATGAAGAACAAGGATAAGAAGTAGTCAGCCATTTACAATTACCACCAGGGTAAATAACATGTAAATGAAATTATCAAAATGTTCTTATCAAACTATATAAGACAAAAGATCAATAACTTGAGATTTTAACACAAATGGCAAAATTGCCATAGTTTTCTGTCTCTAGCTATTACCTAACAAACCAGTTGAGCAGTAGTAGCTTTTTAATTGTTAAAAAAAATAAATATCAAAGAAAGACAAAAAAAAATCTTGTTTCCTTTGGCATCTCTGAAAATGACTTACACTACTGCAAGAAAATCCAAGAAATATGATCACTGAATAAACCTCAGAAAGAAGTACAGAAAGACTATAGCAACTGTGTTTAGGATTGCACTGAGTTAAAAATTTACTACGCCCTACAAGTATATTTAAAGTATGAACATATTAGATAGAATACTGCAGGAAGCAGTCCTGCATTAGCTAGGTCTTTTCCATCCCTATTTTCTGGTTCTGTTCCCCCTACTACTTTGCTCCAGATATTCAACATTTTAATAACGTTCCCCATTGCTTCCAGTATCCATTTACAAACCTAATCTTCTATGAAGTATGACACCGTTTCAGCTCATTTTATAGTTCAAGCAAAATGACATGTATATTTCCTCCCACTTAGATTACTGTGTAGGAGAAGATAGTCACAGAAAAGAAGCCTTTTACGGTACACTATCATCCACAATCCCCAGTCTATATTCTTTGTTTCTTTTCTCTCTCTTTTAGCTGAAAGTTTCATGTCTGATGTATTTTCAGAAGTGTCCAAACTGTATCCATAAAGACATTACAACTTTCTTTAGATGGATGCACTAGTGTTTGAAGTTGCAAAACTAATAATTTTCAAGCTTTTAACTCAGGATGAAATGTAATTTTAATACAAATAGAAAGACTGACTATGTACAAGCGAAGATAATTTCAGTTCTCGTTTATCAGAAACATCAATCCAAAAGAAAGTTAAACTGCGAACACACTTCTACTTCTATGTGCATTTGAAGTATGTACAGTAAAAACACCAACACAGTCTCCAAGTGTCAACTAGGGAAAAATGCAAACAAGAGTGAATTTTTAAAGTACCTGGTAAGCAACCCTTATACTGAAGCCCAAAATAAAGCTAGAAAGCTGTTGCAAAAAACAGCTGATTGCATCATAGCAAGTACTCAAATAAAAAAAAAACTATTTTTTATTCTTAGTATATTACAGAATCAATTGTTCCTCCCCCAAATGCAGCAAATTCAAACTATCCAAATTTATTGAAGTTCTGACTTCTATAACCAAAAAAGCAGCTCCACTTTTTTTGTGCTATGTCCACACATACCAAACCCTTATATGATTGTGTAGCAAGTACGATGGTTAAACACATTTACTGGTTATTCAAAACATACCATTTAAAGTAGGAACAAGGCTATTGTTAATGGCACACAAACCCACAGATTATGGAAAGGAATCCAGAATGATATTTTAGGCATGTGTTGTCAAGGAGGGCAGATAAGCAGATTTCCCAGTCACTTGACTGAGAAGAAAGAGGTTCTGAACAGGTCACCATTTGAACTTTGGGTAAATCTTGAAACGCTTTCAGGAAAAAAGTTAAGAAGAACATTCAAGTACTTAAATGGTGCTCTCTTCAGCTACCCTATCTAAACTGTCTAGTAAAGTACAAGCATGCAAATATAAGTCAATCCACAGGCACACAGGATCCATGTTTAAAACAGTAAGATAGCTGTGATGAGTGACACCAACAATTTTGATGACTTTGACACTCAAAAATGTTATCTGAATAATTAAATCAAAATCCTGAAGCAAATTCCTGCTAGTCTTGGTCACACTGCTAAACACTAAAGTAGGCATGTTTTCCCCCCATTGTTTTAGCTGAGCTCAAAGAATTTTTATAGTATTTCGTAAGAAAAAATTAAAGTATTTCCCCTTTTAAATTTACACAGACGTTTAATTAGCTTTATTTACAGAGCGGTTTTTCAGTCTCCAATAGTGCTTAGTTAGCATCATCAGGCAAGAGTGCCAGTTTTAAAAGAGAATCTATATAGAATCCTAAAAATAACAGATGGTGATGCTCCTCAGAAAGGGCAAGCTGGACTACAGAAGCAGCTCTTTCCATGCCTCAATTACTCAGAAGTAATTCTGTTGCAGTCTCTACATCCCATGATTTTGAAGACAAGGCCACTATTACTGCATTCTGTGAAGACAAAATAAAGGAAGTGAGATTTTTCGGGATGTGAAGTTGCTCTTCGCATAAATCCATTTGTAGCAATGGAAGTCAGACTGGAGACTTCACACATCAAGATCTAGATTTGCTAAATTACTGATCGTTACAGTCTCTTAACTGAGAATGTCTAGCATTAAAAGCTTAGGAAAAAACTCCATTTAATTATAAAATGAAAATTACTAAATTACTTTATTAGTACCTAAAATATTGTATGTTAAACATCCAATCATCACCAAAAAGAAAAACAGACAGAAAAATAAAGTGATTAGATGTACTAATGACTATGAAAGTAGCAAACCTTTAATATTAAATTGGCCTATAGCTCTTATTACATATACCTGCCCTGATCCTAGCTTGTAAAAAAAAAAAAAAAAAAAAAAAGGTACACATATATACACGCATACTTACCCTATCAAAGCCCATCGCACAAAGGTTTTCTATCTTTTTGGTGTATTCTGGACTAGAAACTGGTGCTCCAGCATACACATGTGCCCAAAGTCGAGCTGTCTGTTTGAACATTTCTGGGTTTTGTTTGTACTATACAAAAAGAAAAAAAAGTAAATCCATATAACTATAACTATTCAGCAAGGTTCAATTAAAAGGCCAGCTGACTTTGGCAAATTCCATTCTATAATTCTTTCTATATATACTATATTCAAATCTTGTAATAAGCAGTATGGTCTCGATAATGCTTGGTCCTGCCATAAATGCAGGAGACTGGATTAGATGACCTCTCAAAGTCCCTTCCAGTCCTACGATTCTATGATTTCCAAAATGAAATTTGAAATTTTTGATTAGCTGTTGAGGATTCAAACCTACAAAAACATTACTCACAAGCATCAGGTAACTTAATGAGTTTGCATTTATATTTTGATGAGAGAGTTTGTATATTTTACACATACAATCAAATTCTACTCAGTTACTAATGTAGTTACTCTGATTTTACATTAGTAACTGAGTAGAATCAGAGTAACAACACTGATGTTCGTTCATCCAGCTATTCAGTATACATAACCAGTGTAGCAGAGAGCAGAAATTAACTAACTGTGTTGTAATATTCACTGAATTGCACACACTAAATTTCTTACAAGTACTTTCCTAATTATTTTTTTTAAAGAAAACATACCTGCATTTCGTACCTCCATTACTGAGAAAAGGTCTGCAGTGTCTCAGTGAGGGTTGCCATTTTACTACTGGACTTCCTCCTGGGAAGTAGGTATATTGATATCATTTGTGACAAAAAAAGAGTTGAGAAACAGGTAGTCACATGGAAATGGCTGGAAGCCTGCCAGTTTTTAAGGTAAATTTACTTACTAGAAAAATTGTGCGAAGATGTAAGTAGTGTTTTACACTAATGTTGCCAAAAAAAACAAGTAGTCTAATAAGTAACAGAACTTTACCTTAAAACAATGGAAGTTTCCAACCTGTGTCATGCATTTAAAAGCAGAGGAGTGCTTCATTTGTCACAAATTACATTTTCAGACCAGCAAGATAGTAGCTGCCGGATTTAGTAATCTTTATATTTAATGACAGTTTTCAAAATCGGAAATTTACATACTTTTACAGCAAGTTTAAGTAACCTTATTGTTTTGAAATAAAGATCTCCCTTCAATTGCACCTCCTTACATTTTATAGGGTCCTGAATTATGTGAACAATGAGTAATGCCAATGTGACAGTGCTTGAAAATGTTGTCCACGTACGGTTTAAATATATGGAGAAGTACAGATCTGGGGCATATCCTGAAGGACACTGAAATGTATGGTTGATTATTGTTCTGAATGTCTTTTTTTTTATACAAGGAAACATCAAACATCTGAAATCTGTATAACATTGGCATATAATTAGTACTACACTTATTTTTTGTATTTGTGTTACAATTAGTTATTTGTACTGTAGTAGCGCCTAGGAGACCAGTCATGGACCAGGACGCTGCTTTGCTAAGCACTGTACACCCACTCCTTGCTCTGCCTAAAAAAGAGTGTGTCCCTGCCCCAAAGAGGTAACAATCTGTGTCATTTGTATAATCTCAAAATTAATTATACATTACAACAACATGTACAAAGCAATGCTCCTTAATAAATGAAATGGTAACAGATGAAGAGGACTACAGTATGGTTAGGACAAACTTTCGAGCCATACAGAGCTCTCCTTCCGGTCTGGGAAAGGTACTCAAAGGAAACCTGCACAACACTTTCAAAAGACGAGCCTGGGAGTTTAAATTCATAACTCTGCTAGACATGAAAAATCATGGACTGAACAGAGACACTGGATTTATGGCTTATTACAACAATAGGTAACCTCCTAACACCTTTGCAGTCATAGGATAAGAAGAGGGGGTTTAACAGGCCACTTCATCTTGAACGGTCTCTTGCAATATGTGCTAACTATTTATGCTAAACAATCTGTTCTACCTTGCATTTTGCTATGATGCCAGCACCTTTCCCAGATCTGAAGAAGAGCTGTGTTGCTCAAAAGCCTGTTTCTCTCACCAACAGAATTTAGTCCAATAAAAGGTATTACCTCACCCACCTTGTCTCTATGAAAATGACATTCCAACAAGTGTGAGAGAGATTCTCCTTGTGAATGTTTAATTTGAAAATATGTAAAATATATTTTATAATGTATATATATTGATATATATGTTTTATATATCACAAATTATGTTTAAAATTACTTTCTTTGCTAACTTATTCTTTCCACTAACACATCAGTGACAGCTGCATGTAAAAATACCAGCTACTGTAATTAAGGGTTAAATCCTTATGCCACTGCAAAACACAGAAAAATTACTTTTCTGCAGATCTTTGCAGGGAAGTGGGGGAAACAAAATTCTCCCTATGACAGCAGAGCCACAGAATTACTGGACACGTTCCCACCAGCCCACCACAAAACCCTGGTGTGAGGTAGCAAAGAGTATTGCTCCTCAGCACTACGAACACAGCGGTTTAGCCTAAAAGGAGAACTTTTGGCAAAGGTTAATGAAGGTTTTTCATTTCTGAAGAGAAACATCTCTTCACCTTCAATATTGCTAGAAGACTGTAAGACTACCTTTATAAATCCCACTGTCAGTATGTAGAGAGGGAAATAATATTTCAGTTGTCATCACTGGAGCAAGACAGTTTTTATTTTTACGAAAAAACATTATGACAGCAAGGATGAATGTACCCTCACCAAGGAAACTGGTGCAGACATCCTTTGTACAAAATGCCTGGTAGCCTTGCTTGACTTCGCAACAGTTAAGGCAGGCCAACAGCAAGTCAGGCTCTGAGAGAACTGTTTGAGTGCATTCATTCATATACCAAGCCTTACAACAACATGGTTGTACCAGTGCATTCTCTCTGCACTGCTGCTAAGAGCAGAAACTTCGGTGTAGTTTGGAATATTGTGTCCAGTTTTGGGCCCTTCCCCTCCCCTCCACAGAAAAAATGTGGACAAATTGGAAACAGTTCAGAGGGGGGCAACAAAGATGATTAAGGGGCTGGAACACATGACTTATAAGGAGAGGCTGAGGGAACTAGGCTTATTTAGTCTGCAGAAGAGAAGAATGAGGGGGGATTTGATAGCAGCCTTTAACTATCTGAGAGGGGGTTCCAGGGAGGATGGAGCTAGGCTGTTCTCAGTGGTAGTAGATGATAGAACAAGGAGCAATGGTCTCAAGTTGCAGTGGGGGAGGTCTAGGTTGGATATTAGGAAAAAGTTCTTCACTAGGAAGGTGGTGAAGAATTGGAATGGATTACCTAGGGAGGTGGTGGAATCTCCATCCTTAAAAACTTCTAAGGTGCAGCATCACAAAGCTCTGGCTGGGATGGTTTAGCTGGGGTTGGTCCTGCTTTGAGAAGGGGTTGGACTAGATGACCTGCTGAGGTCCCTTCCAACTCTGATCATCTATAATTCTATGAAACAGCTTCCCCCAGGTAGTGAAGCCCTGATCTCAATCTGCTTTTTTCTGAAAGTTAGTTTGGCACAGCAGGAAAACTACTGTAAATCTATCATAAACCTGCTAGCTTAGAGTGACAAGTCAGATATGGGGACGTGGCTAGAGCTGGGTAAAATTTGGTGACATCACAGCATTCTGCCAAACTGTTTTGGTTTAAAAAAAAAAAAAGTTATCCAAAAACATTCAATTGTGATATTTTTCAATTGTTTCACATTTTTTGAATTGTATTCCAAAACTGAAATATATTAAAAAAATCTCAAAAACTAAATTAAATGTGTTATTCAATCAACAACAATTCTTCTTTGACTCTTCTGATTTTTTGAAATAGCCAATGAACCAGAAAGCCATTATTTGCTCAGGCATAGTCTTTGCACCCTTACTTCCTGTCCAGAATTTCAGAGGTATGACTTCACACTTCTAACCACACTCGACAGGGTGTTCAATGTAAGTCAGATGTACAAGCTTACTGGATACTGGAAGCACTCAGCTTTTTCCTTATGTCAAATGGAGTACCCACAATGTACCTTTGTCACTATTAAGTATGCAGGGACCTTCACCCTTTACCCTCTTTGACTTACAAAAGCAAAGTTTGTGGCTTTGTTCAACAAAAGTTAACAAAATGTTCACTTGTGGATTGATTGTATCTAGTTTTCAACAAATTTTAAAATGGCCACACATGACTTCTAGTAAAATACTGTAGTAAAAGACACATTACACTAAAAACATTTTCAAGTTAAGGCTACTTTCCGCATCTCTGTATTGGGCCACAGACTTTTACAAGCCACCTAAAATATCCAAAACAGTTAATTTGAGAGTCTGCAAACATCAAATACATAGGATGCTTCATTCAGATCAATTACTTCCAGGGAGCAAAGTAAACAGTCACTGAATGTAATTGCTTCTTTAAAGTTCTGACTCATTGTCAGCTGGTATTTCTGTAGATTTGGCATATTCATACTGTACTAAAATAAAGGTCTGGGACCAGTTGCCAGCTCAACCATACAATCAAGTCAAGTCATTAGAGATGACTACATTCCTTTACCTATATTCATAACTCCTTAGATTATTAAAGATTAAATTTTTTTAATCCAATGGAATTTTTCATTATGCTGTTTTACTCTTTGCATTTCTCTCAGAAGATAAGGAAAAACAAACAAAAGTGAAACTTGATTTTATTATATCTAGTATCACTTCTAGATTCTCAGTGCTTCACTGTCTCGGTTGCAAACATTTAAAAAAAAAACAAAACAACAACACTGCTCCTTTGCAGTTTGCCATTTGGCCTTAAATTCTATAAAAGCTATTTTCTCCAAAAACTAAATTTGGAATGAAATATGAATAGACGAGGTCCCTTTAAGAGGAAGATAATTAGTAAAAAGTTTTTGTTTTATGTATTTCACTGAACATCTTACCTGATTTGCCACTACAGCATCTTGTGGATCATCTGGTTCTGCAGCTGCCAACAGTGCTTGCAATGATAACAACACTGTCCTTAGAGTCATTGCTGCTGCCCTAAAATTGAAGTTTGAAAATGGCTTTACTGACATCTGGGTCTTTTCTTATGTTTGATGTGCTCTATTAATACCATACAAAGGGAACAAAAATACTGGGAACCACAGACATTAGGAGCATGACTAACTAAGAAGTGCAGCAGTTTACAATGGGATACCATTCATATTCTTTTTAGAGTTCTGAATGTGTACTTTAACACTCTCCCTTCTTAATAATATCTTCTTAGAAATCAGGAACTAACATTTCCTGGCTTTCCAGTCTGTCCTTTTTCATTATGCAAATGATTTATTTTGCTTCTGATTAAATAAAAGCCAAACTAAAACCTGCCTCCTTTACTTCCTTGCCATCACCAGTGTCAGCATCACTCTGGGAATTAGACTGATTAACCAATGTGTGCTCCCTCTGCTGCCTGTCTGTCTCTGTAACAAAATGGCCAAATAATATGGGAACTTGCAAAAGTAGTGGCTTGTTTGTTTTTAACTTTTTGGTAACAAATGGATGAATTTCATAAATACTCACAAACCAATTTTTTCCATCACATAACCACATTAACACAGTCCAAATTTTAGTGTCATTTAATTGATAAAGAATATTTTTCCCAATTTTAATCAATTAATTTTGTAAATATATTTTTAAAATAGCTCTAAAAATTTTTATTAACTGAAGAGCACTAGCATAACTTTTCTTCATGTCAGACTGAGGACACTGCCACAGTTTGAACAAAACCATAAAGCACTAGAATAGAAAAACCCTCAAGCCATCAGGCAGATTTGGGCCTTGATCCCGCAATGAGATTTGCTCCTGCACAGAGCCCCACAGAGGTCAGTGGGTCTCTGGAAGTGCAGATATTTGACCACAGAGATCTCACTGCATCTGAGGGTCATCTTAAACTCTAACTCAAAGTGAGTTTAGAGACAGAGGCTTCAGGAATTTATGTTGACTTTCAGACAAAACACTGAGTTAAGATGATAAAATAACCACAGTCAATCACTCAAATCTCATTTGAAAACTTTAGTAAAAAAAAAGTTAGAAAAATCTGGAAAATTTATATTTAAGATTTCACAGTTAAGCTTGACTCTGACCTTATGCCCATCCCTGCAATTTACCTTGTGATTTAGGCACACAAGATGTATACATGACAGCTGTCATCTTGGTCAACAAATTGGATATTAAACCAGGTACCCAAAGAGCTAAAAGCATGAATTTTTACAGATTCAACTGAAAAGTCAGGTTGTGAAGCTGGGAGCTGTAGTATACTCTCACACTGGAACAGGGTAGGAGGAGAGAGAAGGTGAGATATGGCACATGCTGTCCAGTTCGTTACACGTACACCTATTTTATATTTAGGTACTTTGAGAGGTGGTGCATGAAAATGAGTCTCTTACAACACAGTGTTTGAGGCATGTATAGTTGTGAAGGAAGAATGTATTATTAAATATGAGAGGCACATTGTTCTTTGCAGTTGGAACACAGACAGACCAGCTTTTAGTTAACAGTGAATCTAATAAAGTTGTTTCTGGAGTGCATACAAAGAATGAAAGGAGATGCAGCAATTCCAGTTGTCAAACTGTGGGTGGAAAAGAGTTTGGGTTGATGGTGCAGACGTGATGAGTTGGAAGCAACTTACAGATCTTTATTTCCAATAGAAAAGTTCAGGATCTGTTGTCCATAATGGAAAAGCAGACAAAATACTGTGACATGGCAGCATGACTGGATGTAAAGGGACTGTTGGTGAACAGACAAAATATAGGTGCTGATACTATGTCAGAGTTAAGATTTGTAACTTCCTCAAAGATTTTGACTAGGAATTTCGTTAACATTATAGAAAACCGATAATCCTCGATCCACTTCCATGAGGAACGATGATATTTTTTCTCCATCAAAATGCAAATGATTACATCCCAAGTGACAGCTGTTTTAACTAGCATATCTTGTCTCCTGCTTGGTACTACTACAACACCCTAGTTTCACAGCCACATCCGCAGTCTTTTCAAAGTCTCTCAAACTGACTTGGCAGAGTTTAACAACTCAGCAAAGGCTCTAAGCTTTGAAAGATTCATCACAGACTTTGAACTCCTAAAAAGGTAGGCATATGCAGCCTTTCTGCTTTCACAAAAGTGAAAAAATTCTCATGTTTCAAATTCTCACTTTTGTGAAATACCTAGGCAGATTTTCCCAAAAATTTCAGACTGTTTCTCTTCCAGCAAAATGCCATATTAGATGTTTCAGGTAGAATTATTTTTAATTATTATTCTAAAATTAAATTGGGGATTGACTGGCAAGATTAAAAAATAATCAGGCTTATAATAAATATTTAATTACTAAAACAGATCTTTAACCTTCCTATGAAATCTTAACTATACAGGATGTTTAATCAAATTATAATACAAAGCATCTGAAATTTTTTCCTCAAACCCTGATGGCACAAAACTGAGTACCTAGGCATTGAAGTATACCTGAAAATACTTTTATACTTCAGTGTGTTGTGAAGGGCAAACAGCATATGTACAAGTTGCAGAAAAAGTCTATAAAATCATAATGTAGCTGTTAATCCAATTCAATCCAAAATCTACTCTTGATAGATCTAGAGTATGTATTGATAACAAATGTAAAATTCACTGCAGTATCAATTTCTATTTACTATAATGCTTTTTCTATTTGAATGTTTGCCTGCGGCTCTAAATAGAAATGTAGTTTTTGAATTTGTAAAACACTTAGATGTCACAGAACTCTAATCCTTTTTGTCTTTGTGTACTTGAATTAATAATATCACAGATTTTACATTTAAACAGATTTATGGAAGAAATTTTAGAAGCTGCCACCAACTTTGTATATATTATCAAATCTAACTAAAGATTTATTTCCCAGTCAAACGGCATTTTATTACACTATTTCCATTTAGTGTGATTTTATTTATTCAAGAGGTACTTTACAAGAAGATCTACCACCTGTAATTGGTTTCATGATTACTTTTCCTGAAGTAAATAAAAGTTATTCTACACTG
The DNA here is from genome assembly GCF_026122565.2 of Emydura macquarii macquarii. Taxonomy (NCBI): domain Eukaryota; kingdom Metazoa; phylum Chordata; order Testudines; family Chelidae; genus Emydura; species Emydura macquarii. Next base: position 6,915,748 of record NW_027133265.1, read on the forward strand.
CCCTTTATGGAAGTCTTAAGCTAATGAAAAAGGAAATTAATTATGTCTCACTGCAAATATTTAAACTGGGAATGTAAGACAGTAGACCTGGGTTTTTCAGCACAGCTATGCCACTGATAAGTTGCTTCACTTATCTGAGCCTCAACTTTTAACTCTCAAGAATAAAAAAGATCCAATACCCCTGTGAGGTATGTATGTGAGGCATAATCTGGCTTGTAAAGCAGAAAGAGACCTTGGACAAAAAGGTGATATATATAATAAAGCATGAACTGAAGTAAAGAGTGCAGAAACTCCTAATTGCAGCCTCTGCTAAATCCATTACACCATGCTGTCGTTAGATGCTGTCAGACCCATGGAGCTCTCAGTAAAGTCTGTCAGATGCTTGATGAACTTCAGATAAAGTGTGTTATGATGTGGGAATGTTCTGACATTCCAATTCTAAGGTGAGTTATGCCACAAATAAACACCTCATCCAATCAAATATAGTCCTAAGTACTAGCTCACAAAGGACTCTTGAAATCTGAAGTTTATAGGCAAAGCTGATTCAGCTAAATGTTCAAAATGTGATTTACAGCTATTTTGTTCTCATCGCTGAGCAGTGCCTCTCCACAGTAAAAACAGTGGAAAATAAGATATGAGGAATGATGTTAAGAAAACTGGTCATATTCAATATAAATACTTTACACTGACATAATATCTTCCACTCTCAGGATATGAACATGCTTTACAAATACTGATATAGCCTCAACACCTGTAAGAAAAATTTTTAGTCTCTGCATCTTAATTTCCATATCTGTGATATAAAGCTAAATAACCTCCAAAAGGTCAAACAAGAAATTTGTGGAACAGCTTAAAATAGAATTCTTTCTTCCTGGTTCCCTTAATTACAAGGCAACTTTTCGTCATCTTAGCCATCTAAAGAAAAGATGGAATGGAGATGGCTGCTCTCCAATATTTTGATGGACATTAGAAAGAGCCAAGATCAGCTGCTCTCATTAGCAAAGATAAGCAGAAGAGGAAATTACTCACCTTGTGCAATAATGATGGTTCTTCGAGATGTGTCCCCCTAGAGGATGTTCCATAGTATGTGTACTTGTGTCCCTCTGCTGATGATCAGAGAACTTTAATAGTAGTGTCCATCAGGCCCGTGCATACCGTGTCCCCCCTGTGCTGTGCCACGAGGCTAGCCAGTGCATGTGGGCTAACCCTCCTCAGTTCCTTCTCTACTGCAGAGCCATAAATGAGAACTCAGAAGTAGAGGGGAGGGTGCTGGATTGTGGAGTACCCATAGGGACACATTTCAAAGAACCATCGTTATTGCACAAGGTGAGTAACTTCTTCTTTGAGTAGTGTCCCTATAGGTGTTCCATGATAGGTGACTCTCAAGCAGTATCCCTACTGGTGGGTTAAGACTTCGGAGTCTGGTCAGTTACAGATGATAATACTGTGGAGCCGAAGATAGCGTCTGAGAGGGACTCTACAGTAATCACATAATGTTCTGCGAAGGTATGGACAGACACCCATGTCGCTACTCTACAGATCTGAGACAGGGACATTCTTGAAGAAGGCGATCAACCTTGTGGAGTGAATGCAAACCAAATCTGGAGGGGTTATGTTGCAAACTTGGTAACATTGCCTAATGCAGTTCAAGACCCACTTAGAGAGCCTTTGGGCTGATATTGCTGAGCCCTGGGATCTGTCTACAATGGAAAGGAAAAGTCTAGGAAATTTCCTGAAAGCTCTTGCCCTATCTAAGTAGAAGGCCATGGCTCTTCTGACATCCAGGGTATGGCAAAATGGCTTCCCTGTTGTCTCGGTGAGGCTTGGGGTAGAAAGCTGGGAGGTGAATCAGTTGATTCATGTGAAATGGAGAGGTTACCTTAGGAATAAATTCTGGATGGGGTCTAAGCGTAAACTTGTCAGGGGAGAACACAATGTAGAGGCAATACATCATCCAGGTGGCTATTTCCCCTGTTCTCCTGGTTGAGGTAATTGCTGTCAGGAAGATTGTCTTCATACATAGATGCATCAGTGAATATGTGGCCATGGATTCAAACAGCAGCCTCATCAGTCCTTTCAGCACCACGTGTAGGTCCAACGTGTGGGTAAGAGGTTGAGCTTGTGGGAAAAAGATTACTATACTCTTGAGGAACTTCTTAGTAGTTGGGTGTGATAGCACCATGTATCCCTCAACAGGTTGATGGAATGCTGTTACAGCTGCTAGGTGGACCCTGAGGGAGGCTCAGAGATAGGTCCAATTTCTTCAGGGTAAATGCATAGTCCAAGATATGTGGTATAGTTGCCATTGTTGGGGATATTTGTTGGGCAGAACACTAAGTCTGAAATCTGGACTATTTCTGCAGGTAAGTGTGACGAGTTGAGGACTTCACGTTGTGTAATAGTATCTCTTGTACCTCTCTTGAACAGGAGTACTCTAAGTGCTGGAACCAAGCAGGAGCCAGTTCTTGAGGCAAAGAATCCCCAAGCTGGAATGTATGGAGTATGCCTTGTCCTGTGAGAGGAGGTACGCTATGGCTGGGAGAGAGATCGATGAATGTGTCACAAGCTGTGAAAAGTAAGGAAATTGTACTATAAACTGGTTGGCTAACTATGCAAAGCAGATATAGTGATCCTAATGGACAGCACACCTCTGTCTCTAGCCACGGACAGTTGAGACAGAACTGAGGAGGGTTAGCCTGGGCGCACTGGCTAGCTTTGTGGCGCAGCACAGGGGGACAGTGCATTTGTGGGCCTAACAGACACTACTACCAAAGTTCTCCAACCAGCAGTGCAGGGATGCAACTACATCTACCATACACCACCCAGAGGGACAGTACTTGAAGAAGAACAAGTAGTTATGGTTATACATTATAAAAGGGAAAATTTAAATTGGTGGTTAGAAACAACTTTAAAAAGAATAGTGAGATAATGAAGTGAACTGCAAAAAGTGATTGTGAAGTCATCGGCATGGGAGATATTTAAGGCTGGACACAAATTAGAAATGATCTGAGAATAATATAGTTGCTTCTGCCATGATGCTAAGGGATTGACCAGATAGCCCACTGAAAAGTTCTTCCAGCCTAAACAACATTAGGCTTCTCAGTATCATATTTATAAAGGCTAATGATAGATAAAGTCCACATCAAACAGCATGACTGAAAACTCAGCAACATTAGACTGCCCAAGAAAGCTTACCACAAAGACCATTACTGCATGCTGGCATATTCCCTACTAAAATATTACTGCTGTGAAACAATCACTATACATATCTGCAGCCCTAACAGATGTTCCAGGTATTCATACAAAGTTGAGTTTTCAGCTCCTTTAGTTAGCCTTGAGTTTCAATTAAGGAGCAGTATCAGATACATTAATTTTTCTTTAAGTCTAAAGTTTCTCATAGTAGTAAAACAGATTATTAGCCTGAAAGGTCAACATATTTTATGGTAAGACTGCTTGACAGGTCTCTTGATTAGACCACTATTAAATGCAGTTCTTTTTATTAAACCATCTTCCCACTGTATCTCTACCAGCAAGATGTTATTTAAAAAGCCTGCATTCAAAGCGGAGATAAAAGGGGTATTTACAAATTCACAAAGAACATGAGCATCCATGGCTACAGAGATTTTCAGTTTCAAAAACTTACCCCTGAGAGAAATTCATTAGACTTACTACAAGCTACTTTGCAAGCTGCAAAAATCTCCTGACAACAGGAAATGTAGTATTGAAGCTAATAAAACACTATGTTAACTATGTCCATTAGAATATAAAAGCCATTATCTGAGGAAAAAATACATCTAACTATACAAATATGTTCAACTATTTGAAGTTGTACCAACCACAAATAAAACTAATGAACATGAACCCATTGTTACAGTTTAGGACATCTGCACTTGTATTTACCCTCAATGGCCCAGCAAGGTCACCCCCTCTCAGACTTCCAGCTCTGCAGATGTTGCCTTTCTGGGTGGAGACCTACATCGTTCTTCCTTCTGACGGGTGTTTCCAGACTGCACAGTTCCCTGCCTTCACTGTGTCATTCCCAGCACAGGCAAGTTGCCAAAGGCCACCTGCTTGCCATCTCTTCAGAGATGGTTAATAGGTGTAATTGCTACAGTTATAAGATATAACACAGCACTTCCTTTGCAAGCCTACTTTATTCTTAAGGTAAAAAGTATTACAGAGAAAACATTACAAATAATAAAAGAACCTACACACATGCTAATAAACTTACCACACATCACCCCAACTCTCAACATGGGCCTCTGGCAGGAGCAGTTCTTCAACACCCCATCCCCAGTGTTTCCTTTGTGGTCAAAAGTTCATCATAGCCTCAGCTCAGAACCAGCCCTCAGTCTTATGAGATCTCAGTATGCCCAGCTCTTCCAACCCTACTCTAAGGATTGGGGCCCTCCTTCGACAAGGGATCCTGTCTGTTTGCTTTATCAGGAACAAGGCCATGAGCCAATTTAAAACCAGAGTTTCTGGATAAATAACCTTTCTTTGTCTGTTGGTCCCTGGTGAATCCAGTCTGAATTAGTATATGCAAACTTCTGCAGGGAGGTGGCTCCAAAGGATTGATAATGGAGGATGTACATTAGCATCTGCCTCCCTACTAGGGGAAGTACATACTATGGCACAACACCACAAACACACTTGCGTTTTTAATATAACGTATCTCAAAAGTATTATCCCTAATCCAATAAATCTTTAATTAATTCAATAAACTTTATCTTAATCCCATAAAATTTGTTCAGAATATTACACGATATTGCCAAATTTGTCACACCCAGTTTATACCCTCCTCCCCCCACAAAAAAAGGCTATCAAGTCATTTAGACCCAAATTCTGCCCTCGTATACACAAAAGTAACTCCTACAGGCCTCAGTGCATTAGAATTTGACCCTTAGTTTTAATTATAGTGACAACAATAGGAATATTTAGCAAGATCATTACAAGTTAAAGTTATGCTTCAAAACCAGATCTTGAAATCCTTTTAAAATACCTGACAAGAAAACTTATGAACTAACTACAAGTCCTAGAACCAAATGAATAAAACATTCAACCCTGGTAGCTGTCCTTTCTACCTTAAATACTTGGTGCAAACCATTTAAAACATCATGTTATTTATCAAGACAGAATTTTTTAGGATTGTCACTTTTTTAAATGCAGTCTTTCATTCCAGACACATAAGTAAATGTATTGTGGTATTTCTCAGTCTAAGTATAGTTAAAAACAGCAAATGTCACTGCAGAGTTAAATTCTACATTACAGTAAACAATTTTTTAAAAATATGTAGTGTGACTATTCATATTGACCCAGCAGCCAGTTTCATGAAGTGGACTATGTTCTTATGTAACCACAGAACTCATTTAACCTTACGCCAAGCTGTTTAAAAAAAAAAAAAAAAAAAAGAGTGATGACAGTGGAGTTCACCCACCAACAGAGACTACCTATAACCACAAAGGTAACCGATAAGCCTACCTTTTCCCTCAGGTCAGCAAGGAGCCAGAATCACTGAAAAAACATTCCCGCCACTCTCAAGCAACTGCCTTTGACTTGAAATACTATAATGGACTCAGTAAGAAGCTACAGCCAAGTCTTACATGCCCACTGCAACATAAAATCTTTGAACAGCACTAGGGGAAAATAGAAATAAAAAGAGGAAAAAGACTTTCTGGAAGATTCTTCCCCAACTCTTCTAAACCAAATAATAATAGATAGCTATTAAGAGCAATAGCATCACAGTAGCACCTACATGCCAAGTGAAATTGGTGCCCTATTGTGATGGGCACCATACAATCACATAGTGAGAGGTTGTCCTGGCCCTAAATGACTTTCGATGTAAATAGACATCATACTAAGAGAGGAAGAAAAAATGTTATCAGTATTTACAGATGGGGGATCTCAGGCACAGAAAGACTAAGTGACTTACCCAAAATCCACTACTGCCAATGCCATGTGTTTAACTATCACAAGTCAAGCCCCAAAAAATCATGACATTTTAAATACAATAAATGTTTGGATCTTTATATGCCTTCTGTTTTTGACCCATTACATTTCACATTTTTCAGCTTTTATCTGCAGCAATGAGGGACAGAAACTAATTTTACTTTTTATTAAACTTGAAATTCTTACGTAATCACTTGACTCCCGAAGCTTGGACCAAGGGGAAAAAAAAAGTCAAATATTGCAAGATTTATGGTAAAAATTACAAGAGCTGACAATACTGCGGGCACAGAGGGTCTGTGGCAGAATTGGAAATTCAACATAGCTCTCCTGACTCCAATGTCAGTGCATTAGCCATATGGCCATCCTTTTCCAAGGTATATGCTAATTAAGAATATATACCAAGCATGGGGAGATACCTATCCCACACCTACACCTTTTAACAAATGAAGATGAGGAACTGTCAAAGACAGATGTCAAAACATCTAGATTTATTTCATGATAGGAAAAATAAGGACAACTTCTGTTAAGCAAAATTCCAGCATCTTAATTTTCAGTGGGAGCTGTTCAGCACTTTTGCAAAATTGTGACATATTAGGTGCTTAAACACAGTCACAGACTAATATTTAGGGTGCCTATTTTTTAAAATACTGGCCTTGATATTCTGAGCATGTCAACAAAACAGGGGATAAAGGAAAACCACAAGACATAATGGATCTGGACTTTCAAAAATTTTTGACAAAATCTTTTCCCCTCGAGGCTACTAATGAAACTAATTAGTAATTAGCTTTTACCACCAAGAAAGAGAACTTGGTGTTCCTATGTAGTCCTCTGAAAACTTCCACTCAGTGCGCAGCAACAGTCAAAAAGGCTAACAGTATTTTAGGAACTATTAGGAAAGGGACAGACAATAATTCCACTATAAAGATCCGTGGTGTGCCCAGACCCTGAATACCATGTCCAATTCTGTTGCTCCATCTCAAAAAGGAATTAGGAAAGGTTCAGAAAAGGGTAACAAAAATTGATCAAATTTATGGAATGGCTTCCATACGCGGTGAGACTAAAGAGATATGGGCTGTTCAGCTTGCAAAAGAGATGACTGAAACAGGATATGATAGAAGTCTATAAAACTATGAATGGTGTGGAAAAAGTGAATAGAGAAGTGTTATGTACCCTTTCCCAGAATACCAACAAAAGGAAGTACTTTTTCACACAGTGCACATCTAAACTGTTGAACTCATTGCCACAGGATGTTGTGATGGCCTAAGGTATAACCGGGCTCAAAAAAGAACTAGATAAATTCATGGAGGATAGGTCCATCAGTCTAATTATTGTCAGAATTAGGAATTGGCTTTGTTTATTCCTACTTTTTCTGTCTCAGTCCCAAATAATAAAAAAGTCTGTTAATGTCAGATTGAAATAGAGCTGTAAAGCCCTAAATGATACCATTGTACACTGCCACACAACTTGTTAAATGTTAGGGTAACCCACTTGATGGGCATTTTGTGTCCCTCTCTGCACCTCAGCCACAAAGGATGAGAGGGTTATATCCCACAACTACAGAACCAGGCTCTTTAGCTCAAGCTTTCAGCTATGGAGGTTCCCTGGTTTGATCCCTGGTGTTAGCCAAGATGGTAGCAATAATGTAAGTGGGACTGAAACATTACCTTGACAAACTCATTATCTGTGAATCAGGGAGAGAGGGGGACAGATAACATATACTGACTAGTGGGTTACATGCGCTATACATAAATCACATATGCACAAGTATAACATTGCATATTAACTTAAATAGAAGATGACATGGTAATAGTCAAAAATAATGTAGAAGTTAAAATGTAACAAAACACACCTCATAAAAAAACCTAGGAGAAAAGTTCAATAGTTACAACATGGATTATTCGCAGGCACATTCCACATGCTTTGGTAATTTGAACTTTTTCAAAAGTAGACTGATGAATAAAATGACAGGAGTGGACCAGTAACTAAAGGACAAGTGTCCTATTCCACTCTTTTACATTTCTCCAAATGCCTTACAAGTAAGTGTTGGCTAGCGGATAATCAACAGTCTTAATGCAATATACAATATTAGGATATAAATCTCTTTTCCATCTTCCATCTTTTTTGCTTCCTGCTTTCTTATTGCTTTCCCGTTCTTTTCATATTCTGAAGTTTCCACTTCACACCCTACTTCTGTTAATCTAAAGTTTCCATACCAAATATTACTATTCTACCTATAATAATCACTCTCTGCTCTAATCCAAGTGCTAGCAAAGTAGCAGAATGAAGATAAATATTTCAATTTGCTGTGCTGCTTGCACCTGAGCTAACCATCAGGTGAGGCAGATCGAGAAACATGCAAAACACACAGAGAGGGATTTGTAATATTTGTTACTGAAGGGGTGGGTGGGAAACTTGTGCATAAAGGGAATATGAACATTACAAAATAGCAAATATTTATGGATGAAATTAGACATTCCTCCTCTACCTATGTGCCTTAAAATACCTGAGCTTTTCTCCTCGTTTCTCTCTACTGAATACACACCTTCCAAAACTTTCCAAAAAACCTACCTCATAAGGATACTATCGGCAATTCAAAATACTATATGAAAGTATTTTATAAGCTTTAAGAATGTGCATGAAACTCTGAAGCCATACTATAGAAACTACAGATATCAAGTCTGCACTTTAGTTTTAGTGTTCAAATCCGAGAACTGTATGGAGTATCTTACCATTGATCTTTCAGGATATCCAAACAAATGGCCCCAGTGACTGAGCTAATGTTAGGATGCCATATTTTGGTGATAAACCGCACCTAGAATATAAGATAAGATTTTTTTAAATAAAGATAGTTATTAAATATGCCTCATAAGGCAAGACATTCAAAACACCTTTTAAAAATTCTGTTGGAAATACCGCTTACAATAAGTTATTTGAATTAATCTTGGAAAGAAAAGTACTAATTTAAGATAGACCTGGGGCACAGCAGAGTGCAAGATATACATGAAATAACATATGCCACCAGGCTTCATTACATTACATTTTTGTGGGGAATCTTGTCAGGAATCTTGTTCTATCCAGAGACAGTAGGATCCTAGGGCTAGTCTTTCCAATTTGACACTGAGGCCTTTCCCCAACTCCCCTTAGATATAAAGAGCTCCTTCTCTCCTCACCCATACAAAGCAACTCTGCTTTAAGGCCTTCTCTACACCAGTCTAGGACATTTTTACAAAACAATTCTCAACAGTGCCACTGATTCAACACAACTCAGAGGCCAAACATAGACATAATCCAGCAGCTACTTACATCACTACCACAACCACGTTAGCTAAACATGCTCCCTCAGTGGTTTGAACTATTTAATCTATTGAACTAAGTTGTTGAGCCTTATATGCACTCAGGTTCCTACTTGTTCAGCTAAATTGGTGGTAGCAACAGTACGAATATTGCTTGTAAGATTCTCTAGTGAAGACAAGGCCTCTCTGTACTCATTTCATAACCATCCACCTCTAGTCCCCTCCTCAGCCAATGCTCACCAGCTAACCTAAAACAGAACTAGATAATAAATCATTTCCTCTGCTGTTGAAGTACCGATCCCTCCCTTCCCAATACCCCACTCACGTTAATTTTTGCACTGAAATGATTTGTTTGAATGGCATCATTAAGAAAAATTATTTGAATTCTGTTTACAACACTAGAGGCCTGAGTAAGCTATAATAAAAGCTGTGGCATTTTCTTCAAACCAAATTAGTCCTCTATGAGCAACACACTCAAAGATCCCCCACTAAACTCTTTCAAACCCCTCCTCTCATACTGTATTCCAACTGCAATCCAGCTATTTAGATTTTACCTCTTTCTTGTCTCAACATATCTGAGTGCCCTGTTCCTCCCTTCCCCTTTAATAAAGTAAATGTATTGTATTGATCTTGGTTGTATTGTTTCAGTTTCTGCCTTTCAACTGTAAACCTCTCAGGGCACAGAGCCATGTTATTTGTCAGGCACAAACCTCCTATTGCACAGCACTATACACAACTCAGTGTGTCAGTGTATAAATAAACTTTAGACAAGAGCATATTAGCTCTGCCTTTGCAGAACAGAAAATAATGCAGGGAGTTTGAGCCCTTTATTAACACCTCCTGTCTGAAAACCATTTTAAAGATATAAAGAAGTATGTAAGTGCTAAGTATTATTCCTCATGGACTATGAGAAATTAATGGCTGACAAAGTACATTCTGCACAAGACGTCAAAGCCTGGTAGAGGAGAGCATAGCATCTAGGACTGCAACCGTAGACTATAGATGGAGCCCCACTTAGACCAGCCCACATTCAAACCCAGCAGAAAAGGACTAATGAGCACATATTTAACTAAAAAGGAACTGCAAAACCACATTCCCAGGATAAACAGTAAGACTGAGCATCTGTGCACTGAGATCCAAGCAACCCTTCTACAGATGTTGGAAATAGAGGCTATCAAGCCCTAGAGTAGTAGTTACTTAGCTGTGGTCCACAGACCCCTGGGGTTGCTGCCTCCACCCCGTGCTTCAACTCCATCCAGAATACAAATGGAAGGAAGGAGCCACCAACAGTGGAAGTTGCCTCCTCCATCCCATCTCACTCCAGACCCAAAAAAGCAATCTACAGTATCAGAGCTAGGAGCCAACTGCCCAAGAAAACCATCAAACCCTCCATATTATGTGCCAGAGTGAAGAGAGCCAGAATCCAGTCCAATGAAGTGCTTTAAGGACAGAGAGGAAGTCAGGAAAGCACCAATGAGCAGGTTTAGAAGATCTGTAAAGGGAGGAAGAAATCAGGACCTATAGAGTAGGTCTGGGCAGGAGAGATCCAGGAACATTTTTAAAAGGGGCAATTAATTGTATGTATGTAAAGAGAGAGGGGACAGACTTCAGGAGAGAACAAACTGTATGTGACCATTTTGCGCACGCGTGCTCACTCACTCACTCGCCTCCCAATATATTCACCATGTCACACAAGCAATTCTCCCCATGCAAGGAATGAGTGTAATTGCCAGAAGGATGTCAGGCAATCACCAATTCAAGTGTGATTTGAAAGGGAGGGAGGTGGATCCACAGTATGATCAGTTTACTGAGAAGTGGTCACACTATTACAGCCTGCCTTACAAGGCCGAACCTTGAGACATTTTGTCAAGATTTGAAAATCTTTAGACTTCTACCAAGATAACCTACCAGCAACATTAATTTAAGGGCTGGAGGCCTAGGGCAATCCAGCCCATGTCAATTATCAAATACCGCTGGGAAAGGAGTAAAATGATTGTAAAAACTAGCAAGTGGCTCTACTGGAGGGGCTGCAGGCAGAGACAGTCACCTTGCAGCAGTCCCTTCGGAAGAAAGTCTCCAGGTGGTAAGCCCTGTGCATCATGGCTGGGTAGAACACTTTGTTTTCCTTTTTGAGTTTGTGGTCATTTGGACAATGGAGCACAGATCCAAGATCTAATTTGGTGGGGCTGGTGAAGAAGCTAGTGTCTCATATGGTGAAGAATGTGGGCACAATGATCAGTCCCATTACAAAGGTAGAGTGAAGTCAGTTGCATGTTTATAAAAAGGGAAACTGAGCCATGGTGCCACACAGCCTCCCCAGGCCATGAGGGGGCTCAGGGACAAGTCACACCATTACAGTTCAATGGCAACACCATCGTGAGAAGGCCAGACTCAAAACCCGAGCAACATGTCAGAGGGAAAGAGGTACCCTTGCTACAAGTTACTATCTGTGGACCCTGTATGGAGGTTTTGAATCATCTTCCAGCTAGTTGGAATCCAACAAATTTGAAGCCCACATACCCTATGGCAACTGGAAGACAGGAATGCACTCTCAATGTGTTGGTATTTGTACCTCTATCCCTTACCCTAGGACATCTTCAGTATTGTCAGGATGGCATCTGCCATTCTTTCCCATCTTGGGGTGTTCTTCCCAAAGGGCAACAGAGTGAAAGTGAACAGATTCCTATCCATTTCACTGAAATAGCAGCTGTAAGATCGCCCCGCATGTAATTCTCATTCAAGTCACAGAAGAACCAAAACAACTATCTATAGTTTAGTTATTACTATACACCTGGAAGATCAAGCCAAATACAACCCATGGAACCCAAGGAATTTGTTACTTCTTTACTAGGAGCACATAATATAGGCCTATTATAGCTTTTCTTAAAAAAAGAAGATTCAACACTTCATTCTGAATATGAACAATTCTCTCCAAATCTAGTAAGAGCAATCTTCAAACTGGTTTATCAGACAGATTCTTGACAGCTGAAGTGATTAAGGAGCTGCATATTTGCTCCACCTCTGCCTCTATCCAGAAAGCACTAGAAAATAGAAAAAAGATAAAGAAATACCAAAGAGGAAGTCTACTACACAGAAATACAACAGCTGACATGACATTAAGAAAGACATCCACAAAAATGTTTACAATACCTTAGGAGGATTAAAGGGATATGTTTCTGGAATTTTTATCTCTAGTTGATATCTCCCTCCTGCAAAAACCAAAACATAGAAGTGAAAGATGATACTGATTTCAAGAGTGTTAACATACTATGATCTCCAAAAAAAGTTAAACAAATATGATTCTAAATTTACCTTACATGGATACTGTCAAATAATGTAATCATATCCACAAGAAGTTACTTTAGTGAGAAATACCTTTCAAATACACATATATGAATGCAGTTTATTAAAGTCATATTCCTACATTTTATACAAATCTGACTAATACATATTTCCAAGATATTCAATTTTGTTTTTTAATCTTCAACTTCCATTTTTTTCTCATCAGAACATTTTTCATATTAGATAGACCTTCAATTTAAATAATTAGAATACCCAACAGAGCAGACACTAAAATAAAAATAAATCATATCCCATGTAATGATGCCCAGTATTAGTACGAAACACACACTAAAGAATTATCCATTGTACTCCAACATTGACACCCTTAAGTTCTCTATCTTCAAAACACTAAATCAAAATTAGTTCAATTTCAGTTTAAATTATTTAGAACTTGAGGATATTCTACGGTGTAACTTAAGAAAGGAGTCCACACAGTTTTAAAATTTTTCAGTATGCTTTGAAAAGAATAACTCTCAACACTTCAATTCACCACATGCAATATACTACTTAACTGGTTGCTGTGACTCCAATTCTGCAAATACTTATGCATGAGTAATCCCAATGAGGTTAAACAGGACATATAATATATATAATAATGGGAGGCAAAGGCCATGTCTACACTATAAAGTTTTGCCAACACAAATTATGTCGACATACAGCCACCACAGTTAGTATATCGCTTGTGTACTTGCAGACTTAGCTACTTGCGTCGATGGAGCCACATGCTCACCAGAAGAGCTTGTGTCAATGCACAGTGCAGTGCACCATAGGTAGGTATCCACTGTGCAACCTTCTACCATTCAACACACTGTCTTTGAGGTAGTTATGGCAATGCACGGTGGTGCAGAAACAAGTCATGTACTGGTGACTGGGAACAAGAAGTCTATTTCCCATAAGTCAATATTCTCCAGACCATAATATCACTATGCCATAATTTTTGGGCCTATTTTCAATTTCCCATGAACCTGTGTGGGATTTGTCGCTGTTGCCATCTCTGGCAGCAACATGGAGCCTGCTCAGCTCTCCACTATTATCAAGAGTGTAGCAAGCACAGGATTCATGATCCTTCAAGTATTTGCAGCACTGCAAGAACCACAATGGAGAACCTGATGATTTCCAGGCAATTTGCTGTGGAACATAGTGAGATTCAATTCAAGATTGTTGGTGGTGTTCATGGAGCAGCTGCAGATGGTGGAGTGCCTCTTCTGAGCCCCAAGAAATGAGCAGTGAATTGGGGATCACATAGGAATGCAGGCTGTGGAAGATGATAAATAGCTACAGAACTTTCAGATGCACAAGACCACATCCTGGATTTGTGCCCTGAGATTGCTCTAGACATCCAGCGGAGGGACACCAAACAGAGCTGTACGGATAGTGGAGAAGCAAGTGAGGATCATACTTTGGAAACCTGCAAGCCAGATTGCTGCCGGTCAATGTGAAGTCATTTTGCAGTTGGAAAAGCCACTGTGGGGACTGTTGTCATGGAATTGTGTAAGGCCATTAATCTGTGTTCTGCTATGCAGGACTGTGACTCTTGGCAATGACATAGTGGATAGATTTGCAGCTATGGGGCACCTAAACTGCAGTGGAGTGATAGACAGCATGCATGCACATCCCCATTTTGGCTCCAGATCACTTTGCCACAGAATATATCAACATCAGAGAATACATCAGAAAGGGCTACTTTTCCACAGTTACGCAAGCGTTGGCGGGGACACTTCACTGATATCTATGTTGGCTGGTCAGGGAAGATGCATGACGAAAGCTACAAGCAAGGATATTCTTTCCTAACTGCCGCATTACCACTGGCAATTTTAAATGACAATAGTGTTCCCGGGAGACCCAGCCTATCCCTTACTTCCTGGTTCATGAAGGTGTACACTGGCCACCTTGACAGCAGCTAAGAAAGATTCAACTACAGGCTCAGCAGGTGCAGAATGATAACCGAATGTGCTATTGGTAGACTGAAAGGGCATGGACGTTAACAAAGCAGATTGGATCTCAGTGTGAAAAATACCCCACTGGCATAGCTGCCTATTGTGTCCTGCATAATGTTTGTGAAGCAAAGGGGGAAAACGTGCCACAGACGTGGAGCAACTGTCTGCTGAGTTTGAACAGTCAGACTAAAGGACTATCAGATGAGCTCAACAAGGCATTATATGGCTTAGGGAGGGTTTGAAAGAACACTAACAGCAAGCCACAATAATGTGCTGTGGTATACTGTCCTCAACCTGGGGTGGCAGTTTGGGGGCCTGTTAGGAACTGTGATGCTTGCTGCACATCTGTGCATATATCAGTGACAGTGCAGCTATTACTATGCACCTATTACTACAGTTTATGACTACAGTATTTGGCACTGATCTGATAGGTTGTGAATATACAAGACCACTATTTTCACTCCCAGCAGTCATTATACATCATGTTTTGTAAACTAACAAAGATGAATTACTTTCGAAACAAAATTGTTTAATTGACTTAAGAGAACAGCTCCAAAAAATAACCTGAAGGACTCAAAAGTAAATACATTATAACTTTAAAAAGTTTAAGCCCCTTAATAAACTAATCAGAGGCAGGAAAACTGATGTCCAATGTGGCTACGCATACATTCACCGTGGCTCTCATAGGTCAGTGTATGTGAAGCTGTGGTTGTCCAAGCTTTCCACCAGTGTGGAGTAGTATGAGTAGACGTTCTGGCCCTGAGGAATGCTGAGGGGGCATGTAGGAAGGCACTATGCTGCAGTTCTCCATCAACGGCTATGGCAGTCAAGCCTGGGATTGCTGAACCTGGAGGTCAAGTGTCTGCAGGACTTGCATTTGCTGATGGAAAAGCTCCATTATATCCTAGTGCATCTCTCTCTCCTTTTCCTACACCTTTCTCCTTTCTGCTCTTTCCTTCTCCATTCAACCTGCAGTATTCACCCTCCAGGCCCTCTGTTCAAGGTCTGATGCAGCACTGGCTTGAAGGATCTCACATAACATGTCCTCCTGCATCCTTTTTTCTCCTGCTTCCCTAGATCAGTTGTTCCACTGATGTGAAGGGCATCCCCCCGGCTCCAGGCTGCACTGGCCACAGATGCAGATAAAAACACAAAAAGATACCATTGTCAGGATAGTAGGAATGGACAATGAAACATTAAAATTCAGAACTCCCCTTTTTCTCCTGCTCCCCTAAACTGTTAAACAAGACAAGCGTACTGACACTTCTGCTTTGGAGTTCCTTCCTGGTGCCACTCTCACCACAAGCCAGAGTAAGGGAAATGAGGAGGGAAATTGCTCAGTTACATGAAAGTAGGGCAATTGCACTGAATACTGGCACTATTTTCCATAAGTGGTGGTTAGCAGATATCTCATTGCTGAGTGTAACAAAGGCAGAGAGAATACAGCTGCTGCTGGCATTCCAAAGCTGCCTGGGCCATGTGCCATTAGCCTGTTTTGGTGCCTGCTGAAATTATCACAACCTGGCATGGGAGTGTCCTACCATAGAGGAAAAAATAAGGCTGCCATCCCCAGAAACCTGTGGGAGAGAATTGCAGAGCACTCTATGGAAGTTTCACTGAGATCTTTCAGCCGAATTCAAGGATTATCCTTGTGTACATAAACCAACTGCTTGGCATGACTCCCACAGCCTAGCTCTATAGTGGAATTACAGGGTGCCATCCCTGTAATGGAAAATTTATTTACACACTTACCAGAGGTTCCTTCGCCTGCATTGGGCTGGACCACGCTCGACTGGCAGGACAGTGGAGCAGTCAAACAGAGGTCCTGGCTTGCTGAACAGCCTGATCCCCCAGTTGCCTGTTCCCCATACTTCTCTTCCTCGTCCACCTTCTTCTCCTGGCTGTTCACGACAGGGTCCGGTGGCTCAGGCTTCTTGGTGGTATCCACGGTGGTGCATGGGGTCTCCACCAAGTATGACATTCAGTTCTTTGTAAAAGCAGCAGATCTGTGGATCTGCACCCAATCAATTGTTGGTCTCCCTGGTCTTCCGATATGCCTGCCACAGTTCCTTGGCTTTCATGCAGCACTGCTGCTGGTCTCTGTTGCACCCCTTCTCCTGCATCCGTTAAGCAATCTGCTTGTAGATGTCAACATTTCTATGACTGGTTTGGCGCTGTGCCAGCACAGCCTCTTCTCCACACAGGTCCAGAAGATCCATTATCTCCTGTCTAATCTAGCAGGAGTGCATCTCAACCGTGTAGCCATATAATCAGCTGGGCAGTGTCACACAACAATGGATTGTTGCTAAGTGCACTCATTCAGCTGAGCATTCAGGAAACGGCATTTCAAAAATTTGCAGAGGTTTTAAAGGGGCTTTGGTCTATGTAACCCCTGAGCAGTGGAGCTAACAACTGTGACTAGTGGTCAGTGTGACTAGAGGCATTATGGGACAGCTGCTGAAGAACTGTTACACTCAACACTACACGCTGGGTTAACCTCCATACATCAACTATGGTTGTCTGCTGCTTGGGGACGTGATGTTACCATGTCGGAATAATGGGGTACTTATATCAGCGGGAGACAAATTTCAGTGTAGACACATGGATAACTATGGTCAATGCAAAGTCGTTTATGTCGACCTAACTTTGTAGGGTAGACCAGGCCTTAGACATCCAAGCTCCTGTTATAGTATGTTACCTTGCTAGAAGCATTTCTACAAACATTCACAATTTTAGTATTATACCACCTATTCCTAATACCACGTCCTTTGGGGAGTTAAGCATTTCTTATTCCAAAGATATTGTTAGTAACATTTATAATCCTCTACCAATATTTCTGTATTTTCAGGCAATACCAACTTATCTACATTCTCTTTCTAGTTGCAATCTCTCCAGCGCTGCTTGTCTGGCAGTAATTTCATGGACCACAGCACTGCAAGTGATTAGGAGAATCTATATAACAATTTATATTGAGTTTCCATCAAGTTGCAGGCAACAGCACTGTTCCTTGTATACATTATTCTCTCATTCCATTCTTGTTCTTCTATTTGGAAGTCAAAAGCTTTCCTTCCCAATTACCCTTACAGTTTACTATGTAAGATTTGATACATTCTAGCTGTAATTCCTTCCAGATGAGAGTTCAGGAGTAGTCTGCATGGCCCAGTTCCTGCAAGTTACTCTGCACAAGCAGAGACTTGTTTCTACATAGGCACAGGGGTCTGCCAGGATTAAGTAAATTGCAGGACCAGAGTCTAAATTAGTTTTTCTATGTACTGTCTTTTTTCCTGTGGGAAAGCTACATTACTAATAAGAGGAAGTTACAGAGTCCCTCTCCCTGTTTCTTACACTATTCAGTGTAATAAATTCTCCAAAGAAGTTACTCTCATATTTTTGGCACTTTCTGCAACTATTGAAACTCTCTAAAGCAAACACTAAGTTCACTAACTGAAATTACTTTATATGTAATAGAAAAATTGAAATCAAAGCCTGTATTTCTAGTGATGTCGTAATTAAGGAATTTAAGTGTACATTTCTTACTCCCACCCACAAAAGAGGACTGGAAGATTTAAACTGAACTTTTTTCACCTTTCTGAATCTAATAAAAAACATTTATACTTAAATCAACAGCTATAATTCAAACAAAAACAGAAGACAATATAGTCAGGATTTTAAACGTAACTCAGCAATGCTGTCTTCTTATAGAACTTAGACGGTACCACACTATTCCTAACACTTTATTGGCATAACTAACACATTTATTTTTAAAAACTAATACAGCAAATGAGCTAAAAGACAAATGCTGAAAATGGGAAAGGGTGTGAAATATGTAAAAATACAAACTAGCAGACAAAACGCAATTGTTACAAAAGAAAGAGCCAAAGTAATTGACAGGGCAAATTAAGCTATGCCAATAAAACAAAGCATTTAAAAACTGAAAACAGGAAGAAGAATGTGCACTGTCTGTCTCAACTGTTAACTCTTTGGAGAAAGGACAAAGGTTTTATGTTTTTATAAAGCACCTAGCACAATGGAGATGGATGGAAGATTGTCTGAAATGTGGGTATAGATCCTGCTGGTAAAGATCTAAAAAGGTTCTGCTGACTCATTATCCCACCTGAATATAAGGAAGGAAGTAGTGGCTCTTTGGGAAGAGAGGATCTAAGGCAGTGGTTCCCAACCTTTTTGGTTTGAGGGCCACCAGTATCATTTTTACAACCCTGAGGGGACACCAGTCTCTGCCAACAGGTCCCTCCTCACCCACTGAAGCCAGATGGAAGGAGCAGCCTCCTCGCTGATCTCCCATCTTCTTGGCTGCAGCATGGAAACCACATGTGTCCTGTAGCCCTCTGCACTCCACCTGGGTACCTAGGCAGTAGCTCCCTTCTGCAGCCAGGGGGATGGAAGATCAATGCTCCCCTCCCTCTGGCTCCAGCAGGGACACCAGAGCCTAGGGTCCCAGGCAGAGTGCTATGCTCTCAACTGGAGGTGGGGGAGAAGAGCACTGATCTCCCCTCCCTCTGATCCAGCAGGGACCCCAGCACCCATGGACCTAGGTGGAGCGTTTTGCTCCAGCCAGGGGGAGGGGAGTGCTGATCTCCCATCCCCTTGGCTGCAGCAAGGAGCCTGCACCAGTCTTTTAGCCCTGCGAAAATAGGCTCTGCCTGGGTCCTTAGGCAGCGACTCCCTGCTGCCGCCAACAGGGAGGGGAGCCGCGGGTCACTTTGAAACCCCCCGCGGGCCACTTTTGGCCCCCAGGCCACAGGTTGGGAACCACTGATCTAAGGTATAGGCTTAGCAGTCAAGACTGGAGAGATTTAAAATGAATTTAGGCATATTTTTCTTTTTTGTGAATTATGGAAAAAAAAATTCAGAAACAAGTGAGTTTGAACTCAAAATAGCATGTACACTATGTTTGTAAAGCAGACTGGAAAAGGCAACAGGTGGCACATTTTTGAATACTATATAAACAGCAATAAGATGAAGTACAAAGCAAAGCCACAGTGGCTAAAATCCTAAAAGTGGGGTGGAGGCAAAGTTGGCCAACAATTTCAGTAAAGTAAGTTTGATTTGCAGCTCACACGTGAACACAAAATACAAATGAAGACAAATAGCAGGGAGACAAAGGCAAGGCATAAAAAACACAGATTTTCAAGCAAAGCAATCTGAGAAAGAAGTGAAAAGCTCCCTCTGTAGGACTGCAAGAAGTTTGCTACTGGATTGCAAAATTCAAAATTGCTCTTAAGAGTTTGCTGTTCCATACTATTTTGTCTGGATTTCAAATCAATCTACAGATATCACAGCAAACTTTGCAAATGTAATTTAAAGGCAAGATTTCATTCCCTGCAAGGACAGGGCCTATCACGACTTTGGGTAACATGTTCTACTCTGCCATACAAATAAAGGATCCACCTGACATTTATAACCCTAATAGCTAAGTCAGCAGGGAGCAATACACTAATACTATTTATACATCACCATGGACATGCATGGCATTTACAGACAAAAATAATTATAGGCCCCTGTTACAAAGAGCTTACAAACTAAATTAACTTTTATACACATTTATCTAGATACAGATTAACTTTATTTGCTCATTATTTATTATTGTTACATGTCTTGAAATGCAATAGATTGTAGTATAAATGTAATTTCTGTATGTACCTCAATATTTCTGCTGAAACTGTTTCGTAAGTTCTTAAATATTCAAAAGCTTTGCTTTTTCTATTACACGGATATTAGGAAGTCCGACACTTAAAAGCCCAGACCAAATTATTAATCACTACTGGATGAAAGCTCTTATTTCAGAGTCCTTATCATGATGTGATTCACAAAGCAAACATTGAATAGTTTTTTTGAGGAAAGAAACACCCCTACCACAAATTATCTCAAGTCTAATATTACTAGATTTACTGTACTCACTCACCTGATATGAAACAAATACATACACTAAGAAATGCAATTATTATGATTGTGGTTCACGAGTCTGTCATTAAAGAGGTTTACCAAAAAAAACCCCCAAAACCTTAACACACCTGTCTTTAGACTACCATTTCATAACATTTTTAGAGAGAGTGTCATCTGCTGAAAAGCAGAACACACCAGCCATTAATCTGGATTTCCAGAGATCTTACTATATACTTTTTTGTAACATGGCCTGAACCAATCCAATTCAGGCTGTGATCTTTTAATATTCCACAAGCTAAGTACAGTTGGACCTGATCAATTTTTGGGTGGGAAATCTTCAAAGAAAAGATACTGAAGGAAGTGTGTTAGTAATTCATTAGATGGCAAGCTTCCTTTGGATCCAGTATTAAACTAATAAACCAATATGGCCTATGGAGCACTTTTCTATAGGAATTTACTATTTTCAGAAACGTGAAACCAAGGTCCTTAACATTTGTGGCATTTAAAAAAAAACGTCATATACAGAACCCTGCAAATCCATGGATATCTGCTTTATATCCATGAATATCCGCATCCACAGATGCAACTGTATTGTTTACCATCTTTGCGGTACACAGAGCAGATACGTTTCCAAATTTCTGAATTCGCACAGGTCTTTAGCAATGAGATAAGATGCTCATGTGGCTGCAGATTATACATATAAAAGGTGGAGTGTGGATCACAGGTTGGATACAAGTTAATTATCACAGATGCAGATCGGATGTGGATCCAAATTTCTGTATCCATACAGGGCTTTAGTCACGTGGCACTTCTCCGTAAGGTTAACCCTAATATTCCCCTGCAACTTCAACTGGATATTCTTCATTGTTTATCCTGAACAATTGTGCAGCATGTTATGGTTTTGTCTATATGAGGTATGTACACACACTCCTGTGTGCATATTTTATATATATATAAATAAATAAATAAATAAATACATAAAACTATGTTAAAAGAACATTCAGGTTGCAAAGTCAAGCATTCAAAAATTAGGAAATGCCAGAATTAAAGTTGCTCATGTAACCTTAATTTGGCTGCCTTGCGAGTACACACTATAATATAATCCAACTACTTGATCATGCTATTTTTTCCCCAGACAGAATCCATGCTTCATTCAGTGTACAGGAAAGGACGGTGCTCACTGAATAAGTAGCTATTCATTTTTTTTAAAAATCCTCATCAATGTGTCCAAGCCTTACAAACCTCACATCATCCAAACCTTGCACTAAATACAGAATTACTGATTTCCTCCTGGTGTTTCTATAGTGCTCTTCTCCTACTATCTAAGTACTTCACAAGCATTAATAAGTTTGTCTTCATGATACCCAGGTGAGATGGGGAGCATTATATTATTACAATTTTTTACAGACTGGGAACTGAGATACAGCGATTAAGCACAAGATTGTTCATAAGTGGCCAGTAATTTTGGATGCCCAGCTTCAGACACCAAAGGTCTGATTTTTCAGAGTACTCAGCATTTTTACAGCATATTTACATGGTCAAAGCACAAATACTGTTGACTTGGTTTCAGCTGCAAGTGCTTTGCCCTTCTGCAAAATCAGGCCCAAAGTATCAATATGGGCATCCAGAAGGTGAGAAATATACAACTAGTAGTCAATTGTGAAAAGTTTGGTTTTAGTGGCATGCCTAGCATCACATAGGAATTCTGGGGCAAAGAATCTAGTTCTCCAGGTTGGCATTCAAATGTTTTAATCAGGAGATATCCTCTCTCTTCCTGCAGTTGTTTGCCTCAGTTGCTACAAAACTTCTAAATACAACAACAACTGAGGAATGGTTCCTATAGGCAACAGCCTCAATTATAACACAACCCTGATAGATACCCTGAGCACCATGCATTCTGTGCATTGACATGGTAGGGGTCCTGTGGGAAAAAATAGGAAAATGAATTATGGCTGTAGAGGCAACCTTAATTCTGCCATTTCCTAACATCTGAGTGCTTGACTTTGCAACTTAACATTCTTTTAACATAACCCTGTGAGAGTCACTGACAGCACTAGAACCTTTAGATCAGGGGTTTTCAAACTGGAGGTCATGAGGTTATTATGCACGGGGGTCGCGAGCTGTCTGCCCCCACACATGCCGGAGCTGCAGCTGTCAGCCCTGTGCATGGCTGACAGTCAGAGCTCTTCAGAGCTGGGTGGCCAAAGAACAGCGGCTGCTGGGTACTCTGAAGGCAGCACCACGCCCAGCAGCTGCACAGAAGTAAGGGTGGCATGACATTGGGGGGGGAGGTGGCGGCATGTCATGGCACGGCATTGGGGGGGGGGTGTCATCATCACAGCCTGAAATATTTTCAAAGGGGGTCCCAGCAAAAAAAAGTTTGAGAACCCCTGTTTTAGATCCATAGCACAGACCCCTCTACAACTTCAGCTGACAGGGTAACTTGTAGCAAATACAAGCTATTATCCTCTGTGGACCATACACTGCAGAGAGGATGAGACATTTTGCCAGTGGGTTCTCACATATATTTCTTGGGAGCAGAGATATGTTGGGACTCCAGTTACTCCTGCTCCCAGTTTCTGTGGTCTGGTGCTAAAGCAGTCCCCACCAGCTAGGAGAAGTAATCACAGGAAAAATACTACTAAATCCTGGGTTATCATGCTCAGAGATGGAATATTCTGAGACTTTTACTGCCAGCCTCTACAAACCTCTATTGAGCATGTATGAACAGCAATTTTCAGAGACTTGTAATTCCACTAAATGTGGGAAGATTTTCACAGGAATGACAAAAGGCATATGTCTGACTCCAGAATGACACCCTTATCAAATTTCAAGTCCCTGCTCCAAAGCTTGGAAGTATCACAGCTTCTCTGTGAAAGTTTATAAGAATGTTTTAGCATTGGCAAAAGAGCTTATTTTCTCATAGCCTTGCCTTTTTGGAAACAACTGAACTGTTTTTGCTGAAAATTTCCCAGAGTTTAGCCTGAGCCAGACAACCAGAATGGAAAATTTTGGCCCATACAGTTAAATTTCAGCCAAGCTATAAGCACCTAAAAACAGAGTCTTTTGGCATATGTCAAGCAACCCTAATTTTAGGAATCACTGCCAGCTTCACCTGTATTATATGCACACATAGACACAATGTTACAAATGTAAAGATAATTGAGCAATTTGGTATTTCTAGGTAAAATGCACTAAGTCATTTATATATGGAACAAAATCTCTTGTCTTGGTTGTGATTAATAGCACAGACAGACAAACTAGTAAGTAGGCCACATGATTTTCAGGAGAATTGTAGACATCCAGTCTGAGGCTCCATGGAAAATTAAATAGAGGGATCTATGGAAATCAGGTAGACCTCCAAATTTCCTCTGATGGAGAGATAACCCTCCTTACAAGTTGAAAAAATAAAAATACCTTTGAAGAACCACACATTCTCTACAACAGCTCTTGGTAACCCATGCTGGATAATTACTCTCTAGATTCTGTACTCTAGATTTCTCCAGGCCCAGATTGCACATTTGTTTCCAGATCCAGAGATAACAGTTACAAACCTACAAATGTCCCCCAAGCATGATAACTACATCTTGTATCATAGAACTAAACATTATACTACACCTTTTGCAATTCTGTTGCACAGCCTAGACTGCAACTTAGTCCTTGCAAGGTGCATGGTAAAGTTTGTTATGCTACAGACTAAACAGTACTTTTTAATATGACTATATGTAAATTCAAATGAAACATTTTCAAAGTTTAAATTTAAATATTTAATTTAAAGCCACATACATTAATGGCTCAATTCAAAATATATAGTTCTTTATTTCTTTTTATTTTGTAAATTACTTTCTAAAACAAAGCAACCTAAGACACATAATTTGAAATGTACAATTTCATATGCAAAAACATTACTTGCCTTCATATGGTGTGTCCGGAGGTCCTGCTATTTCTCCTCTTAATTCTGTAAAATTCTCATCTACAAGATCTACTTTAATTTGATTTTTGCTCGTCTTAAAAATAAACAGAGAAAAACAGTTATGAGTAAGTCATGTTTGATACACAGCTTCCTAAAAAATATTCAAAAATTTTAGATGTTTCTTAAAACAACCCATTTCAGATAGCTATGTTCCAATTAATTGTATTTAATTTAAAATATAACTATGCAGCATTACACGTCTCCAAAATAATATGTATAGAGCCACTAACATAGACAAGGGGATTCAGGAGTCTGTAGAGTATCTGAAACTACTTTTAAAATCTAGTAAATTAAAAAAATTATGTTGACAGTGACTCTTTAAATAGCTATTTATTCTGAATACCTTAAACAAGATAATAAAAATAAACTGATTAAGAGTCACTGATTTTAACTTGATTGTTTTAAACAGAATAATAGTTTCAAGTGATATATTAAGCATAATCATAATTTCATTAAAATACAGCAAGACCTCTCAAAAATACTGTCTGACCTATATTTGAAACAATGTAATATCCTAAATATAAATATTAAAGGAAGTCTTGTTTAAAAGCATTTTTTCAGAGACTCAGACAACATGTAGGTGCAGGGGCTACTGGTTATTTGTCATCTCCTCCACAACTTCACACCTCTCAGGACGAATTTTCTTGGCCCTCTGTAAGTTAATTTCGGGTTTCTCATAATAGCAAACTTAGATACTAATACGATGTATGTTTCTTAGAACCATTTATTAAAAGAGTTTAACCAAGATTACACTTTCTAGTCAAATTAAGTCTTTCATTCCTGAGAGGAGCAGGAATAAAATTTATACAAGTTTTCCAAAAACTAAAAAAAAAATTTTTTTTAACAAAACAAACTTATCTATGGAAAGATATACACTTACATTATTTACAGGTGAAATATTTGAAGGGCTCCTTGCATCCCTCCATTTCCCCCCATAAGCTCTGTGTCTCACTCTCCCATTCTTGTCTATTTCAAAGATTCCTGCAATTCCCACCTCCTCTTTCTCAGATCTCTGTGCACACACCCTTTCCCCTCACCATCCTTATTTCTTCTTTTTTCTGGGAAACAAGTCATTCCAGATGTCAAAAATGTTAAACTATAGTGGGAGGATGGGTAGAATTATGCTGGTAATACTTTACTGGCTACCGGTTCTTTGATCTATTGATAATTACAGAACTGGTGGAAGCTGCTGGGGTCTGCTAACCAGATGCAAGGGGCACCATGAGTCCATTTCCCCCCTCCAATTTTCACCAAAATTAATATTATTCTGCCCACAGATACCTAGAATATTTCCTGATTTTTGGAGTTAATCAGATGTGGAATTCAAAAGTTATCGGGATAGACAAACATTAGGATAATTGATACTAAGATACAAATTTTTCTGAGCCAACATGAGTTTCAAAACTGAAAAATGCAACAGATTTTATGTCTCTCTTCTGTTTACAAACATTCCTATTTAGAACCTGAAACAGGAATGATGGCGACACCAGCCGCAGCGCCATAGCAAAGGCTGAGTTTTCACTTCAAAAGCAGAGATTTAATCACTTGTGTGGAAGAATAAAATACATCTTTCCCAAAATAACTTACTCTGAATACTTAAGTATTTAATGAATTTTGAGAAGTAAATCTGTTATTTACACATTACAAATTAACTTTAAATGGATCCTATAAAAACTTAGCTCCTTGTGTCAGATCTTTTATCATCCAAAATCATCTCAGCTCAGGCATTTTTATTTTTATTTTTTTAAACACAAAAATGGCAGAGAGGTTACTGTTAAACAGATCTGATAATTTATTTAATTTTTTAGAAATTTAAGGATAATTTTTCCATTAACCTTCATAAATGAAATTTTTTTCTTTGGTAGAGAATGAAGGACAATGGTTTCCTTCAAAGAAACTTGAAGAATTACCCTCTTTCAAAATGGCTGCCACCTCCTATGATTATGAAAGGAATTGACACAGGCTGCCTTTAATTAAGTTGGTCTTCTAAAAATAGCTGCTCTCTCTCATCTGCTCTTAATAGGATGGAAGACACAGACTGCCCTTAGCAAGGATGGCTACTGCCTCCATTTACCTGTTTCTGTCTTTTGACAGCCTAAGGGGCCACCTAGGCTAATCCATCTTCCCTAAGGATAACAGGTAAATTTCCAGACAAAAACTGCTTAGTTCTAGATTAATAATCCTCTGTTTCTTTTGCTGACAATTTATATTTAATATTTTCCAGTTCATTTATCTTTGACAGAGACTATTAGTATAGTCACAGTGAACATTATTGTTAAGATTGTGAAACAAAAGGAAATGAACAGTTTCAGAAGGTACTCTGAAGCTCAGAGTCCATTTGATGACTTTCTCTGCCCCAATCACCCTTAAAATCTTTGGCAGGAAATCCTGGGATTCTAATTAGATATCATAGAGCCATCCTTACTCAATCCGTGTGTCAGGATCACTGTAACCACGTTTTTATGATCCAACTGCTGGTTTACTACCAGCATTTAATCAATACAATGGAATTCTAAAGATCACCTCCATATACAAGTATCCTAAACAATCTCTTTAAGGTATCCCTATGGAAAGCCTCAAACAAAATTTATTCCTCCATTTGTTAGACACTGTCTCTACTCAATTTTTTCAGGTCCCTGGTGTAGTCAACTAATTATGGCAGGTTTCATCCCAGCCACAAATTTGTGATGCTAGTACACAAACATGTTTTAAAAAACTCTATAAAGGGTTAGTCATATCAGCACAGCAGGTTCAACTCTAATTAAAATAGGAAGTCTGCTTGTCAAACGGGAATGGACAAAATGATATGGAAGAATATTTCCTTTTCTCGCTTTCCAAAATAATACTATATTCACTGGAGAATAAAAATAGTCCACACTAAAAATTAGTAATCTCTTCTTAAAAAAGAAAAAAAAAAGTGATGCTGAATTATATCCCACATTTACATAAAATTCAGACCCAGGCTGTGCTAACAGATCAGAATTCATTAGTAGGGTCCAGTCGTGATCCAAATTGCCCACAGAAATACAGCAAGATCTTATGTGGACCCTGCTTTACAACCATAATTTGTTAGCAGAGCCTGAATCGAACACAATATAATTTTACAAAAAATAAAGATATATTTATGTTTAGACATACAATTAATTTATGATACAGCTTGATTAGAAGACCATATAAAATTATACCAATCTATATTTGAGAAACTCAGAATTCAGTACATTTTTTCCACTGACTTAAATTCTTGATCTGCTGTAGTATCGAGAAAACTTAAGTGTTCACTATAAACACTGTAACAATTCTCACAATGCTTGTGTTTCTACAATATTGTAATTCCTACAAAACTACTTGTGCAGATATTCTATGGCACTAATCTGAACTAAATAAAACCTAAATTTAACAATGTAAACAATCAGTCCTTGTTCTGGTTAGAGCTGATCAAAAACAAAAACAAAAAAACCCAACAACTGGAAAACTTTCTGGGTTACTCCAAAGCTAAAAACAAAAGTTAGTGTCTTTAAAAAGATGCATTAACCTTCTGCCAAATTACTTACAGAAAAGAAAAAAAAAGGCCTAAAATGCAAGTTCTGCAACACTTGCCACTAACACAAGAACATATTAATTCAAGCGGATCATGTTCAATAATATATTGCTCCCCTAAACATTTCTCTTTCCTCCCTCCCCAGACACACACCCACATATTTTTAAAATGCCAAATTAAATCTATATATATAACACTTAAAGTCCACACTTCAAGAAATTTTGCAAACAAGTTTCCTTCAAACTAAAGCCACATCCCAAAGCCTGAAAGCATAGATTTACCATGAAAATGCTGACAAAAATTAACAGTTACAAATAGCTATTAAAAACATAGTGAACACTCTAATGGATCAGCAGCTGAGGCTGTTCTGTAGTGTTTTCACTTTGTTTGTAAAGTGTCCTATATAAGTAATTTTTAATAATATCGTTATAGGGCTTGGAAAATGTATCAGAAATATCTAATGTTAAATGTCAGAGCAAGCCCAGTATAGTGTGCCTGGTGATCAGCATCAGCAAGAACACACAAACGTTTAGCTCATGAAGTGTAACTGAGCAATTCCACTGCATGAAAGCTCATGAGCAGAACCAGTGGTGACATTATAAATGGGTTTCACTATGCTTACAAAAATGTGTATTACAAAGTTTAAGATTTTTAATTACAATGAGAATCTGTATTAATACATACCCCATTTGACTGAAAAAAAACCTGTCCATCAGCCATGCCCCTACATAACATATTACAAGCTTATTACTGTATGATGACAGCATGCAGATAAGAACAGTGTGGGTTGAGCTAGAATTGATCTTCCATTTATTTTTAAATAACTATTGTTTGCTAGCATGATATAAAAGTTCAACGTTTTGCCACTCTTGATCCCTGGGCAACGAAGTTACTCAAAATTCACATGAAGGTCCAAATTCTGCCCTAACTGTCCCTCAAAACATTATGTTTATGAAAGTGTGGTGTGAAGAATAAAATGCACAGAAATGCTGTTATGGGACACAGCTATAGTTAATTCACATCTAATTTAATGTAGCATTTGTGACCATTAAAAATGAGAAATAAAAATATATATACACACAATTTACAGTACCGCATTTAATTCAAAATGCTTTGATATAACCAGAAACGTCTACTGAATAGTAAATTAAAGATAAAGACCGTGTATAGATTTAACTGTATGTCTTTCATTGAGGTTAAAAGGAGTTGTGTAGCTGACCTAAATCTTTGCATGCTACTTTGAAAAATCACACCAAACATCTGTATGCATATATGGAGCAATGGAGCTCACAAAAGTAACTAAGAGCTTGTCTACTACACTTGAAAATTAATTCAGATGAAGGTAGAGTGTGAAATCTGAAATGTAACTGCTATTCCCGAATAACTCCACGTATAGAAATGCCCCTAACTCTACAGAACTAATCTGTTTCATTCCAACAAAAACTGTGCTATTTGATATTGAAGAGCTGCTACTCTATTTCCAGGTTCGGTGAATAACATTTTTTCTCCCTCTTTTTAAACAAAGAGGCATCTTTCACTAGAAAGGACTTTCTGTAAAGCAAAAAATAAGTAAATATGAAGAAAGTGCCTACTAGAAAAATGTTTAGGCACACCTACATATAAAATACTTGTGAGTTATCTATATAAACATGTATGCCACAATAAAAGCAGCTGAGCTTTAAAATTCAGCAATGCCTTAGTTCTTCAAGCCTAGGGCCTTTGAACATTTTGGAGGAGAATTTAAAAATAAGTGAAGTGGCAAACGTGTCTAAAGGCTACATGTTCAGATTTCAAAAGAACTTAGTGAATAAAGTCTGAAAAGTTTCATCTACTCACCGAAGGATGAAAAATACCTGTCCCTCCACTCTCACCATCACCCCACCCTCACTCCCCACAAAAAGGCACATCTAATTTATTTTAGATTAGCTTTTGTTTGCTCTTCAAGTGAAGAACCTCTGCTCTGCACTACTCTTCTACCTTCTTAAAGGACACCTCTGCTGCAGCACACCACATTCCTGGGTGCACAGGAAACCCCTGGACACAGCTCTTCATCTCTATTTGGACCTATGTACTCCCTCCCTTTCCTTCAAGGCAAAGGAACAGAAGCACCAGTCTCTCTGCCTTTTCAACATATATAAGATACAAGTTTAACAGGAATAGAACATGCTAAGTTATATACAGCATTGTTAAATGTGCTGTTCTTCACTTGTAATAAGAAAACTGCAAGTTGAATGAATGTAATGACCTGGTAATTTCTGTAAAAAATATATCTTCTCTTTTTCCTATCTTCCAAAAGAGAAAATTTGTTAGATCATAACTAATACTTTTATTACGTAAACTGTTTCAAGAAAGATCTATAGTTTGATTATACTAAGGACTGCCAGGTCTTGGAGAAGGAAGTTTAGTTTCTGTGAACATCCAACAACACTGCACCCTGCTTATGGCCTTGAAATCTCAGGTTCAGGAAAATCTTTATAAACTGATTACTATTAAAAATATTAGTTTACTGTAAGGATGCCCTCCCTTCTTATTATAATCTTTTCTTTTACAGCCACAAGAAGGGTAAAATTTAAATTAGTCAAATTCTGAGTAAAAGATGTTTCTTTTTAGCTTGAGGCTTCTGTACACAGTCACAGTAGCAAAATGTACAAAATGCAACAGTAAAGTTACTAGAGTAGAATCCCCTTTATCTGATCTAATTGGGATTGGGGCCAGATCAGATCATCAAATACGCAGCTAATCCAGAGAATGGGCATAGACCTTCAGCCCTGGGCCCCTCCACCTGAGGCTGACAGCCCGCATTTGGTAAATACAGAGAGCCAGATAATGGTGGCTTAGATAAATGGGGTTCTACTGTATTGTTATTCATTTTATTATAAAACACACCTTTTCTCCATTAGTTTAATGCACTACTAAAGATTTTCCTTTGGACTAAAACCTGTCATGCTAATATTTCAAGAAAACACGTGAAAGTAGGCAGGACAAAATCCATCATTCCCATTAGAGGTAAAAGTTGTTAATCAAGTACCAATACACTGTTCAGTATCATACAAGCTTAAAGACACAGTCCTGGCCTGAAGTACAGTTATGTTTAGTCTTCTGCAGCCACATACATATTGTACCTTGCTGCCATTATGACTTTGAGGCAATGCAGGCATTTTGCTGGAGGCTAGTTTTGAATGGCTTTGTAAAATAAATGTTCTTTCAGGATGTTTGTTTGTTAGTAAAGAGGCTGTTTAGGATGTGAGATGAGGGAGATTGTTCAAAGCAAAAGGATGGCATGGAGTAAGGCATAAAGACAAACATACAGATACGAAAAACAGTTATGAGAAACTAGGGGAGAGCCATAGAGAGGAACAAAGGGAGTGAAAAAATTACAGACGTTGAAAATGTCAGTACAAATCTTAATTCTCTGGTCACATTCAAGTTGTTGCTTTAATAAATCCTTATTCAGTCTGGATCCTGCCTATCAAAGACTGTCTCTCTCCATATGCAGATGGCCTTGTGTACTCTGAGGGCTTGTGTACACTTACGGTGCAGCTGCACCACTGTAGCGCTTAGTGAAGAAACTACCTACGCTGATGGGAGAGCTTCTCCCATCAGGATAAGCACTCCATCACCCCAAGAGGCAGTAGCTATGTTGATGGGAGACGCCCTCCCGTTGACAAAGCACTGTCTCCACCAGGGTTATGTCAGTATAACTCCATCACTCAGAGGTGTGGAAAATCCACACGCCTGAGTGAAGCAACTATACCAACATAAATTTGTAGTATAGACCAAGGCTGAGACACAATGGGACCAAGTTCTGTGACAACAGCCTCTAAATTACCTAGCCCTGGTCTGTGCTACACAGTTAGGCTGATGTTAAGCTGCCTTGTGTCAATCTAACTCTGTAAGAATCTATACTAAAACGTCGCTCCTGCTGACATAACTCA
Source organism: Emydura macquarii macquarii (assembly GCF_026122565.2). Taxonomy (NCBI): domain Eukaryota; kingdom Metazoa; phylum Chordata; order Testudines; family Chelidae; genus Emydura; species Emydura macquarii. The sequence goes on from NW_027133265.1 coordinate 6,947,619, forward strand.
CCTGCTACCCCAACTTAACTCCATCTCCACAAGTGGCATAGCATTTAGGCCAACATAGTTAGGTCAATGCAGTGTCAGTGTAGAAACTGCATTACTGACATCAGCTTTAGTGGCCTCCAAGAGGTGTCCCACAATGCCCCACCTTGACCGCTCTGGTCACCATTATGAACTCCACTGCCCAGCAGCCAGGTACATGCTCCTCCCCTTTAAAGCCTGCAAAATTTTGAAATTGCATTTCTTGTTTGACTGGCTTGGAGAGCATACCTCGCAACTGCCCAGCTGACCATGCTGGCTAAACATTGCAGATGTACTCCTGCTTGGAGTAAACTGGAGGTGTTGGATCTCCTGAGTCTGTGGGGAGAAGACGCCATGCAGGCACAACTCCGATCCAGCTATAGAAACGTCAATATCTATGAGCAGATTGCTCGGGTCATGGAGAAGGAATACAATAGAGACCCACAACAGTGCCGTGTGAAAGCCATGGAGCTGCAGCAGGCATACCAGAAGGCAAGGGAAGCTAACAATCACTCTGATGCGGAGCCACAGACATGCCTCGTCAACAGCTGCATGCCATCCTTAGTGGAGACTCCACCACCACCCCCAAAAGCCCCAGAGATAATTCAGGGGAGCAGGATTCACAGGCCCCCACTGTGAACAGTGACAAGGAGGAGGAGAATGGAAGACAGGTGACCAGAGGATACAGTGACACAGTAAGCCAGAACGTGTTTTTGACTCCTAGACAGTACAGCCAGTCCCTACAATCCAGCATGGGCAAGCCTGATGCAGGGGAAGGAACCTCTGGTAAGTATGCAGTTTACTTTGAAATTGCAGGGACACATCTGTTGATTTACTCTTTTATTTATGCTAGAAGAGGTAGTGAAAGAACCAATAGAGAGAGAGAGATGCTATCTGCTTCTCTTTCCCTTTTACAGTTAGGCAGAGCAAGCCCTGCAGGAGTTTGTTTATAGGCACCAGGATGTCCCATGAACCCTCCATACAGTTCTCAAGGAAACTTTCCTGGAGGTAATCTGCAATCCTCTGTGGAAGGTTTCTGGGGAGGGCTGCCTTATTCCACCGCCGCAGGACACTTTCCCACACCACTCAGCAATTATTTCAGCAGGCAACATTGCAGCACACAGGCTGGCAGCATATGGCTCCAGTCTGCAGCCAGACACCTGCAGGAGCTATTCCCTTTCAGTTTCCATTACCCTCAGAGTGGGATATCAGCTAAATCACCAATGCCTGTGGAAAACAGTGCCAGTGTTGAGTTCAACTGTCCTATACGCATATACTCATTCATGCCTGTAAGCTATCCCTCCCGCCATTGTTCCAACTCACCCCCTGCCTCCAAGCTATATTCACCATTGGTGGGATTGCCACTATGCTCTAAGAATCCCAAAGAGAAGTGAGAATGTACCACTTGCAAGTAGCGTGGATTAAGGGAAGTGAATTCATTATACCAAGTTTCCATTTATCTTGTGAAGACTTTCACAATATCATCTCTGTGCATTGTATCTTTTGCAGTTGGAAATGTAGCCTTGATGGTCTCTCCATCCACACCAGCAGAGCAGCTCAGCCAGAGGAGAAAGAGGACATGTTTCAAGAGATCCTGTGAGCCTTTGCAGCTTCAGATACCAAGCACATGGTCTGGAGGATAACCTTTGCAGACAGCATGGACAGTGATAGAGCAGAGAGGAGAAAAGAACAGGAAAAGGAGACAAATGTATTGCAGGAGATCCTAGCGCTTCTCAAGTGGCAAACAAACATGCTGCAGATTCTCACTGACCTTCAAGTTCAACAGTCTCGTGCTCACCTCCCAATGCAGCCCATACAGCACTGCATTCCAGGACCTCCCACACACTCACATTCCACGTGATGTCCGGGAGGTTGCTGCATTTCCCTCACCACACCACCTTGGAGAAGAGTACAGGCAATCATAGCTGCAGGTATGCTGACCTGTGAAAGACAGCTGGTATGTGTGTTTGTGAAATGGAAATGATTGTTCTTTCCCCTTCAAAGATTCTTTTCCCTGTATTTATGAAGTTTCATTGAATTATAAATGTGTCTGTTTGCATGGTTTAGAATAAAAGTCTATTTATGGAAATCTAATTCATCTTTATTAGTTCACACCATATGCTGGCCGGGGCTGACATCTGACATCATTCACAGATAATAGCAACAGGTGTATTTGCAACTTCATATTACTACACACACAGCACAGTTCATATCGGGGAGCAAAAAAGTAATGCCAGGCACAGCACACTACAGTTCAATATTAAAATGGTGTGTGTGTGGGAGAGGGCCCGTGTTAAAAGTTTGTACTGGGCGCGAAAAAATTGGGTCCTGTTCATAATATTATGCAAGATACAGCAGGCAGCTATAATCATTGTGATATTTTTTCACTGAGGTCCAATCTCGTGAGTAGACAGTGCTGCGCTGGAGAGCTGGGTCAAGCTCCACTCTCAGACACAGGAATGTGGCCTTGCACATCCAAAAGTTCTACAGCCACTGCTCATCATCCCAAACCTGCATAATGATGTGATCTCATCAGTAAGTGCTTGTTCCTCGGAACCAGAACAAGCACTCCACCATCTGCAGCTGCTCCATGAATGCGGACAACAGCTTTGAATTGTTTCTTTCTATGTCCCACAGCAATGTGGCCTCCAAGGAATTGTCATGTTCCCCACAGCTCTGCAAATATAGCAGCATCAGGCGCTCCATGCTTCAATGCTCATCACAATACTGCAGAGCTGAGCATGATCCATGCTTCTCACAAAATGGCAGATGTGTGGGTTTGTGGAGATTTTGAAGACAGGCACTAAACATTATGGGATGCAGATGAAATTATGGGCTGGAGAACACTGCATTATGGGATGTTGAAATCATGTTCCTAGTCACCTGTGTGACTCATTTGCCCCCATGAGACACTGTAAAACCTTTCCAAAACACCCTGCACTAGACGGTGGCAAATTGCACAGTGGGATAGCACTCATGATGCACTGTTCTCTGCATCAATGCAAGCACTGCTAGTGAGAACGCACACTGCGAACACAAGGAGTGTAATGTTGACAAGCAAAAGTGATTTAATTATTGCAGTGACTGTACGCCAATGTAACTTAGGTCAAAATAATTTTGTAGTAAAAACGAAAGTCCTGTAGCACTTTAAAGACTAACAACTTTAATTTCTGCAGGCATAAGCTTTTGTGGGCTGTAACCCACTTCGTCAGATGTAAGGAATAGAAATCAGATGGGGGTGTATACATATACACACACATCTAAGGGTAAGGAACAATGGGGAAGGTAGGTATGAGCAAAGTCCATTCAGTTAGAGTAGTTGAGGCCTATTCACAACCATTGATCAGAAGGTGAGAAGTGTGAACAGTGACAATTACTTCTTGTAATGAGATAACCATTCCAAGTCCCTATTTAGACCCAGTTTAATTGTATCAAGTTTGCAGATGAGTTCCAGTTCTTCAGTTTCTCTTTGAAGTCTGTTTCTGAAGTTTTTTTTGTAGAAGTATAGCAACTTTCAAGTCAGCTACAGAGTGTCCTGGGAGACTGAAGTGCTCTCTGACTGGTTTATGGATGTTACCATTTTTATGTCTGATTTGTATCCATTTATTCTTTTGCATAGTGACAGTCCGGTTTGGCCAATGTACATGGCAGAGGGGCATTGCTGGCACATGATGGCATATATTACATTAGTAGATGTGCAGGTGAATGAGCTCCTTATGGTGTGCCTCATGTGGTTAGGAGCTGTGATGGTGTCACTAGAGTCGATGTCTGGGCAGAGCTAGCAACTGGGTTTGTTGCAGGGGTACGTTCCTGGGTTGGTGTTCTTCTTGTATGGTGTATAGTTGCTGGTGAATATTTGCTTCAGGTTGGGGGGCTGTCTGTAAGAAAGGATAGTGTAGATGTGCCCCCAATAACAGTTTCTTCTGCTGCCATTAAAATAAACTTCATTCCCAATCCCGACCACCTCCTCACAACCACATGGCTGAAAATATTAATTGATTTAAAGCTTGTCCATAATTATGTAAAGACTTTTTTTCATTATATTCATAAGAGAGTCTGGCTCTCTTCCCCGGATTTCCACACCCATGACATTGTTCAGGCAGCCTGGCTAAGAACCATTTTCGCCTCACTTGTGTCAGGTAAGGAAGGAGTTTGTAGCAGTTTCACCAGTTCGTCCTTCTGGGCCTCAGCTACTGTGGTGTTCTCCAGGTAGTCCAGCTCACCAGACTTCCCTTTTGGCTCCCTGACCCTCCTTGCCTACAAGATGAGACACTAGTTTCTTATCCCCCAGCTACCTGGCTCCATGGAACACTGCAGGGAGAATGCATTGTAATCCACTTAAAACCCTCTTTTACAGAAAATAGGAGAGCAAGAGGCCATTGCAGGCAGGTCCCAGAAGGACCAGGAAATAAAACAAAATGTCAGGTGCCTGGCTTCAGCAAAATGGCATATTCCACAGCCACAAAATCTGAGGACTTGTTGGAGAAGGATAGGACACTTAACAGTTACTGTTTCAAACTCACACTTGATTCATACTTTCAAGTTGGTCTCTGCAAGGGTAAAGGCAGATTGTTTTTAAAAAAAAAAATAAAAAAAAAAATTGAGATTCTGGAGCACAATTCTGTGGTAATGTCCATGAGCACTGAATTGCGAGACACTGTTTATCCACTACACTGAGGCATACTTGCTTAGCCCTAGATTTGCAATCTGGGACACAAAATGAGTTGACTGTTTCCCTCTGTCAGTCCACTGGAGTCAGAGTTTGCTGACCTACAAGACTCATTTTTTAATTCAGTCATATGCTTTGGAGTAGAAATAAGCTTTTCCCCCCCCAAGGTTGGTGTTTCAAGTACTATTTTATACTGAGGCACTGTTGCTGTAAATACCAGTGGTTGGAATGGGGCACTCCATTTTTAATTGATATTGCCTTTTGTGGCTTTATTTAATGTAAATGCACCCAAAGGTTGAATTATAATAAAGGTTACCTGTAAAGGTTTTATTTAATTTTTTTCCTCCAGAAGAAAGGGAAAAAAATACACTACTAATTTCCTTTGAAAACCACGTATAAAGACAGTTGTTAGTTTAAGGACTGGTCTACACTAGTGTTGGTGTACACACTGCAATCACACATACCCCACTCCCACCCCTCTGACAAAACTGCTGTTTTTTCGACAAAACCACCTCGATGAGAGGTTCAGGGCTTTTGTTGGCTTAGTTAGGGCGACGCAGTGTCAATGTAGACACTGCGTCAATCCAGTGGATGCTGCAAACCCAGACAGCTGGTTCCTGCTCTCAGCTGGGAGCCAAGACAGGAGAAGCTACAGGCAGCTGGATCCCAGCTACCAGCCAGGACCAGAGAAGCCAGAGGCAGCTTCTCCGCCTGCTCTCCACTGGAAGCCCGGCAGCCTTGTCAATTTCACAGTGAGAGCAGGCAGGGGAAGCAAGAAGCGGGAGCAGCTGCACCCCATTCCCCAGGGGAGACACACTGACTGCTTCCCCCTGGGAATTGGGGGGGGGGGGAGAAACCCTGGCAACTTCCCCCGTCTCCCGGGGGGAACTGGGAAGGCGGGGGAGAGGGCAGCCTGCTAGAAGCCAGCCTATGGGGCTCCAGGGAGGGAGCTGAGAGACCGGTGCTCCCCACACTGCCCCTCTTAGGTCCGTGGAAGTGCTCCTGGTGAGGATGCCCTCCACTGACCCAAGAAGGGTAGTGTGGATGTCAGCCATCTGTAGCTGTAAATCGACATATATTAGGTTGACTTATTTTTTAAATGTAGACATGGCCTAAGAACCTGAACGCTCAAATGAAGATTTCCTGGTGTCCTCTGTTAAAGATCTTGTCTCAACTAAGATTTAAAGTGGGATGTTACCACGTGTTAACTAACACATACTAATTAACAAACACATGTTAAACAGATCAAGTTAAAGCCTGGGGGGAGATTAAGGTTTACCTTGACCAGTTAACACATTTAAAACTATAATTCAATGTATTGACACTAGGATTTTAACATGTTGGTGTCTTCCTAAGTACATCATTGCTACAAAACAAAAACAAAGTTTTCTCCATCTAATCACTATTTTTACTTTTTTATGGTTTTCCCAAATTTCACATAATTGATCTCAGCCCAAAGGAGAATTTTCCTAGGGAGCTTCAAAAAAAATTGGATTAAAATTTTACAATTATGAAAGCTTAGAGTACGTGCCTTCCTTGGAAAAAATAAATGAGATTCTTTTCACATTTTAACAACAAAAAACAGCTGTCAGGAAACAGAATGTCACTGTTACTAACATATATGTTACTAACAGAATATTTGAATACACAGAATTAAGGAGGTGCAAACAGACGTGTTCAAAAACAATTAAAATTGAGCACTTCCATGGACAGAACATTTTAAAATTTCTTATAACTTTAATTATGAACTAAATTTCTATTAATTTCCTAGGCAAGTGTCTTCACAGAAGACAGAGTCCATAGCAACTTTAAATTTTAATAATCAATGTGCTTTCAGGTATCTGCAATGAAAAACTTTTTTTTTTTCTCCCTTTTAAACATTTTTCCCTATACACACACACTGGCAGAATTTGAAAACTCAATCAAGTTTGTTGAAACTATTGCATATAAAAAGTTAGATTGCGGCTAATATCAAGAGGTTTTAGTCCAAAAGGGAAGTTGCTGAAACCATTATGAAGAAGTAAAAATAGGAGTTTAGAATGGGATGGCCTCAATGTTTTGAGTGTTGAGATGCCACCATTACAAAATTCATTGTTCAGATTATTCAGAAAGCTAATTAGTTCAATGAAACTTCAGAAAAGAGCTAAAAAGCACACATTTCTTCCTACTTTGAAATCTTATGCCTAGTCTATGCTGAAAAGTTTTACTAGTATAATTATTTTGGCTAAGGATGTGACTTTTTGACAAGAATAATTACAGATAAAAACCCTAGTGTGAATGCAGTTATATCAATATAGTTATCACCCTTCTAGTACAAGAACAGCTGTACAGGTATAAAACACCTTTTTAGCACCACAACTTGTCCACACTAGAGAAGTGGGGGTGTATTACTTTAGCTATATTGCTATAGTTAAACTGTTACAACTTCTTAGCATGGATAAACACTTGCAAAAAAGTTTTGGTAGACATCATTAAACGTTGAGACCCTGAACACATTTGAGTGACAAAAGCATGCTAAACACTCTACAGGACACAGTACAAGGGTTCCCTGCACAAAGGAGCTTACAACATAGATCACACAGAAAACAGCAGACACACAGCCCAGATGAAGGAGCAACTTCAGAAGAGGCGTAAAACTGTACTTTTGTTTTGTTTTTATAACACTTTTCTCTTTCATGCTATAAAACTGAAAAGCTTCATAAACAAACTGTGTTTTAATGAGAAATGTTAATTACCCTGTATGTGCAAATGCATGAGATTGTTGTTTACTTCAGATCTGATCCGGCAGTCAATTCCCCCACTGAGATCACTAGTAGTTCTACATGTGAAGAGATTGCAAGATAACCCTTGTTGCAAAAGATTATACTTCTTCCTTCTCACCCACACATTCTAACACAAGACATCTTTACACTTCACTCTTAAATAAAAAGAAAATGAATTATGGGACTTCTAACATGGATGGATTTATACTATCCGTTTAAGTAAAATAAAGAAAATACTGATTTGGGATATTTTTAAAACCACAATAAATGTTATTTTACAATTTGGTCACACATTATTTTAATTTATTTATTATGCAGATTCAATCACCCATATTAGCTGTATTTTAGTCCACAAAATAGATTTTACTCCCCAAACTAAAATTATTCCTAATTCAGAGATTACAAAATGAATTGTCAGTCAGTTACAAGTGCAAAAAATAGACTGTGAAACCAGAGTGCACTGTACAATGTTATCAAGGGTAATGCACTTTAGCACATAAATGTGAGCAAAACTGTTTATGTATCTCCATAAAAAGAAGTGAAGTTTTGTTCACAAGTCTATCAAAAAGTAAGACCCTCATCACATTAGCTATGAAATATAATTAAATGTATTTTCAAGTATACTTATCTTTTCTTAGGCTACGATTGTTGGTGACTATTGTTCTAAAAAAAACTTAAAAAATTACATAGACAGTGTCACAAGTCCTTAACGATTATGAAAGCAGGCTAGAAACTGGTTAACTCTTGAACAGATCTTTGTAAAATTAGTATTAATATATTATGTAATTTTAAAATCAGAAGGCAAAGTAATTTAAAAACTTGTTACCACAGTTTGACATTGAGGTCCCAACCACTGCAAATGACATATGTTTGAAAAAGCAAGATTCTCACCAGTAGGAGTATCAGAAATGCTAACTGTGATATATCTATTTTCAAATACATTTCAGTTTAATGTAATGAAAAGTTTTACTCTTTCAGAAATTTCAGATTGCTAGGTTCAGTAAGATTAAACTAGAGGGTTACATGCTTCATTGTTTATGTAGGTGGAACTGTACATCTAGCTGGGGCCCTCCACTAAGAGCAGGCCCCTCACCCCTGTATCGCCATTTAGTCACTCACAGGAGCAATGTCCCGGCAGATTTGGGGGGTGGGGGGAGCGGGATTATGATGATGCACAGACTAGATCAGGAGACAAAAGGCTTCCAAGTATCCTGATTTCCACTAAAATCAGGCGCACAGGGTCTCCATTTGGTGCTGCAGCAAAGGAAGTTCTCAGGCACCCTAACCCCATCCGCGCCCCTAACCCTGAGGTCACAGCCTCATGCTCATCTCCATAGAGACTTTACTTCTGTCCCCACAGTCCTCTATGAGGTCTCTGCATCACTCCTGTGTCCTGAGTAATAACATGGTAATGTGAGACTGATTTTAGTTGCTCTTCCAATTGTCACCAAAATCAATAAGGTTCTGCCCATTGATACCTAAAACATTTCGCTGGATGTTTGCAATTGATCAGTTGCAGTTTTCAAAAGTTATCACATTACAAACATACAGGCAGAAATGCCATCAAGTTGAGTGTAGAAGGCCTCACTTCATTTACCCAATTATCCTGATTCCTTGACCAATTCACAGGTCTTGTCAATGGTCACGCAAAAGTTTAATGATATTTTACATAAGTGTTCTGAATATTTACAGGTCACAATGAAATACTATATTTGTGTAAACACTATTACTAGGAACATTAACACACTATCCAGTTATTCTATTAGCATTTTCAAGAGAAAAGTATTGATGTTAAGAATGAATAAAACACATTTTATTCAAAATCTTGAGGAACAGCCATGAAATTCAGATAAACGTTTAGGATGAAAATCTGAGTTAACCAGCCGGTTTTAAAAGACTGCTTCATAACTGGGAACCAAGAGTAGTCTTCTTAAAGTCTACTAGTAAGTTCCTCTGCTTTGAACAAGCTATTGAACACCAGCTTCTGTAGTGCAGCCCCTTCAAAAGTCAGCTGACATACAAAATCATGCTGCAGTCTCATCCAGTACAACCTGAGGGACATATCCAACACGAGTTAAATGGAATTCAGGAAGCCAGGGGTGTATTGTACACTAAAGAGTGATAACATGCTATTAACTTTGTGACATATTATTTGTTTACATAAGTATCTTGGGCAGAGCTTGAAAAATTTACTTATAATTACAGAGTAGAAAATTCCCTTCATAAGTGGGGGATGAGGCAAAGCAATCCTTAAACCAGTAATTTCTGTAAAATTTAAAAAGATTGTCTTTACTATGACAAATCACTGTCAAAGACAGACATTGTGGCATTCAATATCTACTCTGACTCCATGCTCAGTTTAAAAGCAAAGATATGTTCTTCCAAAGATGAGAATTCAAGCTGGGATCTGAAAATTAAACAGGGTTCCTTCTGGTTCACAGGAATGGAAAATTCTGAAATCAGAACAGAGATCCTAATCTTGCAAACTCATAACATCTGTCTATATGAGAAAACTTTAGCAGTTATACCAACATAGTTATACCAACCATGTGGGAAACACTTGTTCTGGAATGTGTGTGGGTTTTTGATTAGCATATACCCTTTCTCAAGTGACAAACCAAAACATAAAAAGGCTAGATTGTATTGGAATAAGATCATCCACACAGGGCTTTATACCAGTATAACAACAGGAGTTTAAAATTCACACCTCAGGTTATAGCCAAAAACCATTAGCATTTAGAGAAGGCCTAACTTTATTCATGCAAGTAGTTCCATTGTGCTCACCAACTGCACACTGATTTCAATAGGACTATTCATATGAATCAAGTTAAGCACATGTGTTAGCAGGAAAATCATTGCTCTGTTCACTAAAAATTCTGTTGCTGATGCACAAGTCACAATGGAAGCAACTTCACTCTTGCATAGCTATATTGGTCCTGCAATGTTAACAGGAGTAAAAAGCAGCAATTGCTATTTTTAGTCACTTTTCAGAGTAAGAAATGAACTTTTAGCTTCTATCTGCCAACCTGACAGGATGTCCCAGGTGGTGTTCTGCCTGTTTGGAGCCCGCATCCGAGATGTTATAGAACGGCTGCAGATGCTCATCCATCCCTCCACTACCACATGCTGCTCATTCACCTGGGCTTTAATGATACTGCCAGATAGGACCCTGAGCACTGACTTATGGCTCTAGGCGCGAAGGCGACGTTCTCATCCATCCTTCCAGTTCTGGGTTAGAGCCCAGGCAGGGAAATCAACTCGCCAACCTAGTGAGGAGGGGTCAGGTGATAAAAGCTCACAGGTGAGTATAAAAAAGTGAGCTTAAGAGAGGGTGAAATGCTGCCAGGGGGGTGGGGGCGATTACAATAGGGTCATAGGACCAACAAGAGGGAAAACAGTGGGGGAATCTACTCAATATCTCCAGTATCAGACTCTATACAGAAATGCAAGGAGTATAGGGAATAAACAGGAAGAATTAGTACATAAGCTAAATTATGACTTAATTGGCATCATAGAAATTTGGTAGGATAAATCTCATGACTACAAACTGTCATAGTTATACCTTGCTCAAGGAAGACAGGCAGGGGAAAAAGGGAGGAGGTCTAGCATTATACACTAAGAATATATACACTTGTTGTGAGGTCCAGAAGGAGATAAGAGTTAGATGAGTTGAAAGTCTCTGGGTGAAGAGGTGATGTTCTCCTGGTAGTGGTCTACTACAAACCACCAAATCAGGAGAAGAAAGAGGTATATAAGGCATTTCTAGAACCAAACAACAGACATATCCAAAACACAAGACCCAGTAGTAAAGAGGGACTTTAACCAGACATCTGTTGGAAACACAAGATGTCCAATCAGTTATTGGAATATACTGGAGACAACTTCTTGTTTCAGAAGTAATCAGAGGGCGGCTAGTTTAGACTTGATTCTGACTAACATGGAAGAACTAGTCGTAAATCTGAAGGATGAAGGCAATTTGTGTGAAAGTGATCATGAAACAATATATTTCACGATTCTAAGAAAATGAATGAGTGAGAGCACCAGAATATAGAACCATAGAGTTGGAAGGGACCTCAGAAGGCCATCTAGTCCAACCCCCTGCTCAAAGCAGGTCTAACCTCAGCTAAATAATCCCAGTGAGGGTTTTGTCAAGCCGCAGCTTAAAAACCTCTAAAGATGGAGATTCCACCACCTCTCTAGGTAACCCATTCCAGTGCTTCACCACCCTCCTAGTGAAAAACTTTTTCCTAATGTCCAACCTAGATCTCCCCCACTGCAATTTGAGACCGTTGCTCCTTGTTCTGTCATCTGCCACCACTGAGAACAGCCTAGCTCCATCCTCCCTGGAACCCCCTTTCAGGTAGTTAAAGGCTGCTATCAAATCCCTCCTCATTCTTCTCTTTTGCAGACTAAACAAGCCTACTTCCCCCAGCCTCTTCTCATAAGTCTTGTGCTCCAGCCACCTAATCATTTTGTTGCCCTCCGCTGGACTCTCTCCAATTTCTCCACATCCTTTTTGTAGTGGGGGGCCCAAAACTGGACACAATACTCCAAATGCAGCCTCACCAATGCCGAATAGAGGGGAATAATCACTTCCCTTGATCTGCTGGCAATGCTCCTACTAATGCAGCCCAATATGCTATTAGCCTTCTTGGCAACCAGGGCACACTGCTGACTCATATCCAGCTTCTTAGTCACTGTAACCCCCAGGTCCTTTTCTGCAGAACTGCTGCCTAGCCAGTTGGTCCCCAGTCTGCAGCAGTGCATAGGATTCTTCTGTCCTATGTGCAGGACTCTGCACTTGTCCTTGTTGAACCTCATCAGATTTCTTTTGGCCCAATCCTCCAGTTTGGTTAGGTCCTTCTGTATCCTATCCCTACCTTCCAGGGTATCTACCACTCCCCCTAGCTTAGTGTCATCTGCAAACTTCCTGAGGGTGCAATATACCCCATCCTCTAGATCATTAATGAAGATGTTGAACAAAACCAGCCCCAGGACCGACGCCAGGGGCACTCCGCTTGTGACCGGCTGCCAGCTAGACATGAAGCCATTGATCACTACTCGTTGAGCCCTATGCTTTAGCCAATTGTCTATCCATTTTATAGTCCATTCATCCAACCCATACTTCTTTAACTTGCTGATAAGAATGCTGTGAGAGACCGTATCAAAAGCTTTGCTGAAGTCAAGGTATATCACGTCCACCGCTTTCCCCACATCCACAGAGCCAGTCATCTCTTCATAGAAAGCAATCAGGTTGGTCAGGCATAACTTTCCCTTGGTGAATCCATGTTGACTGTTCCTGATCACCTTCCTCTCTTCCAAGTGCCTTAAAATGGATTCCTTGAGGACCTACTCCATGATTTTTCCAGGGATTGAGGTGAGGCTGACCAGTCTGTAGTTCCTTGGATCCTCTTTCCTCCCTTTCTTGAAGATGGGCACTATATTTGCTTTTTTCCAGTCATCAGGGATCTTCCCCAATTGCCACGAGCTTTCAAAGATAACAGCCAATGGCTCTGAAGTCACATCAGCCAACTCCCTCAGCACCCTCAGATGCATTGCATCTGGCCCCATGGACTTGTGTATGTCCAATCTTTCTAAATAGTCTTGGACCTGTTCCTTCAGCACTGCAGGATGTTCACCTCCTTCCCATTCTGTGCCGCCCAGGGCAGTAGTCTGGGAGCTGACCTTGTCCGTGAAGACGGAGGCAAAAAAGGCATTAAGTACCTCAGCTTTCTCCACATCCTCTCTCACTAGGTTGCCTCCCCCATTCTGTAAGGGGCCCACACTTTCCCTAATCTTCCTCCTGTTGGTAACATACCTGTAGAAACCCTTCTTGTTCCCCTTCACATCCCTTGCTAGCTGCAACTCCAATTGTGCTTTGGCCTTCCTGATTTCATTCCTGCATGTTGGAGCAGCGTTTTTATACTCCTCCCTAGTCATCTGACCAAACTTCCACTTCTTGTAAGCTTCTTTTTTGTGTTTAAGCTCACCAAAGACTTCTTTGTTAAGCCAAGCTGGACGCCTACCATATTTGCTATTCTTTTTGCACATCGGGATGATTTGTTCCTGCACCCTCAGTAAGGTTTCTTTAAAATACAGCCAGCTCTTTTGGATTCCTTTCCCCCTCATTTTAGCCTCGCAGGGGATCCTGCCCATCAGCTCCCTGAGGGAGCCAAAGTCTGCTTTTCTGAAGTCCATGGTCCGTATCCTGCTGTTCTGCTTTCTTCCTTTTGTCAGGATCCTGAACTCGACCATCTCATAGTCATGTCTGGCTAGGCTGCCACCCACTTCTACTTCCCCTACCAAATCTTCCCTGTTTGTGAGCAGCAGGTCGAGAGAAGCATGGCCCCTAGTTGGTTGCTCCAGCACTTGCACCAGGAAGTTGTCTGCAACACTATTCAAAAACTTCCTGGATTGTTTATGCTTTGCTGTATTGCTCTTCCAGCAGATGTCAGGATGATTGAAGTCCCCCATGAGAATCAGATCCTGTGAACTGGAAACTTTCCCTAGTTGACTGAAGAAAGCCTCATCTACCTTGTCCTCCTGGTCTGGTGGTCTGTAACAAATACCCACCATGATATCACCCTTATTGTTCTTGCTTCTAAGAATATGAACAATGGACTTGAAAAAGTAGACTATAACAAATCCAGAGAACTGGTAGATAAATTCCCATGGAAAGAAAACTGAAGGGAAAAAAGTTCAGGAGAGCTGGCAGTTTCTGAAAGTGACAGTATTAAAGGCGCAACAGCAAACTATCCCAATGTGAAGGAAAGATAAGAAGAATAGTAAGAAGCCAATATGGCTGCATCAGGACCTGAAAATCAAAAAGGAATCCTATAAAAAGAGGAAATATGTTGAGTATGAAAGAATAACACAAGCTTGTAGGGACAAAACCAGAAAGGCTAAGGCACAAAATGAGTTACAACTACCCAGGGGCATAAAGGGCAATAAGAAGAGGTTCTATAAATACATTAAGGAGCAAGAGAAAAAAATATATAAACTGTGGGTCCTCTACTTAGTAGGAAAAAGATCTAACAACAGCCAACATCAAGACGGCTGAGGTATATGATGCCTATATGGCTTCAGTCTTCACTAAAAAGGTTAATGGTGACCAGATACGCAACACAATTAGTATGAACATTGAAGGGGAAGGAAGGCAACCCAGAATAGGGAAAGAACATGTTAAAGATATTCAGATGACTTAGATGCATTTAAGTAAGCAGGATCAGATTAAATTCATGCTAGGGAATTTAAGGAATTAGCTGAAACAATCTCTGAACCATTAGCCATTATCTTTGGTAACTCAAGGAGGATGGGGTGAGGTGCCAGAGGACTAGAGAACAGCAAGCCTAGTACCTATCTTTAAAGAGCGGAACAAAGAGGATCAGGGGAATTATAGAGCAGTCAAACTAACTTTGATACCTGGAAAGATACTGAACTAAATATTAAACAGTCAATTTGTAAGCACCAAGAAGATAACAAGGTAATAAGTAACAGCCAACATGGATTTGTCAAGAAGAAATCATGCAAACCAACCTAATTTCCCCTGGACAGGGTTGCTGGCCTAGTCGATATGGGGAAGCTGTAGATGTGATATACCTTGATTTCTGGCTTTTGACACAGTCTCCTTGACATTTAATAAGCCAACTAGAGGAACTGTGGCCTAGATGAAAATACTATATGATGGGTGCACAACTGGTTGAAAGACCACACTCAAAGAGTTGTTATCCATGGTTTGTTGTCAAACTGGGGGACGGGCATATCTAGTGGGGTCCCATAGGAGTGTCCTATGTCCGGTACTATTCAATATTTTGATTAATGACTTGAATAAAGAAGTGGAGAGTATCCTTATAAAATCTGCAGATGATACCAAGCTGGGAGGGGTTGCTAGCACTTTGGAGGGCAAGGTTAGAATTCAAAATGACTAACTAATTGTTGATTTCAGACCAATTCTCCAAGATGAAATTCAAAAAAGACAACTGTAAGGTACTGCAAGAATTAGGAAGAAAAAAATTAAATGCAAAACTGCAAAATGGGGAATAATTGGTGAGGAAGTACGATTGCTGAAAAGGATCTGGGGATTACAATGGATCACAAATTAAATGAGAGTCAACAATCTGATGCAGTTGCAAAAAAGGGTAATATTCTGGGGTGTATTAACAGGGATGTCATATGTAAGACCCAGGAGGTAACTGTCCCAGTCTGCTCAATGCTGTTGAGGCCTCAGCTGCAGTATTGTGTCCAGTTCTGGCATCACACTTTAAGAAAGATGTAGACAGACTGGAGTCCAGAGGACAGCAATAAACATGATACAAGGATTAGAAAATGTGACCTATTAGGAAAGGTTAAAAAACTCAGCAAGTTTAGGTTTGAGAAAAGATGACTGATAATAGTCTTCAAATATGTTAAGTACTGTTATAAAGAGAACAGTGCTCAAAATTGTTCTCTATGTCCCCTGAAGGTACGACGAAGTAATGGGCTTAATCTGCAGCAAGGAAGATCTAGGTTAGCTATTAGGAAAAGCTTTCTAACTATAAGGATAGTTAAGTATTGGAATAGGCTTCCCAGGGACGTTGTAGAATCCCCGTTATGGGAGGTTTTAAAGAACAGATTAAACAAACACCTGTCAGGGATGGTCTAGGTCTGAGCTCAACAAACCCCGAGCACCAGGTCGCCATAGCGCCTAGAAATTTAAGTCTGGCGCCTAGTGTTTCTCTGGGGGGAGCGGCTGCCGTACTCGGCCAGGGCGCCACTGCACCCATGTGGCAGGACTGGGAGGGAGGAGCGCTGCAGCTGCCGCGCTCCAGCCAGAGTGCTCCTTCGCTGGGCCCACGTTGTGGGAGAGGGTGGGGCCGGGAGGGGAGGGGAGAGCAGCTGCTGCATCCGGCCAGGACACCCTGCCGCTGAGCCCACATTGTGGGAGAGGGGCGGGGAAAGGGGCAGGGCCATGAGGGGAGAGCCGCTGCTGCACTTCGGCCAGGGCGCCCCGCCTCTGAGCCCACGTTGTCTGGCTCCTTAATTTTTGGGCTGGCTCCTAGCTCCAAAACAAATTTGTTGAGCCCTGGTCTAGGTATATTTGGTCCTGCCTCAGTGCAGGGGGCTGGATTAGATTATCTTTCTAGATCATTCCAGCCCTACATTTCAA
Organism: Emydura macquarii macquarii; assembly: GCF_026122565.2. NCBI lineage: Eukaryota > Metazoa > Chordata > Testudines > Chelidae > Emydura > Emydura macquarii. The sequence continues at coordinate 6,964,210 of NW_027133265.1, forward strand.
TAAAATAACATTTCTAGCAATTATGTTTGAAAATGTTACAGTAGTCGAAATATGAACAAATATATAACCAATGCAGTATTGTCTTCCTGAGCCTGAAGACAATATTAGCCAGTACTTTGGCAGTTGCTCCTAACTTCCCCAGTTAACTCTGGTCAGTTTCACAACTACTATTTAGAAACTGGTGGGCTGGAGTGACACTGGCAAGAATCATCAGGATACCTTGAGCACAGGCAAACATGGAAGCTATTCACTGGGCAAGAGAACCATAAAAGCAGAAGCTGAGGGAGGTGTACAGTACAGGAGACTCCATATTCCTTACAACAGTTACCCTTCCCTTTCCCGTCTACCTCCAAAAAACCAGAAAGCTCCAAGGAGAAGCATGAGGAAAAAGCTCTCATACCTTTCCTCACTCTGGTTGCTGAAAGGTAGTTTCAAGTTCATCACCTAGGGATTGTCTATACTTGAAAGATATTGCAAATTAAGGTAGACTGTGAATTTAAAGCACAATAGCTATTCTGGAATAGCTACCCATGTGGACACTTTTATTCAAGAATAAACATGTCCATATGGGGAGTCATTCCAGTTAGTCTCCCAGTGTAGCCAAGCCTCTACTAACTAGAGGCTGATATGAAAGGTCAGAACCTGGTAGAAATCTTAGCAACTGGGAAGTTACTAGGAGGGAACTGAGCTTCTCACCAGCTCTTGGACCTTACTGGAAGTCCCATCACATCTTTTCTATCAGTCTCTGACTTATAAGTAGGTGACTAGTAAATGGTTAAAGTCTTTAGATGATACAGAAACAACATTAACATTTTGCGTTTTCATGTAATCATGAAAAGCCTGACCTGGATTTGCTAGAGGCAGTACTTCTTGTGTATGGTGGATAAGACACACTGTTTCTTTTTAGATATATAAGGAATAAACTTGAAAAAACTAAGTGAAATAGTCTCTGTGGCTGATGTGGGGGCAAGGACACATAGACCCAGAGATTGCTTGGGGGGGGGAAAAAAAAAAGTCAAGACTGCATTTAGTGCAGACACACTGAAACTAGTCCCTCTTCTCAAGAGCTGGAGACATCTTTAATCCACTGCGCAATCACCACTGGCACTAGGAAGAGCAAGTTTATTCCCTCCATCAAAAGTACTCTCCTTTCCCTGGCTCCTGGACCAGCCTTCCAGATTTGTCCAGAGAAGAGGAACCAATAAAAATAAGTAAATATTGTCATTAAAACAATATGCCACATCTTCTTAGTGCTAGTAGCTCCTGCACTGAGTAAAGGTGCTCTGTGTCCTAGAACACTGTGGTTTTTCATCCTGTTCCCCACTTTCACGGGTTCTTATTTCCTGTGTTTGTCTAATTTAAATTTCAAGCCCGTCAATGCTGGGACTGTCTTATTTCTATAAAGCAACACATACATTTATAACACTACATAAATAAATTAAATCATAAGAGATTCAATGTGCCTGCTGAACTTAACCCAGTCCTCAAAGTGTCTCTCTAAGTCGACCACCTTATTTTTCAACACATATTCCCACTGAGATTCTTCCTCCTCCACAAGCTAGCTCCTTAGAGATGGACAGATGGGAAAGGGTGGATTCAGTCACCTGTTGCACTGCTTCAGAAGTCTACACTGGAATAATGTAAAATGCCTACTCTACTCTGCTCCTCCACCACAGCTACTCCTCAGATGTGTCAAGTGGAAGAAAATTGGACTTGTACCCTTATTTGCTTCTTCATGATGTTTAAAGGCAACCTAAAAGGTTTTTGGGCAAAATATGTTTTTGCGATATTAGAAATTCAGGAAGTCTACACTGTAAGACTAACGTGATGGAGAAGTACAGAAACAACATAAGAGAGCAGACTGAATGCTAAGCAATTGAGGCCTTTTCTAGACTAAAATTTAATGTGTCATGTTAGTTAACATGTGCTAATACATTATGAAGTTCTAGTGGAGACAAACTACATTACCTTTAATAAGTACTAAACTGGTCAAGTTAAAATCTTTGGGGCAGGCACAGTGAGGTTTTACATCAACCAGTTTAACACATGTTAAAGGCAGCTTGTGCCTTGTCTACCCTAGAATTTTTCATCACATTTGTTAGCATATAAACCAACATGTGTGTTAACATTATACTCTAAATACTAGGCTAGATTAAGGCAGAGAGAGGATGAGATTTTTACTTCCACGGTTTAAAACCCATTTTTGGTCATACCTATTTAATTCAAATCCGTAAGGAACACTAGGTTAAAAGGATGTCTGCTAAAAATTCAACATACCACTCCTTTAGTTGAGAAGTGAAGAGAGCTCACAATAAACTCAAGTAATTAAGCAAGAATAAAAAATACTTTTTAAAAAAGCATTCAGGTCTTCACAAAAATTAAGCAGAAGAGGACACAGAATCAATCTAAAAAAAAATCCTTGGCCCATCAACCTTAAGCCAGGAAACAAAAGCAGGTCTAATAAAAAATTATTTTAAAGATATACCCAAATTGGCATTTCTAGACAAAGAAACAGAGGGCATTATAAAAGTATGAGCATATGAAAAGTATGGCTAGAAAATATACATTTTATAAATCTTTCATTCACCTAAATTTTAAAATTGGCCTGCATATAATTGTAAAGATCTCTGAATTGCAGAAAAAATTGATTATTTGCCCCCACCCCCATCCTCTTCTAAAACTGCCTCTGGCTGACTCCCACTTGGCTAGGCCCAGAGTGCACTTTGGGAAGAACGTAAATGGCAAACTCTGTATGTTCTCTCTGTCTCCAAAATGCAATATGGGAGCAAATGCCATTTGGTGCCATTTACAGGGAAACAGATTGAGTGCCAATTTTAATCTTCAGCTACAGTTCGACACACACTCCAAGAATGTTTAAGTGCAGATAAAATCAGCAACTTCTCCTTGATGGAAGACCATTTTATTTTTAAAAGTAACACATTTTAGCTATATGATTTGTAACAACCAATTTTTCTTGACAGAAAATGTCTGGTATTAAAGATGTTAATACACAACTCACTTTTTAAAAAGTTACCTAGCCTGAGCAGTTTCCTCCCTGGACCAATAATATCTAGTCATCCCTCCATTCACCACCTCATTTTGTATGTTTTCACATTATAGTTAAAAAAAGTTTACTCAGACTTTGAAAAATCAAGCCCAGGTATTCCCAATTAGTCTGCCATTACAATTACATACATGAATTATGTATTTAAAATACCAGTAGCAAGTGTATAATGTAAACAGTGTTTATGTGTGTATTGATAGATAACTACTAGTAATAGCTCAATACTGGAAATGATGTAATGCTCTCTTACATGTTTAATTTAAAAGATGAAGGAATTCTGTAAAAGTAAGGGTTGTATCAAAATTACCAAATTCAGTCAACTAGGAGAGTATCTTGCAATATTTTGTATTTTCAGTGCACTAAAGACCTGCAGCACACATATTAAACAGGAATTGAAGACAAAATTGCTCCCTGGTCCCAAGCTTTTCTAAAAGAAAATTCAAAGATCTGACAACATTTGTACCACTGTTGCTTATGTTAAGGTTTCTATTTTCTAAATGATACAAGGGGGGGAATTTATTTGGAGTATTCAGAAAATGCTGTCTAATATAAAGATATATGCAGTCAACTTTAAACTGTTTTGTACAGAAGAACGTAAACACTTTGGGCTATTCTAATCTCAGCATACAAGTACATAGCTGACCACTCAAATTCACTTCTAATTTAGTATCTGAGTTCTGTAATCACTGTGCACTAGAACTCACACTGAAGTCAATTTGAGTACCACATGCACAACAGCTGTAGAAATTAGGCCTTCAGATTTTCTGAAGAGTTTATTTTGAGCTGCATAACAATAACATTGTTAGCACACTATATTCAAAAGCACATCAACTACAGCAATTCTAAACATGTTTTCTGTAAGCAACGTAAATCCTCATCTTGGTTTTCTGCCTATGAACACGTCTGATTTGTACAAAGTCTAAAACCATCAGCTTTCAGTTAAACATGCATATTAATATTTCACAAGAATACAACATGCCTCATCATCCTCATGAGTATGATGGTGATGACACAGCCATCAAAACCTATCTGGCTGACATTTATCAATACAGATCCATGGACAGTGAAAACAGCTCTGATACAATCACTGTAAATGCTATTATACAGTCCCTAGAAATAAACAGAAAGTTCTTTATCACATCCCTAAAAGAAATCAGCTTCTTTTCCCAATTACTGTATATCCCTTACTTAAAGTAAATGTTTCAGGGACGATTACATCTGATAAACAGGGCATTGGATAACTGGGATGTCAAAGGGTGGGAGTGTTAAAAACATTCATACCAGGGTGACATAACCTAAATTGGGATAAAAGGAAGTCCTGGATTAAAGAAATCTAGATAAATGGGGGTTTACCTGCACTCTTTTTTAAAAAAAACCAACAAAACCAACCATCAAGCTGGATGAAATGGGACGGGTGTTGTTATTACCCACCTCTCCAGTTCCTGCCCCATCACCTTAAAGCCTCTCCCCAGAGACCCTGCCGCGACATACAGGGATCCCCAACTGTGTCAGCGGCGAGGGGGCCCCCGGAGACCCGCCTCCACACACGCGGCCCGCCCTGTTATTAGGCTCCCCCGAGCCTCCCTTTCGGCTCAGACTAACCCCAGGCTGCGGCGGGGGAGGGGGTTTCCTGGCCTTCTCCAAGCAGCTCGCTCGCTGCCCAGCCACACTTCCTGCCCCTTCCAGGCCGGGCCTTCTCCCCCTGGCCTGGGTCCTTCTCCCCCTGCCCCCTGCGGCTCCCGCTGCCAGGTGAGGGAAGGGCTCCCCCTATCTCCGCTACTGGGTCCCTCATCCCCGAGAGTCGCCGCCAGTTACCCTCCCCCCTGGCCGAGAGACTGGGACAGACCCTCCCCCAGCCCTGGGAGGGGTCGGCGGGCGCCCCGCACAGCGCCGGGGAAGAGGGGAGCTTCTGACCTCCTCGCTCTTCAGCACCTCCTTGAACTCCCGCTTGATCCTCTGCACCGCGATGTTGGCCATCTCCGCAGCGGGCACCCACTCGCCGCTGCCTCCGAGCCGGGCCCAGCGAGCTCCGCCGCTCCCGCTGGATAATTCCCGGCCCCACCAAAATGGCGCCCGCGCCGAGCATGCGCGCTGCGGCCCCCGGCGCCACTGCTCAGGCGGGGCCACCACCACCGGGCGTCTGTGCGGGCCCGGAGCGGAGCGGAGCGGCCGCTGGGCTAATGGGGGCGCGTTAGGTTCCACGGGCGTGGGTCGGGGAAGGGACTGCGAGAGGCCGGCCCTCCCCCGCTCTCGGAGGGAAGACTAAAACGCCCACTGCCGGCGCCGGGCCGGTCCTGAGGAGACACCGGCCTCCCTCTGCCGCCTGGCCTGCCCCTAGGCAGACACTGGTCGCCGGCGGGCCGCGTCACATGAGGAGCCGCTTTCAAAGAGCGCGGACTCCCCGCGGACGGAGCTTAGCTAGAGCGCGCTGGGGCTGTGGGGCGGGGCAGCCTCTCACAATCAGTGCCGGGATGGCCGCTGTGTTGTGATGAAATAGGTGTGTTAGCGCCCCCCCTCCACACACACACACACACACACCCTCCTCCGCTTCGCTGCCGTTTAGAGCTCGCTCGCCCAGGCTAGGGGGAAACGGGGGTTTCAGATCAGCCTGCTGGAAGAACATGCTGCCGAGCGCCCCCTCAGAGCCTGGCGGGGCCAAGCGGGCTTGAGGAGGCTAACCCGCCCCGCCCCTTGTAGCTGGAGCGCTGGCTGGGGAGGGAGGGCTCCAGGCTCCAGCGAGGAATGCTGGGGACGGGCCATTTAGCGCCCTGCTGCTCTCCGAACAGAGAGCGTGACTGTGACCCCCAGGGAGCCGGGTTGTTACTAGGCTCATTCCAAGGAGAGCTCAGGCAAGATGCCTGAGCTGTGGAGGAGGCTCTCTGGAGGAACGAGGAATTGTTTATGGGCCTGTCCGGGGAGGAGGAGGTCTGTAGGTTCCTCTACAACAAGAACCATGCCCTGAAAACCTGCCTGGCTTGCCTAAAGAGCCCTAAGAAAGGGGGCGTGGGGACTCTTAGCGCATGTTTTTGAGGGGAGCTGGTAAACCTAGAGGAACCTGTTTTTTGTTTACTTCTGTTGGTTTTGCTACAAGACTCCGGGAAAACCCAGTAATGCCTGTCCAGTCTGGTGGACCCTATGACTGTGGAACGAAGGGGTGGACTGTGATTATGCCACAAAGGGGATGGAGCAGGAGCTAAGGCAGTGACTACACCTTATGATAGAAAGGTAAGCTACTGCTATAATATCTAAATATGTAGGTAGGTCTGGAGAAGAGTCCCCTTAAGATTGTGAACTCAGGAGTGTTGTCCACGTGGGTATTGAAGTCTCCCAAGGAAATTAATGAGTTTCACAGAATAAGTTAGGCAGCGCAGCTCCTTCAGTAGTATAAGAAGCCATAGGGGAGATATGTCACTTCCTGGAATGATGCACAATGTGAATGTTGTACCCTGACAATTAGGGAATGATTCTCTAGTCTCACTGGCGCTACAGGGAATGGTTTCTGTTTCCAGCAGCAAGCACAATGTGTTAAGTACTCTACACCAAAAAAAAAAAAAAAAAAGGCAGAGTCCCTGTTGATGAAAGTGTGGGCAGCAAAATACAGCTGAATATAGCTCATTTTCTTTTTATGTGCACTCTTTCTCTGCGGCGTGACTGACGCATAGCATTGTGGTCTGTTTTCTTGGAGCTGTATTGCACCAAGTGCATTCTTAGATGCATCTGTTTGCAGAATCAGCTCTTTCTTAAGATCAAACAGCTTGCTTCTGACACAACAGATAAATTGTATTTTACAAAACAAGTTTTTAGTACCTTTGCAGGATGGATGAACTTGCAGTTAAAAGACACTGGCCTGATGGAAGATCTGGCTTGATTCCTTTTTGTCTCAGATTTCCTGTGTGATCTCGGGCACGTATCATCATGCCTCAGTTACCCATCTATAACATGAGGATGATAATGCTTCTCTACCTGACTAGGATCTTGTGAAGATAAATACATGAATGTTTGTGAGGTGCTAGAGTACTAAGGAGATAAGTGCCATAGAAAAGCCTATAAATAAACTAAATTAGCAGACTGATTTTAAATGCATCTGCCTTTTTCCACCAATCCACAGTAGTAAAAAGCTGCACTTTTAATCTTTAGACTTTGCTCTGTAGGGAGCAGAAAACATTAACTCCACAAGTTGCGTGAAGTCTTTTTGTGTGTCCGATTTGTGTGGTATGTATTTGTGTGTGCGATTGCCAGTACTTTCTGGGTGCTGGAAATCCAGTAATACCCATAATAATGTAAATGGCAGTGGATTTTGTCTGTTTTGTGTACGGAACTCTCATTTCTATCTGATCATGTAAGATTCCAATAATGTAAACAAACTAATCAAATTAATTCAAATTACTATAGCACCTTTTTGTAACACACTTCCATTTCCTCCACTCCTTATCCCCTATTTTTCTCCTCTTCCCCCATCTAGACATCTTTTACTCCTTCTCCTTCTCATCTTTACTACCGACTCATCTTATGCTTTTTCTATTGCCTCTCTCAGTTCTTCTTTCCCTGTTCACTTCTCCCTTTGGTGCAAGATAGAGAGGACTTGTGACTGATTCCTATCTAGTTTTACTTTATTGGTTGAAACCAGTGTGATGGAAACTGCGACAAGTATAAGCAAAAGGGGGAGAACAGGATTTAGCATTTTCACTTTTTCAAGAAAGAATATTGCCTTCCTGATAAGATAAATGCTTTAAATATTAAATATATGTCACACACCTCAGTATACTGTCACCAGTAAAGCCCCCAAACAAAAACGGGAACTAAATCCATCCTATTTTTGTTATACTAACAGCTTCACGTATACAAATGTACATAAGAATTTTTATTTTGCAGTGTGTAGCCAATACTGTTGTTTTTACTGTGTGAATAACTGAATTAAGTTATCTTTCATTAGTTTCTGTCTTCCACTGTTCTAGAAATCATACTAAAATAGAAAATCTATACAAATTAGTCCTATGAACTTATTTCTTATCTCTATACTAAAAATAACTTTCACAAGTAATACTTCAGAGTTCTTTATTGGTATCAGTAATCTTGTCGTCATCTTGTCCTTATAACAAACACCTTTTTTTTTCCAATAGCAATTTTCACACACTGGTCCAAAATCTGGCTGCATTTTCAGCTATATGAATTAATTGTAACTAATGGGTTGGAATGTGTAAGTCAGGAGAGAAATCAATGTTAAATGTATCAATTTTTAAAAGTTATTCTGGGAATGGGAGCTAAAAGTAGGGGAAGGAAAGAATAAAAAGGGTGAATTTAGTGGCATTCTGAAGGTTTGGTTGTATAAGGTTATTGTAGGAGGGGAATTTGTAGAATTAAATTATGGGTTTTCTGACTACCTGTTTTAATGTCTTGTCCTGCTCAATTTTCCCATTTTATTCTATTCAGATGAATGGAAATTTTGCTATTATGACTTCTTGGGGTTAATTTAGAATTATTCAAGTTCTTTCATGGGTTCAGAGGGGAAAAATGCCTTTTATACCAACTTTCCAGTGTGCAACTTTAGGCCCTGGTCCTACAAATGCTTATGCACATGCTTACCTTCAAATACATGCATAGTCCCATTGGAAGTAAAAGTTAAGCACATGCAAAAGTGTTTGCAGGATTGGGTTCTTAAGGGCTCAGTTTTGCAATAGGGTCTGCATGGATGTCCATCCACAAGTCAGTGGGAAGAGTGTGGGTTTAAGGGCTATCTACCTGTATTCCTTTGCAAGATTAGCTCTTAAAATGTTATTTCCAGTTTCTTAATCTCACTAAAAACAACGAGAATTCTGTAGCACTTTAAAGACTAACAAATTTAATTTCAGCAGGCATAAGCTTTCGTGAGCTTCAGCTCACTTCCTCAGATTCAGTTGGTAGAAATGATACAGCAAATAGGAATCATATATAGGAGGTAACATATGTATATCCAAGGGCATAGATAACAATAGGGTAGGTGGATAAAAGCCGGGTACTTGAGGCTTAATGACAACCATTGAGTACAGAGTTGTTGAAAACAGCTTAACATTTCTTATCTTCCTTCTGACACTTTGGGGATTAAGTGATAACTAAAGGTGATCTTCAAATAATTTATTTTTTAAAATCTGTTTACCCGCTTTTGCTTCTTTATGATGTGTAGTGAGACCTGAATTTCCTTCCTTCCTTCCTTGTTTTTTAGCTTAAAATATCAGGAATGTCAAGTCTGATCTTCCCTATTTTTGCTGGGGGACTTCTTGTGAAAGGGAGGGATGCCTCAGGAGATACATACTGTTACTAAAGTCTGTGACGTCAAAGGAAAAAGGGTTGAATCTGAAACAAAGACATAGAACAGGTCTAGACTACAAATTTTTGCCAGCGTAGCTGTGTTGTTCAGGGGGTATGATGAAATATGACTTGTCATTGACATGGCTATGCTGGCAATGAAAACATAGTTATACTTGTAAAACTGTGCTTTTGAAAGTATAATTTATGTCACTTTGGAGGGGAGCGGGAATAAACTATATTGGCAAAAGCATAGCTTGGCAGTAAAAGCTGCATCCACCCTACTTGATGATATAGGTATCAGGCGCTCCCAATGTAGACCTAGCCATGGTTTTGATTTTTGTATTGTTTGTCCCTGTGAGACATCCAGAGATGGAATAATATTACTGGCCACTGTAGGGCTTTTATACAGTATGGTATATTCATTTTATATTGTAATCATTTTATATCAAAAGTTATTTAAAACTACCTTTATTAAAAACAAATGATAAAACTCAAAATCTAGGATGTGCGCAGAATCACTAATCTCTTCTTTATAATCCTTATCCACTCCCTCTCTTTTTGCTATCCCTTATCTTCTCTTTTTTATATATATATTAAGCTCTTCAGGCCAGAGATTGCCTTCTTATTTGTGTGTAACACATATAGCACATTTTTGGGTACTGTAAAAATAGTAATTTACAATAACCATGCAGTCAAGTCTATCAAACAGAGTTCCTCCCATGGTATCTTCTATTTCAGATAAATCTTAATCAAGCTGTCAATTTTGGACATGATTCAAAGATGGAGAGTCAATAGAGCAGGGGTTCTCAACCTATTTACCATTGTGAGCTGCATCCAATACTATCTATATGGCCCTGAGGATGTCACAAGGGCTGCAGCTGTGTGTTGATTGGACTGCAAGTGGTCCATGGGCTGCAGGTTGAGAACCACTGCAACAGAGTGTTAGCTTTATCACAAAAATAACTGGTTGTACAAGTCTACCAAGTTTAAGCTGTAGTCTGAACTTTCCTGTTGTTCCTCCATAGATTGCAATGTCCTGGTTTGTGTACAAGTGTAACACTGCCCTCTACTGGATACAATACGTAATATGTGCCTGCTCACATAAAATAGATCCTTCTATTGAATGAGCTATAGTATCTATCTTGCAGGTAGCTTACAGCATTGCTACTAAGCAATCAGCTCTGAATTATGAGACAATTTAGAAAGAGTTACAGAGTCTTGCAGTCAGAGAACAAGCAAAAGAAAAAGGATTATTTGATTTTTCACTGCAGGGAGGTGCACCAAACACTACCAGCTACATTTATTCTAAATAGTGTGTCTTTCCTGTCCTTACTAGCTTATTTATATATATATTCATAAAAATATGTTTAGTGTACCAATTGAAAATGATGTGCCAAATTCATCTGGTGTAACTCAACTGACTGAGTTATATTCACACCCCTGAGCGACATAAGTTTTGCCAGTGTAAGGTACTGTAGACATAGCCTAAGTTTTTCTGTCTTGCCCTATTAATGATGTTGCATATGTCCCCTTTCCCTTCCCGGTACTGCTTCTGCACATCAGAAAAGCTAGCTCAGAGCAGTTGAGAGCAAGATGTGAAATTGAAGATGCTCAACATGTCACATGATTAGGCCCTAAATGATTTGCCAAATGTCACACACCAAGTCAGCTGCAGACCCAGGATTAGAAATAAGGAATATCTGGCTCCTTGCTTTGTGATTGATCCACTACATCAGATTGCTTCTCTATTTAAAAAAAAATAACTTTTTGCAGGGCTTAAATTCAGCCGGAGCTGTCTGGAACCGAGCTCTGGTAAATATTTTCAAACCCATTGGAGTTTTAATAGCATGTTGGGGAAAGAACGGGGGTGGGAGGGTATTCTGGGAAATACTCTATAAGAATTTAAGCCCTGACTTTTTGTATTTTCCAATTGCCCCAAAATGTACTATCTGCCTTTCAAAGCAAGTTAAGATATGGTCCCTGTTCATCAGGACACAATAAGTTAGGGTAATAAGGGGAGGGAAGGACAAGGATAAGAATTATAAGATGATATGGATATTTAGTCAAGCATATACGCATCTTAATGGTTTTGTTGTTGGTTTTTGTTTACCTTTCCTCTCCCTCATCCATCATAGGCAAAATAGCAGAAGTGACTTTTTAGGAGGGAGTGAAATGAAATGACAGAGGTGACTTAGCCAACAGGTTTGAAAGGCAGTATATGGGCATAAGGGACAACCTGAAAGAAGACACAAAGAGAAGGGACATCAAGGCTGAAATCAGCAGTGTGGGAGTGATGTGCAAAAGACCGCCAAGTCATAAATGTAGTTAGGGATTGTGCCATATTGTCCTTGAAGACTGGAAATTAGAATTTAATGTGCAGTGTAGTGGGTAGCCAGTGATGTGTGTCAATGAGGGGAGTGACACAATGGAAGAGAGATGGTTTTGGCTGCAGTATTTTGGATGGACTGGTTGGGGTTGAAGCTAGGATGCATTACAGAGCTGAGAATGTGGAGGTAGGACTGGAATGACAAAAGATGTTACAGTTCATAATTGAAGAGCATTGGTAGATCTGCATGGGAATCCAGTGTTTATTCCTTGAACTTAAAGGAGAGCCATATATATGTATATAAAAGACACTGTATGCAACAAATGTAAAGTTATAAGTACAAATAGTAATGAATAATATAGTATATGGATATTAATGTGCAGGTAGACATCACAGAACAGGAAGGATTCTCAAGTGAATTGAAGGAAAAGCCATCATATTCCAGTGGATCATACATTATCTAGTGTTGTGAAACCCATTATGGGATTCTATACTCTGTAATGCACAAAAGATCTGAATTAAGAATCTTGCAACAGTCCTCATGTAGAATTTAACTTAAAAAACCCACTTTTTAAAAAACTAGCCAAAAACTACGTTTTGCTCAGTCTAGTGATCTTTTAATCTATTTTAAATCTCAGAAGCACTTCCCACTATCATTTATTTTTTTAAATTACAGCTGGCATTTCTGAGCCTGTTTCTAGTGACAGCCATCTAGCTAAAAAGGCAGTATAATCTGTGATGCTAGGAACCAAATCCTCAGCTGGTGTAAATCTTTTGTAAGATCAAATAAATCTTTTAGGACTGTCTGCAATGTAAGTTTACAAAAATATGAAACAATGTGTATGTTGCTTTTTACAAGTTAGTAAAGTCATGGGCATTGTCACCCTTGTTAAGACTGGCTCATCCAGACAGTGACGGATGGAGGAATCTAAAAATAAGTTGTTGGTACACTATTTACATTATGTAAGTTAATAGTAGCCTAGAACATCTGTATTTTTTGGAAAATGGGACAGTCATGTATAAAAGCCTTCCATTGATCTTATTGTATTGGCTAAAACTGAGTAGTAATATATAGGACCAAATCATTAATTCTTTCTTGGGCAAAACTCTTGTTGAAGTTAATGGGAGCTTTTTTTTTCTTTTTTTTTTTTGTCTCAGAACAAACTAAAAACTGTTTCAAAAATTCAGAATTTGACTACAGAGGTTTGGGGTTTTTTGTGGGATTTTGTTGGGTTTTTTTGGGGGGGGAGAGTGGGGTTTTTTTGGTCTTAGTTTTGGATTTTTGTTCTAAATCTATATTAAGAAATAAATTTAGAATTCTGTGTATATATTTGTCTGTCACACATCTACTAGGTGCTACTTGCGCATGCAAACACAGTAAATGGCTTTACAGAAGAAATAGCAATATGTTGCTGTGTATTTTATTTAAAAATTTTGAATAGTGCTTGGCACTGGGGCAACTTAAATGAACTATAACAACTATTGTTTGTATCTGCTGTTGGGATTCACCCTTAAGAGCCTGAATTTTAGTGGAAGTGAATTCTATAGCTGAGGACCAAAGAATGCAAAAACATACAATCCATAAATCCTTTTGCAAGCTGAAAAAACAGGGAATGTCCTAGTGAGTAAGAAAGCAGAACATCTTATACAAAGTGGGAGTTATGCCAAATAAGCCTTATACGGCAAGTACAAAAATATTAAAATGAAGCCATTATTACTGGATACAGAAGAAACTTTTAGCATAAAGATATTATGTGATTGGCAGATTTAATCCATATGGGCAATATGACTTCTGAAATTTGTACAAATAGAAAAGAATTAACTGGAAAACCTACAGACAAAAATTACAATAGTAGTTTTTGATGTGACAAAAGCATTGATTAAAATGGTGTCCACCTCGTGGCCAGATATTTTACGTCAGGTATTAGCAGTGTTGAAAAAGGAACTAGACTCTGTGAGTTGTTTCAATTTCTCTGACCTTTTGAAGGTAAAATTTACAAATCCTCTGCATGAAATCTGCCTATCTCAAAGTTCTTTTCAAATATACTTTACTTATTTTTAGCCGTTGTCTGACCACTTTCTTCCCGAGTCCTTTGATTTATCACTGATTCTGTTCAAATATCTTATCCATATGTACTCACGGTATCCCTTGTACATCCTGAAGACTTCTACCATATCCCCTCTTAAACACCTTTCTCCAGTTAGAACAATCCTTGTTCTTACAGCATTGTTGCATAGGTTATCCTCCTAATCTCAGAATACTGAAAGAGGCATCAGAAGAGATTACTAATCCAATACAGAGATTTTTAAACGGTTACATGAAGAGAGGATAGGTACCAAGGAAAAACTGGAGATAAGCAAACATAATCCTAATCTTTGAGAAAAAGAATAGGGAGAAGGAAGGGACCGTGTCATCAGTGGCAGGTAAGATTCTAGGCATTAATTAGGGATAAAGATCACAAATAGGATTTATACATTTCAGTTTAAAACAATATTACAGATATGATGTTAAGATCAGGTCCTATCAATAAATATTAGCTCTATCAATAATGCTATGTTAACTGAGATCCTGATCAAGATTGAAAAAGCCTGACATTTTTTTTACTTTATTTTCAAATTTCTTGTAATTGTCATGCAAACAAATGATTGAAGACTTAAGTTATAGCTGGCTGTACAGTATGGTTACAATACTCTTTTTTCCTACCATTCAATATTTTCTGTTGAAAAAGGAAACACAACATTTTATTCATCAATAACATCAAATACTATGATCACACAGCAAAGCCAGCAGTAACTGGACTTCTGCTGATGTTTTGTTTACTCAGTTACTTGTATACTTGTAAGGCCTATTGTTTTAATTTAGATGTAATATATGGGCCAGTGGTGTTAACACAACCCACTGTTATCCAACATTAAACAGTGTTAAATAAGGTTGGGGTTTGGTATACAGAGACCTCAGCCTGCTTAGTGCCATGGCAAATACACCATTAAAAATACATTTATTAAAGATACAGAAAAGAAGGAAACACAGTTAAAGCATTTAAAATGTAAAATATTAGATAAGGATTTAATTTTAACAACATTTCTTGTTGTCTTTTCCTTTAGAGAGTTTTTAGAAGGAAAAAAATCCGTTTTTGGACAGACTTTTTAGATGGCATTAAAAAGGATACTGTCCTTTTGGGGAAAAGAAAGGAAGTTCTTTGAAATGGGCTGGATCTGTTGCTGTTGCTAAATTCTGAACCTGTTTTATCCCATGTGGTGGCTGGGATTCAGCCGGAGCACCTGTACAGGTGGTGATGTTATCTGGATCTCTCTTAGTCTGGGCAGGCCATCTCTCAGGATGATGAAGGCCCTGGTTACCAGGAGACAGTGGGGTGGCAGTCATGATGGTGTAGCTTACTTCAATAGCCAATTTTTCTCCTCAAAGTCTCTTTCTTTAAGAACCCATAAAGGGAATGGTGTGTGGAATAGTCCATCCTCTCATTATTTTGTCCACCAATTAGGCCTAGCTTCTAATACACCAATTTTGGTTTCCTACTTTCTGGTTCCACATTTTTCTGGTTTATCAAGCTTGAGTTTAACACAGTTTGAGTTTTATCAGTAGGCCTTTTTGTTGGGATTCATTCAGTTTTTCTGTCTCCCTTTCATACCTTTTCCCATCAACAACTGTTGTTACAGTTTGTGATATCATATGAACTTACACTCACTTTTTACAGTGAACTTGGCAATTACGGTAAAGTGGTAGGCCCAATTATTACAACAAGCCCATTATATTTACTGGACATCTCATGTTTTTTAGTTTATTTACTTCAGCTTAGTATGAGTGTTGGGGGGAGAAGGAAGGTCTGTCTTATGCAGTACAAAATGCTAGTTAATGATTGGGCAAATCCCTCAGATAGCTGTCTATTGTCTCCAGAGGGATGAAAAGAGTGGGTGATCATCTGTGGCTTCTCCATCCGCTTTCACTTCAGTGTTGCTAAACTCATGCATTTAGGGGTATACATTCTCATATGCTACACAAGCTTGTGAGGGGGGGACACAACTTGCTGGGACGGACATGTGAATTCTCCACTAGTTCTCAGTGGGTGTGGGAGTCTTTCTGTGTAATCAGAGACTGTATGCCTCTTCCTTTGGTTCCATTTATGAAAAGGGGCATCAAGCCATGAACTGCTGAGCCTATGTGATCCCCCCCAAAAGTGAGGCCCTAAAGTAGTTGCTTTCCTTGTATGTATCACTAACTGTACACATATTGGGGATTTAAGGGCAGTGCTCTGCTTGAAAATTATATCACTTTGTGCCCCTGGGATATGTAAATATTTTGAGCCAGATTCACTTGTCTGCACTTTGATGCAAAGCAGCTCCAGTGATGCAAATAAGCTATAAATCCAGTTTAATTGGTCAGCTATATTTATATTGGGATTGGGTCTGCTTTATAATATTGGAGTAATGCAAAGGATTTGGCCTTTTGAGAGGTCATATATAAAAATGTCACATGGTATGCCTGTTACTGGGCAGGTAAATATTCACAATCCTGGGTTTCAGATTATTGGTGTAGGCAGTTTTTGGCCATGTAAATACAATTGGGTGCTGTGTGTCACATTGGGGTAAATTAAAGATTTGGAGAGGGGATTTTTTACCCCAGTGTCGTTTAGTGCCTCTCACGGGATGGAAAATCCTGCTGTGTGTTTCAAATACATCCCCACTCACAGCCGAGTGCTCCCTGGTCTCACACCGGCCTGAGACACGAGTCCCCCACCCCAAATCTTGCATGGCCCCCTCTCCAGTGAAGAATGCTGAATCTGGCGTCACTGCATCCTGGCTTTGCCTGCTGCTGGGGACACCCATCTGCATGCATTGGGCAGTGCCAGGCGCCCCGCACCGCCCAGCGTTAGAGCAGAGAGAGGGAGGGAGGGAGAGAGGCCGGGAACGGGAAGCCTTTCCCTGAGCCGGCAGATCCGGGTCTCGTGGTCTAGACTGACGTGGTCAATCGAATCAAAACAGAAGGGGACGGTGGTTCCGCAGGGCTGGTTCCTGCTGGGGCTGAGCCGTTGCTGCCTCTGCCTGTCGAGCTCCAGCAGCCGGAGAGAAGGCGGCGGCGCCGGCAGCAGACGCGGCACCAGACTCCAGGGCCAGGTGAGTGTGTCTGCCTCTCCCTGCACCGTTTCTGCAGGTTTGGTCTGTTTCCACATTCATGGTGGAAAAAGGGGGAGGAGGCCGGGGCATGCAGGGAGGCTGCCTCTTGCAGCTGTGTTGCTGTGCAGAGCCAGATTCTGTCACGAAAGTTTCAGAGCCCTCCTTCCCCCGCAGCTCTTATTTACACTGAGATCTCTGAGACTGGAACAGCCTCCCAGGGGAAAGGGTGGAAGGCCAAACGCTGGAGACGCTTAAACTAGACTGGACAATAATAACCCAGCACTGACAATAACACTGCACTCATTCCAGGGCGGTGGGTTTGGTCGATCCAGTGGGGAATTTTTGAACTCTTCTTTAAATTTGATCTCTGCTTTAAAGCCTGTTAAAGTACAGAAAAATCTCTTCTCTTTCACAGGTATCATTAGATGTCAAGAAAAGATGCATTGCTAACTGTTTGAGAGATCTTTATTTTGATTTTAAAAAAAACAAACTAGTGAAACATCTGTACACTTTATATTTGGTAATGTAATTTAATTTTTTTACATGCAAGGTTGTTCATATCTCTCATGCAGTGCATGACATAGTCTGGGTTCAAATAACACTTTGCTAGCTAAATCAGTTTTGTATTCACTCTTTTGCAATGTAACTTGTGAAATTTTGGGTGACATTTTTTTTTTTTTTTTGAAAAAGTAGTTATTGATGGACAGACAGACAAACTACTGCATTGTGTAGGTATTACCTATTATGCCTTCTGAAAAAGCACACACTACTAAGTGTGAGGAATCAGACTATATTTTGCAAGCCATACTATTGGAAAAAAGATGCAGTGTTATATAACCAGTCAATTTGTTTGTGTGTGAGTTAGTTAGTTAGTTAGTACAGGTAGACTCTGTATTTGTCAAAGCTGAGCATTCTGCCTGTGCTTATAGCCAAGTTTTCAAAAGTGGTCTCAAATTTTAAGTGCCTCAGATTTTGGATGTCTAATTTGAGTTACCCAAAATTAGCAATCATTTTTTAAAATGTTTGCCTTAATGCTTAATGTAATCACTGATGAAGGGCCAGTCTTGCCAGGAGGAACAATAACTGGTGCATTGCCCTTTCTAAGAGCTCTTTGCCAGAATGGGGCCTTACTGACCTTTGGTCATTTCTATAAACAAGTGCTTCCCAAAAGCAGATCTCAATTCAAAGACCTCAATTTAAAAAAATCTAATTTCCATTCCTTGCTGCATACAGAGACAGGAAATAAATCCTAGATAATTTCACTGAATTCTCCATATTCTTGTAATCTGTCCAGACTCAAGAAATCTGCCTAATGATCATTACTGACAGTCAATTTAAAGTTTGACTTTGTGGTATAATCATGACAATGTTGATAATGTGGTCTGAATAGAGAAAACAATTGACAACAAAGAGAGTGTATATTCTAATGGTTAGAGATGAAGTCAATGAGTTACATCCTAATTGCCATTCCTTCCCTTGCCACTGACTTGGGCAAGTTAGTTAATGTTCTTTTTTTTTTTATTTTCTCCTTAAGCATTATATGGGAATAACAATTCTTGCCCACTTCAGAGGGTGTTGTGTGGATTAATTGATATTTCTGAAGAGATTTAAGATTTTTGTATAAAAGGTGCTATAGAATTGCAAAATAGTATTGCTTGTGCACTTCACAGATCCACTGGTCATTCTTTGGCCTTCCCTTGGATCATGAACCACAAGAGCTTACTACAGACTTGAAATTGCAATAGCAGCCACTGACTATAGTGTTTGTTGTTCTGTGGCCTAAGTGACTAAATTCTCCTATTCTTGATTCCTATAGAATCATTATTATATTTATTTCTATCTAGTTTCTTATACTGCACTGATCACCATAGTTATAAAGCATCCTTCCCATCCCCATCTTTTTCTCCCTTGAGTTCCCAGCACACAGCCCAGTAATTTGTGATACATGCTGGAACCAGTGTTTGACCTTGAATCTGAACAAAAATCAGCCTATGATAATTACTGATGGCATACTTCGTTATTAAAGATGTCAATATGAATGGCATTTTGAAGTGCAGTTTAGAATTTAGTCATCTTATAACTGGAGAGATAACGTCTCTTTTTATAAGATCGAGTTCTGACTTTGGAGAAAGTTAGCTTCTTTTTAACTTCTTGTTTGGCTGTTTCTCATTTCCTACTTTCATATATTTAGACTTGAGAAGTACTGATGTGTGGGTTTTATTTGCATAACTGACTTGTCATAAAGAAAAACACCTGATATTAATTCTGCCAGATATTTTAGGTACTAAACTGCCTCCTTAAGGGCCCATTCTTGCTCCTACTGAATTCCACTGCAGCAGAATTGGTTGCTTATTTTGTGCATCATTGAGAGTCTTGGTAGGGCCTCAAACCAGAATAGAAGAATTGGCATGACCTTATCTCTGAATGTGACTGAATTTGATAGGAAAAATTGGTATTTGCTTGGCAATACAAAAATCACATCATATAGCAAATGCAAAAAATATTTTGACAGATTATACATGGAGAAATTTATACCCCAAATATATCTTCACTCCACATTCTCAAGCAAATCAGAGCAAACTGAGTGTGATTTGCACATGCTTATCTCTCAAATGCATTGTTTAGTTTATCTATTTTGAACTTTGTAGTCCGCACATTCCATTTCTTAATAGTTTCTTGTTTTCTTTCAGGGACAGTTCTTGCATTCTAGCTGCTAATATAGGACCCAGTTTTGTAAGGTGCTGAGTGCCTCTTGGGAAGTCCTGAGTGCTTTCAACTTCCAAGTCAAATAGGAATTTAGGGTACTCAGTACCTTGCAGGATCAGGCCCATAAAGCCAACTCCTACAGTGCCTTTTCAGGTAAAATTACATTAACTTCAGCAGCATGGCTCCCTTCAACCTCTAGTGTCTAGGCTCCCTTTATTGGCAGCTGCCTCATGAAATTCCCCTAGAGGGGGGTTCTTCAGCATGTAAGGGATCCACTCGAGCTTATACAGCCTCATCTTATATTAACTCCATTTGATTGGACGGGGTGGGGGACAGGTGTATGTTTCCTGCCCTGGTCTTTTTTATCCCACCCCCATTCATTCATGGATCCTTGGCAGTACAGAGGGGGCCCCCTGGGACAGAAGAGAGTGGTGCTCTGGAGGTGCATGACCTTGCCTTTCATGCAAGTTAAGAGATCCTTGCACAGCTTCCCTCCAAATGTTGTTCTTGGGCAAGATGATTAGGCTATTGTAAATTTGCATGCATGTCAGTTTAACCAGTGGGCTGCACAGACTTCAGTTAAAGTAGCTATCTTATATTTTAAAGGTAATGGGACACATTTATATAACTCTGTTGAAGAGTTACACCAGGAATAAACTTGGCACTGAGTCTAATTCTTGGTTCTGGGGCTGCAACAAATGAACACTCATTAAAACTTCGTACTGTCTTGCATCAGAGTAAAGATAGTTTAATTCTTACTACAGATAACACAATTGTCCAGCACACTTAAGATCTTAAAAGAGAAAAATCCATGCTAGAAAAGAACAGAGCAGACATTTAAAGATATAGGGCCAATTTCTGACTTGGTATTAGTGGGTTTAACTCCATTAATTTCCACTAACTACTCTCAAAGGCAAGGCATCTGGTGACCTCACTGGTACAGACAGACTTTTTGGTGTATTCACAAAGTCAGTTTGTATATTTCCTATTGGTCTGTCATAAACGCTTTACTTTTAGTAGGACAGTATTTTTAGAAAACTTGTTGGAATATTTGATGTCAGCATTTCATATGTAGAAAGACTAGTTAGTAAAAGAACAGTCCAGTCGTATGAAGATGTAATATCCCTAAAAATAGCAGTTAGCTCTTTAAATAATAAACAAATAAAACATGAATCCTTGAACCTGCCAAGCCTTGCTCACATGAGTAGCCCTTATTTACCATGTAGTCCTATGGAAGTCCATTATAACCACTGTGCTCAGCACCTCGACAGTCAGGCAACCTATTTAGATACTTAAATAGGGAATTAAGCACCCACGTTCAAAGATTTTAGCTAAAGCTTTTATGATAGACCTATAGGAAGTATTAAAATGTTCTTATTCCTGGATAACACCATAGTGGCTTTGTTTGAGCCAGTGAGGTTGCTTCAAGAGATAATGGCAGTGCAACAAAATGTGGTCACAGGATAATAGTCTCCTACTTCTATACTGCTTAAATACTGAGGCAAAGCTGTGATGTGTATTTTCAAAGCAATTAATACTGATCCTATGCTAAAGTTATATTACAATGACTTATACCAAGTGATGCTATACATTTAAAAAGCTGTTTTCCGAAAGGTTCAAGGATTTATATTTTTACCTTTCATCAGTACAGATAATACTTGTCACTCATTGACAATCGCAATACAGAATATGACATCCATACTAGCCAGTTAGTCAGTTGAGTAGATGGGCATTGTTCTCTGATAAAAGCTAGGTTTTCTTTGAATTGAACATCAGCGAATAAATCAGATGTCAAGAAATCCTATTGATTAGTACAGAGTCCATGTGGTATAAGTATTGATGAAAGATAAAGGGAAGGGAGGGTGAGGGATATGAAACTGGACAGCCAGTCAGAAAGCATGACTGTTCATGAAAATAAAGCACAGTGCACCTTTTTAAAAGGAAAAACATTATTGATAAGCTAGGATTGGTTGGGTGGTTCTTGAATGCTAAGCACTTGACCAAACTCCCACTGAAGTCAAACTCCTCCACGTGTCTCTCTCACCCCTGTCCCTGACTCTAGAAGGGAATGAAAAGCAGATAGCAGCTCTGCCTCTTTGTTGTTGTACCTCTTCTAGTACAAATTAATTAATTAGCAGGACACAATTTTTGACTTTTAATGTTGGCCTCCCTGGCCTTCTGGAATGCCAGTCACAGCTTTTTCGATTTCAGACAGCACTGCTGCTGGTTCCTGTTGTATCCCTTCTCCTGCACCCCCTGAACAATCTGCTTGTCAATCTCGACATGTTTACAGTTGGTTTGGAGGTGTGCCTGCTCAGTCTCTTCTCCCTACAGGCCCAGGAAATCCAGTATCTCTTGTCTACTCCTGGCAGGAGCATTTCTGGCACATGTCAGCATGGTCAGCTGGGCAGTTGCAAAAAAGTGGAGAGCAGATAGAGATGTGCTTACCAAGTTAGACAACCAGGAAAAGGCATTTACAAGAGTTTTAAAGAGGGGCTTCTGGTCTACATGACCCTAGGCAGTGGAGCTAACAATTGTGACCAGAGCAGTCAGTATCAGGCATTCTGGGATTGTTAGGATTGATGGGAGTATTGCCATATCTACATTTGCGCTATGTGGATCTCCGTACATCAACCTTGGCTAACACTACTTGTAGAGGTGGTGTTACAATGTCAGCATAATGGGGCATTTATCTTGGTGGGAGACAAATTTAAACGTAGACACATGCATAACTAGGTCAATGCAAAGCAGGTTTTGTCAGCCTAACTTTGTATTGTAGACCAGACCTTACTCTTAAACCAACAGCTCTTGGTACCAGAATTCAGGTGCCTGAACAATAGATTACACAACCTGTTAAGGAGAACACAGGTTGTTGTTTTTTTTTTTCCCAGTAGTTAGCCTTTTAGGATAAATAACTAGTTTTTTATTATAAAACCTAAAAGTTAAATGTCAAAAATCATGGGCTGAGTTTGAAACAGCAAGGTTCACCCTATCCCCACCTTAGCCATGTGGAAGCTCAGCTGAGGCATGCAGGATGGGATGTCTGTTTCTGTTGCTGCTCCTGCTCTGCCATCCTGCCCCTGTGCAGACTTACAGGGAGACCCCTTTGTTCCTGTCTCCCATTTACCTGCTCCCGTGATCAGGTGCCAGCTCCAGTTTAATATGAGCCACTTTGTGTGGAGCCCAAGCCTGCCTGTAGTGTGTACCATAGCACTTCGGTGCCAGAATGAAATGGCACAGCATGGAAGTGCATCCAGTGTAGGTGCAACAGTGCTACCAGCATGGATCCCAAGTTCTGTCCCTGCAATTGTGCCATCTAGGTGTATTGCGTTAGAAACAGTAATGAATCATGCACACAGCACTTGTGGCTTTGATCTTAAAAGACTGGTAGTAGTAGCTGGGGGACTGAGGACAGGAATACTGGAGGAACTAATGGGTAGTCCGGAGAGTGGAGAAACTAACCAAAAGTCAGAAAGTAGGGAAACCCACCTTGGTATTGGATCCTGTAGTCACTACTTAGGCAGAAGCTCCCATTAAATCCCATGGGAGTTCTTGTTCAAATGACGACTGTTAATTCTGCAGCCTCACGTTTGTTCTCTGAGCCAATCAGAACAGAATAGGTCAATAACTTTACAGTGAACAGCTCACTGTACTGCTTCAACATCTGTTAGGCAAAATGATTAAATCTCTTAGTCGTTTGGTATAATAGAAATAAATGTGTTGTCCCTAAAACACTGTCAGTCTCCTACTTTAGAAATAAATGGTGAAGTGAAGCAGTAGAAGGGTATTATCCTTGCACAATGTTCTAGTCAATTGACATCTTTCATTAATTAGCTTTTATATCAAGAGAGATTTCTTACAGAATAATTCATCTTTTTAACAGAAGGATGACCAGCTGCTGACAGTTGGATTTTGCCGATGACTCTATATCAAATACTATAAAATGGGCTTTAAAACATCTAGATTTCTTTCTGTCTTATGACTGGATTTGGGTAATTTGAGACTTTTCAACTATTTCGACCACAAGAAATAAGCCACTTACATAAGAATAAGTAAATAAATTTAAAATATAAGGGGTTCTTATTTAGCTTCCTCTGTGAATTCAGTGCTGATGAAAATGCCAGACTGTTAGTTTTGGAGACTGAAATCTTCTCTCTCTCCACAGAATGCCAGTTAGGAATACCAATTAGTGGTAACTGGAACAATGGTTTTTATATGTAGACACTTGTCCTCTGGAGACTGGACTAAGACCTTGTCTATATACAAACTTGTACCAGTTTAGTTATACTGGTAAAAACTCCTGTGTGGACACCCTTTTTTTTAGTTTGAGTGGTTTATTTAAATTTACTTTAAATCTGTTCCTACCAATTTACACTAAACAGAAATAAGCCCTGCTTAAACCAAAATATGTGTCCACACAGTCTTCTGGCATTGGTCTTAAATAACACCTTGAGTTAAACTGATGTTAAATTTGAGTTAAACTTGGCATGTAGACAAGCCTTAAGACTGCCCCTCATGTTGTATAAGATGCCAGACAGCCAGCAAAGGGAAGTGCTTTCAATTGCTACCATCTTGGGACAACATTCTGCCCCCACTGAAATCAATGTGAATTTTGCAAATACTGCAGTGGGAGGAGGGTTGTGATACTCAATAGGACATGAGCTGCTGATCCATCATAGAGGTGGAAAGCTCCATATCTCATTAATTTTCTGAGGCAACCTTGTACCACCCATTATTTTAAAGTCTATTTTGTAATACTGTATTGTCTTTCACACCCTTTGTGTCATCTTGTTTTTTCCTGCTCTTCTGCTTGGGATTCTCCTCCCATTCCTTTTGGCCTTGTTCATAGTGTGGACTTTCTGAAATTCTTCCATCACTGCCTTGGTGCAGGGTTGTTGTAGACTGGTTTCCCTCCATGTGCTGCTCAGAGCAGATCTAGATGACATGATGGTAAAAATCCTAGTGGCCTAACACCATTGCTAGAATAATTCCACCATTGCTAGAATAACTGGAGATGCACTGGTGTGACAGCAATCATGGGAGAGCATCAGAAAATCCTTAGTGTAGTTACAGCTTCTGTGCTCAGAACTTCCTTCACCATTCAGTATTCCTCCTCCTCCATCTGTCCTTTCTTAGGACCCCTTCCTTAGCCAATACGTGTCCCTGAGTATCTCCAGTGCTCCCTCAGAGGCTGTATTAGCTCTTCTTAACTTCTTTGTTTTTGTTTCTATTCTTATTTCTTCTTTTTAAATAGTTATTTAAAATAAATTTGGTTCTTGTGAGAGATGCCAGATGGATAATTCTGGAAAATTAAGTTCTAATTTACTTACAGATAAAGGGCTTCACAGACTGTGGCAGAAATGCAAGCATCCTCTTCAGTGATCCTCTAGTATGTCTCAAGCCTAACATAGATGGGAGAATAGTACACTCTACAGGCTTATTGTGACCTTGGCCTCTTTGATCAGTGTTTATGGTGTGTGTTTAAGTAGACTTTTCTATGAAGAAATGAACTGGCACAGTTTAATTTGCATTGTAAAGTTCAACTGGGATCTGCTTAATTACCCTGAGTAAAGTTTCAATGCAAAAATAAACTCACCAACTCATCAGACTGCAGAAGG
This sequence comes from Emydura macquarii macquarii, assembly GCF_026122565.2. Taxonomy (NCBI): domain Eukaryota; kingdom Metazoa; phylum Chordata; order Testudines; family Chelidae; genus Emydura; species Emydura macquarii. The sequence goes on from NW_027133265.1 coordinate 6,989,342, forward strand.
AACTCCAGGGGGACATGTATAGCTGCTTTCAAGTACAGAAACAGCTTTTTTCCCCTTGGAATAATGAAGAAAGGGAAGGGGGAGAATTATTTTAAACTATAGAAGTGTTGCTATGGCTGAGAGTACCCACTGGGTCCTGTAGTCACCACATAAATCATTCGTGGGTTGTTTTTTTTTTTCAGTAGAAAACAAAGCTAAGTGGCTAATCTGAATCTGAGAGGAGCAGAGGAAGAAAAACAGCAGGAGCCACATGTGAGCCGTGGCAACACTCTTGATGGATTCACTTTTACATTTGACAGCAGGGCTGCTGCTCTTCCTTTGTAGCCCGGTCAGCGAATTGGTTTTCTTTTGCCCTGAAAACTCAGCCAGGAGATCCTTCATGTCACTGGCTGAATTTCCAATAAAGAGTGAAACTGCACAGATAATGGGCCATGTGAGGAATGACTGTGAATAATAGTATTGCCAACCCCAACAGTTCAAAAATCATGATTCAGACTCCAAAAATTCATGAGATTGGCTTAAAAATCATGAGATTCTTAAAAAAGATTAAATCAGGATTTTTTTTTAGTCCTTCTGGTTTTTTATCTCCCCCGACCTACTCCAGGGTAGGTGTGACTATGCCGACTCTTGCTTGTTTATTGAAAGGAAGAGGATTTTGGCTCCTGCTGCAGGAGCTCTCACAATAATGCAAAGAGCTCTTATCTTTATGCTGTTATAGAGCAGGGCCTGCAGGTACCTCTTGCACTCCCGGGCCATGGCAGTCACCTGTTCCCATAGCTACCAAAGTTTGTGCATCTCCATGCAGGACTTTTTGCACCAGTGTGAAAAAGTCACTAATTTCACCTAAATGGTCTCCTGCCACTATCTGTTGGGGGGGACAACAACCACACGAAGAACTTGCTCACTGATGACTAACATCACGCATGGAGCTGCAAAAAACTTTACTTCTCCCCCTGAAAAGTCAGTGAATGTCCCAGATCTTTTGTGGCCCAATTATTGCCTTAGATCCTGCTGCTTTTCTGCAGGAAACCTTCACTCAGGATTGGGAGATGCAGAGGAAGATAATGGAATCTTAACTCTGCCTTGCTTCTGGTCAGAAGCAGCAGCGCCCAGGGCAGGAAGAAAAACCCTGGGGAAATGAGAAGGTGGTGCTGGTGGAAGCTGAGTAATGAGGGCTGCACTGGTCTAAGCAGCTGCCAGAGGAGGCAATGTACAGCCATGGCAGAGGAGGTCTATCAAAGTGGTTCCCCAAAACAATGTGCATCCCAGGACAATGGGGAGAGGTGGGGGATGGAAGCCTGAACCAGGACAGTGGGGAGAGGTGGGAAGGGGTAGCGAAGCTTAGCTGCCAGTGGGAGCCCTGCCACGCAGGGCTGAAAAAAAAATCCTGAGATTTGCGTGTTCTATAGTAAGATCATGAGTGAAGCTTAATGTTAGTTAGAAATCGCGTCTCTTGTGATAAATCTGTGAGAGTTAGCATGTCTGGAATAGTGCGTTGGAAACCTGTGACTCTTTGTAGGGCATTAAGTTCTGCTTCACTGAAATCAGTGGGAGTTCTATCACTTGCTTCAAGTGATCTTGTTCAAGCTGTAAGTGGGGAAGAGATGCTGGGAGAGAAAATTGCATTCCAGTAGAACGGGAGGTAAAAAATACCATGGGGAAAAATGCACAGTGCTGCAATGTCTGAGTTTTAAATATTGCAGGGGAATATTTGCTTAAACAGTTTGTCCTAGAATATAAAGGGGAACAAATCATGGAAATGTTTTTATTCATTCTATAAAAGCTTCTTTTTACAAGACCTAAATTTTGGACCAAATTTAATCCAAGAATGTCCCTTTGTAAAGGAGTTTGGCACTTAGACCAGCCCTGAAGTCTTTATAACCTGTTCTGGTGCTCGAACCATCCCTGGCAACTCCTGAATAAAGAGGGGCATGCCATTTCCCCTTGGTTCCAGTGCCAAGGCATGACTCTGCCTCTACATTCTGGATCATATTTCTAAAAGGTATTGTGGATTATGATTTGTCTCTTGTGATATAATATTGAACCCCTCTACTGCCTTAGGGATATGTATTCTCTAGCTCCATTCAGCTATGCCTTTTTCCCCCCAAATTTCTCCTATTTATCTTTTCTTTCTACCTTATTTGTACATGCCTTCTTTTTGTGATGTTTCATGCCTACTCCTTTCTATCCTCTGATTCTCCTTTTGTTACCTTGCCCTCTTCCCTTTGTCCCATTGTCTGATCCTGGACTTATCTTGTCATTCCTTTCTTTCTTTGCTTACCTTTTTTTTTTTAATGTGTATGTTGTGTCTCTGATACTGCTGCGCTCTTTGACAATTAATCTGTTGGTAGGAAATTTACACGCTTTGTGATACTCCAGAGAATAGTGATTCAAAGGCCAGGATTCTCATTAAGGTTGTTGCAGGTGAAGTCACCCAGTGGTGGTACAACACTCTCATCTGATTTCTTTATTCATTTTTTTAAAAAATGTGGCTTACAAATGCTACTTAGAAAAAGAGAAACTTAAAATGAATTAATTAATCATTGTTTAAACTACTAATTATGCCCTACCTCAACCGGAAGTTATGTACAGGAAACACTTAGTGAAATTCTATGGCTTGGATTATGCAGGAGGTCAGACTAGATAATCATCATGTTCCCTTGTAGCCTCAATTTCCATGAAACTTATGAACATGTAGTATTTTTGACATTTCTGCACTGTTATGAGTGATGTAAGAAGGGAGGGGAGAAGATGGAGACTTCCAAATATATTAGACTTGTGAAGACATTCATCTTTTTGCTGATGTTTCTAACTTAGTTTTGTCATGTGATTTTTTTCTAGAAAATATTTATGTTCAGAGGTACACTTTACACAAGACCCTCATCTAGCAGTGAAATCTTAATACTGAATTTATGTTATCAATTTAATTTATTTGGCAATAGCCACGATGTTACCAAAACATCATTATGACTTCACTGCCATAATCTCAGTAGATTGACTTAATTGAACAGAAATGTAGGCCATGTTTCAGCAAAGCACATAAGCTTGTGCTCAATTTTAGATCCCCTTGATTTCAGTGGAACTTAAAGCCAGGCACACACACAAATATTTTGCTGAATTGGACTATTAACGAGTACCTGATGGGGCGGGAAGGTGAGATGTGCAATCTATTTTTACTCTGGAAAGTGTGCACTTAATGTGTCATTTTTTTCCTTCTTGTAGTGGAATAGAAGTTTTAAATGATGTGACACATACAGAATTTTTTAACTATTGTGTCCAGTAAAGAGCATACTTCTTAGAGTAACTTCATGTCAAGAGGGTGAAATTGTGGCTCCAATGAAGACAATGGGAGTTTTTCCATTGACCTCAATGGAACCAGGATTTCACCCCCATAATTCAGTCTTGGTATTGTGATCACAGTCAGTCCCTCCATCTGGTAGTTTCTCCAGGCTATAACTCAAGTTGCTAGGCAGACCGACACATGTGCTACTTCCACAGTGGGAAGGGAAAGTACGGAAGGTGAATGGTCAGATTACTTGAAGGAAATGATATTTAGGATTTGTAAGATGCTGGGAAGAGAATGTTTGCAGGAAGAGTTGTGTGCCTAAAGGGAAGATCAAGACGTGAAGACGGGTTGTGTGCTGGTGGGGAGGGGAGAGGAAGACATGCTGTTTTTGGGGAGAAGGATTTCCTGGGAGATCACAGAGGAATGGGGAACTTGGCTGATACACTCGACTTGATTCCGAGGACATCCCAGGACAAAACTAAATTCTCAGAATGTTGATATTTCACACACAACTTGTCATTTTAGCCCTTAAGCAGTTTTCAAAAGAGCCAAAACAGCTATAACAAATTGTTTACTTTTGTCTTTAAATGACTTCATTTCTACAGTGTTTTTTATTGAAGCTGACATTTAAAAGCAAAATTAATTAAATGATTTGTTTTGCATTTTGACAGGTGATTTTAGATACTGCTGCTATATCAAACAAAATAGCAAGGAGAGGATCAGGAGGGCAATCTTCAATCTTCCTATAAAATTCCACAGCATCTGTGTATAAAGACAAGACACAGTGATCTAATATTAACACTAATGACAACAAATTTCAATAGTGCCAAAAAGATTTAAAGCACTGTGGAAAATCTCCAGCATTTCTCTGCTAAGTATGATGGTGTAAAGGTCCACGGATGTAGAGCCCAGGATTTCAGGACCCTGGGCGACCAGTGCCCCCACATCGGCACTAGGGAGCCAGATGAAGTAGCATCTAACAGTTACTAGAGGGTTAGACATTGCAGGAAGTACTACCAGAAGAGGCCAGAGCTACAGAGCTCTGCAGCTGCCTGATTGGTCCACACCAACTATTGAAACCAGGAAGTTGCCCCAGGGAGCCATCTGAGCAACAACACAGGCTCCAGCTTGTTACTGCTGCAGACCTTGTCTCTTGCCCCATTTTGCTCTTGACTCCTGCCTTTGACCCAAGCCCAGATTCACCTTGGTACCTGTTTCCTGACTCAACTTGGTAACTAGTCTCGACTCCTGCCTTTCAGGCCCTGCCCAACGGACATTACTGGTCCCACTGCCTATACTCCAGTTATTACCAGTGCACTGTGTCTAGAGCTACATCAACCCCCAAGAACTTTTAGCCAGAAAAGTAGCAGTAAAATAGCAACACTCATTGACAGGCAACAGAACGGTTCGCTGTGCTGGAAATATTAATCTAGTGTTATACGCTGGTCTAAAGGATATCAGATCACATCTTGACTCCCTGTAGTGGCAGGCACTAAGAAAGAGAAGAGCCTGTCACTTACTCAAAGTTAGTGGAGTTACTTCTGTAGCTCAGGCGGTCCAGGTTTATGGCTTTTGGTGCGGGAGGTGCAGGGTTTGATCCACTCTAATATCTGTACGGTCTGTATAGGTATATGTGTAACCACTGTGTATTCTGTCCACAACTGATGTTTCTTTGAAAACCTGAATTTTAAGATTTTTTTTAAATTGTATTTTCTTCCCAAGTAAATACGTGCATGCTGACCTTTTACTATTAGTACTAATCACTGGAATCCTGGAGCCACACCTGAGAGCTTCTAGCATATGGAGAATGTACAGAACTTCCTGCTTGCTTTGGCACAGGAAGAAGTTCATTCTTGTAACAAGCAAGATGATTTTTGGAAAACAGAAACAGTATATTTAGTGCCCGCCAGCTGCACACTGTTTACTCAGGAGAGGTGTTGCTGAGCTGGCAAATAATATATAGTCATTGCTGAAACTAGGAAGTAATTTAAGGAAGACAAGACTCCATAGGCAGAGAGAAACAATCAACTTATTTTCATACAGATTGTTTTATTGATAATGAGATGTATAAAGTATAATACACAGCTGCAGGGCTGTTATTGGGTGAGATAATGAGAGATAATCCATTCATAACAATTAATGTGAAACCTGAGAATGCTAATTGTTAAATTATAAAAAACTAGAAATATGGTCCAATATATTATTTCTTTCTAAAATTTCAGATAGCTGCGGTTTTTCATGTCTGACTAAAATAATTGAAGATCTCCATTTTGCCCTGAGGACTATAACAATCTCAGCTCTGACAGCAATACTTTTCAATTTCAGTAGTGATTATTTTATGATTGTTTATAAAGTCCTGCCTACACTGCAAAACTGTAATGTTAAAGGATTGTGTTACATGGTTCGTAGCACAGTTTAGTCCCATCTGCACATGCACTTGTGTATATGTGTATAGTATATTAGAACAAGACCCTGCAACGCAGTAACATTTGCTGTGTAGAAAGGCCCTTAAACTGTGCAATCACGTTGTTCTGCTAAACGTTGTAGACACTGCTAGGTCCTCTCTATCCTAAGGTTTGAAACAGTATTATTCTCTTTCTAGCAAGCAACACTTTAAATGGTTTTTATTAATCCAGTTTGAACTCTGGATTTGATGTCTCTTAAACTGGGTTGCAAAAAAGAAAAGATTGGTTTCTGTGTCCCTTTTTCTGCTTTTTGATAAACTACTTTTTTTAAAAAAACTTTTCAGTCCTCTCTAAATATGCTTGTTTTTACCTTAGAAATATCAGTCAGTCACTGATTCTGCTGGAGTATTTGTTGGAAGTCTACAATTTGTATACTGTCTCAGCTCTTCATTAAAGTAGTGGGGGATGTCAGATCTTTAACAAACATATATTTTTTTCCAATTGCTTATAGGGTGTTTGAGCTAAATAGTGGGTAACAATAACAAGGAAAAACAAAGAATTTAAACAGAATAAAAATAACTCTCCTGTCAATTAACAAATTTCTATTTACTTGATATCTCTGATATCATAATTCTTCTATTTTGTAAGTTGTGCAAAGAGTAATCTAGGAAAATCAAAGAAGACAAAGAGTTTGATTTATAATGGTGCAAAGCAGATGGGGAAGCATGCAGGTGGAAAACCCTTTTTGGAGAGGAAAAAAATACAGGCCACCTTTATAAATCATAAAGAAGCAAAAAAGGGCACAACTCTTTTCCCTCTCATTCCTTTGCAGATCATGTATAAAGAAGCTGTATTTACAAAAGGCAGAGTTGCTATGAGTCATAGTGGAGAGGAATATATGACAGAACTGGGTAAGGATGGGTGGGAATTTACGTAAGCTAAAGCCAATTCTGATTAGTGTAAGGTAAACAAAAAATACATTGGGCAATTCTGTAACAGGGTTTTGATACCAAGTATGAACATAAGAACGGTCATACCAAGACAAGCCAATGGTTCACAATGACTCCAATATCTCTTTCTTGAGTGGTAATAGCTAATTTAGACCCCATCATTTTATATGTATAAGTATATATGACCTAAGAACACACATTGGTGCCAGGAGATACTTTTGGATTATACACTCCCATGAGTCTAGCTGGTAGAGACTGCTGAGCAGATGTGCTGATTCAGCACATCCTCTGGCTACCCTTATTAAATGGCTGTCAACTTGCAGACTAACACTACTCATAACAAATTAGCAATGATGTTTTGACCACAAGTGTTCGGCAGAACTAATCTGAAGATTTTTACATTGTGTTAGTAGAGAGAGAAAGCAATCTCTGATCTGACTGCAGGAATGGAAACTATAAGCAATCTGTTACCCATTTTTGCATTAATTAAACCAGTGGTTCTCAACCAGCAGTACACCTACCCCTGGGGGTCCATGGAGGTCTTTCAGAAGGTACATTAACTAATCTAGATATTTGCCTAATTTTACAACTGTCTACATTAAAAGCACTAGTGAAGACAGTACAAGCTAAAATTTCATACAGACAATGACTTGTTTATCCTGCTCTATATACTATACACTGAAATGTAAGTACAGTATTTATATTCCAGATGATTTATTTTATAATTATATGGTAAAAATGAGAAAGTAAGCAATTTTTCAGTAATAGTGAGCTGACACACTTTTGTATTTTTTTTGTCTGATTGTGTAAGCAAGTAGTTTTTAAGTGAGATGAAACTTTACTGTACCCCTTCAGGAATCTGATTTGTCTTGTGTACCCCTAATCTGGAAAGGTTGATAGCCACTGAATTAAACCATTGAGAAGACTATTGATAAATGATAAAAATACACTTGTAGAACCACTGGAGTGTATGTTGAGAATTGGTTTTAGCAAGTGAATAAACTAGAACGGATTCCGCACTGTTTGTATTATAATATCTTTAAACTCTGTTTCAGCATCACTAACTGAATGACCTTCTTTGATCTAAAATTAGCATGTGAGGCTCCTTTCTTAAAATAGCTCCAACTACATCCTTCACCCTCCCTCTGCCTGCTTCCATAAGATGGAAAAGCTCATTGTGTATCCATATAGTAAATGAGTTACAGGGTTTTAATTTTTATTCCTTGAACAAACAAGAATGAAGATCTAGGGGAGAATTTTATAAGTATCTAATAAGAGGCTTAAGAGTACAAGTCCCACTGATTTTTCAAGAGGAATTGTGCTCCTAAATCTCTTAGGTGTTTTATAAAATCTCCCCTTTAATGAATTATTTCAGTGGTATGACAGTATTGAAATTTGTCTAGTTCTAACTTGAATCAAATTGTTCTCAAACCTATTCTGGAACTCTTATGCATGCCATCTCCATTTCTGGAGCACCTACATGTGGCATGACCTTTTATAGAATGCAGAGTGTTGCTTGACAATTTTCTGAAACAAACCCTTGTTTATGACTGACTTCTGACACTACTGAATTTAACAAAGAGAGTTTCTTTAACATACTTAGCTATTACAGCAGTATAAGGTTTTCAGATAACATAGTGATGGGCATAGGATAAGAACCTGGATGGAGATGGAAAGTATTCTGTTTTTGCTTTTCAGTTCAGATGTGGAAATAGACTTCTTTGTCTTAATCATCTATGTAACTCTTTTTTGCCCCATATTTCTGCCCCAGTCTCCTCCAGTAGGCGTTGTGGAAACTCAGCACTTTTCAGGTTGACCATTTATTTTTGCATGGAACTCCCAGTGATGTAGTGGAATGAGGATAGAACACGCAATAAATAGAAATGCTGCAGTTAACAGACCCACTGTGCAGATGAGAGAGCAGAATTTATCTTTGTAGTTTTGTCTGTTAAGGGGGTCTTTTATAATGTTTTGTAGGAAATCCAGATTGCACACAAAACTTAGTAAATATTATTTGGACCTCTGAGTAAGTGCTTACCGGACACCACTTAAAAAAGAAAAAAAAAAACCCAACACCTACTACTCGACTTTTTTATTAAAGTAACCAAACCTACCAGTTTTCTTCATTCATTCTGCCACAAGAAATAATTGGATTATATTTTGTTTTGTTTTTCCCCTTGGACTAAATGAATTGAAATTAGATGCATAAGTCTGTAAAATAAAGTAAATTGAAAAAGACTTGATTGTTCTTTTTATTATTGTTCTTTCTAGGTATTCCCAGTCAAGTTTAGGTTTCTCTGGATAATCATGGCAGAAGGAGGATTTGATCCCTGTGAATGTATTTGCTCGCATGAACATGCAATGAGAAGGCTGATCAATCTGGTGAGACTAACATGATGACCCTGCTTTTTTCCAGAGCTGACTGCAGCATTTTATAATCGCAGTTAAACAGGCTGCTGTCTCTACATGTTCTACTGTGTGTGCATTTCAAATTACATCTTTGGGATTTTTAGCATGGTTTTAATTTATATATTTACAAATCACAGATGAAGGTGATATCTTTCTGTTTAAGATATTTAGCAGGGTTGCAACAGTACACTATATACTATATCTGCATAGCTACCTTCTGTACCTGTTGACCTGTGTCAGGCTGTATAAAACCTAAGGCCCCAATCCTGCAATCAATAGGACGACACACACACACAGTTTCTCACATGCACAAGCATTTGTAGGATTAAAGTCTAAATTTGGAAGACTGAGACATTTTTAAAATAAAAGTGTATTATAGTTAAGAGGCAGAAACTAGAAACTGTGCATTTCCCAGCTCTGCCTCTGACCTGCTGAGTAACCTTGGGCAAGTTGCTTTGCCTCTCAATGATTTACTTTCTGATCTGTAAAATGGGAATAATTATTCTTCACCCCACATTTATAATGTACTTGAAGATCTGTGGAAGAAAAATATTACATAAGTATTTGTTCTAAATATTGACAACTGTGCCCAGTTAGGAAAATACGATTACAAGTTTAAATATAATTTGGCTATTTTAAATATTTTAAGATTACACTTACGTGACTTTTGAAGGTTCTTTTTATTTCAATTCCTGTCTTAGGGCTGGAATTAATACCTCTTTGATATATTGAGCACTCTCAACTGCTATTGAAGCCAATGGGAGTGGAGTGCACTTGGCACCTTGCAGGATCAGACCCTTTCTCCAGTGCTGTACTTCCAATATTTTAACAAGGGCCCACGGCAAATATTTTCCCCTTACACTGTGACTAATTCTGTGTCCCAGGGGCTAGGAATGAGGAATCTATTAATTTGTTTTCCCATTTAAACAAAATCACTTTATCCTACCCACAACCAAGAAAGGAGGCAACAAGCTTATATTAAACTGCATTTTGAAAGGAGCCTTTATACCTTAGACTTTGTTCCTGAAAGTATACTGAGTCTATTGGTGGTTTGCTCAGTAATCAGTTTCTGAAGGGAGAGTGGAGGATGGGATGAAGATTTTATAAGGAGGAAACGGTGGCCTTATCTGGTAAAATACATGTTTGGTGCAATCTGGTCCATTTTAAAAAGCAAAATGTTTGCTCTTAAATATTTGTAAGTCATCCGTGGCACAGTTAGCTCAGCAATATCCAGAAAGAATATGAGTCAGAGGCCGGGAAATCACTTCCAAATGACCAGGGGCAGAATTTCAGCAGGACACTCGCTCTAGCCCCAAGAATCCCATCCAGCATATCGCTTCAGTTAGAGCCTTTTTTATGAGTTCTTCTTCTATGGCCCAGTCCTGCACAATTGAAATAAATGGAAATTTTGCCAATAGCTTCAAAATGCCCAGGAGCAGGCTCTAGGACAGTGATTCTCAATCTATTTACCACTGTGGGCCACATATGCAGCTCTCTACGTGTTATGTGGGCTGCATCCACCCATATTACCCGTATGGCCCTGAGGATGTCACATGGGCCACAGCTTCATGCTGATTGGGCTGCAGGTTCAGAACCACTGCTCTAGGGACTAATTTTTCAGAAGTGCTGAGCACTCTCAGCTTTTCTGGAGTTCTGGGTGCCTAATGCCTCTGAAAATCAGATCCTCAGCACCTACTTTTATACAGTTCTGAGCTGCTTCAACTAATTGAAGCCAGTGGGAACCAAGGGCACTTAGCATTTTACAGGAGACATTCAGAATCTTGTAGGGTTGGACCCTCAGTGTGAAACCTTTTTATTATGGAAAGGTATCCAAATTCACAGAGCTATTGGTGTTTTTTCTGTATTGTGTTCTCAGAATGTCAGGATGTACCTTATTAGTCTTAATTCTATATATACCTTGCTAGTAGATGTATTTACAGAGACATGAAGATTCCCAGACAAAAACTACATTAAACTGGAGTTAAGATTGGGAATACATGTGACAAAGTGCCAAACCACTCATTTGGGAATGTTTTAAGACACCTCTAGCTAGTCAGAGTTCCCCTTCATTCTCATAACCCAGGCCATTTTAGGGTCTTATTATATACATTGATGTAGTCTGAAATAATATCCAATGTCTTGGCAGACAGGCCAGGTGCAAACAGCACAGAATTTAAAAAAAAAAAAAAAAAAAAGGGGGGGGGGGCGGCGATTAATGTAGACTCACAGTCCTTGTTGCAAATACTTTAAAAGTTTTTTAAGATGTCACTGCACTTAAACCTGATTTAAACAACTACGGAGGCAGCCAACAAAGACCACTTACTTAACTGGCATGGCCTTGTAATTAATAGTGGATCAGAATTACACTCTGTACATTTGGTATACCTGGAGATCGTCTCTTAATTTGGGAGGTTGCCCAGCAGATCTCTTATACAAATTTCATTATAACTTCTTTCACTGTAGACTTCGTGGTACCATCTCTCACTTCTGTTAGCCTGGAACACTTCTCAGCCAGCCGTGCAAGAGAGTAGCAGTCTTCTGCTCTCATCCTTCTGCCATACATGCACAAACCTGGACCCATTCCCTCCTCCTCCATGTAAAAATCTATGGAGGAGCAGGACTCCCAGCCAGGGCTTTGGCTCTGAATGCAGGATTGTCTTCAGCATCTCTGCATGGCATGGAGATTAATTTAAGAGAAACCTTTTTTAAAAGAGTGGTTAGTGGAAAGGATATTTTTCCACATATATCACCTTCGAGCCCAGAGAGAAGTGGGGTGAGTAGGGTGTCAGCACATAAAAGTTCCACTCTAACCACCTAGGACGGTCTTTTGTGCTTAATTATTGCTCTCTATATTCAGTTAAAAAACATAAGTAAAGTCTTTAAGACTCAGGGAGTGCAGAGTGCTGTGGTAGTTCCATAATTTAGATATCAACTGGTATTGCTGCTCCAGTTAATATACTTCCTGTATTGCAGACTAAGGATATCTTGGAGCACAGCCCTAGTAAACTTTAAGGATTAATACCTGTTACCATATTATGTGTTTCTTTTATTCTTATTCTTGTACTATAGCAAATATCAATGATACATTTATTTTCCATTAATTTTGTATAAATGTATAAATACAAATTTATTAGTCAGTAGCAACTTCGGGAAATAATTACTGTGTTCAGCTCTTTTTTGAGCACCATGAACCATGCTTTCAGTAAATATTCCAGCTAAGGCAGAGTGAATTGAATCAAGTGATGAAATATCAACCAGTCAACCATGCAGCTAATAACCATGTTTACAAGTACTGGATGTTTTCATACACACAGGACTACAATTACATTTTCATCCCCTCTCTGTTGACTTTAAAAATTATCTATTTTGTTTTGTCTGTATTTTTTCAAGGTTATATATATCTTTTGGAATAAATTCTTCTTCTGATGTAGAAAATTCTAGATCCAGATAATATCTAGCTCTTATCTCACTGGATCTCACATTGCTTTACAAAGGAGGTCAGTATCTTACTCTCCATTTTTGGGACGCTGAGGCACAGAGAGAGGAGTGACTTACCCACCTTAGGTGTGTCTATTTACTTGGTTTTGCATGCTTAAGAGGGAAAAGGCAGGTGGCTTTCTGCTCCTTCTCTGCTGCCCCCAAATTTTGTGGCAGCCAGGTTTTGATTGGCTTTCAGCGTAAGTTAGAAAATCCTCAGGGTTGTTCTAACTTATGCTGACCAATATGGTCCATTTGGGGTTGTTCTGGCAGGATTGATAGAACACATTGCCCTTGTATGCTGGCTTGCTCCCAACATACCGCCTATGCCAAGGAAGCTAAGAACAGGTAATTTAGGGCCAGCTATGTGGACTTCATGCTACTCAGGGATTACCATATCCAAGAGCTCTTTCAGTTGCGTTTTCCATTGGTGCAAAGGGGACAGAGCAGAGGCGAGGATCTGAAAAAGGATATATTTCTATTTATACTCCTTAGGAGATCAGAGGCTGGGGGGAAGCTGAAGAAAAATTAAGAAAGCATTTTCCTTTCCCTTCCTGTGGACCTGCAGGAGGGGAGAAAGTCCAGTGAAGCTTAGGAAGCTTGTCAGACCACCTCACAAACCTTAGGAGGCCTGATGGGGGCCACCCCTGACTTTCAATGAGCCTTAGGCTCATTAAGGACCTACATCCTCCACTGAGCCCTCTGCTGCTCAGAAGGACCATTCCCCATAAGCACTAATGAGCAATCTAAGGCTGTGTCTATGCTGCAAGTGCTGCAGTAGCACAGCTGTGGCCATGCCAGTGCAGTGCGGTAGTGAAGACACTTGCTACAGTGAGGGAAGTAGTTTTTCCCTGGCTGTAGTAAATCCATCCGCTCAAAAGGCAATAGCTAGGTAGGTGGAAGAATTCTTCCATCGACCTAGCTGTGTCTACAGTAGGGGTTAGGTTGACCTAACTGAGTCAGACTAATGTCACACCTTTTCACAGCCCTGAGCGATGTAGCTAGGTCAACCTAAATTTTAGGTGAAGACCAGGCTAAAATTCACAGAGAGAAGGCCATTAACTATCTTTGACTTATGGGGCCCTGGTGACCCTCCTAAGGTAGTGTGAGCCACAAGGGAACAGAGGGCCTGACCCACAAGGTGATGGATGCTTTCTGAGTGTTCGCTGTTTGTATTGACTTCCAGTCCTCTTGAGTTTCGTGGAATTGAGGTAGGGTTGCCACCCATCAAGGTTTTTGGCTTCTGTGTCCAGGTGACATTTAGGTACTCAGTTTTCGATCAGAAAGTCCAGTCAAAAAGGGGACCCGGCAGTGTCCAGTCAGATGTACTGACCAGACATCAAAAGTCTGTTTACCACAGGGTGGGGCACCAGGTCATTAACCAGCACCAGCCCCTGCTCAGCTGGGGCTTCTCCTACCTGTAGGCAGGCTTCTTGTCAGGCTGCAGCAACTCTCATCCCATCCCTGGAGCCCAGCTGGGGCAGGGAGGGAGGTGAAGACGATCCAGCAAGCTATCGGGGGAGGAGGGAGAGAAGCAAGCGATGGGGTGGGGTTTTGCGGGGGAAGAAGCAGAGAAGGGGCAGGGTCTTGGGGGAAAAGGTGGAAAATGGGCAGGGACTTGGGGAAGAGGCGGAGCAGGACAGGGCCTTGGGGTAAAGAGGTGGGGCGGGGCAGGGAACCAGTTATCAGCAATTAGAAACACTGCAACCCTAGATTGAGGGTTCTGTCACCTTATAGGATTGACCCCATAAATGTATCATGGAAAGAGTGGTAGCTAAGTGATATCTAAAACAACTAGAATACACGTGAACAAGTGCAGTTCTAGATCAAACAGTACAAGTGGAGGTAGATTTCTAAGCAGGTAAAAGTTAAGTATAGCCATGTCTGTCTCAGAGAGATCACTTTTCACATAAGGGAGTTAATTTGAAAGTTTGAGACAGCTGTCATTCTTTCCATCTCCTGGTTCTGAACCTTGCACTATGCTGATTAACTAGTAATAATAGTAATTCCTCTGTCATCACTCATGACTATCTCAATTTGAAATGTGCTTGCATTGTTTGACCTTTTTATTAAAAGTAGTTGAGAAGATATAGATTGTACATTGTAAATTCCAGTACCTCACTCCTAGGAGTGGTTATTATCTGTATGTTATCTGGTTGCTGGACTGTTTCTGATAATCTGAACCTTTGTCTGCTTCTTTTCCTTTTATTGATAAAAATAAATCCTACTGTGTCTCTAGTGCCACCAACTGACTACTCAGTCAGTTACAACTATGAAATGAGTCGTTAAGGTTTTGATCCTTCAAAACCATCTGCTTGAAAAGGCCCATGTGGATCACTTTGCAGAATATAGCCCTTAGATTGTTTGGTCCAAAAACATGCACATTCTTTGTTTGTATGTTAGACGTAAGTCTGTTAGTTCCCGCTCGAGGTCTGCTTTTGTTTTTATAACGTTATCCAAGCAGTCTGTTGCATAGCGACCTTACTGTGCATCATTCCTGGTCTCCGATTTGTTGTCTGCTATTCCATGCAGCCAGAGGCATTGTGGGACTCCTGCTAGGTTCAGCTTGACTGATAGTAAGTTTGAAGGTCTCTTCCCCTGACTTTTGTATTAATACCTTGCTCTACTGCTTCACTCCTTTGTGTTCACTAACAGCAAGGTATTGATGACATCCTAGACTCTCAGCAAAGCAACACAACAAAGAAACAAATAGGTTATGAAGTTGGGGTCGGGGAAGGAGAAAAGGGGGAGCACTATGACTGAGGGGAGAGATAAAGGGAGGAATGGAGGAGCAATACCTTACCTGTACTGGAGCACCAATTTATACAACCACCATCTCTCTGCTGTACCGTTTCTCTTCTGCATTCTCCTCCATGTTATTTCTTGTCCTTCAATAACAATATGAGCATAATGTTTCCCCCTCTGACCACCACCATCCCCCTGCCTCCTGCCTCCTGCCTGGATGGTATGATGATGGTTCTAAGTTCTGAAATATTATTTAGAATCCAAGTATTCTGTCCTGAAAGGTGTCAATGTGAGAGGAAGATGCTCAGCACCTCACTGGATTGGACTCTGTTTTTTTAATCTGTCCTCACACCTTCAACTATTACTCTATCATCATCTTTCCACTTGTTTAAAGTGTATGTGGGAGTGTGGGGTTAGTTTCTCTTTGCCTGTTTCTCTCAGGGAAGCTAATGTTGTATACAGTATAATTTAATTCCATCAATACACCCTCTTTCTCATTTCTCTTGCCCAGCTTGTATGTGCCCTTGTGCATCCTTAAATATGAACCTGATGGATAGTGCTAAGATTCAGTTTGCAACCTGGCTTGTACTTTATACTGGCCTATCATATTGGCAGCAATTTATTTATCATGTTGTTTACTAAAGCATTTATATCCTTTTGACAGAACAGGTGTGGCTGCCCAATGAAACTAAATCAGTGACTTCTTTATCCAGAAGCATCAGATTGCAATCAGGAGCTTGCCATGCTGTTCTCATATTCTGGCATATTTGGAAAAATATGAAGTTTATGATTGGGGCAGCATAGAAAAATTTTCTCCACATTGAAGAGATTTTGCTCTTGCAGAAAATGTTCTCCCAAAACTAGCTATGATTCTGTATTAATATGACTTGATTAATGGGATGACTAAATCATCACCACATCAAGTTCAAGCTATTTGTCCTTGTCTCCCTACTTATTTGCCCTTGTCTCTTTTCTCTCCCCTCTTCCTCTCCTCCTCCTCTTCCCCCCCTCCCCCCTTCGGTTGTTCTGCTCTCTCATCTCAATACCTCACTCACACCCTTCTCTGGGCTTTTTTCCATCGGGACCATTTGTATGAAAATTCCTGAGCTGGTCCACCAAGGATCTTCTTGTTCAAGTTTTTCCTAAATAACCACTTCTTCCATGAAGCCCTCAAAATTAACCGACTAAGACATTTATTTTAATCCTCCACACCAAAAAATTTAAAATAAATCCTTCACTCCATCATTCTAAACACTAGCCCTCATTGAGTTACTGTATTACCTTGCTGATGTTGTTACCCTAAACTTTGGACCCAAATGTTCCCATAGTGACTTAGGTATACTAATGAATCAATCCCAAGCCTTAATTCTAAAAGTGGATGAAGGGAAATAGTCTGCCCTAGGAGATTTACAAGGATTCACCAGGGGTGTCCATCTAAATCATTGTAAAACTCCCTAAAGACCTGCCTGCCTCGGTTTACCCTTGTGAGGACACGATATAACCCTCCGCTCAAAGGATTGACACTTAGATAGCAATTTCTTCTAAAACAAAATGTCTCTTTATTAAATGTTAACTTGAATTCAATTTTAAATTGAAAATCAGTGTCACAAATGAAATGAGCCACTTAAGACAATACAAGCCAGCATAAACTACATAACCTACTGCGGCACACCATCAAATGTAATGTAAAACTCTAAAATTGCAATACAGTATTCATAACACAATACAGTATAATGTTATGAATACTTAATTGCAGTGTGGCATGACAAACGTACAATGTTGCAACATACAGTATAACAGAGGGAGAAAGAAACCCTCTATACATATGTATATAGTCTTAATATAATGTTTTGTTAAAATGCCAAATTTATTACAGTATAACATACGTACATATGTATACAATGACATTACAATAAAACACTTAATATTGTTACAAACTAACATTCTATGAGTGTTGATCAGGCAATCATAGAATGGGTGTGGTTAGAGATCATTCAGATGCAAGCATCCAACTTTATTTACAATTATACACATGCATTCCTTATCTTAAGAGAAATTATACTTACTTCCTTCTTAAATCAAATCCCTCTGGCTCGTCTAAGGATCCTTCTGTTCTGTCTGTTTGTCTGTTGCTGCTGCATTTTTGCTGCTTGCTGCTGTCCTTTTGATCATTATCCACACTCAAGCCTATCAGCTCTCTGCCTTATATACGATTTATGCCTTTTCCTGATTGGTTGCTTTATTAATATCAATCAACAGTATCTTCCCCAGCCAGGGGTGATATTATTTTCAGCCAATCAACTGTTTTAGTTTTACTTATTTATCTCAAACTTGGACTTCCTTCAGATCCTCCTTCCTACCTACTGACCCCTCCTTGTAGGTATTAGGAGTGACCTTTATTTCACCCCAGTCTACCTTTCAGCCATTGGTCAGTTTCTTAACATCTCCATTTTAACTATATCTCTATTCATGCCTAATCATTATGATACTGTCACCATCTTTGTTATTTAAATTAGAACAGATAAATCCACAATGTTTTCTCCCCCTCTCTGTTTGGTTTTCAGCTGTGTGGCTAAATGCTATCTCTGGTGCTGATCTCCTTACATGGACTAGAGCAACTTAAAATTCTCTTGTATCAGTGTAATTCCTGTCTTGTTACCCCTGATTACATCACTTCTGATATTAGTTTGTAAGAACTTTTGGAACAGGGATTATGTCTTTTTATCTGTTTGGGGCAATTCCAAGCAAATTCTTGAGTGCTATCAGAATGAATAAGAATATATTGTAATTATACAGTATTTGCCAAGTATTTTACACTTGGTCATTTTAAAATTGCTTTAGTAATAATTCTAAAGTTCAACACTTTTTAAAATAATCTTTGTCTCTCATAGTTCATAGTGGGCATGATCCCTCAGTCCTTACAGAAGCAAAACCATAGGCTTTAAAGGGCTTTTTGCTGGAGTAAGGACTGCAGAATTGGGCCCAATGTTCATGAGGCTGCTGATATCTGAGGCAGCATAGTTGGAAGTTGGTCCAAGCAGAAGTGAGCCACATTACACTGGAGTAAATAAAGAAAGGATCTAGGTTTTTAGTACAGTGACTTTACAAAAACATTACGGAGAGCAGCCATTGAGACCATCTTCTATACCATTATTACTTGTATTGTGGTAACACCCAAAGGCCCCAATCAAGAGTGAGGCTTCATTGGGCTAAGAACTATACAAATTCCTAACTAAACTTAATACCTGGTATAAAACGAGTAGTGGGACACATCTAAGTTTTCAGCATGCTTCTTGGACGCAGTTAAAACATGATTAGGACCTGTTTACAAGTTGAAATTATGCTTTAACTGTCTTGGGGCAGCTGGATTTTAACACTGTTGCATTAGCAGTGTGGACTGGGACTAAGAGGTGCATTTGGAAAAATGTAAGGAGTTGCTTGAAACGTTAACTGAAGGAGTTCTTGTCCTCTGAACTGGGTATTGGCTTTTACAAAGGCAAAACTATTCACTGAGTCAGAGAGAAGGGGTGGAATCTTCCCATCTGATCTCTAGAAATACCTGCCCCTTCTTCCTACTCACCATCCCCTTGGGTTCCCATTTTAAATATTTCAATAGGTGAGCCTTGACTCTTGTAATTCAACCACTGATAAGGAGTCATTTTTACATCTTTGGTATCTTCACGCTCCAAAATGTGCTTTATATAAACTAAATCCCAAAACTGACACTGGAACTCTTTTGTGTTTGGGGTGGTGTTTTAGCTTGTTTTGCCCTGGACAAGGACATTTTAAAAAATGTACTTGGAAAGGGATAAAAAGGACATTATTGGTTTAAAAAACATTTTTTTTACCTGTATTACCAGTAAGGCTTTAGATTATTGAAACTGAAAATTTTGAAACTTTTAACTTCCTCTTCACCCTTTCTGCTGTTTCCAATTTGCCTTTAATTCAATTTGGACAATAAAACGTACTCTAGTCACTTTCACTTTCTTGCTCTTTACGTTCTAGCACAATGCTGCAGCATTGGAGTGTCTGGACACTACATAGGGAATGTCTAAACAAAAGCACTGAAATGAAAGAAAAAAATCATAAAAACACTTCTATTAATATTTGGTTTTGTAAGTCCACCCTCTCCCAGCCCCTTCTTTTTTAAACAAAGCCTAAATGCTATACCTAAACTATCGGACAATGTCCTCTTTGAGGGCTTGATCCAAAGCCTGCTGAAATCAACAGAAAGACTCCTATGGACTTTAGTGGGTTTTGGATCAGGCCCTAAGATTAAGATGCTAATCCTGAACTGAATTAATGTTTTTGAGAACATAAAGATCTCTCCACTGGAAAATGAATAAAAACAAAACTATTATTTATTTATATTTTTATAAATTTGAGCATAAAATGTTATATTTTAGAATTAGCATCTGACTCACCTCAAATCAAAACCACACCTGTCCCAGCACCGTCCCCTGGGAGGCTAATATGAAGGGGAAAGGAGTCCAAGAGAGCTGACTATATTTTAAAGAAACCTGACTGAGGGTGCAGGAACAAACCATCCCAATGTGCAGAAAGAATAGCAAATATGGCAGGCAACCAGCTTGGCTTAACAACGAAGGCTTCGGTGAGCTTACACACAAAAATGAAGCTTACAAGAAGTGGAAGCTTGGTCAGATGGCAAGGGAGGAATATAAAAATACTGCTCGATCATGCAGGAGTGAAATCAGGAAGGCCAAAGCACAACTGGAGTTGCAGCTAGCAAGGGACATTAAGGGTAACAAGAAGGGTTTCTACAGGTATGTTACCAACAAGAAGGTGGTTAGGGAAAGTGTGGGCCCTTTACAGAATGGGGGAGGCAACCTTGTGACAGATGATGTGGAAAAAGCGGAAGTACTTAATGCTTTTTTTGCCTCTGCCCTCACAGACAAGGTCAGCTCTGAGATTACTGCACTGGGCAGCACAGAATGGGAAAGAGGTGAGGAGCCCTCAGTGCTGAAACAACAGGTTAAGGACTATTTAGAAAGGCTGGGCATACACAAGTCCTTGGGGCTGGATGCAGTGCATCCAAGGGTGCTGAGGGAGTTGGCTGATGTGATTGCAGAGCCATTGGCCATTATCTTTGAAAACTCATGGTGATTGGGGGAGGTCCCAAATGGTTGGAAAAAGGAAAATATAGTGCCCATCTTCAAAAAAGGGAAGGAGGAGGAACTGGGGAACTACAGACCAGTCAGCCTCACCTCAGTCCCTGGAAAAATCATGAAGCAGGTCCTCAAGGAATCCATTGTGAGGCACTTGGAAGAGAGGAAGGTAATCAGGAACAGTCAACATGGATTCACCAAGGGAAAGTCATGCCTGACCAACATGATTGCCTTCTATGATGAGATGACTGGCTCTGCGGATGTGGGAAAAGCAGTGGATGTGATATAACTTGACTTTAGCAAAGCTTTTGATACAGTCTCCCACAGTGTTCTTATCAACAAGTTGAAGTATGGGGTGAATGAATGGACTATAAAATGGATGGAAAGCTGGCTAGATCATTGGACTCAAAGGGTAGTGATCAATGGCTCGATGTCTAGTTTGCAGCCGGTAACAAGCGGGGCACTCATTGGAGCCGGTTTTGTTCAACATCTTCATTATCTTCAGTAATGATGTGGAGGATGGGGTGGATTGAACTCATGTTGAACAGGCTGCTGCAGTTTTTCACAAACATGTGGGCAGCAAGGGAAAGGATAGGGAAAGAGAACATATATAATATTCCAATAGCAATTACAGGCATGGTCATGTTCAGTAGGTTCTTAAGAACTGATTCAGGATGTAGGTAATCTTTTTTTTAGATAGGACCTTAAGCAACCTATGCATCTTAAAATAGAAAAAGTCAAATGAAAGACTAAAATACTTTTTTAAAAATTATGTTGCTCAATATGGATATGGCAGAGAATATTAAAAAGTGAACTTCCTGCAGGCAGGGATTCATGTGAATCTATAAATGTGTATTACTATTGTTTCCCATAGAGATTAATTTCACACAGCTCATAGGAAAAATGCTCTTTTTAGCACTTGTCTCTTGCAAACAGGTGTTTCAGAACACACTATGAGATTTTCAAAGCTGCCTAAAGGATTTGGGCATCTAAAAATCCTTAAAACTAAATGAATATTGGGTGACCAAATCCTCTGAAAATCACAGCCTGACTATTCTGATGTCTTTACTCTTTAAAGGTTCATCAGCATATTCGTTTATGGATAAAACTGACCTTGTCCATGTGTTTAATAAAAAAATACTTTTCAGCTTGGTCAAACAATTCTTCTAATGCAGTGGATTTTAACCTGTGGTCCGCAGACCCTTGAGGGTCCACAGACTAAAGTCAAGGTATATCACATCTACTGCTTTCCCCACATCCACAAAGCTAGTCACCTCTTCATAAAAGGCAATCAGGTTGGTCAGGCATGACTTTTCCTTGGTGAATCCATGTTGATTGTTCCTGATCACCTTCCTCTCTTCCAAGTGCCTTAAAATGGATTCCTTGAGGACCTGCTCCATCATTTTTCCAGGGATTGAGGCCAGGCTGGCCAGTCTGTAGTTCCCTGGATCCTCTTTCTTCCCTTTCTTGAAGATGGGCACTATATTTGCCTTTTTCCAATTATCAAGGACCTTGCCCAGTTGCCACGAACTTTCAAAAATAATAGCCAATGGCTCTGAAATCACATCAGCCAACTCCCTCAGCACCCTCGGATGCATTGCATCTGGCTCCATAGACTTGTGTATGTCCAGTCTTTCTAAATAGTCCTGAACCTGTTCCTTCAGCACTGAGGGATGTTCACCTCCTTCCCATTCTGTGCTACCCAATGCAGTAGTCTGGGAGCTGACCTTGTCTGTGAAGACAGAGGCAAAAAAGACATTGAGTACCTCAGCTTTCTCCACATCCTCTGTCACTAGGTTGCCTCCCCCATTCTGTAAGGGGCTCACACTTTCCCTAATCTTCCTCTTGTTGGTAACATACCTGTAGAAACCCTTCTTGTTCCCTTTCACATCACTTGCTAGCTGCAACTCCAATTGCGCTTTGGCCTTTCTGATTTCATTCCTGCATGTTCAAGCAGTATTTTTATAAACCTCCTAGTCATCTGACCAAGCTTTCACTTCTTGTAAGCTTCTTTTTTGTGTTTAAGCTCACCGAAGTCTTCTTTGTTAAGCCAAGTTGGGCGCCTACCATATTTGCTGTTCTTTCTGCACATCGGAATGGTTTGTTCCTGTGCCCTCAATAAGGTTTCTTTAAAATACAGCCAGCTCTTTTGGATTCCTTTCCCCCTCATTTTAGCCTCGCAGGGGATCCTGCCCATCAGCTCCCTGAGGGAGCCAGAGTCTGCTTTTCTGAAGTCCATGGTCCGTATCCTGCTGTTCTCCTTTCTTCCTTTTGTCAGGATCCTGAACTCGACCATCTCATGGTCACTGCTGCCTAGGTTGCCACTCACTTCTACTTCCCCTACCAAATCTTCTCTGTCTGTGAGCAGCTGGTCAAGAGGAGCATGGCCCCTACTTGATTTAGCCCCTCCCTAGATCAAGCCATTGTATGAGTAGAATTTATCCACATCATTCACCTCTTTAAAGTGTAGGTACACAAGTGTCCAGTCTTTACAGTCCATAATATTTCAGTCACAAAATATTCCAAGTCAGTATCGTTTGGTAAAGGAGTTCATCCCCTTTTAAGGATGAATTGCAAAGGTTTGTAATAAAAATTGGGCTTGTGCCCTTCTTTATGATATGTAAAGAAGGCCTAGAAGTAGGTTTGGTTTGCCGTGTTGTTTTTGCGGTGGGGGAGCGGGGGGTGTCTTTTATTAGATTTTTTTTTCTGCTTGTTTCTATTAACCATAGAAACATCAGGAAAGTGAATTTTGGTCTTTCCTGGTTTTAGTGGAGGCCTTCTTGACAGTCTCGTAGCATGTTTATTATGAATTCGTAACACCTTCATTGAAGGAAGTGCTGTGATGAATCTTTAGTTAAGGTTTCCTTTCCCCAAAATGTTCATTAGGCATTGAAGTTAAATAGATGTAAACTAAAGAGTTTTAAATGCTGACTAAAAATCTCTTCCTCTCTGAGAGGAAGCCATGTTAGTCTGTTTTTAGCAAAACAACAAGAGTCCTGTGGCTCCTTAAAGACTAACAAATTTATGCCCAAATAAATTTGTTAGTCTTTAAGGTGCCATAGAACTCTTGTTGTCTTCCTTTCTCAGTTGCTTAGTTTTTGCTGTCTTGGCCTTTGTGCTGTGTTGTGCTTTGTATAATATGTTATGTGCATATAACAAAATGAGTGATTACACGTGCTACACCAATGTAAGGTAAAACTCGGGGTAGACAGGCGCAGTGAGACTTTTGCACAAGTTACTTAGATTTATTTTGTTACGAACAATTTCACTTGTGCTATTTTGTGTGTGTGTGTGCGCGCGCGCATCTGTATTGATTAATACACCAAAGTCATAGTGAGCATCCCATTGTGACAAGATGAGGTAGAGCAGTGGTCCCCAGCCTTTTTGGCTAGAGGGCCACAGATATCATCATTACAACCCTGAAGGGCCACCAGTCTGCCAACAGCCCTCCTCCCATCCCCCCACTGCAGCCAGACATAAGGAGTTCAACGAGGAGGCTGCCTCCTTACTGATCTCCTGTCCCCCTGGCTGCAGCAGGGAAACCACACACGTCCTGTAGCCCTGTGCACTCCACCTGGGTCCCTAGGCAGTGGCTCCCTTCTTCAGCCAGGGAGACGGGAGATCAGTGCTCCTCTCCCTCTGGCTCCAGCAGGGACACCAGCACTTAGGGTCCCAGGTGGAGTGCTTTGCCGTGCTTCCTGCTACAGCCAAGGGGAGGGGAGTGCTGATCTCCCATCCCCTTGGCTGAAGCAAGGGGCCTGCACCAGTCTTTTAGCCACATGAGTCCTTAGGCAGCAGCTCCCTTCTGTAACCGCTTCTTGGAAAATCACCATTTCCTATCTCCAGCCTGTGTTCTGCAAAATATACTTTTGGTAGCATGTCAAAATCCCTGAACATTCTAAGACCAGGTCCTCACTGCCATTAGCAATTCCTGGGAAGAGAGGTAACCTGGTTGCTGATAGAGCAACAGGATAGATACCCAATGATCAATCTCTGCAGTCATATCCTGCAAGTTTTGACATAAACCCCGGAACAGAAACAAACACCAATAATAATGGGGAACCAGGAGAAAATGAGTTTGAGACTCATTTATCATTAATATTAATAGGTTCCTTCACGCCTTTTATAATCAATCAAGCAGAAATAGAGCCCAACTCCCTACTAGGCTGGACACAAATCCCAGCCACTTAACCATGCTGCTTCTCAAAACAAACTGCTGCATCTTTGTTTTTTATCTGTTAAATGGGGCTACTTGATGCATTGGTGACTCAGTGTTTCAGTATGTTTTGCATCAACCTCTGTGACCCAGCCACTAGAGAACAGCATTCTATTGTAGTTACTTAATTTAATTAGGCCAGGAGCTCAAGCAGGGGTGATCATTTCTGCAGTACTGAAAGGTTGGGGCTCAACCCCTATTAATGGGGGCAGAGGTGTTATAGTTGTACATGATAGAAAATGTTTCTGCATTTTTTATTTTTTCTAAATCTGACAAACTAGGAAGCTATCTACAAAAAAACCTTTATTTACAGAAAGGTTGAAAAATCAAGAACTCAAAAGATGGGAAATGCCAGAATTAAGGTTGACTGTAACTTTAATTGTGCCCATATGTGTATATGCATTATTATAGTCTGTTCACATATTCAGACATGACCATGTAGTATTTTAATGTAGCTTTTTAATCCAATTGTAACAGCACCCATCCATTATGAATCTCAAAGTATATATAGGTTTATAAACTTGAATTTAAAGAATGTATTCAGATTAAACCTTGTATAACATACCATGAATGTTGGTTCTCGAAGCAAACAGTACTTTAGTCAGTCATTTTAAAGTAAGTTGTTATTCAGAAACCTCCTAAATAACTAGGATTCTTCACATACCAAGAACCTGGTGTGAGGCAACAATGTAGGAGTTACAATCAGCAGTGTAGCAGTTACAATATTTTGTATCAAAGATCTGTGCTGATGTAATATTAAATAATGGCTTCAGTCCAGAAATTCAACACAGCATTCCCTAATATTTTTTAAACTCTGTATAGATCCATTATGTTTAATTTGTTCCAACTATGCAATAATTCAGATTTCTAAAACAAAAGGATCTGTTTTGCTACTTTTGAACACCTTTCCTAACCATGAGGCCATTTTTTTTTTTTTTTTTGTTCCTTTCAGTTGAGACAATCCCAGTCATACTGCACAGACACGGAATGCCTTCAGGAATGTGAGTGACAATGTTCTAACTGGAAGTGCATGGGACTAGGACACCTATGAAAGTCCAAATAAGAAGCAGTAATTTAACTACAAATGAGATGATGGATGTCTGGGATCATTTTTTTTTTCTCTTGAGTTGTGATTTGGATTAATCTTTGTGAGATTTAGATGAATGTATGTTATGGGTCACATCCTGAGAGATGCTGAGCAACTCTGAAACCCACTGGTATCAACGTGAGTTACAGGACTGCAGCACCTTTCTTGATCTGGCCCCAGATTTAACTGAATTTAGCCTAATAACTTTCAGGGTTCAAACTTCCTTGTACGAGCAAGGACAGTGGTACTAAGTGGGATTCATCCCGGGCAGGAGGATCATGGTTTTTCCACTGGACAGAGGTGTGTGCTAGGGGAGGGTGATTTTAATATCAACCTGTAGCACTATAGGAGCCCTGCCAGTGAAGACTGCAGTGGGGCTGTGCTCAATCAGCACATCCCCCTGAATGCCCTGGTCATGCCCCCTCCATGGCTAGTGCCATTCACTGTTAGGATTGTGCTGTCTCTTTGAACTACTGTGACCCCCCTCCACTCCAAGAAGAGTTTCCTCCACAGAAGGGCCTCTGCCAGCATCTGCCTGTGAGTGAATCTGATCTATTATGCACAGTAACGTACAGTGTGATGGCATTTCTCCCTGATTCAGTGGCCATTTTGCAGTTACAGCAGGGTATTGAGGAGTATGTTCACTAAAAATATGCTGTAAATTTCCTGTAAATAATACTGTACATACTGCCTGGACATCATCATGTTAGCCAAGTGGGATCAGTTCAGACATTGAACCGTATCTGTGTAGAAACTCCGTTGAGGGTTTTGAGGTGCAGAGTGCTCACTGCCTGGCAGGATTGAGCACTGTGGAGTTACAATTTGTAGTCAGGTAGTACAAACATTATTGTCTGTGAATACATTGGGAGAGGAGGGAAGCAGTGGGCAAGGGAAGTGTAGTTAAAACAATAGAGTAAAACTTTCAAAAGCACCTAACTGGGAAGCCTAATTTAGGCTTTTAAAAGCATCTGATTTAGGAGCCTAAGGCCCATTTTCAAAAGTAACATAAGCCTTTAGGAGCCTAAGTTTGACTAAAAGTCATCTTTGAAAATGGGCCCTAGGCTCCTAAGCGAGGTGCTTTGGAAAATTTTTCCCTAAGGCATGTTAATGCATAAAACCTTAATTGACGCATACGCACAAGCAGCATGATGCTCAAACCAAGTAGTGCACATACATGCTTCACTAGGCTGCCTGTTTCCGAGGGATGGATTTTTAGCTGATTGTTTTCATGTGCATATGTGCCCCCTGAGACAGGGTTGCTAGCTCCTTCAAGGAAAGTGTGGGCCCATGCTACTTGTGACAGTCTAATTTAAGGGGAACAAGCCTCCAGAGACAGTTAATTGAATAACGAGCACCTAGTGGGCCTGCTAAAAGGCCATCAGGGCTCAGTTGGAAAGAGGTGCTGAGAGAAAGACAAGCCCTTCTATGAGAGAGGCGCTCCAGAGACCACAGGCCTCAAGAATGAGGGCTGGGCAACCCCTGAGCCCCAGGGAAGAAACTACATGCCAGACAGTCCAGGACTGAGAACCACAGATAGTGCAACCCCTGATCCCCAGGGGAAGAGACTATATTTGAAGTTTACTTGTATTTAATAAGTAAAACCCTAGCAGGGGAATTTTGTCTTACATCTGTTTGAACTTTGTGGCGTTCTTAAGAAATCCTGAGAAAAAAGAAACTGAGGCAGGATGTGACTTCAGCACCACACTAGATCAGCAGGGGGTTTTATAGGGCAGGCACATCCCACCATACCTGGGCTCATATACTTGTGCTGGCACTCTGGCAAGCACAAACATCTGAATATAATAAAGAATGTTTATATGTTTGCACCCGCACAGTCAGAGACAAATGTGTTGGAGTAGAAGCCTGGCTGAATATACACCTCAAAATGTATCCTCCGAATTAAAGCTCCATTAATGTTTACTCTTAAAGCTTATTGTTATGTTCAAGTTTTGTCGTAGTTACAAGATTTCAATAAAACACAGATGAGTCTTGTCCATGCTACAGATGCAACAATGTTTTAATGGGTCAGGACACAAGTATATTGTAACCAGGACTTCTGACTGAATTATGTTTATAGTGCAGATGAGCCCTTCATATAACAAGGTATAATAATTTAGAAACAAGCCTACATAAACAGACATCCAAATAAAATTAAATGTGGATAACTATGTAGAATCAAGTCATCCATATATCTCAGACGATGTTGGGTCAAGCCTGGCCATATACAGTTAGTTCCATTATTATCACTGACAATACTTTGATTCTAACTGTGTATTTTTGGCTGGGTCTCATTACTGATTTTTATACTCCGTCAAATGTTTATAAATTTATGGCTTCAGCTTTGCAATTTGGTCCTTTCTGCTTATGAAAAAACATTGTTGTATGTAGTAGGAAAGAGGAAAGATTGTACTTCCCTCTAGTGGATTCCATCCCAGAATGGAGCTGATGTGTTTTAGAGAGAGTCATATTCTGCAGTCTTCAGGCCTGGTCTGCATTACGAAGTTAGGTTGACATAAGCCTCCTTGTTTCAAACTCGTCGTTCATATGTCTACACTTAAATTTGTCTCCCAGCAATGTAAGCCCTCCATTAGGCCAAGCCAACCTAGTAACCCCACCTGCTCAAGTGGCGTTGAGCCACAGTCCATGTACGGTGGTCAATTCAGTGTGAATGTAGACACTCGATTACTTATGTCGACTCTAACAGTCCTCCAACAGCAGTCCTACAATGCCTGACACTGACCGTGCTGGGCACAATTGTGTACTCCACTACCCAGGCTCACAGATACCAAAAGTCCAAGGGCACACACTTCAAAATCCCACAAAATTTTGAAATGCCTTTTCCTGATCTTGGCGAACACACCTAGCAGCTTTCCATTGTTGTATGCAACTGCCCAGCTGACCATGTGGGCGGCATATCTATTCCAGGCCTGAGCACGTCTGGAGCAGACAGGAGATATTGGATCTCCTGGGCCTTTGGGGAGAAAAGGCTGTGCAAGCACTGCTGTGGAAATGTGGACATTGAGGATTACACAAATTACACAGGAGGTACAGAAGGGGTACGACAGGGATCAGCAGCAGTGCCACATGAAAGTGAAGGAACTGCAGCAGGCATATCAGAAGGCCAATGAAGCCAACAGTCAATCAAGTGCTGAGCTTCAGGTTTACAAAGAGCTGCATGCCATACTTGGCCATCACCACCCTGCAGACCACTGTGGATATCTCTGAAGAGCCCGAGTCACAGACCCTGCCAGGAACAAGAAGAAGGAGATGTTGGATGAGGAAGAGGAGGAGAAATATGGGGGATATGCGACCCGGGGATCCAGCTATGCTGCATGCCAGTACCTGTTTTTGAATCCACCTTTATTACAAATATATGAAAATACATGTCCACTCAATCCTAGAAGTCAAGCACAGGCAAGGAACATTGGGTAAATGTGTAAATTCATTTTCTGTTACAGTGATGTTGCCCCCAACTTAGCAGGACACAGCTATCGACTTTTCAATAATTTATATATACTAGAAGAGGCAGCGGTACAACAAAGAGAGTTAGAGTTAGCTGCTTTTGATTCCCATGTAGAGTTAGGCAGGGGAAGGATAGGCGGAGCAGTTTGTTTATGTACGCACGGATGCCCCTAGATTCCTCTTGAGAGATCTTGATGAAACTTTCATGGAGGTACTCTGCTCTCCCAAAGGTTACTAGGGATTGCAGCCTTATTTCTTCCACCGCGGAAGGATGCTTTCCCTTCCTGAGAGGGAAGCTTTTCCGTCACCCTTATGCCCAGTTCTCCTGGATTTAAGAGATGTCATGTGCGGGGCTGCCTTCTTAGTAAAGGATGGCCATGCAAAGTGCATTCATTGCCTGGGAGAGGAACACATTCCCCAGAAGTGTTCCCACTGCCTTGACTTAAAACCAAGGGCAAGGAAAGACAGGGACATTAGACTTAAACTTATTTTAATGGAAAAGTCCCTTCGTCCAGCATCTGATCCGGGCTCATATTTCAAATTGGAGGAGTTTTGTCAAGAACTCTGAGGCTAAAAAGGAGCAATTCTTGCCCCTAATAGCAGAAGGCCACCTAATACCCCACACAGCTCTTCAAGCCTCCTTGGACTTAGCCAACACAGCAGCCTGATCCACTGCTACCGCACTAGTAATGCAGCGAGCTTCCAGGATTCCTCAAGGAGGTACAAATTATGGTTGAAGGCCTACCCTTTGAAGGATAAAAATTTTTCTTGGAGCATACCAACAATGCTCGCTAAAGGAGTCCCAAGGTACATTCAGATCTCTGGGTATATATACACTCCACAGTCAGAGAAGATCAGAGAAATATCAACTTCCCCCAATATTCCGGTCTCAACCTCATTACCCCCAGTGGCAGTTCAACAACTAACACCACCGTCAATGCACTCCCAATAATCATCATAATCGCAGACAGCCCGCTGCACAAAGGGCAATGTCTCGTATACTTTCTAACAAACAACAATTTTGAAGGTGTGGTCGAGGGCCTGAGAACACCACCTCTGTTCCACCTGTCCCCACTATCTGTGACATCACAAATAGACCAACAGTTTGGCAACCAATTAGCTCCATTCCTGCCATCTTGGATGCTCATCGCTTCGGAGAAATGGGTCCTGGAGACAGTCAAGGAAGAATATTTCATCCCCTTCCTAACTATGCCACTCCTTCTCCCCATCCCTCTTCAGGGACCCCTCACACAAGCCCATCCTCAGGGAGGAAGTAAACCATTTTCTGCAACTGGGAGCCATAGAACCAGTCCCTGTACATCACAGAGGGCAAGGCTTCTATTCCCACTCCTTCCTGGTTCAGAAAAAATCCACCGATTGGCATCTCATTCTGGACCTTCGCAACTTAAACAAGTTTGTCAAACTGCAACAATTCAAGGTGGTCATCCTCTCCACCATAATACCAGCACTACAACAGGAGGACTGGTTCTCGGCCATTGACCTACAGGATTTCCATATCACCATATATCCTGCTCACAGACACTTCCTACAATTCACCGTAGGTGACAGCCACTACCAATACAGAGTACTGCCCTTTGGCTTATCCATAGCACCATGAAGTTTTTCCAAGGTACTCACAGTGTCACAGCCTCATGGGTGGCATGTGAACCCCCCATTCAGGGATTCTAGCCCTTGGCCCCGCCCCTTCCATCTGAGGCCACGCCACTTCTGCCCCCTCCCTCGCTGGAGCTCTGAGCCCCCTACTTTGGCTGGAGGAGCCCCAGACAGCCCACCTCAAGCTGCCAGCTCCAGCCTGCCCCAGCCCCAGGTAACCTAAGCACTGAGCAGCCCCTGCCCCAGAGCGCCAGGTGTGGTCCCAGCTCCAGAATGCCGTCTGAGCGTGGCCCCAGCCCCATCCCTGAAGTGCAACAGGCCCCAGAGTGCCAGCCAGGCATGACCCCAGCCCCAGCCTTCAAGAACTGCCAGCTGGAGTGCTAGCCAGGCAGGTGGCCCAGCCCCAGGCAGCCCAAGCACTAGCCCCAGCATCCCGAGTCCCAGACCAACGGCTGACTGGCCCACCCCCGCAGGCTGAGCAAGGGTGGGAAGAGCTGCTGCAGTGTCCACCTGTCTGGGCTTACTTGAGTGATTGCCTCCTCACAGCTCTATCTGAGGCCGAACCCAAGTGGTTTACACAACGATGAACATTTTCAAAATGAGCGTGGTATTTAATATAAACTTATATTGGTCTGGTAATGTGGCTGACCCTTTGGGAATCAGGAGAACCTTTTTGGTAAAGGAATAGAGTTTTAAAAACTTATCTCTTTACTAATTGGGGGTGCCAGAGTCTGAAATGTAATAAAGGAGGCTGTAATTTCTTGTTTGAGTGCTTGCTCATGTCCCCTCCATTGTAGGTGTGTGCGCACCCTCATGCATGGTTACCAGAACCGTTTTCCCTTTAGCAGAATGCATAGGGCCAGCTCTGGTGCCCCCTAGAGCCTTATGAGTATATGAGGTGCTGCCGGCCCTATGCCCCCTCAGTTCCCTCTTTTCACCTTTGAGGGTTGCTGGAACTGCCTTGGCTTGCAT
Source organism: Emydura macquarii macquarii (assembly GCF_026122565.2). Lineage (NCBI taxonomy): Eukaryota > Metazoa > Chordata > Testudines > Chelidae > Emydura > Emydura macquarii. The sequence goes on from NW_027133265.1 coordinate 7,021,091, forward strand.
CGCAAGTGCTCAATCCCTTTTGTTCTGACCCTAATTGTTTGTTTTGTTTAACTTAGTTAGGTAGATTAGGCTTTAAGTGTTCTTAATAGTGTAGTCAGTCAGTTTAGGATAGTCCCAACTGGGACTTTGCCTGGAGTGGGGCATGCCCCAGTCACCAGGCTTCAAGCCATGTGCCTCCTGTGGGAAGGCCTTTCCTCTGAGCGACCCCCTTGATAGTTGCCTTAAGTGCCTGGGGGAAGCTCACTGCAAGGACAAGTGTAAGATTTGTAAGGCTTTCAGGCCCAGACTCAAAAGGACAGAGATCCGTTTGAAAGCCTTACTAATAGAGGTGGCACTCCGACCGGCCTCCAAACCAACCCATGCTGCTTTGGCACCAAGCGTGGTATCAGTACAGAGCGCACCATCAGCACCGACCCTGTCTTGGCACCGGCCTTCTTCCTCTCTGTCGAGGAAGAAGCAACGCAAGCAACGTCCTGAGCGGGGTCGCTCCCCCACACCAAAGAGATCGGGGTTGAGCACAGTGCCACACCCCAGCCACACTGTGGAAGCTCGCTTGTTGCCACAGGAGCCCATGTCTCCAATAAGAGAGCCACCCCTCACTCCTGGGAGTGAGGGGTGGCATCTCTATGTCTGCACCGTCGACACCAGAGGCATTTCAGGCGGCACAGACCTTGTTGGCCTTGCCCTTGCCCCTGCCCCGGCCTCCGCCCAGAGAGAGGGGGCTGGTGTTGCAGAGAAAGCCCGCATTGGAACCCCTTGGTTGGATCAGCAATCCCTAGAGTGAGGAACAAGATCTCCGATGACCCGGTTGCCCCGGGTGGAGGGGTTGACTTGGCGCTGCTCCCCTAGAAGTCGTTCCAGGTCATGGTCGCTGGAGCACCATGCATCACTGTGCAAGGAGCAAGGTCGCCCTCCTGGCACCGGTCATGATCCCCAGCCCTGGTTGAAGTTTATGCCAGGAGGTGATGCCTGTCGGGGTCACCTGTAGGAGGTCGCTCCCCTGAGGAAAGTCGGCACTGCTCCCGCTACTTGGCACCGAGGGAGCGCAGAACCTGGTCGTTGGAGGCTGACTTGGCACCAAGAGGGAAGCGGCGCCACAAGTCATTGATGCCTGGGCAATGCTCCAGACATTCCAGCTCACAGTCGGAGCATTACTCCCTGCATCAGCACTGCTCATGGCACTGACACCAGGTATTGTCATCATCATGTTCGACGATGCCAAGACTATGTTCTCCTGCGCGCTGGAGCACCCACAGATTGGATCACCGCTCCCCTGTCGCTCGGCACCGTGCAACAACCTCTGAGGCGGCCCCACCATGGTTGTCAGACTGATTCGGGGTTCCTTGCGAGAGGATGACCACCAGGCAAGCCACCACTATTGACAAAAGGTGCTGGAGCATCCTTCGACTCAGACAGCCCCGGTATGGCCTCGGGGGCAGTGGCCTCCCCAATGGCCGTATTGGGGACCCTGGGAGTATCTTGTCAGACCAGGCCTGCAGTCATTCAGGTCATCTGGAGTACAGCCCGCACCACTGACTGCAGATAAGTGCCATCATTCAGTTTCCAGTGATGAGTCAGACCCCCCAAGAAGGGACTTCTGTTGGGGGCCCCCCATCAGCAGGCAGAGATGCCACCTGCGCCCCTCCAGTCCTTCTCTTCCCTGGATGAGGCGGTTAACCAGGGACTCCTGGCACCCCTGGATGACTTCAGGGCGCACCAGGAACTCCTCAAGAGGGCGGTTTCCAACTTGGGGTTGGAGGCAGAGGAGCTGAAGGAGGCATCAGACAGCCTTTTTAATATCCTGGCAGCGACCACCCCAGCCCGGGTGTCCCTCCCTGTGCATGAGGGGGTATTGAAAATAGTAAAGGCCCTGTGGCAGACCCCCTTCATCAGTGGTCCCAACCTCCAAGGGAGCTGAGAAAAAGTACTACGTCCCAGCAAATGGGTTCGAGTACCTCTTTACCCACCCCGTCCCGGGTACCCTAGTGGTAGATGCGGCCAACCAGTGGAACAGGCAGGGACAGCCTGGCTCCATGCCAAAAAACAAGGACAACAAGAAGCTGGACCTGTTTGGGAGAGAGATTTATTCAATGGCAAGCCTCCAATTTTGAATTGCCAATCAGCAGGTTCTCCTGGGCAGGTGCACTTCAATCTCTGGGACTCGCTAAAGCACTTTGCGGACACTTTGCCCCAGGACCAGGCACTAGACTTTAGTACCATCCTGGAGGAGGGCATCACGGTGGCGAGAGCGGCGTTACAGGCATCTTCAAACGCAGCAGACTCAGCGGGCAGAGCTGTGGCCTCCACCATCTGCATGTGCAGGTGCTCATGGCTGTAGTCCTTGGGGCTGTCTCAGGAGGTCCAGCAATCCATCCAGGACCTCCCCTTTGATGGATTGGCCTTGTTCTCGAACCAGACCGATGCAAAGTTGCATGGTCTGAAAGACTCAAGGGCCACGCGCCACTCCTTGGGCCTCTATACGTCCCAGACCTCTAGGCGCCAGCTCCGTCCTCAGGGCCAACAATAGCAGAAGTACCAGCCTCAGCTATTCACACTCTACAGGCAGAGGGATAGAAATGGGATCTAGGAGACGTCAGCCAACTCCCGGGTTCTCCTCATCCTCCCAGCAAGGGTTGTCTAGAAGGTCGGGCAATCAAAGGAGGCAGTTTTGAAAGTGTGCCTGAGGGTGGCATACCAGTCTGTTCCCCAGATTCCTCCCGTCCCTTCTTGAATCGCCTAGCTCCCTTCCTGTCCGAATGGGCCAAGGTCACTTCAGACCACTGGGTCCTTGGCATAGTTTCGGCAGGCTATGCCCTCCGGTTTGTTTCTATCCCTCCCAACAACCCTCCCACCCCGTCCCTCTGCAGGGACCCCTCTCACGAGCAACTCCTCATTCAAGAGGTAGAGACACTTCTCAGTCTGGGGGCAGTAGAGAGGGTTCCACTGGACGCGAAGGGAAAAGGGTTTTAGTTGAGGTACTTCCTCATCCCCAAAGCAAAAGGGGGTCTAAGGCCTATATTAGACCTGCATCATCTCAACAAATTTCTCAAGCTGAAATTTTGTATGGTCTCCCTTGCCTCCATCATACCCTCCCTGGATCCAGGAGACTGGTATGCCGCCCTCGATCTGAAGGATGCATACTTCCACATTTCTATCTTCCCCAGCCACAGGCATTTCCTCCGCTTCATGGTAACTGGTTCCCATTACCAGTTTGCAGCACTGCCCTTTGTCCTTGCCTCAGCCCCGCAGGTGTTTACAAAATGTATGGCGGTGGTGGCGGCGCACCTGAGCTGCAGAGAGGTCCAAATTTTCCCTTACCTGGATGACTGGCTAATCAGGGGTAGGTCCAGAGCAGTGTAGATCTGACACGCGCCACTTGCTGCCGGTTGGGCCTGCTAATAAACGAGCAGAAGTCCATGTTAACCTCAGTGCAATGAATAGAGTTCATCGGAGCGGTTCTGGATACCTCCTAAGCCAGAGTTTTCCTGCCCCAGCCATGATTCGAGGTGATGTCTGGCACCATCGCTCATCTGCACTTCTGCCCAATGACAACAGCCAGGCACTGCCTGCAGTTGTTAGGTCACATGGCAGCCTGCACTTATGTAGTGAGGCTGGTTCGCCTGAGACTCAGACCACTTCAGTCATGGTTAGCCTCGGTTTATGCCCCGATCAGACATTCCTTGGACCGGGTCATCACAGTTCCCCCTCACATCCTGGCCGCACTAGACTGGTGGTGGAGCCCCCAGGCAGTGTTGAGGGGTGTACCGTTTGAAGAGCTAGTCCCCTCGGTTACCCTGGTAGCAGATGCCTCAGACTTAGGGTGGGCGGCTCATATCAGCTACAACCTTGGCACACAGGGAGTCTTGGTCAAGGGAGGAGAGGCGCATCCATATCAATGTAAAAGTTACGGGCTATTCGATTAGCGTGCGGAGTGTTTCTCCAACTTATTGTGGGCAAGGTGGTGCGGGTACTGACAGACAATACAGCAGCCATCTATTACATCAACAGATGGGGGAGCCCGCTTGTCAGCCCTCTGCAAGGAGGCCACTTGTCTGTGGGACCTGGCCATGAGGGACAATTTTCACATAAAAGCCACTCTCACCTCCCAGGAGTGTGGAACGACAAGGCAAACCGCCTCAGCAGATCATTCTTACCCCGCCACGACTGGTCCCTGCATCCAAAGGTGGTCTCTACGATTTTCCAATGGTGGGGCTTTCCCTAAGTGGACCTGTTCACCTCAGCATGGAACAAGAAATGACTGCAGTTCTGCTCCCTCCACAGTCTGGAGGCCAGGTCGCTCTCTGATGCCTTCCTTCTGCAGTGGTCGGAGAGCCTCATGTATGGGTTCCCACCTCTTCCACTCTTTCACAAAGTCCTGCTCAAGTTCAAGAGGGACAAAGCGAACGTTATCTTAGTTGCGCTGGCCTGGCCGCACCAGCACTGGTTCAGCATGCTGCTGGACCTATCGATCGCCCCCCTGCTGGAGGTTCTGAGATGGCACGATCTCCTGTCTCAGGACCACAGTTGCTTGCTGAACCTGCACCTGGACTCCCTATACCTCACGGCGTGGAGGCTCCGTGGCTGAGCGCAGACAAGTGAGCCTGTTCCATGCAAGTCCAGCAAATCCTGCTGGATAGCAGAAAACCTTCCACTCAGGTCATATATTGTGCTAAATGGAAGCAATTTACCTGTTGGGTGGAGTCCCACAGAATCTCGCCAGGGTTGTTGCCGATACAGGCAGTCCTGGAGTACTTGTTACACTAAAGCTCCAGGAGCTAGCCATGGCCTCCCTGAAGATCCACCTAGCGACTATATCGGTGTTCCACCGACCTTTGGATGGGAGATCAATTTTCTCCTGCCCCATAACAATTAGATTCCTGAAGGAGGTGGAGAGGCTCTATCCACAGGTCTGTGACCCGGTGCCTCCCTGGGATCTCAACCTGGTCCTTTCACGGCTCATGGGGCCCCCCTTTGAGCCCATGGCTACATGCCCTTTACTGCTGCTGTCATGGAAGGTGGCCTTCCTGGTGGCCATTACCTCGGCAAAGAGGGTCTCTGAGATTAGGGGGCTGACCTCAGAGCCCCCTTATACTGTGTTTTATAAAGACAAGGTTCAGTTGAGGCCGTACCCAGCCTTCCTGCCTAAAGTGGTTTCCCAATTTCATTATAACCAAGACATTTTTCTCCTCGTGTTTTTTTCCAAACCACACAGCTCAGAGGAGGTGGCATACGCTAGATGTTAGATGGGCATTGGCATTCTACATCGAACACAGGAGACCGTTCCAGAGATCTACATAGCTCTTTGTCACAGTGGCTGATCAGATGAAAGGCTTACCTGTTTCCGCCCAGCGCATCTCATCATGGATAACTTCCTGCATCAAGTTCTGCTGTGAGCAGGCAAAGGTGCCACTTCTGGGGATAATTACAGCCCACTCAACCAGAGCTCAAGCTTCATCTAAAGCCTTCCTAGAGAGAGTGCCTGTGCAAGACATCTGCAAGACACCTGATCATCTGTTCACACCTTCACATCCCACTATGCCATTGTCCAGCAGGTGCAGGACAATGCAGGCTTCAGCAGAGCATTGCTGCAGGCAGCTCATCTGTAACTCCGGCCCACCTCCAAGTATTGCTTGTGAGTCACCTATAATAGAATGAACATAAGCAAGCATGCAAAGAAGAAAAGACTGTTACTTACCTGTAACCATGTGTTGCTCATGTCCATTCCATGACCCACTCCCCCAGTCCCTGCTGCCAGAGTTGTGGCAAGAAGGAACTGAGCGGGTGTAGGGTCAGCAGCACCTCATATACCGCGGCATGTGCGCGGGGCTCCAGGGGGCACCGAAGCCAGCCCTACAGGTTCTGCTCAAGGGAAAAAAGTTCCAGTAACTGTGCACGAGGGCGTGCACACACCTCCAATGGAATAGATATGAGCAATACATCTCAAAGAACAGCAGTTACAAGTAAGTAACAGTCTTTTTTTAGCTTCTTGATAACCAGTGTGGGGGATCAGAAGCACTGTTTGTGACTGGTTGGTGAATCTAACTGCAATATTAGCCACCAGTGCTGGAAGAATCTGCTCTCTTTTTTCAGTTTGCCCTGACATTGGCATTTTCAGGTGGGCCACCCTAGGCACGGATGGGTCACATCTTCCTCACAAACACAGCATGCAGAAGCTCTTGTCCAAGCGGAGACAAGTCAAGGACTCTCTGTTCTGGTGGACACATCCCACCAACGTTTGTGTCAGGATTCCCTTTCTCCAACCCTCACCTTCAATTATTTTAACCACTGTTGCTTCCATCATTGGCTGGGGAGCACAGTCACTCAAACACAAGATACAGGGCAGATGGACATTCATGGAGTCCACCTTACAATCAACCTTTAAAAATTAAGAACGGTCCGCAATGCCTTGTAACTTTCCTTACCACTCCTCAAGCACCAGATTATACAATTGATGACAGACAATCTCGCTTTCATGTACTATATCAACAGGCAGGAACAAGTGAAATCCTATTCTCTATGCTCAGAGGCGATCAAGCTATGGAATTTTTGTATCCAAAACATCTCCATTGCGGTTGCATACCTCCCTGGGCACCCTGCTGATTTGTGGGTTTGTTTTTGGCTTTCTGTGACCATTACAGCCTGGTTTAAGTTAGAGGATGCCTCAGTATGCTGTAAAGTAGCACATGGGGGACCAGTCAGCATCAGTATCACAGGAGTGCAAAGGTGAGTTTTAAGCCACCTTTGTATGCAGACTCTGATTTCAGATCTGTGCAGATTGGCCTAGTAGCAGTATTGAACTAGCTATTAAAATATGAATGTTCCATATGCAATGTGTGGCTCTTAGTGTGCCATTCATGAGTTTCATTGTCTAGCTCTTACCTGCAAATGTTAAAACCATCTATTCCAGCTCAGGAGGAACATGGTCAAATGCTCACAAATGAAAATGAAATACGTTTATTTTTCCAGTAGTGCCTGTGAATCCTACACCCGTTGTCTTGACCTTGTGAACAAAACTGAGGGCCATGTTCAGTCCCTACACGAGGAAGCAGATTAGGAGATGAAGAGCACCTAAACAGAGTCCCTGGAAGCATGATGGGCCCAATTTTCAGAAGTGCTCAGCACTCACAACTCAAACTGAAGTCAGTGGGAGCCTGAAATGCTCATTGCCTCTGCAAGTCAGACCGGCTGAAGGTCTCCAGAGGGCAGGAGCAGAGGAATTAATGCTTGCTGGAGAAAGGTGTACAAACTGGCAACCCAGTAACTCCTGTAGAACTGTGCCATGTCCATGTTGTCCCCCCACACTCCAGCCTAGCCACAAAGCTACTGGCAGATAAATGGTAGGAGAAAGCCTGTGGTCCTACCCAGACTTAAACCTTCAGGGGTGGTGTTGGATGAGCTATAAAAGTGCTGCTGGCTTCCCTCTTCCCCTTGTGGACCTCAGGCACAAACTGCCAAGTTATGGCCCTGTGTGCCTGGTGGGGCTACCTGTGCCTTTGCCCTTCCTGATGCATCTGTGTTAGAGCAGACATTGAGTTGCAAGCATCTTGTCACTTCTGAGAAGGACAAAGGGGCATGGATGGCAGAGATCATGATAGCATGGTCTAACAGTTGCAGCATTCACCTGAGTTTGGAGTTTTGTTCCTGTCTCTGCCACAGACTTACTTTGTGACCTTGGTCAAGTAACCTCTTTGTGCCTGACTTTACCCATCTATAAAAAGAGGGTGATAATACTTCCTCATTCCCAGGTGCGCTGTGAGGCTTAGTTCATTATGTTTGTGAAGCACTTTGAGATCTTTGGACTGAAGAGTATTGTATAGAAGAGCCCAGTTCTATTAAATTATTTTTTTAATGTGCATAGTTTAGTTCCAGTTGAGGTTTCTTTCTATTAAAGTCTTAGGATGACATTTTGACTCTTTTTTATTGGGTAAACAAGGATTGTAAAACTCTCAAGAATCAAATCCCAAAATAAACAGATTGCGCTTGGAGAAGCTGCTGGAACTGTTTTCTGGGGTGATTATGACTGTTCTAGGCCCTGCTCCATGAGAACTTCACATCCACCCCTTACCCTCACTCTTAGACAGAGAGTCATGAGGCATGACTTCTATTTATTGCCTTTCCATTCATTGTTCCTTCCCCTGGGATCAGGTTGGGATGAGTGATGGATCTAGAATCCAACTTCTTTTTCTTAAAACCTGCACCAGCAGCAGGTGACTAGCTAGCTAGCAGCAGTCAGCTCTGTATTATGCTTCCTGCCATTTACTTACTCCTAGATCTTCACTGGTGGGCCCAGATCCTAAAAATCTTGCTTTAATGCTCTCCGATGGTTAATTCTTGTGGTTTGTGTTTCCTTCTGGAAAGCCAGCTGCTCATATTGTTATAGACAAATCCTATGGCTACAGATTATGAAAGTAACTGCTGAGATTTATGTGTTTTAGTTTGGGAAATATCAGGGTAGTGGCTCAGTGATGTCATAGGTGTGTGTCATGTTTTTCTGTTGCTACCAACTAAGGAGAAGCAACCACAGAAATCATGTAAACTCCCTAAACTCTGTGGATTATGATATTTCCTGTGAAATGTATTCTTTAACCCCAAATTCAAGATTTGATGGAGCTTGCATCCAGCAAAATTGAAATAGCAGCATTAACAGAAGTGTGAAGTTCTCTTCTTCATTTCAGTATGGTAATAACTGAACTCTTACTGATTTTGCTGCTGCTGTTATATTATGTAGAATTTATATAGTTGTAGTGTTCACAGGACCCAGTCTGGATTGGGGCTGTGTACACCTCATAGAGGATGATATGAGGGCTGGTCCAAAGGTCTTATCCACTATGTAGAATCGATTTCACTGCTGATTCTCCACGAACATTCATCCAGTGCTGCTGGAAGGTACCTGTCTCAGCTTCACAGATGTGGCATTCATTTGAAAGGATGTCATGAAGGAAGAAGGCCACAAATATTGATTATGGAAATAGCAAAATAGCTGAATAGTCCCATCAGGGATTCCCATATTCTGGGATGGGGGTTTCAATCTCTCCTGTTAAAGCTGTTCCAGTTTGTATATATAATCATATATTCATTGGGCCAGACAGAGAGAGAGAATGACGCTGTAGCCTGGTGGTTATTATAAAAGGCTAAAAATTCCCAGTAAAAAAAAAAAAAGTTTTGGGTCTAACAACATTTTGTTTGACCTGAAATGCAATTGTTAACTTTTTAGAGTTGGGGAAAATTCTGAAAATATTTTGGGTTGTGTTGAACGAAAAAACTCCCCCCTGCCCCTGGACTAACAGAGACTGAAAAATCAGTTAAATGCCCAGCTCTACTAAGGGCCGTCACAGACTTCACCACCTTCTAGTCCCAGGTTCACAGCTTTGACCTGCCTTCTCTAATAGAAACACAAAGCAAATGTGTGCATTAAATGCACACACACAGTTCTCCTCCTGGGGAGAGAGAGAGAGAGAGAACAAACCATACATGATAGATGCTAGTCACATCACTTACGGCACTACTAGAAGGCTGTTGGATCCTGGAGAGATGAGGTGGTACAAAGACCTATGAAGAATAGAAGTTGGTCACCTCCTGACTTTTCAATTGAGGTCTTAAAAATAGTTCTCTCTGGTGCTCTGTTGTTTGTCTGGTTGCTCAGCTCCTACAGTGCTGATTGCCTGAGATTACAGTGCTGCACTCTGAGAATGTGCTACACTGAAGGAAGAGAAGGAAAGGCAATCAGGAGTTAATTTATTGCAACAAAGTACTTTTGTGGTATTTTCTTTTCTACTCTCTCATCGGGAGGAGTTTCCTTCCTGGATCTTAAGCCTTGGAGTGTTTAATCTCTGCTCCTGGCAAGGTCAGTGCATGGCCTTACCCTTTCAGTTTGATCTCTAATTTTTTCACAGATTCCAAGGCCAGAACAGATCATTGTGATTATCTAGTCTGACCTCCTGAATAACAGGTCATAGAACCTCCCCAAAATAATGCCTACTGCATATCTTGTAGAAAAACATCCAGTCTTGATTTTAAAATTGCCTGTGATGGAGAATCCACCGTGATATTTGGTAAATTGTTCTAGTGGTTGGCTAATTTCCATTTCCTGATCACGGTCACAGAGGCAGGAGACATTAGAAAAAGATGTGTTCTACAGGTGGCTAAGATGGGAAGGCAGGGCACATCTGGGACTTGCAGGGATTAAGCTCTAACCCTGAAAAACTGAAGATCAGTGAAGGGAAGGAATGGGAAAACAAAGAGCATAGGGAGAACTGTAGGGGAGGAGGAAAGAACAGAAAAAGAGGGAGGATCAGAGAACTAACAGGGAAGGAGGGAGCTGGCAGATGTTAGTGCAATAGGTTGGGGTGCGTTGACTCTTACAAATGAGCAAGCCCAAGACGAATAACACTCGATTATTTTAAAGTTCATCAGACTAACTGGAAACAAAGCAGACAATATTTAAGGAGTAGTCATCTATGACTGTTGATGCTGCAAGTCAGTATAATGACTCAGAGGGATAGAGTCTACAATTTTAGTATAGTAAATGCAGATCAGAACGGACGTAGTCTCTTGTGATTCATGGCTGAACTTTAAGGTTATATGCAGATCCTTCACATGGGCGAGAGCACCTATTACATTAAACACAATCTCTCTGGGATACAGCAGATATAAATAAGATTAATAGACAATTAGGTCTGTTGAAAGGTTCTAATAAATCACTCAATCTCATTTCCCACTTTGAATCAATCCAACTCTCAAGTATTATCATTTAAATTCTAAAGACCTGATATCCTCTTTGGCCCATCCACCATGGGCCATTTACACCATAAGGGAACCAGTTACACATAGTAATTACCCAGCACCCTTAAACTATGAGTTGATCTTGCAGTGTGCACAGGATCAAACTGTTTTAACCATGTATCCTACATGTTCTTTACCCTTACAAAATTCCAAGGCTATAGCCTGCTTTAGGGACACAACTAAAATAGGGCTTGTCCTGTCTGCACTGCAAGACTGAGGCCAGGTCTACACTTATCTGAAAATTCAGCGGCAGTCAACGGGAGTCACACAAGCTACCCTCCCGTTGACTTCTTAACTTCCATTGTGTATGGCATCTTCATTGCACTGCGCTGATGGGAAATGCGTTCCTGTCGACACAGCACTACGCCACTTGAGGGGGTGGTTTCAGTGCGTCGACTTCCGGATCGATTGAGCGGGTCTTCACTGACCACTCAATCAATCCGGAAAGATCGATCTCATGGTGGCGAATTTGCCACCGTCAGTGTGTACATAGCCTAAAGCATGTTTTAACTGTATCAGGGGATGTAAGTGGATCTCCTTATGCTATCCCCATTTATCTGAGTGAAATTTACTCAATGGGAATAAAAAGAATGTGAGCATAGTCAAAGTACATCAACAAGGCACTGCTAACACGAGGGTTTTTGATAATTGCAGCCTTAAACTCTAATTAACCCACTTCTTTGCAGCTAGAGATGTAGGACAACACCTTCCTAGCAGGAAACTATAGAGGCCAGTAAGAGGCACCATGTGTGTTCATAAACTTCCATGATTGCAAAAGTAATCTTTTGGTTCTTGTGAATAAAGATTTGTGTTCTGGGAGTGAAGAGATTTTGTAATGAATTCTTACCTCCTCTCTTCTTCATTACCCAAGGCTCACCAACATAATTTGGTTCATACCGAGAATGAAAAATAAAACCTCAGTTGCAGGAGGGATTGTTTACAGTAAAACATGTTACCATGGATTGTGTTCAGAAACTTTTTAATGGGAAAGAAAAGAAAAATGTGACAACTACTGATTCGGCTGGAGGAGGAAAGACTTAAAGTATGATTTTAGGGATAGGCAATATTTTAATATTTTTATTTGTATTGCACTGACACATAGTGGCACCAACCAGGGATTATGCCTCCATTGTGCTGAGCAATGTACCAACATGATAAAAACACAATCCCTGCTCCAAAGAGCTCACGTTCCTGGTTATGACAAAACATAATGTGGAGGAAACAAATGGGCATTAGGAAGATGAGGTAAACCAACCAAGTTATTGTACAATATGCAGAGGGTTTTGAGCCCTGAAGTATTGAAATTGGCTAAGGATCAGCTACTCAGTTGAGTTTCTGCTAAACATACCATAGGGTAGCCAATGCCCCCTCCAGTGATATGTAACTTTAGAACCCAATTTAGCAAAGCAAATTTAAGTACATGCCAACTTTGATAAATGGGTGGATTTAAGCATGTACTTAAAGTTAAGCATATCCTTAAGTGAGTTGCTGACTTGTTAATGTATATGCATTACAGTATACAGTCTTGTAATGAATAATCATAGAATTGGAAGGGATCTCAGGAGGTCATCTAGTCCAACCCCCTGCTCAAAGCAGGACTAACCGCAGCTAAATAATTCCAGTGAGGGTTTTGTCAAGCCGCAGCTTAAAAACTTCTAAAGATGGAGATTCCACCACCTCCCTACGTAGCCCATTCCAGTGCTTCACCACCCTCCTAGTGAAAAACTTTTTCCTTATGTCCAACCTAGATCTTCCCCACTGCAATTTGAGACCGTTGCTCCTTGTTCTGTCATCTGCCACCACTGAGAACAACCTAGCTCCATCCTCCCTGGAACCCCCTTTCAGGTAGCTAAAGGCTGCTATCAAATCTCCCCTCATTCTTCTCTTCTGCAGACTAAACAAACCTAGTTCCCTCAGCCGCTCCTCATAAGTCTTGTGCTCCAGCAACCTAATCATTTTTGTTGCCCTCCACTGGACTCTCTCCATTTTGTCCACATCCTTTTTGTAGTGGGGGGCCCAAAACTGGACACATTACTCCAAATGTGGCCTCATCAATGCCGAATAGAGGGGAATAATCACTTCCCTCAATCTGCTGGCAATGCTCCTACTAATGCAGCCCAATATGCTATTAGCCTTCTTGGCAACTAGAGCACACTGCTGACTCATATCCAGCTTCTTATCCACTGTAACCCCCAGGTCCTTTTCTGCAGACCTGCTGCCTAGCTCATCGGTCCCCAGTCTGTAGCTGTGTATGGGATTTTTCCGTCCAAAGTGCAGGAGTCTGCACTTGTCCTTGTTGAACCTCATCAGATTTCTTTTGGCCCAATCCTCCAGTTTGGTTAGGTCCTTCTGTATCCTATCCCTACCTTCCAGGGTATCTACCACTCCCCCTAGCTTAGTGTCATCTGCAAACTTGCTGAGGGTGCAATCTACCCCATCCTGTAGATCATTAATGAAGATGTTGAACAAAACCAGCCCCAGCACCGACCCCTGGGGCACTCCACTTGTGACCGGCTGCCAGCTAGACATGAAGCCATTGATCATGACTCATTAATCCCTATGCTCTAGCCAGTTCTCTATCCATTTTATAGTCCATTCATCCAACCCATACTTCTTTAACTTGCTGATAAGAATGCCATGAGAGACCGTATCAAAAGCTTTGCTAAAGTCAAGGTATATCATGTCCACTGCTTTCCCCACATCCACAGAGCCAGTCATCTCTTCATAGAAGGCAATCAGGTTGGTCAGGCATGACTTGCCCTTGGTGAATTCATGTTGACTGTTCCTGATTACCTTCCTCTCTTCCAAGTGCCTTAAAATGGATTCCTTGAGGACCTGCTCCATGATTTTTCCAGGGACTGAGGTGAGGCTGACCGGTCTGTAGTTCCCTGGATCCTCTTTCCTTCCTTTCTTGAAGATGGGCACTATATATGCTTTTTACCAGTCATCAGGGACCTCCCCCAATTGCCACGAGCTTTCAAAGATAATAGCCAATGGCTCTGAAATCACATCAGCCAACTCCCTCAGCACCCTCAGGTGCATTGCATCTGGCCCTATGGTCTTTCTAAATAGTCTTGGACCTGTTCCTTCAGCACTGCGGGATGTTCACCTCCTTCCCATTCTGTGCCGCTCAGTGCAGTAGTCTGGGAGCTGACCTTGTCCGTGACGACGGAGGCAAAAAAGGCATTGAGTACCTCAGCTTTCTCCACATCCTCTGTCATTAGGTTGCCTCCCCCATTCTGTAAGGTGCCCACACTTTCCCTAATCTTCCTCTTGTTGGTAACATACCTGTAGAAACTCTTCTTGTTCCCCTTCACGTCCCTTGCTAGCTGCAACTCCAATTGTGCTTTGGCCTTCCTGATTTAATTCCTGCATGTTCGAGCAGCATTTTTATACTGCTCCCTAGTCATCTGACCAAGCTTCCACTTCTTGTAAGCTTCTTTTTTGTGTTTAAGTTCACCAAAGACTTCTTTGTTAAGCCAAGCTGGACGCCTACCATATTTGCTATTCTTTCTGCACATTGGGATGGTTTGTTCCTGTGCCCTCAATAAAGTTTCTTTAAAATACAGCCAGCTCTTTTGGATTCCTTTCCCCCTCATTTTAGCCTTCCAGGGGATCCTGCCCATCAGCTCCCTGAGGGAGCCAAAGTCTGCTTTTCTGAAGTCCATGGTCCAGTGCTCCAGTTGTGTGAGTTACTCCACCAAGTCTCCAAGTCTCAGATATTCCAGTCATGTCATAGTTTCTTGACTGTGCCAGGACTTCCAATTCCTCCTGCTTGTTTCCCAGGCTTCTTGCATTTGTGTATAGGCACTTGAGATAACTAGCTGATTGCCCTACTTTCTCAGTATGAATCAGGAGGCCTCCCCTGCTGCATCCTCCTCCTTCTGCTTCCTTGTGGAGTCCCACTTCCCCATTTACCTTCGGGCTTAGGTCTCCGTCCTCCATCAAACCTAGTTTAAAGCCCTCCTCACTAGGTTAGCCAGCCTGTCTGCAAAGATACTCTTCTCTCTCTTCGTTAGGTGAATCTCATCTCTTCCTAATAATCCTTCTTCCTGGAACAACATCCCAGGATCGAAGAATCCAAAGTCCTCTCTCCGACACCACCTGCGTAACCACGCATTTACTTCCGCAATGCAACGGTCCCTACCTGGGCCTTTTCCTTCAACAGGGAGGATGGATGAGAACACCACTTGCGCTTCAAACTCCTTTATCCTTCTTCCCAGAGCCACATAGTCCGCAGTGATTTGCTCAAGATCGTTCTTGGTAGTGTCATTGGTGCCCACGTGGAGAAGTAGGAAGGGGTAGCGGTCTGAGGACTTGATGAGTCTTGGCAGTCTCTCCGTCACATCCTGAATCCTAGCGCCAGGCAAGCAGCACACTTCTTTAGTTTCCCGGTCCGGACGGCAGATGGATGACTCCGTCCCCCTTAGGAGGGAGTCTCTGACTACCATCACTCTTCCCTTCCTCTTGGGAGTGGTGGTCATGGAACCCCATCCCTAGGACAATGCATCCCTTGCCTTCTTATCAACAGGGTCTCCTTCTGATCATTCCCTCAGATGAGTCTTTCAAATCGTTCTGCGCTGTAGTACCTGTGCAGAGAGCCTGAAAACGATTCCTTACCTCTATCTGCATGGTGGGCATGTAGGTTCTCTTTCTTCGGGAGGTCACATGCTGCCAATTTTCTTCCCCGTTCTTCAGTTTCCCCTGCACTGCCTTCTCTGAATTTTCCTCACACTGTGCCTGCAGTAGCAAATCATGTCTTCGATCGAGAAAGACTTTGTTTTCTTTAATGCAACACAGGGTTGATACTTGGGTCTCTAGTCCTTTAACCTTCTCTTCCAATATGGAAACGAGCCTGCACTTTGTACAGATGAAGTCGGCTCTATCCTCTGGGAGGAAGACAAACATAGCACATCCAGTGCAGGTGACAACAGCAGATGGCTCACTTTCCATATCTTTCCTCTGAGAGCCTCTTCAGATGCTGTATTTACTGCTCAGCAAAGTCTGAAAGGCAAAAATCCGCAGTGGGCTCTCCCCCCAGGCAAACTCATTCTGTTTGCCTCTCCTCTGTTCCCCGCTCACTTGGTTTGCAACTGGCTGCTTCTTATAAGGCCTCTGCCTCCCTCTGCAATCAACCACTCATGGCCCACCTGGAACAAAGCACTCCCAATTCACACTTTTCAATCAATCAATCACTCACACACACACGGTCAACTGCCAAACAGTCCCTGTAACTGTACCAGTCACAATCACACACACGGTCAGCTGTAACTTGCACCAGTCACACAAATGGTCTCTCAGGTACTCCCCCCTCTAGCACACAACACAGCTCCCCTCATGTAGCACTCATCTGGGCTCCTCTTGGACAGATCCCAGGCAAACTCCTTCTGTTTGCCTCTCCTCTGTTCGCAGCTCAGCTCTTGGTAATATTCCCTACTGTGCTTTAAAATAGTACTGTTTCAAACAGCACTACATAAAGCACACTAGAGAACCTTTAGAGTATGCTAGGATGGTCTGGATCATTCAATGCACAATGCATTGGTACACTTTAAAAATCACACCACTGTAGTCCGCACTACTACTTGGTGTAGACCAGTGGTTCTCTAACTTTTTGCTTGGTGACCCCTCTCTCATAGCAAGCCAGTCTGTGACCCCCCCCCCTTGAA
Organism: Emydura macquarii macquarii; assembly: GCF_026122565.2. Classification (NCBI taxonomy): domain Eukaryota; kingdom Metazoa; phylum Chordata; order Testudines; family Chelidae; genus Emydura; species Emydura macquarii. The sequence continues at coordinate 7,037,539 of NW_027133265.1, forward strand.
AATTGAAAATTCATTTAACACTATTTTAAATGCTAAATTTATAATCCTACTGTTTAAAATAAATTTACCTTTTCTTGCTGCTTTTAAATTAAATCTAAAACACATTTTTATCAAATTGTTATAAGCAGAAAAGTTATTTTTAAATAGGTACTGTTTAATACTGGGGGGAGGGGTGCAAAGAAACTTTGTCAATATCACCTTTCACAGCATATTTAGCATCCCATTGTCACTCTTTCTTTTTGCTGCACTGCCTTCAGAGCTGGGCGGTTTGCGACCCCCACATAATGACCTCACGACCCCTGGTTTTTTAAACCTGGTGTGGACAACCCTTAGATACAAGTAACCGTTTCCAGTGCTTTTCTTGTGTTAAGAGGATAAACGCCTTTTTTTTTTTTGGGGGGGGGGGGGGAGGGGGGAGAGGATCTGAAGTGTTTTGTCGGTGTTCCTTGACTCCTTTAATAAAACATAAAAAAAGAAGCTTTAGAGGGATCTCAAGAGGTCAGCTAGCTTACACCTCTGCACTGAGGCAGGATTAAGTATTATGTGCCAATTGACAGGGGATGTGGTGCATAAAGGCCTCCCAAAGTTTCAAATATTGATACACCAAGCTGATTAATGTTGTTTCATTTGAACAGAACAAGATTGCAAGCTGAATACTTACCTGCACAATTCCACATGTATTTCTGACTCAGTATTTTATGTTAATTGAACTGAAAATTACATTTTCTGTTATGTTCTCATTTTGTTCCTGTTACATCTCCTCCTACCCCAGACCCTGAATGGTTCAGACTTCAAACTGATTAGAATGTTTTTTTTGTAATTGGCATTTATCATTGAACCCTTTCTATGTTAGCAGTTTTGAGATATCTTCATTTTACACATTTGAAAAGCAGGAATTGTATTGCAATTCCATTAGCTCATAAAATCAAAACAGTTGTCTCATTGACTCTGAGAAAGTGCTGCTGAGGTCTGAATTTTCATAATTCGCCCCTATTTTTCTGTTTATAATTTTAAGTGAATTTAGTGTACATTAAGGATATCAGATTGACAGATTTGGATCATGAAGTCTTGTACTAACAGAAGAGCTGTATTGTGGGCAGCTTTCCTGCAAGCTTCCCCAACGTGCCCCATTGTCGTGCCTTAACGCTGTTCTGGAGATACCATCTTCATGGATAAGGGAATAGTTTTGGGGGCCCACTCAGCCTTTGTGCTCTGTTGAAAATCCCATCAAGGGGGACAACAGTGATGATGGTTTTCCATTGTGAACACATGCTCAAGGAACTTGATTGATCCCACCCCACTCACTGCAAATATATCATCAAACAGCTATTACAGCTGGTAAATTCCAGATACCACTGACATAGGCCAGATTTGAACCAGCATGATAGAGGTGAAAGACACTATGTAATTGTCAAAGATAATCAAAATGAGTGGATGTTAAAAACCTGCACATTCCCACGGTATGGTTCTCCTTGTGGATTTTCCCCAGACTTTGAAATTTTCTACAGAATCTAACTTTCATGAATGAAATCATCTAGTTTTTCTTGTTCTGAAGAATACTCACAATAGCATTGCATTAGTTACCTTCTGATGAGTAATACACAAACTATGGTGCTTAAAATCAACGACAGTTTCACTGTTATTCAAAAGGTACATTATTAGCCTGAAAGAGGAGAAATTCAGCATGTTGGGATTTTAAATCAAATGTTTAATTATGGTAATTTTAAATACTAGCATTTCACTACTACTTGTTGTAGCAGAAACATGGAGCTAATGTGCTAAACCAGTTCGGCTGGCAATATTGATACAAGACTTGATTTTTTAAAAATTTTCCACAGAAAAAAGGCTGCAAATTTTAAATATGCAAATAATCAGATATTTGGGAGGCTTTAAATACTTATTTCTCCCTGGTAGTGCAACCAAACAACTCCATTCAGGGGGATTTTCTCATTGTTATGGAAGTATCCTGAGGTTCCAGCCATTTTAAATTACCATTTGAAACTGGTATTTTATTGCAAATATCAGTATATCGGCTTCCCTTTTCAATCAGTCCCTGCCTCTGTCTCCTGCAGCACTCCCCTCCTCAATTCTACAGAAATTAAGGACCTCCTGCACCCTGGCACCACTAGTATTGTGGTTTTAGGAAGAAAGGGAAGAAGTTGTTTATAGTGGTTATGTCACCCTGTCAGGGAACATGATCTCAATGACATAGCTCAACTATTGAGTCATAAATATCAAATGCTTAAATGAGAAATCTTTGCCACAGCAAGCTCTTGACTAATGCCAACACAGACATCTGTTCACACACATTTTTCAATATGTAATTTTGAATTTCTATCAAATATATAAACGTCAGTCTCCTTGGAAACAAATGGAGAGCTAAATTAACAGAACAAATAGTTTGAGTGGTTTGCCAACTTCTTCTCATAAGTAGGTATAATGATATTCTGTGCTTGGGCTGACAGCAGGGTTTGAACCTGGATCTTCAGTGTTAAAAGCAAGCTTCCATCACTAGCTTTATTAGTTGGCAGCTGTAGTAGATGCCTTTACCTACGTAGATCAGCCAGCAGAGGGGAACAAAGACTCACACTCATCTAGGGTGAGTTACACAAGAAACTGGGCACCTTCCTTATTCCCATATACGCTATTGCTTAAGAGCAAGTGAAGACTGACAACCGTACATAGGGGTTTGCAGTGTCAATGGCCTATGAAAATCATGCACACGTGTTCTACAAGTGTGGAACATTTCACTTATAGTGTTGTTTTTTGCACTGATCAGTTGTAAATCATTCTGAACACTGGTCTCTGTACAATGCTCTGCCCATAGTAAGATAGTGTGCTTTCTTTATCTGCAACCCATTAAGAGGGAATATCATTGCAGCTTTAGGAAATTGGCACTTTTTTGTCATAGGGAGAGGAAATATGATGGAAGACAGCTTAACCCTTACAAAAAGTTGTGAATCTTAAAGACAAGCAGACAACCTAATCACATCTATGAACCAAAACTGTTTTAGTTTGGTCTGATATTTGTATTGTGTTTTCATGTTGATAAAAGGACTCTACTCCCACACCCTTTTATAACTTAGTTTTCTCTGTTTATAGTGCCAGGACCAAATTCCTCTGGTGATAATGGCATCAGTATTACCATGATAATGATGGCCTGGGTGGTTATCGCTCTTATCTTATTCTTGCTGAGACCAACTAATCTAAGAGGATCCAACATGGCTGGAAAACCAACGAGTCCACATAATGTAAGTATGTCTGTGTCTTTAAGCACTCTACTTAGAGACTCTAAATAAAATATCTAGATTTAGGAACACTGACTAGGTACACTACATTATAGTCATTAGTTTTTTTCTCAAGTTTTCCTGTGCTTTCTACTGCTATTTTTGGGTACCACGTAAATATTAAAATGCATATATTCCCTTCTGCAAAAGTCTCTGACTAGAAATAATTAAGTCTTTTGTTTAAAGTGTGGTTCTGTTCTGAAGAGTAACTGTAAAAACACTGAATAGGTCTGTCCCTGTGCCTATTTAGAGCTATAACTGTCAACTTTATTGACAAAACTAAATTTTTCACTGCTTTATACTACTTTGAGACCTGCAGGGCCAACACAGCTAAAACACCTAGTCTTAGAATGAGCTGGATTCTATTCCTTTTGGTGTACCATAAATTGAAGTGTTATGTTCTGATTGCTAATAACCAGGCAACCCACAAGATGCACTTGGGTTGCACAGGAGTAACCAGGGGTCTCACTTTGATTTGCAGAATGTTTATCAAGATGGCAAGAACTGACATGCGTTTTTAGGATGGTGATTCTTTAACCCCCTTCCCTCCCATCTTATTTTACTTTAAACAAAGCACATATGATATGGAAGTAGTTTATATGATAAACATAGTGTAAAGGACTTGGGAATAGATGGTCTGGCCTAACGGTCCTAGCTGGGCTGAGGTCTGCCCATCAGGGCCAGTAGTCACCAGGCAGGAGTTGGAGGACTCACAAGGGCCACGTTCCATAAGCAAGAGTCAGGGTCAGAGTCAGGCTGGAGTCAGAGACCAGAGATCAAGCAAAGTCTAGCATTTCAGCAGGCCAAACTCTGTGTGACTACCCAAACAGATTTTCTGGGGCAACCCCTGGGGTTAAATATGGCACTTGGCCAATCAGAGGGCTGCAGGATACAGTCACTCTGGGTCTCTTGGGTGGCACTTCCTGCGGTGCCTACTCTACATAGTGCTCCCTGGCTGGGCCTCTGCATGGCCTCCTGGTGGCATTGTGGGAATATCAGGTGTCTCAGGCTCTATAGACCAGGTTCTTGACCCCAGGTCCTTACACATACAATATCACAAAGTCACCCTTCAAACTAGGATTGCACTTTCAAACCACAAAACCAAAATGAACATAGAATTACTGAGGTCATCCTTGGAGTCTGCTGTACAGATGAGCAAAGAGGGGGTAGAGTATGGTATGATGACAGTATTGGTGGATTTTGTTGGAAATAATTTTCCTAATAATTTTATTAAGGTTTATCATGACTCAGTTTCCACAGAAGCACTTATTGGTCCAAAAGCCACTTGGCATTGGTTACATCCAAAATATCAATATAAGCATATATGCTCTTATATTATATGTCCTAACAACAATTACAGTTACAAGCATTGGCTGAATACTCACAGGGTCAATCCTGGGAGACACCTTCCCCTCATGGCATGGCCCCAGAGGGGATAAAGAAAAGCTCTGACAAAGAAGCCCTAGAAAACCTTGCTTTTTTATACACTATAAAAAACAAGTGATGTCATTGCTGATTATCAGACCTTGACTCAGATAAGATGAAGCATCTTAGGGCCTAACATTGTCCTCTGCCAAGATTAATGATTGGGCCTCTTTTTTTCAAGATTTTATCTCGTTTTCCAATATTTTTTTCTGTCCACTAAATTAAGCATTTTTTATAATAAACAACAGACTATTTACTGCACCTAGAATTCAATTAACTATATTTTCTTGATATCTGTTTCCTTAACCCAAACCTTAGAAAAGGTAATGCTGGTATTTTAAGGGTTACTACAAGTTTTATACAAACAATCTTTTCATGATCTTATTCCTTCTAGGGTTGCCAACCCTCCAGGATTGTCCTGGAGTCTCCAGGAATTAAATATTATGTTGTGATGAAATCTTCAGGAATATGTCTAACCAAAATTGGCAATCCTAATTTCTGCTGGTAACATGCGTTAGGCTTATCATCATGCTAAAATCTAAACTCAATTAAAAGCCATAGTTCATTCAGGCCTAATGTAGGCCTATATTCCTACAAGCTCAAATAACTCTCCTTCAGTTGGAGCTACCTTCATCCAGTTGTCTTCAACCTGCAGAAATATCAGTCATTCCAACACACTGTCAAGGAGGGAGGAATGTAAGCAAACAAATAAGAGCGGAAATGGGATCTTTAGGACTGCAGTTGGGGGTTTGCGGAATCCCCAATGAAGGGGATATACACTGTTATTTACTTTGAATATTGGAGGAGGATTTTAAAAACAGGAAGCATGTGTCTCCTTGGTATTCATTCTTTTTGTAAATCATTCTTGGTAGACTAGAATTTCTAAACCAGTGCATTTTTTCCCCTTTCGTACAACCAGGGACAAGAACCACCAGCCCCACCTGTGGACTAGCTCTTGTAACGCTGGAAATGCTCGACAGCTAAAATCTTACACGACCAAATGAACGAAAGTGACCAGAGTACTAAATCCCATTCAATACTATTTTCCTTTTGCATTTACATAAAGCAGGATGATGATATTTTGGTATGGAACTGCTCGTAGCTATTTCACTTTTAAGTTAATTCTTGCTTTATGTATTACCACCATTCCTAGTTGGTGATATTTGAATAAATAATAAGGCGCTGCAGGGTGCAGGTTTTTTGGTTGTTGTACTGTGGACATTCTACTCATTCCCTTTTTGTTACAATGATTCCAATACATAATTTCTTTGCAGTGGTTTCTGGCATAATTGAAGGAAAATTAAAATCCTTGTGCATTGATATTCGTTAAAAGTTACTGATCATTTTTCAGACTCACTTTTTCCTACATATTTTGGAAACTTATTTGCAAACATTAGCTGGAGTTTTGTGGAGAAAAAGTGAAATTACTTTACTTTTACCCTTCTGTTCAGAGCAGCTTTAACTCTTTGGATCGCCAACCTAGTTTTTAGTGCTGTTGCAAAAGCATGGATCATCTGCTATAATGAAAGTACACCCATGTGTGTGCATGAATGTGTGTCTGAGAATTATCACGATCAAAAACTTGTCTTAGGTGGAAGGAACTTACACAAAAGATATCATCAAAATTAAATTAAAGACAGTCACCAATAAGTGAGCTGTCTGATTTGGTATATTGTTAAAGACAACTAAAACTTGGGCAACTAAATACTAAATTCTAAAAGAGAATTGTTTACAAATTTCACAAAAAGAAAAATCTAGTGACTGGCATCCATTACAATTTTCTGTCCTGAGTATAACCGCACAGTAATCAATATCTTAATTTTTTAGCTACAACACATTATGTACTAAACGTAATTAAAACGTATTAACCAGTCATTAACTTCAGAAAGTTAGTGTCACTTACTTACAATTTGGTTTTTACATATATATTGTCATAATCCTTAACTTTTTGATTCTTATCTGTTAGTTGTTGGATTATTCCATAAAGAAATTGCAGGTGAAGATCTACGGCATATAGTTTCCCTTCAATGTTTGTGTGTATGTGTACATGTGCATCTTCCGTTTGAACTAGTGAGAGTGACCTTTTTTTAAACATACATTACATAACTTAAGAACATTTTAAAGATGTACAGAAAAGTAACATATTTCTTAGCAATTTGAAAAAATATTAATAATGTAAAGAACAATTTTATGTTACCAGATGGCTATGGAGCTGCTTTTCACAAAGAAAGGAGAACAATTCATGGCCTGATCCTGCAGACTTTTACTCCCATGAGAACTCCTTACTTGTGCAAGTAGCCAAAGGGGCTACTCCCATGAGTAAAGATTTGCATTATTGGCCCCTAGGAGAATACCGTGTTGGATCCCTTTGTTATCAAAGATAGGGTTCTCCTCCTCAGGGTAAATGGCAGGCCAAATTGTCTTGAAAAGATACAGTATCGACCTGAGAAAATACTTTCATAATTTGATGTACATAACTGCATCCCTGTTGCTTCTCTGTAACAGTGTGCTGTGTAATACAACACCTATAGATAGGGAGCATTAGTAAAATAATAATATTGGACCAAATTCTCTATTACCCTGATGCAACCTTACGGAAAACAATGGGATTGCAGCAGTGTAATTGAGAGAATTTGTCCCAATGTGACTGATGGCACTATTGGCCACAAACACTGTGTAAGGACGTCACTGGGATACACAATCCAACTGCTAGTTTTTGCCTGCCTTATACATCTTTGCTTGGAATAATATTTTGAACAGCATAGGTAACATGGTATCTTTTTATGGAATCAACAAAATATTCTTACATGGCCTACCATACCTGTGTCGTTTCTCCCCTCCCCCAAGGATCAGTGGCCAAAAGTCTTCAAACTTGGATGCATAAAGTTAGAAGACTAACTTTATATTTAAACACCTAACTGGAAGGGGCTTCATTTCAGAGGTACTGAGCAACTCCAGCTCCTGAAGTCAGTGGGACTTGAAGGTGCTCAGCACCTCTGAAGATTAGACCACTTCTGTTTAGATGCCCAAATACATATTTAGGCTTGCTTTATGAAGCTGCTTTGAGATTTTGACCAGTGTATGGCCACAGATGTTTGTACAGTGTAATCAGAAAAAAAAACTGTGTTCTGTGTTGAATCAATGTTTTTTCTTAAAATTCTGTTAGACAATATGTTGTCCAAACTGTTTTATACATAAGTACTTTCCTTATGTAAATTGCTATTTTAAATTTTCTATGTGAAAGAGAAGCATTGGAAATATTTTATAGCAAAATGTTTCACTATGCAGGCCAGCCATTATCTCATGCCAACATGTATGCTTTTAAAATTCTGAGATATTCTTTCCAGTATGTAAACTTCAGATCAATATTACTGCTTAAAGTAAAAGTAACTATGATTTTAGTTGTATTTTGCCACTTTAATTCATGTTACTTTACACAACAAGTAGTTCCACTGTAATTAGTTTGACTACTTTCAGAGTGTTTTAGCAGCATTAATAAGGGTGGCAGAATCTAGCCCATAATCATAATTTGTGATGAAATAACTGCATCATGGTTACAAAACTGTACACTGTAAATATTAAGAGGAACCCTGGAAGAGACTAGTGAGATGTATAGCTTAAAGAACATGATTAATTTTATATTAAAGGTTTGAGGCTCAACTAGTAAGAGACAAGTGGTATAGCAACTAAAGAAATAAAGAGAGTTTACGGTTATACCTCCATTTATAACTTTGTTAAAATAATAGTATTTTAGCATCTGCTTAACACAATTATATTCTGAAATGAAAAATCATGTGTATTCATATAGTGTCTGCAGATCACTTAGCCTTGTAATGTTTGCTATCAAAACACAAAAAATGATAATGTGATGTACCTAATATAAATTGGTGGTTTAAAACAACTGAATCATGCCAAACAAAAATCATGTCTGTGCCATTTGAGGTTTACTATTAATCTTTTACTGAGTATTTGGAACTGGGATAAAGGGCTTGTACTATGCACTTTTTATTGACAAATAAATTTCAAATCTTAGTAATCCTTTGTTTTTGTCTGAATTTCTTGATAGAATCAAGATTGCACCAAGCTAAGAACAACTATGACTAATTTTAAAGTTCTTTTTAAATGATCTAGCAGTTGTCATGCATGGGTTCTAACTTTTGATACAAACTCAGACCTTCTACATGCAATCCAAGTTAGTCCAATAAATGGCAGCAAGTCCCAAAGCTTTAAGATACTTTGAGGACCAGGACACAGATTTCCCCTCTGCTCTTTGCTCTTTGCATTGGAACCTTTTGCCCAGAAAGTTAGAAATAACACAAGAGAAGGGGTAACAATAACAGAGAGACAATATAAAACTGTGTTATAAACATATTGTCATGTTATTTGAAATCAAATCCCACTAACTCAGGGGTTCAACACATTTTCCATCCATGGCTCCACCGAAATCCCACAATTCTAACTGGCTACATTGGATTGTGGGATTTAGGTAGATACATCTAAAAACTGTCAGCATTTTTAGGATGCTGCATGGAGTGTGGGATGTAGGTGGGGCTAGTCGGTGTGAGGCTGACAAGTGTTTTCTCTCTTCCCACCCATATAGAACTCAGCTCCAGGGCAGTACCATTTCCTCCAGAGCTAAGTGCTGAGGGAAGAGGGGAATGCTGAGGAGCTGCTCTGGGTGGGGATGGAGCAGAGGGAATAGCTGCAGGAGGAAGTGACCCGCTTCTATCCCAGTTTTAGCTAGGTCTTACCAACTACAGGATATTGCTGCTTTCTCCCACTAGCAACAGAGTACAAACCAGTGAGCATTGCCTTACAAACGTGGCAGCTTGCACCCACTAGTCAAGAATTCCTGTACTACCTCACTCCAGGAGATACCAAAGGAAAAAAAATATCCAGGAGCGTAATAAGGTATAATTAGTCAGAGAGAGGCAATAAATGTCCCAGAATGAGAAACAAATTTTGATTTAAACACATAAGCTCACTTAACGATTTAAGAGTGCTAGTTCCAGCCAATTTAGAAATTCTCTATTATCTTGATTTTGGACCCTTAATACATCAACTTAAAAGATTTAGACAGTTGGAATAAATGCAATTTATCCACAAAAGACAGAACATCAGCTATAAAAATAAATGCACTTCCTTAACTATATTTCCTATTCCAAATTTTACACATAAGCATACATGCTAAAATTATTGCAGATATACAGAATAGCATTATAAAAATCATTTGGAAACAAATAAGGAAAACTAGAGTTAAACTTACACAGCACAGAAGGAGGTCTTGCTGATCCCAATACTACAGCAGTTATCACACCTGCCAAATAAAGTCCTTATAGATTGATCTTTCTCAAAACCAAAAGAAGGTGAATCCCATTAGAACAGGTAGAATGTTCAGGAGAAATTTATAAAATCTTTGTCATGATAAATAAAACAGATTGCCCTCAAACATACGCAATAATACTTCATTTATAGGGACTACACTAAATGTGTTTGACAAAGCATTAGGCCAACTAACCTCTTTCCTATCCTCACAAATTTCAGCAGTAAACAAACCAAAATTTAACCAACCCATAGAAAAGAGAAGGCAACTTTCAAGAACAGGAAAGCTATTGTGGGCCAGATCCACACCTGGTGGGAATCAGCATGACTCTATTAACGTGAAGGGACCTATTCCACTTTAGGTCAGCTGAAGATCTGGCCTAATTACATAAAGAAGATAAAATTCATGACCTTGCAAAGAATGTACAATAAATTAAATTGACTCACACTTCCTGTATCAATAATAAAGACAAAATGGGCCAGACCCCAATACCTGCACCAACCCCTTTGTAACTAGATAAAGTCATTACAATCTGGTTCCTATTACATTGCAGTTCCCTTTAACAGTTGCAACTATTACTGCTAGACAAACAGAATGGGTAAGACATAAAGAATTTGTTTAAACATTTCATTTATTTAGCAATTATTCTAATTAACAGGATACACTCTTATGCTTAAGGAAAAGTGTATTATAAAATGTTTTATGTAATGCTGGTTCAGAGTAGAGCAGCCATTCACCATCAAGCAGGACATGCATCTAGCTTATAAAAGAAGCCTACTACATTTACAGCTTCTATTAGAGCCTCAAGATTCAAGTGATGACAGTTGGATCCTTATTTTATTTTGTGTTTTGAAATGTTCAATTAAAGCAAAGAAATATGCTACTACTATTGCTATGCTGCATTCAAAGCCTCTTTTTTTAATGCTCTTCAGGGTGCTGATTGCTGCTAGCACAAAGATGAACAGAACTAAATATAAAAACAGATATTTAAAATAGGAACATATGCTCAGTAAACATAATATTATGGAGAGTCACAGCCATTATCTGAATTTTAAAAAAAAACAAACCTAAAACATGAGGTAAATCACAAAAGCACTGCAAAATCCCACTTAACAGAAACTTTGTAGGTAGAATGAAAAATTGTGCACAAAAAACTGGCAAGAAAGTTACCCAAAGAAGCTCTCTCAAGAGCTGGGCACTACACCAAGAGCTGTATTTACCATGTCTAAATCTGCAGTTTTCCTTGTAGAGAAGGAAGAATCTGGCTTCATCAGACAGCCCAGTGATTCATGCAGTTTGGTTTTCAATGTTTTCCATGTTCTGTGGGTGCACAGAGACTTCATTCTAATGTGTTTCTGATGGATTTTTTAAACCTGTAAATGGGCCTAGTATTGTTACCACTTTGTTCAGTTGTAATCCAGCTAAGAGACACTAGTAAATCCTTTAGCAGAGGACCATCTATTTATTGTGTGTTTATATACTGGTCCATGACACAGGCTCCTAGGTGCTATCACAATAAATAACAATATGTCATACTTTAAAACTGCCCAAACACCAAGGCACAATCCTGAAAAGAGCTCTGCAAATGAGAATCCTTATGCCCGCAGCATTTTGCTGTTTTTAATAGGACTCCGCATGGACGTAAGGATCCATATTTGCATATTTCTTTGCAGGACGGCCCAGATGTGTAACAGAGACCTCCAAAATTAATAGCAGACATTTTTTACCAGGTGTGCATGCAACTGGATGGTTATGCCACTGTAAATGTGAAACTTACTGCATTAAATGTATTGTTTCTCTACATTTTGCTTTATCCAGATATTTTCGTTTTCATATCAATAAAAAAAGAATTCCAAATGTGCAAGATGTTCTCCCTCGCCCCAACACTTCATCAAAGTTGTTTAGGTCAACATTTGAATTGAGAATGAATCTTTTCTAGGGCAATGGCTCTCAACCTTTCCAGGCTATTGTAGGCCTTTCAGGCATCTGATGTCTTAACCTTGCATTAAAAACTACTTGCTTACAAAATAAGACATAAAAATACAAGTGTGTCAGAGCACACTGTTACTGAAAAGTGCTTACATTCTTATTTTTAACCTTTATAATTATAAAATAAATCAATTGGAATATAAATATTGTTCTTACATTTCAGTGTATAGTATATAGAGCAGTATAAGTCATTGTCTGTAAGAAATTTTAGTTTGTACAGACTTTCTTAGTGCTTTTTATGAACCCTATTGTAAAACTAGGCAAATATCTGGAGAAGTTGATGTATCCTCTGGAAAACCTCTGCATACCCCCAGGGGTACACATACCCCTGGTTGAGCACCACTGTCCTAGGATTTTCACACCTATCCTACCTGAGTGTTCCTCTCAAGCTTCAGTATGTAAAAGACAGAAAAGCTTATACCACTTTTTCTGTTAGCTTTTTTTAATTGTGAACCAAATCCTGCTCACTTTATTCACAAGCAACCTCAAAATCAGTAGGACAATGCACATGACTAAAGCCCCTATTGCTGAAAGAAATCATGTAGCAAAATGATTGCTCCTCCAACTGGGGCTGGGTGACAGAAGGCAGCTCCTCCTGATCTTACTATTTTTACTTCCACTGTATTTGTTTTAGCACTTAAAAGTGCCTGTGTTTTATTGACATGGCTGTTAAATGTTATGCCTGCAAAGTCACTCTTGGTGGGAGATTTAGTATGCTTCATCAAAGCAATTCTACTGCCCACAGCACTGCTTCTGATGGAATAGCTTTGATTGGAATTGGTTTTTCAAAAGAACATCAGAAAACCCCCCAAGATATTTACTAAACAATAGATAAGGCCTTGAAATGTAATCATCCCTGGAAGGAAGTGTGAATCATTTCTATGTCTGGTGAGAAACTGATTTAAATAATTTAATTAGGAGGAAGGTCATTTGGTAGAAAACTAAATGCTGTTATCAGACAACTAAAGGAGCTTTTGTTGAAAAAACAGTGGAGGTGTACATACTGAAATGCTCTTCCCACTGATGTAACTACCCTGCTATGCCAGCATAATAAAACCACCTCAACGAGAGGTGTAGATCTTATGTCGGTGTAATTAGGGCAATGCAGTGTTAGTATAGACACTGCATTCCTTACATTGGCTGTTGGATGTCAGAAAGCCAGGCAGCTAGAGTCTAGCTGTCATCCGCCCCCTGCAATTCAGGAGAGCTGAGCACTTGGACCTCACTCCTGGCTGGGAGTGGGACGAGAAGCTCCATGCAACTGGACCCCACTCCTGGCAGGGAACAGGGAGGGGAGAAGCTGTGGGTGGCTTCTTGCAGCTCCTTGCGGGGAACGGGGGGGAGCCCTGGGCGGCTTCCCTCTGCTCCCAAGTGGGAGGCAGGGGCAGCCGGGCTCCTGGCAGGGAACTGCCAGCGGAGCTGAGAGACTGGACTCTAAGCTCCCCACACTGCCCCTCTTAGGTCAGTGGAAGTGTTCCTGGTGAGGATGCAAACCACTGATCCAAGGAGGGTAGTGTGGACATCAGCCACCACAGTAATTAATGCAGTGGCTGTAAGTTAACCTAACATAGGTCAGCTTATCTTTGTAGTGTAGACAAGGCCTCAGCTGATGACCCCAAAAGTCTTTTTCCAAGTCACTGCTTCCCAAGACAGAGTCCTCTATCCTGTAAGTATGGCCTGCATTCTTTGTTCCTAAATGCAGGACTTTACATTTGGCTATATAGAAATGCACGTTGTTTGAGCCCAGGTTACCAAGTGATCAAAATCACTCTGTATCACTGACATGTCTTCTTCATTATTTACCACTCTACCAATCTTTGTGTCAACTGCAAACTTTATCACTAATGATTTTATGTTTTCTTCCAGGTCTTTAATAAAAATGTTACATAATGCAGCACCAAAAACTGATCCATTCAGGACTCCACTAAAAATATACCCACTGAATGATGATTCTCTGTTTACAATTACATTTTCAGCCCTATCATTTAGTCAGTTTTTAATCAATTTAATGTGTGATATCCTCATTTAATAACATTCTAGTTTCTTAATAAAAAAGTTGTGTGATACCAAGTCAAATGCCTTATAGATGTCAAAGTATATTAATCAACACTATTACCTTTATCAAACAAACCTGTCATCTCCAAAAAAAATCAAGTTAGTTTGAAAGACCTATTTTCCATAAAACCATATTGATTGTTATTAATTATATTACCTTCCTTTAATTCTTTATTATTCAAGTCTCTTATCCCCCATTTCTTTATTTTGCCCAGGATTGATGGCAAGCTGATAGACCTATATTTATCAGGTCATCTTGTTTATCCTTTTTAAATATTGGCAAAACATTATTTTCTTCTGGTCCTCTGGAACTTTCCTGGTGTGCCAAGGCTAACTGAAAATCAACATTAACGGTCTAGAGAGTTTCTGGCAAGCTCTTTTAAAATACTCAAGGTACATCTACACTGCAAAAAAAAACTAAAACCCATGGCAGCGAGTTTAAGAGCCCAGGCCAACTGACTCTGGCTTGTGGGGCTCACACTATAGGACTAAAAATAGACCGTGGGCTGGAGTCCAGGCTCTGAAACTTGGTGAGGTGGGTCTCAGTAGACTTGGGCTCCGAGACTTGCTGCCACAGGTTTTGTTTTTTTTTTTTTTTTTTAATGTAGAAGTATCCTCCAATGGACGTTATCTGCACCTGCTGATTTTAAAATGTTTATCTCTAGTGGCTGCTGCTTAACATTCTTCTGGGTTACTGCTAGAAAGTATTTCATCATCATCATACGATATGAATAAATCAGCTAGCTATTTTCCAAATACAAAACACTTATTGAACACTTCTGTCTTTTCTGCATTATTATTTACAATTCTACTATTTCCATAAAGTAATGTAATCTTATTGTCAGGATTTCTTTTGTTCCTAGTATATTTAAACTCCTTCTTATTGTTCTTAACTCTGCTGACCATTGCTTTCTCCTTGTGTCCTTTTGTCTGCCTTAGCAATTATCTATAATTGCTAGTTTCTAATTTATATTCATCAAAATCTTTTTTTTTTATTTGTCAGGTACATATTTTTATTTTTTATAGCTGCTTTTACTTCCCGTCTAAATGAGGTTCTTTTTTTTTTTTTTTTTTTTTTTTTTTTTAACCAGTGTAGTCTTCTTTATTGAGGGATTGTGGCTATTGGGGCAAATATTCTTAAACAGTTCGCAATTATCCAAATTTTTCTGTTTAAATTCTTTCTCTCTCCTGACTTACTTTATAATTATTCCAGAGGGGTAGCCATGTTAGTCTGTATACAGCAAAAACAACGAGAGTTCTGTGGCACTTTGAAGACTAAAAAATTTAATTTTTGTAGGCATAAGCTTTCGTGCGATTCAGCTCACTTCGTCAGATGTACCTCTGCTGAGTGAGCTGAGTCTCATGAAAGCTTATGCTTACAAAAATTAAATTTGTTTGTCTTTAAAGTGCCACAGAACTCTCGTTGTTGTTGTTTGTTTGTTTTTATAATTATTTTCAGCTTTGTGAAATTAGTTATTTTAAAGCAACAAATATATATATTACTGGTTTAGACTTTAGTCTGTTTGCACACAACAAATATAATCAAGTCATGATCACTTGTATCTAAGCAACCAATAATTTTTAATTCTGCAATCAAATCCTCTTTATCTGTCATGACGAGGTCTTTGTAGATTTGCCCCGTTGGATGAAACCCTTTTTGTGTTAGGAAATTGTCATCTTTGTCACCTATAATTTTAGAAATTCCAAGGCTATATTAGTAGGTAACATGACACCTATAGCATATGTCATTCAAATTAAAGTCCCCCATGGTAACAGGGTTTTTTCTCTAGTCTACATGATAGATAGCTATCCTGTTCTTTTTCGAGTGCTTGATCATGTCCATTCCAATTAGGTCTGTGCGTGCCTCACGCATGGTTGCCAAAAGGTTTTCCCCCAATGATAACTGTAGGGTTGGCTCTGGAGTCGCACATCCATATCGCTCCATATAATGCTCTGCCGACCCTCCACTCTCCAGTTCTTTCTTACTACCTGTGATGGTGATGATAGAATCTATCATCTCTTGATCAGCAAGAATCTCACTTCCCCAGTGTACTATTTAGTTTACATCTGTATATAGTTGCTTAGTTAGTGTTAATTGTTTGTAGTTAGCAGTCAGTTAAGATCCCCTTAAGGGATCAGTCTCCTCTCCAGGGGCTGGGGCATGCCTCGGTACCCTGGATTAAAGCAGTGAGAGGAGTGCAGGAAACTTGGATGTAGAAGCTCTCTGCACCAACATTCACGGGAAGTGATTATTCCCCTCTATTCGGCATTGGTGAGGCCGCATTTGTAGTAATGTGCCCAGTTTTGGGCCCCCCACTACAAAAAAGATGTGGACAAGCTGGAGAGAGTCCAGCGGAGGGCAACAAAAATGATTAGGGGGCTGGAGCACAAGACTTATGAGGAGAGGCTGAGGGAACTAGGCTTGTTTAGTCTGCAGAAGAGAAGAATGAGGGGGGATTTGATAGCAGCCTTTAACTACCTGAAAGGGGGTTCCAGGGAGGATGGAGCTAGGCTGTTCTCAGTGGTGGCAGATGACAAAACAAGGAGCAACGGTCTCAAATTGCAGTGGGGGAGATCTAGGTTGAACATTAGGAAAAAGTTTTTCACTAGGAGGGTGGTGAAGCACTGGAATGGGTTACCTAGAGAGGTGGTGGAATCTCAATTTTTAGAGGTTTTTAAGATGCAACTTGACAAAACCCTCGCTGGGATTATTTAGCTGAGGTTAGTCCTGCTTTAAGCAGGGGGTTGGACTAGATGACCTCCTGAGGTCCCTTCCAACTCTATGATTCTATGATTTCACACAAAGATGGACTACAAGCCATCAGGAACATTTTCCCTGATGATGATATGGAACATCTGGTAGCTGAACTTTGTGACTTTGTCCTGACCCACAACTACTTCAGATTTGGAGGCAATCTATACCTTCAAGATGATTCCATACTTGCTCAAGCTGTGGGAGGCCGACCTATCCTTGCTTACAGACAGCCCCCAACCTGAAGCAAATACTCATCAGCAACCGTACACCATACAACAAGAACATTAACCCAGGAACCTATCCCTGCAACAAACCCCGTTGCCAGCTCTGCCTGCACATCAACTCTAGTGACACCTTCACTGGACCTAACCACATCAGCCCCACCATAAGGAGTTCATTCACCTGCACATCTACTAATGTAATATATGGCATCATGTACCAGCAATGCCCCTTTGCCATGTACATTGACCATACCAGACTGTCACTACGCAAAAAAATAAATGGACACAAATCAGACATAAAAAATGGTAACATCCATAAACCAGTCGGAGAGCACTTCAGTCTCCCAGGACACTCTGTAGCTGACTTGAAAGTTGCTATACTTCTACAAAAAAAATTCAAAAACAGACTTCAGCAAGAAACTGCAGAGCTGGAACTCATCTGCAAACTTGACACAATTAAACTGGGTCTAAATAGGGACTTGGAATGGTTATCTCATTACAAGAAGTAATTGTCACTGTTCACACATTCTCACCTTCTGATCAATGGTTGTGAATAGGCCTCATCTACTCTAACTGAATGGACTTTGCTAATACCTACCCTCCCCATTGTTGCTCCTTACCCTTGGATGTATATATATACCCCCTATCTGATTTCTATTTCTTGCATCTGACGAAGTGGGTTGCAGCCCATGAAAGTTTATGCCTGCAGAAATTAAAGTTGTTAGTCTTTAAAGTGCTACAGGATTCTCGTTGGTTTCACTTCAGTTCAATTTAGATCCAAAATTCATGCTTTGTAAACACAAGATTTTACAAATTCTAAGACAATAATTCTTGTTAAACAATTTTTGTTCATGTTTAAACATTCTTTTTGGAGAACCCAGACTTTACAGTATTGCACTACTGCATGAGAATTAAATATAGGATTTATAACCTGACAATATTCTTTTATCAGTGCATGCCTTTACTTCTCAACGTCATTTTCATTGAGGAAGGAAAAAAGGGAGAAAAGAGGGAGAGACAAATAAATGTAAAAAATATTTTCTATAATAAAATATTGGCAGAGGCTGGGAATGGATAACAGGATGGATCACTTGATGATTACCTATTCTATTAATTCCCTCTGAAACACCTGGCATTGACCACTGTCAGAAGACACGACAGTGGGCTAGATAGACCATTTCTTATGTTCTTATTAAATATTTGTAGTGTGGATTTTATCTTAAAACAGCTCAAAGTGCATCAGAAACTATAATAAATACTGTACTCCACCAATGAAATGCAGCTGCCTCTGGTGTCATATGTGCTATCTAGTATGCTACACAAAGATGGAAGGGGTGAATTTTGGCCAAAGATACTCAATAATGGTACAATGGGATCTTTAATGTCCACATACGACAAACAGAATCTCCATTCTTAAATCTCATCTGAAAGATTTACACACAGTAAACTGCAGTGAAGTCTAATTAGGCCTGACAAAATCTTTGGGTTTTTTAAAAATAATTTCAATGAATATCAATGTTTATTGTTTAGCAAATTTCTACATTTATCTATTTAAATTTTTACAGTTGCACAAAAATATGGGTTTTAAGCATTTTTTATTTTTATCAATTTAAATGTTCACAATTCAGGGGTCAGATGATGTCGGCTAACAATAATCATTTATTGATAGTAGACAAGGAATATAAAAAGTTCAACTTTATAACTAATAAAACACAAATTGTCAGCATCATGTCATAATACACAAAGTAAATATCCTTAAATTAAACTCTAATAAGTTCTCAAACATCTTTTTTCTCATTTTACCTGTCTCTGAATTATATTATTGATGGAAATATATTTTCATCCATTTGTATGTGTTCAGTGAAATCGATGTTTACCGACATTCACTGATAAAAATCTAATCCTTCTAATCTTAACTAATTTATTTTACTGTACTTGAAATTATTTTTTTTTAAAAATTCTGTTAGGCCTAATTAGACTTCATTGCAGCTTGCTGTGTGTCAATCTTTCAGATGAGATTTTAAGAACGGAAGTTACAAAAATATTTTGTTGAAATCCTTTTTTTTCCTTGTATTTCTTCATAGCTATGCTAATTATGAATGATTTATTTTTTCTAATAAGCACCTATATAGTTATAAATTTACTCTTGCCAGAGCAATGAATTGAAGAGATATATTGTTGCAGTATTTTTCTATACTGTAACCCTTGAAAGATGAGATGGGGACAGGGCCCAGTTACAAGGCAAGTCAAATTGCCGAAGCATAGTTGTCTGCCATGATTAGCTCTAATACAGTTTTATCTGCACCGGGGACAACACAAGTTATAGATCCATGGTTGGAGAAGAGTGCTGCCTGATGACCTAAGCTGTAACACAATTTCTTAACATGGTTCTGTAACATTGTCCCACTTAACTCTACAAACAAAACGTGGTAGTAGATGCCTTACCATACAACTAAGTGCTCTCACATTGGTAGTGAAAATTGGCATTTATGTGGACCAAATTGGGTGCAACTCATAGCATTTCATCAATGGTTTTGTTTACATGTGTAAGAGAGGAGCTCATTGAGAGACAGTAAAGACATGAATTATGTTATGCCCTGAATTCTGAAAGTGGCTAGTTCCAGGGTCATTCTTATCTCTTGTGGGAGTTCCCTAACCAAGGCCCGATTAACCTTTTGTGGGCCCAGCATGAGGGTAATCAGGCATTGTGTGGAGAGGGGGAAGAGAAGGTCTATCCCCGGAGTGAGGGGCAGCCTCACTCGCCCCATCCCAGCATGAGGACAGTTTACAAACTGGCAGCCATCAGATGCACACTGGCCCACCCAGCCCTGCATTGGCAGTGCACCCTTCCCCTCAGGTTGGGCCCACACTACATTCCCTCCCTCCAAGAGACCCCTGTATCCAGCATCCCCTGGGTCCAGCTAAGGTTGGTACCCCCCCCATAAAGAGACCCCCCCCACAACTGCACAGTGCCCTGCACATCACCCGCCCACAGACCCCATGCCCATCGCCCCTGTTGTCCAGCACCCAAAATACACAAACCTCCCCCACCCCCCACAGAGACTCACTCCTGTGTCTGCTGGGCTGAGCCAGCAGAGCGGCTGGGGCCAGTCCCAGAATCACTCCAGAGCCTCTGGCCCCTTGGGAGTAGTGCAATCAGCCAGGTCGGAGCGGGGCCTGCCTTGGCCATGTTCCCTCAGGAACCACTTGCTTCGGGGGGCCTAGCCAAGTGCCCTGCGCTGCACCTCCTAACCACACACACTGGCCAAGGCTGGTCCGGCCTCTGCATTGATCCCAGATGGTTCGGCCCTGGGGAGGCAGGCAGGGCCCGCAGGTGGTGGGCAACAGAGACCACTCAGAGCCGGAGCCGTGCTGGGGAGCAGGTCAGACCCCTGGGATGCAAACCCCAAGAGCCTGCCCACACCCACCTGCCCCACACCCAGTAGCCCTGCCCAGTCTGAATGGTGGAGCCCTGCTGCTAGACAGCAAGCCATCTACAGGTGAGAGTGGGATCTGCTGGCTGGGAGCTGCTCACACAATAAGGCCTGGGCACTGGACTGCCTAGACCCAGCTGTGTGGATGGGTTAGAGGGATCCATAATTGGCCCCTTCCAAGTGTGGGCCTGACTAACAAAGGTACCATGGCACCATAGTAAACCTGGTACTGTCCCTTGTAGATCCCGCTCCTGGGAAAGTTTTGGATCCCTCATTCACAAACCTCCCCTGCTGGTCATTGTTCCAAAGCAGCCTGGAAAGTGGCTGCAGTGGGAGATGAGGGTTTACAGAGGGAGGGAGAGCGAGCACTGTGGAGGACTTTCACTGTCCTCCTGGCACAAGTCAGAAACCTTGAACAGGGCTCTGTACTCAACGGGGTGGGAGTGAGTGCAGAGTGCAGGACCTGTGCTGCTACACAGATTAGCTGCTAGGAACTGCAATAATCCAACCGAGGGCAGGGCCATTTTAAGACCTTCATAGGCCCTAGGCACACTTGCCTTCGTAGGGCCCCCCGAAATAACTAATTTGATTTTAAGCTATTAATAAATAGCTTTTTAAAATAAAAAATTATATATAACATTTTTTTTCATAGGCCCTGAAAGTTTCGTAGGCCCCTAGGCACTGTACCCATTGTGCCTAATGGATAATGAGGCCCTGACCGAGGGGGTCACCACTCAGGTGTGCAGCCTGAAGGCGGCTGAGGGGAGGGGGCACAATCTTTTGAGCAGCAGTTGGAAGTGGTTTTGCCTACCATGGCTATTGGGGCACAGACAGCCCCCCCCCGAGCCCAGAAAGGCCGCCCACACAGAGGCCAGCTCTTCAATGCGCTCCGCAGCAGCTTCCCTGGGCCCTGAGAGGGGCCACGCAGGGGCTGCGGCTGCCCAAACCCGTAAGACTGAAATTCGCCGGCGCTGACGCCAGCCGCCTGTCAGCGCTGGCGATGAGCCAGCCCGGCCGAGAGGCGGGGAGCGGGGCGCCCGCGCAGCCAGGGCGGGACCAGGGAGGGACGAAGGCAGCACAGCCAGGCCTCTGAGGGAGCTGACTGAGCCGAGGCGGAGACGGGCCCTGGCGCTGCGGCGGCGCCTGGGGCCAGGCGGGGAAGAGCAGGCCCGAGGCCGTGGCAGCAGAACAGGGAGGGGGAAGCGCGCGGGTCACATTTCCCCTCCCGCCAGCTGGGCCCGGGGGCCCTGCCGCTCCTCCTCGCCCTCCGCCTCGGCCGGCGGCTGAGCTGTCCTGCCGGCATTCGCTAGCTGCCGTGGGCGGGACGCGCCCGCCGCGGGGGGAAGACAAGAGCCCCCTGTTCCGAGCCCAGGCTCCTCCCGCGGGCGGGCTGGCGCGTCCTTCCCCCGGCCTGGGTGAGGCCAGCCCTGCCCCTTCCCGCGGGTCGGGTCGGGCCGCGCCGGGCGGGATTGGGAAAGGGACTGTTTAAATAGCGGCTCTGGCTGCTGTCCGCCGCCCAGCCAGGAGGTGTCTTCTCGCTCCGCCAGCAGCAGCATCATCATCATCTTCGGAGCCTCGGGAACCCTGGCCGCAGGCACGGGATCGGCCGGCAGCGGTCGCGCTGTATGTATCCCCTGCGCCTGTAGGGTACATTTTCTCCCTCTTTTCCTCCCTGCGCGCGGTGCAGGGTCCTCCCCAGCCCCGTGAACCCGCAGTGCGCGCTTGAGATCGCCTTCCTTTGCTTCCTGAAGTGTGGAGCATGGTTCCTCCCATAGCTGGGGACATTCTCAAACACGGCAGGACAAAGGGGGCTGGGGCGGACCTATCCTGCCATGGCCCCCGCTGGGAGCATGGATTGGAGGGGCTCTCTCTGATTTCTGTGTGTGTTACTCTGCCGTTGGTGATGGTTTTGCTGCCCTCCTTTCTGCCCTTTAACTCCGGGGATCAGAAGCACACAGTGAACTTCCATCCAGGTCTGTGTGGCATTGGCTGGGGCTTGCTTTGTCAAATGACTGTTGCATTTTTTTAAAAGGTTTCGCAATATCTGTTCTCTACAAAACTGTCCGCAAAAATGTGCAGTGTTAATATCATGCTGGCCAGGGACTTTTGAGTCTAAATCTTTTATGCTATTTATTTGTTTTTAAATCTTTTTCTATAGCCACATTTTCTCTTATACTGTTGAAATTTTACATGCCTGTAACGTAGCCTTGCTCTTCCTAATGACTAAAATACTCTTTCTGTTCACAGATCATATACAGCATGAGCAATAGCACTCATTGCAAGCTTTCCCCCACCCTGTCCTAGAAGAAATTGTGGTGCTAAGGGCCATGGCCATTCAGTGGTCTCTCTGCTGAGCTGGCCAAGAAGGGTGCCAGTTAGCATTCACTTCTTGTAATGTTGCACGTTTTTGTAGTGGAGGGATGCTCTTGTCAAGAATGCGGACAACCTAAACTTGATGTAATAGTTAAAATAATTACTGATTGATAGAAGCATAATCTGTCAGCAGTGAGACAAGTTTGGTTTAAAAGGAAATAGTGTAAGTCTCATTAATAATGTTTCCTCTAGAGTCAATTTATTGCATATACAGTGGTATTTCAGTATATTTTGGGGAGCAGGAGGAAAGGGAAGGCAATCTCTACTGCTATAGTAAAAGTAATATGATGACCTGAAAAATGACTGATAGCTACCTCCAGTAAGATTGATGAACTGTACATGAGTACAGTGATACTGAGACTTGCTCGGTATAATTGTGTATTTTTAAGGGCTCAACTCTGGCTCCTATGGAGATCAGTGGCAAAACATCTATTATGGGAGAAGGATCAGGACTTAATATTTTCCATTGTGTTCAAAGAAAGTTGTGATAGACACACGAGAAATGTCTAAAAGAACAAATTAATGAGTTGCAGATGAAAAGGGGGCTAATTGTGAGAAATTCCTCATCAAAATTAATATAAGCTATAGTGACATTATTTCTACATTAATTTTGAAGCATGCAGCTTAGTGTTAAGTCTTCAGTCATGTCACTGTTCAGCATGGTCGATTTGATAGCTGTGTTAGAGATAATAAGTTTTCAAAACTTTGTAAGCATTTATCATATCCATGGTCCAGCACTTGAGCATTATCTAGTCCCAAAGACTAGAGAGGTTGCTCAGTGCCATGCAGAATAGGAACTCTGGTGGCTGATTTTGAGAATGTTACTGTTTGGCTAGCAGTAAGTGATTTATCATGATTTAACATTGATTAAACTAACTAAAATTAAAAATAGACTGAAGTAAGCTGAGTTTTCAGCTAAACTATTATTAAAAGGTAGACTCAATTTACAGTTCAGACTATGCATATATGTTTAAACCATATTTTATGCTCTTGTTTTAAAATGGCCATGGAAAATACGTTCGCATGTTTCTCATGATCTATGTATGTTTCATTACAAAGATACTAGCACAATTTCCCTAGCTAGCATAGCTGGAATTTAAAAGTGTTCCTGGACACAAGAGACTATCTAGCTAATTTCAGTGGTTGTCCAGCTGGGATGCTCTTTTTATAATTATACTAATTATGTAAGGAAATATTTCTGATTGACTATGGTAGCATAACAGGAGAATATCAGCGGTTTTTACTGTTTGAATTACTGTACAATGACCTTACCTTTTTATTTTTTTTCCCCTCTTTTTCTTTTCCCCCCTTTCTTCACTAGAGCAACCATGTTTGAAATAAAGAAAATCTGTTGTATTGGTGCAGGCTATGTTGGTGGGCCAACGTGTAGTGTCATTGCACATATGTGCCCTAAAATCAAGGTTACAGTTGTTGATGTTAATGAAGCTAGAATTAATGCCTGGAACTCTGATACACTTCCAATATATGAGGTAAACCTGTGTTTATTACAACATTTCTGTCTTTAATATAAAGTATTTGCCACAGCTCATACAATCCCCCTCATCTGCCCATCCTTGACTCTTAATGGTTGTTCTAGGACCATCAAAAGTACATGCCTCCTTCAACAACTACACGTTAACTGTGTGCCATAAACGATGGTTTGAAATAACCACTGGCCTCCATGAATTGAGTGCTGTCGGATGCTGGAGAGTGTTTCAGAGATTATTTACTTAGGTTCTGTGCATCCTGGTCAGGAAAAAATGTGTATGTATTCAGTACACCATACAAAATCATGGTTCTTTTTGGACCCTGTATACATTACACTTATAACTGAGTCAGCAGACCTAGTTATGACACTTTTGTCTCCTTTCTTACAATTTGTAATGTGGATGGCAATCTGTGTCCTAGGAAGAAGCTTTGGACCACTGCCGTTAGGACCCATCCACACTACAAACTGTAACCATGTTGTAAGTAAGGAGATATCCAGCCATATTGAAGGCATGTTTCCTGACTCTGTTATAACTATAATGCAACTAGAAAGGAGAGAACAATTTTCTTGGCTGGTGGAGACAGGGCCTAACTGCTATTCACACCTGTGCAAGCAAGCTGTCAACGTTAAGGATGCAGTGAAGAATTCATTGCTTTTTCCTACACCATTGCAAATGGCGGTGGAGTGGTAAATCAAACTTTCACCTAGCATACAAGTGATCTAGCAACATACAGGAAAATGAGAAACTATTTCAGGGCTCTTTCTATCACTCTTACAGTGAGTAGTACCTCACTACACAAGAGTCATGTTGATTTTTGACTGGTACCAGGGTGTCAGAATCTGGTCCTATTCTAGTAGTTCATTGGAGTCTGGTGTTTCTTAAAGTTAGGATTTTTGCTAGAACTTTAGTCTTTCCTATAAGGAGTCGGGTCATTGTTTTTTGTTTTAATCTGAGTGATACCCTGATAATCAGGAGTGCCAAGAGCTTTTAATTTCCTAACCAGTGACATTTCACATCTTTTGGTTTTTAGTTTAAAAAATCATTTTTCAGTAAGCACATACACTAATTTCAGTGTCCAAGATCTGTTGATATGTAACATCACTGCTCTTTATACTGCAAAAGGACTTCCATTGTCTTGTATACAGACTACCAATTTTAGCACTTGGTACTTTACATGGTGTTTGCTCACTAAAGAGTAGCTTCGCCCCACTGTGTTATTGTAAATACAGTAGCACTTGAGAGTTACGAACTGATGAGTCAGTCACACACCTCATTTTGAACTGGAAATAGACAATCAGGCAGTGGCAGAGACAAAAAAAAAAAAAAGAGCAAATACAGTACAGTTTTGTGTTAAATGTAAACTATGAAAAAAATAAAGGGAAAGCTGCATTCTTCTTGTGCATAGTAAAGTTTCAAAACTGTAGTAAGTCAATGTTCGGTTGTAAAACTTTTGAAAGAACAACCATAATGTTTTGTTCAGAGTTACAAACATTTCAGAGTTACAAACAACCTCCATTCATGAGGTGTTCATAACTCTGAGGTTCTACTGTAACAAAGTTGATATGAAAACTTACTGACCCAGGCTCAACATATACATGCCCCCACTTTTTAATGGAAAAAGCAAATGTTTTTGCTCAGTCTTCAAAAGTAAGGCAAGTAGAATTTTGCAAGGCTTTCTTAAATGTTGTTTTGGCTATATTAAGATGAGGGATGTCAAACTATTAAAAATAATCGCAATTTATCGTGAGATTAATAAATGTTAATATTTGTAATAAAAAAACCAAAGTGAGCACTGTACTCTTTGTATTCTGTGTTGCAGTTGAAATCAAGATAATTGAAAATGTTGAAAAACATCCAAACATATTTATAATACATTTAAATTGGTATTCTATTATTGTTTAACAGTGCGATTAAAACTGTGATTGTGACTATTTTTTTTTTAATCTAGTTAATTTGTTTTGCATTAATTGCTTGAGTTAACTGCGATTAATTGACAGCCCTAAATAAGATACAAACTTGTTTCATGTCTTCTGATGTTACCTCTGATTTTTACCTTTGCTGTAATATTAAATATAGGACAATGTTGGTCTGTTGATCTTTGTTTAAAAAATCAAAACCATAGCCTTCACATCTTGTTTCCAGAATTTGTTTAAAATTGAACTAACGTTAAGTTTATAGCACTCAAATTAGTGAATAAGTTTTGTGGAAAGAATTGAGTGCAGATCTTAACATGGATAAGCAAATGTTTTATTTTATATTAAAACTTAAACTGTTTGAGCAAATTTAAAACACAACTAGTCTCCTCGTACAAGAAGTTAATCTGTTTCCCAGCAGGATGTCTATTGCTTACAACTAAGGCACCAAACCTGCCAAGAATGAGCTCAGACAGTTGCAATTTTTAACCCCTGGCACTTTGTGCTCGACCCCCCCTTCTACTGCCATGTAGGAAGATATAAACTAATCCTTTTGGTTTTTACATGACCAATCTTTGTACTGAATTCCATAAAAAATCACAGCTGGAATGTTAATCTTATTAATGATGTGGGTTCTGGTGTTTATTTGAAATGGCTCAGGTTCTGTGGTAATAATTTTCTACTTGAGTTAATTTTTTATTTCTGTTAGATCAGCTGTCTAGTAAACAGTGAGACAGCAAAAAATGTCTTGTTTAAGTAAGGTGCAGTTTCCCTCCCATCCCCCACACTGAACCTTTACCTTGATAGCCGTTAATGAAATATGATCTTGTATCATTCCTTTCATAGTACTTTCATAAGCAGAAATTTTGTGATTAGGTTAAATTCACAGTTCTTGTCTATTTTATTTAGAATAGTGGCTTTAGTTTCTGTCCAATAATAGTTTCAATTAAAACATTTTTGTAGGGAGTCTTAATACATGGAGTTTGTTCAGGTGTATGACTAACTAGAGGCCCCATGCAAGTGAGTGGAGGTGTTGGGGAAGCATCCCAATGCTGTGTTTCTATGTAAGAGAGGGCTATAGTTAGGCTTGGTCTATACAAGCACTTTCGTTGTTAAGATTTTTATTGGTCGGGGTGTGAAAAAACAAACCCCATGACTGACATAAGTTTCACTGACAAAAACGCCAGTGTGGACAGCACTATGTCAGCAAGAGACGCTCTCCCACCGACATAGCTATCGCTGCTTGTTGGGTGTGGTTTAATTATGCCAGCAGGAGAGTTCTCTCCCATCAGCATAGAGCAGCTACACAGAAGACGCAGCGGCGGTACAGCTGTGCCAGTGTAAGGTCTGTAGTGTAGACATAGTCTTATTTTGTTCTCAGGATGAACCTCTGTGAATCCATGCAAGTTTTATTTTCTGAAAGATTGAAGTAACTTTAATAAAGAAAATATTTAAAAACTTGAAAACAAAACCTTTGTTGTACTTAAAGTTGTATGCTGCCTGTTTGAATACACTGTTACCTGTTTTAATCAAATTTTGACTATTAAATATTTGCCTGTGTCTCTCTAGCCAGGGCTAAAAGAAGTGGTAGAGTCCTGCCGAGGAAAGAATCTCTTCTTTTCCACCAGTATTGATGATGCCATTAGAGAGGCTGACTTGGTATTTATTTCTGTAAGTAATTTCTTTTGTGCTTTAATATTTATTATGATATTGCTGTGCTCAAATGGGGGGAGGGCAGGAGCACAAGGGAGTGCCAGTGGATTTTTTTAAGTGTCCTTTATCTTCTTTGAAGAAGTGATGTGGTTTCAGGTGGCATAACAGACTAGTGCTGCCCTGTGTAGGTTTTACCAGGCAGGTATGCTTAGCTTTCAGTGAGGATAATAAAACTCTTAATCTTCCTCTTCTTTTGCTATTATTTATCACTCTGTGTAAAGTGCCCAATAAACTTTTGGACTCTGTATACAAATAATAAGCCTGTTACTTTACATAGCTGAGTGTTTCTCTGAAGATACAGTACAAAATAAGGCCCAGTCTTATAACAGAATCCATTAGCGTGGACTTATATTTGTAGCATTCCACTGAAGTCGATGGGACTCATGCAGAAATAAGAGTCCATTAGCAGGGTTCATTGCAGGATTGGCAGTGAAGATGGCATAATACTTATCTGAATATAAAGTCTTTAATATTTTTTTCAATACTTTTAAAAATTCAGTTAATTATTGGAAAGAAGGAAACTGCAGCATTTTTTTGTTTGTTTTTCGATACTGTCCTATAGTTTTTAATATTTCCATCCTTTTAAAACTAGGAAACCGTCCTCTTCAACACATGTTTGTGGCATTTTGCAGTGTCTAAAAGTCATGTACCTAGTTCCATACCCAACAGAACTACATAATAACAAGTTCTTGGGCTGCAGACCAGTTACTGTTCTATTCTTCAAGTGCTTTACAGAGAGCTGTGCTATTAGGAAGAGCTCTTATTAATAAGCTGTCTTCTGTCCCCTGGCAGAATCTTCTCATTGAATCAATTAAGTCTAATATTAATGCCATGTAATAACTGAACCAGTTATTGGATGACAGCCACTAATTCAACAGCTGAGTTCCTGTCCCTGGCTGGTGAAACATGCTGTGTTGTGTTTTAATTTTGATATTCTTGCCTTCAGTTTCTATTGAGACGGACCCTCTATGTTCAATTAAAAGAAGTATTGCCCTAGATTGATACTCCCCCAATCCTCCCTCAAGTAGAGCAATTTTAAGGAGCTGTGTGGCTGATCTGCAATTAGATTTTCCAGTCAGACGGTTTTGGGGAGTAACCTCCCTAGTAGTAGCATCAGAGGAATCCCTCAGAGTAGAGGCATATAAGGAGGAATTTAATCTTTGCAAGTATTGTACCTTAGGTTGGTGAGAAGACTAGAAATGGCTCTTTGTGGGTATGGAGAAGCAATTTTGTCTCCTGAATAAAGATTAGCCTTTATTGAAGCCTGCAGAGCTGCTATGAATGCCCCTTGTGTAAATCCTATTCGACAGTGAACAGAGCTCAGTGATATTTCTTTAGAAGTTACAATGAGTAATTGATAAGTCTGCTAGTTCTTCATTGATCTGGCAGCCAGGAACTGGCTGAATCAGTAGAACAGAAGCTTTCCTATCCTTGGAGTGCAATCTCAGGTATGCAGGAGTTCCTGTATGTTCCTGTATGTTCCTGTATGTTCAGGCTTTTCCTGTATGTTCAGGCTTTTCCTTCCCATGTATTTGTAACTAGGTTAACACCCCAACAAAGACTTATGGGATGGGAAAAGGCCGGGCAGCTGATCTGAAGTACATTGAAGCATGTGCTAGACGGATTGTACAAAATTCAGATGGTTATAAGATTGTCACTGAGAAAAGCACAGTCCCAGTACGTGCAGCAGAGAGTATTCGTCGGATATTTGATGCCAATACAAAACCTAACTTGAATTTGCAGGTAAACAAAAAAAAAATCTAGACGTTATGGACTAAATAGTTGTCATTTCCCCCCCAAATATCTTGTTGTGTTTTACTTCAAACTTTATTTTCCTGTTTGTTTACAGGTGTTGTCTAATCCAGAATTCCTAGCAGAAGGAACTGCTATCAAGGACCTAAAGAACCCAGACAGAGTGCTGATTGGTGGAGATGAGACCCCAGAGGGGCAGAAGGCAGTCCATGCTCTATGTGCTGTGTATGAGCACTGGGTGCCCAAAGGAAAAATCCTCACAACCAATACTTGGTCATCTGAGCTTTCCAAACTGGTTGGTATTATTTATGTTGCTATGTTAATCAACAACTTAAATACAATATATCAGGACTGATATTACTAAGAATAAACCTCCAAAAGCCACAGAAACTAGTTATCTGAATGCTTATAAGAGATTGCAGTATTGCATATCAAAATTGTTTGCTCACAATTTGCTAACTAGCTTTTCTTTATCAGAAAGAATCTTATACAAAATCAATTATATTTTGGGAATGAAATCATACATATTGGAAAAAGCAGAAAATGGTAATATCAACCCCAAAAAAATCTGTGAACACATTGAAGTAATCCCTCCTTTGGCTTACAGACATCTCATTTACAGAAGGAAAAACACCTCTGTTCTGTTTGTTTTTATTTGCAGGCAGCTAATGCTTTCCTTGCCCAGAGAATCAGCAGCATTAACTCAATCAGTGCTCTGTGTGAAGCTACAGGAGCTGATGTTGAAGAGGTAGCAAGAGCCATTGGAATGGACCAAAGAATAGGAAATAAGTTTCTGAAAGCCAGTGTTGGTAAATGATGAATCTTTTCTTTTTTCAGACTTGGTAGGAGAACTGTCAATAGCTCAACTGGAAACATTTAGAAATAAGTACTGGTGTTCTAAAGTAATTGTTGAAAGCACAATAGCTTTCAAAAGACCTACTGTAGTGTAGTTGGGGGAGAGTCAACATGATTTTGTAAAAGGAAATCATGCCTCACCAATCTAATAGAATTCTTTGAGGGGGTCAACAAGCATGTAGACAAGGATGATCCAGTGGATATAGTGTACTTTGATTTTCAGAGAGCTTTTGACAAGGTCCATCACCAAAGGCTGTTAAGCAAAGTAAGCTGTCATGGGATAAAAGGAAAGGTCCTCACCAGGATCAGTAACTGGTTAAAAGATAGGAAATAAAGGGTAGGAAGAAATGGTCAGTTCTCAGAATGGAGAGAGGTAAATCATGTCCCCCAGGAGTCTACTAGGACCAGTACTGTTCAACATATTCATAAATGATCTGGAAAAAGGGATCTACAGTGAGGTGGGAAATATGCAGATGATACAAAACTACTCAAGATAGTTAAGTCAAAAGCAGACTGGGAAGAGTTACAAAGGGATCTTACAAAACTGGGTGACTGGGCAACAAAATGACAGATGAATTCAATGTTGATAAATGCAAAGTAATGCACATTGGAAAACGTAATCCCAAATATAAATATAAAATGATGGCATCTAAATTAGCTGTTACTTCTCAAGAAAGAGATCTTGGAGTCATTGTGGATAGTTCTCTGAAAACATCCACTCAATCTGCAGCAGAAGTAAAAAAAAGCTAACGGAATGCTGGGGAATCATTAGGAAAGGGATAGATAAGAAGACAGAAAATATCATATTGCCTCTTTATAAATCCGTGGTACACCCACATCTTAAATACTGTGTTCAGATCTGGTTGCCTCATCTCAAAAAGATATATTGGAATTGGAAAAGGTACACAAAGGGCAACTAAAATGATTAGGGGTATGGACAAGCTTCCATATGAGGAGAGAATAATAAGACTGGGACTTTTCAGTTTGGAAAAGTGATGACTGAGAGGGGATATGATAGAAGTCTATAAAATAGTGACTGGTGTGGAGAAAGTAAATAAGGAAGTGTTATTTACTCCTTCTCCTAACACAAGAACTAGGGGGTCACCAAATCAAATTAATAGGCAGCAGATTTAAACGAACAAAAAGAAGTATTTCTTCACACAACACACAGTCAACTGAGAAACTTAAAGTAATGTTGACTTTGTCACAAATGTTTATAAGAGAGGAAAGGCAAGTAACAAAATCTGTTACCCAAATATGCCCATTTTTCAGATACTTACCTGTTTGGCTTGGTATAGGGGAGTCTGAGAGTTCAGGATCCTGCCATTCATCATCTCATCACCTAATCAGCTTTTTGTTCTTCTTTGGCTCCACGATAGTGAGAATCCAGAAGCCTATTAAATTCCATTTACATCTACTCTCTGTATAGTGGTCCCAAGAGACCTGCTGCTTCTTTCTCCTGAGGTCCATGGCAAAACTGACAGGCTTTTAGGTCCTACTAGCTGCAAAAGTAAGAAGAGTTGAGGAATAGGATTTGGAAGAATCCTAGGAGTTTGTTTAGTTTGAGAGACTGGCAGCAGATCCATGGAAAACTATTTTTATATTTTGGTCGATAACTACCAATCTGCAGGGGCTGTGGAATGCCATTTTAAAGTGTCTCTGTGTTCGTGAGGGGCTTAGATTTACTTTTCTTCCCACCTGACTCCCGCCCTGGGCCCTTGAGGGAGACCCGCTACCATCCCCTCCTACTAGTGAACCTCACCCTCAGGTGACGGGACTGTCCCATTTCCCAGCTGGGTCCCCTGGTGTTGAGAGGAACTGCTGCAGTTTCAGCAGCTGGTGGGTGAGAGCATGGCAGAGTGCATTCTGTGCATGCATAGTGGGATGCTTGTGCTGGCCGCCATGTGCTCCCAGCCATGAGGTGTGCGGCTGCTAGTTTCAAGATGGATGCATACACAGCCACAAGTGCACACATAATAAAAACCTGGCAAATTACATCTTGACCAGCAAGAGCAGAGAAACAGGCCAGGCCTGTCAAAAAGTGGTGTCCCCCACCTTCCCCCCATGAGCTACCTGGCCTATTCCAGACATACAGTGATTCCAAGTATTGCTAAGCACACTAATCTTTTATTCATGAAGACCGTCTGAGTGACCATTTCCTTTCTCTCAGGATTTGGTGGTAGCTGTTTTCAGAAGGATGTTCTGAATTTAGTTTACCTTTGCGAGGCTCTGAATTTGCCTGAAGTCGCTCGCTATTGGCAACAGGTATGATGAGTCCATTCACGTACTGTAAAGCCTATTCAAACAGAGCATGTCACCGTTACCTCTGAATGAGCCAGTATTTCTTCTGCTTGTAACTTTTCAGCATCGTCTGTGGCAATTTATCATTTATCCTTCAGTTTGATTGGAACTGAAAATAAGATACCTGCTTAACTGTAGCAGTAACAAATATTTATTAATAAATGCTTTGTATAGTACCTTCCAAATGAGGTTATCAGAGTGCTTTACAAATGTAATAAATGAGGATTCAACATCCTTTCAGGATAGGCATTACTATCCCTAGGTTACACTGAGGGTGTAAATCCAAGCTGTGATCTCAGGCAGACATCTCTAGCTTTACCTGTGTGTGGTGGCTTGGCCTTCAGTAGGAGTAACCCAGTGTTCTGGGTGGGCTTGTACAGCCTGCGCTGCTGCAGCTGCATTACTGTTTTTAATCATGGCAGCAAGGGTAAAGTGTGTGTGTGGGCGTGTATGTGGGTGGCAGAGCTGCAATCACACCTCAGATTGCAGTGTAGACACAATCCCTCTATGCCTCAGGGTAAGTGCCTTGCCCAGCACATAACACGAAGTTACAGAGCTGGGAACAGAACCCAGGTCTCTTAACTCCATACCTGTTCTTTAACCACAATCTATCCTCCTTGTCTCAGGCTTTGTCTATACTAACTCTTTTGTTGGTAAAACTTTTGTTGGTCAGGGAGAGTCTCCCCCATTGACATAGCTACCGTCGCTTGTTGGGGGTAGTTTAATTATGCTGGTGGTAGAGCTCTTTCTGGTTAGCATAGAGTGGCTACATGGGAGATCTTACAGCGGTGCAGCTGCAGCAGTACAACTGTGCTGCTTTAACGTGTGTAGTGTAGGCATAGCCTCAGTTCAGAAATAATGAAGGCAACTTATTTTAATACACTTTCAAATAACTCTAAAGTTTTTATAGAAAACCCACAAATAGACTCCATCACTTTCTCACTGATAATGTTGTAAAGACCATCCCTCACTAGCCAATTATTTGATTAAGCAAAAGAGTAATTTATGAGCTATCAGGCACCCATCTGAATAGTGCATTATGTTATTAATCAGAGACCAGTTTCTAGCTCAGTAGCTGGTAGTGCTGTGATCTTGTGTGCCTGTGTTTTTAAAACTTGTAACCTGGTTGCAACAGAACATCATTGGTAAAGAAGACATTGTCTTGTTATTATCCTGAGTGCAGGAGTTAACCACATTAGCTGGATGATTTTAAGATGAGGAATAGCAATTAAATGGTTAATGCTCACCCGGGTCTTCAATTAACATCAAATTCTGAAGAAAGGGACAAATTTACACTTGTTATTTCTGCCTGTCTGGCTCTAAAATCAAGACAAAACCAATCAGGTTTCGTTGTGATAACTATGTTGGTGGGAGACACTCTCCTGCCAATCGTAGACAAGGCCTTAGAAACCGATCTAGGCCTCATCTATGCTAAAAAGTTAGGTCAACCCAGCTACGTTGCATGAGGGTGTGAAAAATCCACAGCCCTGAGCAGCGTAGTTAAGCTGACCTAAACCCTGCTGTAGACTGCACTGAGTCGAAGGAAAAATTCTTTCATTGACCTAGCTACCGCCTCTCGGGAAGGTGGATTATGTATGCCGATGGGACAACCCTCTGCATTGGTGTAGGTAGTGTCTACACTGAGCGCTACAGTGGCATAGATGCAGTGCTGCAACTGTACCGTTGTAGCATTTCAAGTGTAGACAAGCCCATAGTAAGTGGGAATCCCTTCATGTGGTTGCAGCTATACCAGTAAAAGGTGTGGTTTATATTGTTTTAGTTTAAATTGATTTGGGACAAGTTTAAGATAAACCAAAATAAACTGCTCTTAATTTAATTTGTGTTCAAATAGGAGTTTGCTTGATTTAATAAAATGAGTTTAAATAAACCATACAAGTTTGTGTGTAGACAAGGCTTTAGATTCTGGAGGATACAGTGAAGTCTGAGGATCTGGGCCTTTAGAGTATCCCTACAAAGGTATTTAGGCAGGGAATTCCCATTGGTCCTAAAACCTAATCTTAAACCCTCCTTTTAACTGCTCTTCTGTTACCTCACCACCTCATTTCTCCCCCTTGGTGTGTAAATTACTTTTTGCCCACTCACAGAAAACCAGATCAGTGCAAGTGTCATTACTTTACCACGAACATCCATTTTCTGAGCAACTTTTACCTGACGTGGGCCATATGCCACCGTTCACATAACTGCTAAGCTTTGCTTTGTTTGTTGCAATGAGAATGTGCTCATGTTCAGGGTCAGAGGGAAGGCTATTGCCTACATTATCTGATGTATAGTATGCCTTTGACCAGTCTCTGGGAAAACCTGGCTTTCTTACGTGGTCATTGGAGGCAATGGTCCTGAAGAGGCTAGAGATCAAGGGCTAAAATTATGAGAGAAAGGGGAAGGGGAGAAACCAGCAGCTCTACAACAGAGATGGAGAGTAACCTACATATGGTTTCAAAGCTTTTCTCAAAGAAAAATATTTTTATTATTAAAATGCATCACTTGCACTTATATCCATGCCAATCTTTGTGCATTGACATGTTACAATATGCACTAAACTGATACTAAAACTGCCTGACCATTGTGTAAAATAGATGTATAAGGCAATGTATATACAAACACTTAGAGAGAAGTGTGATTTTTGCTGGCATGATGCTCTTATTTTCTAAGTTCATTTTCTCCCTAAAATTTACCTCTTTGCTCACTATTATTGTAGTTGCTTTCAATGTTTTGGCCTAGCATAGCAAGCATTGTGTGTGCATTTTGTTTGTGTGGCTTTTTGTGTGTGGGTTTTTGGTTAAACTACCCTGAACAGAAAGGAAAAGTAAAATAGATTTTAAAAATGAAATCAACCATTAATATCTGGGGAGTGCTTTCATACAATGGAGCCTCATCTAAACTTAGGACAAAATGTTATAAGATCCTTTCTTAAGGGTCTTCACTAGAAGTTTTACTAATGAGGTCAGCAGAATTTGATTATTAGTAGTTTCTGACTGTGAAATCAATTGAAAACACCTGCTGACTTCAAGGGGCTCAAGATCAAGATTGTTCTTTCTGCTGCTGTGATTAAAAAAGCTGGCTCAGTCCTTCAGTTACTCAAATTTTATCTGTTAAAAATAGAAATTGCAACCATGTTAATATTTAAAACATGTTCCTCTATCTAGTTAATTTTTAACTAACTGCTTTTATCTTGATCAGAGGCTTGGCAATGGCATTCTTTTCCCCAGAAATGATTAATACTGCATTTCTTTGGTCAAATGTAACCTCATTCACACCACATATTATACATAATTTCAGGTGATAGACATGAATGACTACCAGAGAAGGAGATTTGCTTCCCGTATTATTGACAGCTTGTTTAACACAGTCACAGACAAGAAGATTGCTATTCTAGGATTTGCATTCAAAAAAGACACAGGAGATACAAGGTGACAAAATGCATGAAACTAATTAACAGTGTCGTAAGGCATGCTAATGCCTTAACAGTTAACTAATTAACAGTGTCCTAAGGTTTATCTAATCTTGGGCTCCATCTTCAAAGCTGAAACAACTATGTAAATGGGGAAGAGGATCAAATAGATGGCCCTCAATCTGTTGTGGCGGACTTGGTTTTATAAAATGGCTTAGTCTGGCTTAAATGGATGTGTTCAAGTACCAAAATGGCCTTTTAACCAATGCAGAGACCTAACCTGGAGGTCAGATAGTATAATGCTGAGGACAATATAAATAGTTACTTAGACAGAACATAGATTTTGAACCCAATGTAAGTGAGCTAAATACCTCCACTGTCCAGAAGAAAGCATACAGACCCGTTCCCCACTGCCTTCCTTTATTGGTAACTTAAAAACAATTACACAGCATAGACTTCAGCTTAAATTTCCATGCCAAAAAAAAATTTGGCTACTTCTATGGCTTTCCTATTGGGATCACCTCTGAATTCCTTCTGGCCAAATGACCTGTTCACTTAGAGCCTGGGTGGAGCTAATCAGACACACTCACTGACTCACAGAGACACACTCACTGGTATGACTCCATAATTACTCTGAACCATAATGCAGGAGTTTTCTACTGAGTCATCCTAAACTCAGATGCTAGAGTCCTGTATTCATAGGCAGGAAGTCTACTGCTATGTCACATTGGGTCCAAAAACACACTAGACTTTCACACTTAGTCAAATCACACATTAAATTGTGACTGAAACAGATTATAGTAATAGATTTTAAAACACTTTCAAATGCTGTAAATGAGGGCTTTGTTTGGTGGTTGGAACTGAAATTTTATTAACCCTTTTAACTGCTCTCTATTTTTGTTTTATGTTTTTATTGATGATTTACTTTGCTACCATGTGTTATCACTGGCATTACATTCAATAATTTGAGTTTGAAAGCTTTGGCACTGCAAATTTGTGAGTATTTGTTCATGTTATTCTAAACAAATGTTTGTCTGAAGATTTCCATTAACTGGCTGATTTATTTTCTTAGAGAGTCTTCCAGTATTTACATCAGCAAGTATTTAATGGATGAAGGAGCAAAACTCCATATATATGACCCTAAAGTACCAAGGGAACAAATCATCCTGGATCTCTCTCACCCAGGTGTTTCAGAAGATGACCAAGGTGAGGGAATTTTGCTTCTCATAATTTCTACCCTTCTACGGTATGTCAACAGGCAGAATCCATCCAGTGCTCTAGAAATTGCTTTCAGTGTGGCAGAGATGGCTGCTTGGTTAAATTATTAAACCAGGGGTTTGCCTCAGTTAAAAAGGGTCATGTCAAGTTGGGTTGTTTGTTTTTTAAACTTCACTCTTATAGCTCCGTAAATGCTTACATATGTGAAAGTTACTTCTGGGTCAGTCTGTCCTTTCTGACACATTGATTTTAAAGCTGTGCAAAGAGCTTCTCCCTCAATTTAAAAAGAAGGGGGGGGGGGGAGAGGGAGGAAGGAGACTAGCATCATTCTACCAGCTTGTTTTCCCCTCCCAGGTTCCTATCTGGTACCTGTAAATTCTCGTGTCTGGCTAGCCCAGCTGCCTAGCTAGTCCAGAAAAGAATTCACTCAAGGCTAATTCCAAGGGCTGTTGAGAGATGTAGTAAATCATATTCACACTAGGAACACTGTGCTACTGTAGTATACTGGTATAGCTATACCAACCAAGTGCTCTAGAGTAGACCAGTTCTCAGTCTGTAATGCCATAATTCTTGACTGCGCCAATAGAAAATAAATAAGAATGAAGTGAGGAATGAGGGCATGCACAGAGACCCTGTTATTGGAGATAGGGAGATACGAGAAGCACACAGCCCTTGGCATGAAGAAAGAGGAGGATGGCACACAGGGCGCTTATGGAGGAATGCATGGAGCTCCTGGTATGTGCAATGAGCTTTTCTAATTGAAGCCAGGTAGTG
Organism: Emydura macquarii macquarii; assembly: GCF_026122565.2. Taxonomy (NCBI): domain Eukaryota; kingdom Metazoa; phylum Chordata; order Testudines; family Chelidae; genus Emydura; species Emydura macquarii. The sequence continues at coordinate 7,075,826 of NW_027133265.1, forward strand.
TGTGTGCAGTATTAAATAGTAAATGTGCATGGAGTGTTTTGAAAAGCACTGTGTTGCTATTATCGCTACTCAAACAAGATTATTTTACAATGACCTCTATCCATGTCTGGATCTGAGTATTGGACAATTACCTCTAATTCCTTAGTGAATCTCCACTACAACTCCAGTTTAGGCGCCTAACCTAGGCACTCAAATAAGTGCCCTGATCTTACAGCGGTGTTGAATACCCACTGCTGCTGTTGACGTCAGTGGCTCTAGGACCTTTAGATAGGGGAAAATCTTCAGATGGCGTTGACATTGAAAGTGTTTGTTTGAGTAGGAATAGCAGGGAAATTGTTCTATCAGGGAGTACACACCACAGTAGTGCCAGGAAGTGGGGAAGCATAATGCTTCATTTTCCTTTTTGTTGCAGTGTCTCGTTTGGTCACTATTAGTAAAGATCCGTATGAAGCCTGCGATGGAGCTCATGCCCTTGTTATCTGCACTGAGTGGGACATGTTTAAGGTAAAAATAATACCTTTAAAAACGGGGGAAAATTAAAAGGAATTCTGACACTTATGCAAATTCTGTTGGGCATTTACAGGAGTTGGATTATGAGCGCATTCACAAAAAAATGCTGAAACCAGCTTTCATCTTTGATGGTAGGAGAGTTCTTGATGATCTTCATAATGAGCTACAAGTCATAGGCTTCCAGGTAAAGAACGGTTTTTCTTTTTGTCCTTTGGAGAAGTATGGTTGAATCACAAGAAGAATCTAGTATGAGAGTTTAATACCTGGCTTTATAATTAGCTGTAAAGATCCTTTTATTAAGCCCTTCACTGAGAGCACTTTTCCTACAGTACAGTTCTGCTTGTAAACTGATATTGCTTTAAAATCCAAGCCACATCAGGATATTCAATCAACATTCAGTAACATAGACAAATGAGTTTACCAGACATAGCTTTACCTGACATAGCTGGTACTTCTGGCAGCAACAGAATGACTGATATTAAAATTGGAGTGAATAATCTCCTGACATGTATTTCATCATTTCAAGGCTCACTTAAATTCTGAATAAAATATAGAAACCACATTAGACAAACATAGCTAAATGTTTCCTTTGGTAAATGCTGAAGTGTGAAAATTTGAAATAGTTGTCTAAATAACTTGGTTTCTTTCAGAATGTACTAGTACACTAAATATTTTAAAAACTGGAATTATCCATCAGTGAGGTCTCGATCTAGCACATTACTGTTTTGGTCCACTTTGTCATGTGGCTTGGAGAATCAACTATGGTTTGTGTGTGCACAGCTGTAGTAGTTAGTTTTTCTAAACCAAGTAATAGATGAGGTCTTGTTCAAGAGGGGAAGATACACCTCTAATTACTCAATGGTGGGGTTTCTAAACTAGTCCACTCTTGAGCAGAATTAATTGGGCCTAGTTCTTCTCTTACACCAGTGTGGATTGGGAGCAAGTCTGTTGAAGTCAATGGAATCAAATGGGCATAAGTGAGAGGCAACTCAGGCTCACCATATGGAAATGATAATGCCTGTTTTTGTATACATAAGCTTCCTGATTAATTTGTTTGACTAGTTAAAACAAAGTGGATGCTCTTAGCTTTGCAGAGTTATGATGTTTAAAAAAGAAAAAGCCAAGCTCCATTATTCATGTGGTTTTTTTTTTTAAACTTTCTGAATATAAAATTTGAAATAAAGTTTAGAAACTCTTAAGCACCTACTTAATGTTCCTCATGTAGACAGTTCCATTGAAGTCAGTAAACATTCACTTCCTTAGCATTAAGCACATTCCTAAATAGTCCCAGGATTGAGGCCTCTCTGTAACAATTTTTAAAGAGCTTGTTTAGCATGTGCAAAGGGACATTCGAACTAGAAATATAACCACTTAATGTGGCTTTTATCCACTGAATGTGTGTAACAAGTCATAGGTAAAGCCCCAGTTTACTGGTTCATAGATTTCTCACAGACTGACAAGATTCTCTTTGCACTAGCTTTACATAAGTATATTAATTTTCTTTCCTCTTCCAGGTTGAAACAATTGGGAAGAAAGTGTCAGCAAAAAGAATTCCTTTTGCTCCTTCATGTGAAATTCCAAAGTTCAGCCTACAGGATCCACCTGTCAAAAAACCCAGAGTATAAGTTTTACTACATACTGAAGGATCACAATGGACCCCCTTATATTAACTGTGTGATTTTTTTTTTAAAGAAAATATTGTTCTTAAGCTATTAGCCAGTTTTACACTAGAGATGGTAGCAATGTATCTATTTTCTAATCTCTGTATTTTTAAATACTGTAATTTTTTCAGTTATTGAAGACTGTACAGGCCTGACTGGTTTTAGTAATCAATTTTTTAGGAACATTTATTTCAGACTGCGAAATTCTGCTTTTAGAAATATTCACAAGTTGCACTTTAATTTTTATAAACAAAGGCCAAAAGAAATTAACAGAATTATTCTTATTTTGATCCAATAATATTTGGTGCTCAGTAATGTCATTGGTCTTGAAGATTTTAATTTGACTCTGGGGTAATTTTGCTGTCTTAGATGCCTGATGTAACTCAAATGAAAGTCCGTGAAAAGATTGTAATGGACTTTAATCAGAGTTGGATCGAGCCCTTAAATAAAGTATTGATCTGGTTTTAACAATGAGGCCCTGATCCTGATTGGGATCTCTGGGCACTGATGCAATATAAATGTTTAATAATGGAGTCAGGGAGCTAGACGCACATCTCCCATTAATTGTGTGATGTTGTAAACCCATTGCAGCACTGATAGTCTGACCTACTAGCTATGTCCCTAGTGTCCCGGCTATATTATTTGTATCATACATCTGTTGTGAATTATGGATTTAATCTGACTTTTGGGGCCAAATTCTCCTCTGTTACAGCATTGCCACCCCATTGTCTTAAAAAGAGGAGCATTTGACCCTCCTGCTTTCTCCTCTTATTGAGCACTGAGTAAAACAAATGTTTCCTTCCCAGATGATGGATAGTCGGTGGTCCTTTTCTCCCTTTCTTGCTACCATCATATCTGAGGTGGAAGCAAATGTGCTCCCCATTGAATCTGCAAGAATTTACCTGTGGTTCTACAGGAAGAGTATCTAAAATCCATAAAGTAGTCAGTTTGCTACCTCACTCTGATTAGCAGGAATAAATCTTGTTTGTTTTGATACTTTTTTTGCTTTAATTTCTACTTGTTTCATTGTCCTAATCGGTCAGTGCTATTAAATACTTTTTAGTAATAAAGTCTGCATCTGTTTTGTGGGTTCCTAGCTTGGGGGCTGCGACCAAAGGGTGTTGTGAGCAGGTGTCAGGGGGCCATGAACCCTTCATTTTCTTTGTGGCTAGAAGGGCATTGAGGCCCCAAAACTTCTTTCTCAAGTAACATGGGCTCATGGGTTGAAAACCACTTGGTAATGACTTATACTAGCCTGTAGGGGCCCTGCAGTATAATGTGTTTATTTCTGTAAGCTGTTGGTCCATGTATTTCCATGGCAACCTGAAGCTTTACACAGCTGTACTTAATTATCTGCAGTAAGGGCTAGAACCAGCAAGGGATTTAGGTGCCAAAGTCCAAACTTTAGATCCTCAAAACCCCTGCTCAGCTGCCCAAATCCTCATACTCAGGTGCCAGGCTTATGCCTAAACCACAGCAGGGTCCCCACCTATCTGGCCTGCAGGGACTGATACAGGAGACATGCTCACAAGCTGCCTACTGGATGAGAGCTTGCACCCAAAGCAGGTGGTGGTACCCTTATCCCCCATTTATAGCCTATAGCCCAGTAGCTAGAGCCCTCACCCAGGATGTGGGAAACCCAGTTTCAAATCCTTCCTCTGCCTGCTATGAAGCAGGGATTTGTCAGGTCTCCCCCATCTCAGCTGAGTGTCCTAACCACTAGACTGTGGGTGGGGCAGACTCTCTTAATCCCTCCTGTTTAAACTCTTCCACTTGGTGTGCAATAGTTAAGAGCAGGCCAAGGAAGAGTGAATGAGCCTGTAGATCAAGGGTAAGAGCACACACCTGTGATGTGGGAGGACTCAAGTACCTGTTCCAATGACATCCCCTGTGTGTTTCTCTGCCCCTCCCCCACCAAAAAAGCAGTTCTGAGCCCCTAATTCATGGAAGGTTCGTGGCTGAGCAGAGGGAGTTTGCCTCCCTCCTGCCTAGACTGAGGTGCTGTAATCCCTTTGAGTGAGGGGAGGGGCTTGGGGCCTACCTGTCTCCTTGGCATTTCCAAGTGGCTTAATTTGAGTGGCTCCTCCTTGGCTTTTGTGAATCCCAGTGTTAGGTACCTGACTCTCCCCATGTAGTGTACAGGGCATGTGGGTGCCTGTTCGGGAGCTGTGGACTCCAGTAGGGGCAGGGCACTAGTCCCAGCATTGCAGTGCCTAATGTTTGAAGTCCCCTTTGTGGATCTAGCCCGAAGTTTAAAATTTACTGGGGGACAAGCCGTGGTTATCCTTTGATCCAATGAGAGACTTGAGTCAAAACTAGGCTAGTGCCAGCTGTTCTACATCCAGGAATGTTGCAAGTCAGCCACAAGCCCGTTTTGGGGGAGATACTAATTTTGCAATGGGGCTGCTGGACGAGGTGCTGGAGCATGTGCAGCTGTGAAAGAGTACAGGGTTAAGGGCACTAAGGACTTACTTTAACCTAGTATGGAATCTCTCTGACAAGTCACAGTCTTTCTGTTTTGTTGTGTACTCAGACTGCAGACTCAGTCACACATCCTCCTGCTGGAGTTGGAGTACTGTAGTTACATTTTTGTGTTGTTTTTATAAGCCTACTAAACAACTGAAATCTGGACTAAACTATAAGACAATGCAAGAAAATTTGGAGGATTATTTGATTGCTTTTAGGAGTAGTGGAGACACCTTTGTGTTAATCTATTGCCTCCCAAAATTGAAGACTGCATTTTTTAATAATGGAGAAGAGCTGGAGCATTGTTAGTACAGGAGAACCTCTTTAATTCACACTAATGAGAGGGGAGACCCAGGGTGAACTCTTGAGTAAGTACAAATTTTTGTTTTAAAAAACACCATATACTTCATGATGCAGTATCTGTATAGTTAGGACCCAATTCAACTCCCATTAGAACAGTGGTCCCCCAAAGGAGGGTGCGACAGAACATTTAGGGGGCACCAGGGACAGACCAGCCCCTATGGGGGGGAGGGCGCAAGGGAGGGAGCACCATCCAGCCTTACTCTGCCCCCATTGCTGCACTGGTCCTGTCCCCAGCCACAGTTCTGGCTCCAGCCCTGACTGCGGCCTCTTCCAGCCATAGCCCCGGTTCTGCTCCCAACGCCAGGCCCAGCTCGTCTGGACTGTGGCCGATTCTTGTCATGGCCCCCAACCCCGGCTCCCGACTACAGCTCCTGGGGGGAGGGATCACATGACAGAACAAGTTTGGGGACTACTGCATTAGAGTCAATGGACAGACTCCCATTGAAGTAATCAGCAGCTGGATCAAGCCCATATTCTGTCAGCTGTGGGTTTTTCATTTATACTTTATAGGCTAATGTAACTTCTGTAATGACATAACTGGTAGAAAGAGAACCGCAGCATCTGCTATTTAAGGGTCAGTGTCAACTTGAAATCTAGACAAAAGTGTAAAAGTAGTTTGATACTAATTCCTGCATGAATCTTCCCTTAACACTTGCTTTTTACAAATTCTTTTTCTCCCCACTTTTCTGTATGAATGACCCACACAAATGGGAAAAGTTGAAGAATCAAGGCCAGATTCCTCAAGTGATTGCAATAGGAGTTAGGTACCTAAATACTTATCAGGATCTGGGCCCAAGAGACTCAATGGATAAATAAAATGTTGCTGAAAGTGAAACTTTGGAAAAATTCCATTAATTTTACCTCATTCTGACCTGTTCTACTGACAGTGCTTTCAGATGCACAAAATAAACTTTAAAGTACTACGGTCTCTAATCTTTTTGTTAAAGTAATTTGGAGTGTTAACAGTAGCAATAGATTTTTTTTTTTTAATTGCAGGTGAGATTTTTACTTTATTTTATTTGTCCCTTTTTAAATATTATTAGAACTAGGTGAGACCATTTTTGTGTGTGTATGGCAATAAAGCCTGAAGATGAGCAAGGTGTTACTGTAGTCTTTATCTCAGAATGTTAGGAATTGCTCTTAATCCTCTCTATTTTTTTAATTATTGCTAACCCTCAGATGCCTGATCAGGAAAAGGGCCTCATTAGAGGAAAGTCTGGAAGTAGATTCTGGAATTGGAGTCAGATCCTAGTTCTGTCAAACTTCTTGAACCCTAGGCAAGTCACCTAGGCCTATTCTGCAAATATATCTACATGTGCTTAGCTTTAGGATTGGGGCCTTAATGCCTCAGTTCTCCACCTGTAAGGTGCCCCCATTTTACAGAGGTTTGGGGGAGGGGGGGGAATTAATAGTGTGGTTATAGGGGCCTGTTGTATAAACTTAGATGGAAAATAGGACCAAAGGTGTTAACATAATTCAGTCACTGTCCAACATTAAACAGTGTTAAATAAGGTTCAGAGTGTGTTATACAGGGACCTCAGCCTGCTTAGTACCATGGCAAACACACCATTAAAAATCCATTTAATGTTTTATTAAAGATAGGGGAAAAGATTTGAAAGGTTAAATATTAATTAAGGCTTTCATTTTAAGAACTTTCCTTAGTCCCTTTCTCTTCAGCTGAAGAGTTTTTAGAAAGAAAAAAAAACCCCTTATTTGATAGTCTGTTAGATAGTAATAAAGATGTTAACTGTCTTTTTGAGTAAAAGAGAAGAAGTTAATTGAGATGGGCTGGAGGTGTTGCTGCTTTTACAGTCCAATCCTGGTGTGTCTCAAGTGGTGTTTGGGATTTAGCTGGAGCAGGTAGAAGTGGTGATGTCATCTGGATTCCCCCCTCTTTGGCTCAGTCTGTTCAAGACATCTTTCAGGATCCAGCTGACAAAACCCAGGATCACATGAAATGGTGGGGATGGCAGCCATGATGGTAAAGCTCATGCCAGTAGCCTCAGTCTATTCTTTCCTACTTCCCCCCACAAAAATCTTTCTTTTATGGGCCCAAAAAAGGAGTGAGGGATGCAATAGCCCAGTGACTCTCAACCGTTCCAAACTACTACAGTCCCATTTCAGGAGTCCGATTTTGTCTTGAGTACCACCAAGTTTCACCTCACTTAAAAACTACCTGCTTACAAAAATCAGACATAAAAATACCAAAGTGTCACAGCACACTATTACTGACAAATTGCTTACTTTCTCCTTTTTACCATATAATTATAAATTGGAATATAAAAATTGTACTTACATTTCAGTGTATAGTTCAAAGAACAGTAATCATCTGTATGAAATTTTAGTTTGTACTGACTTTGCTAGTGCTTTTTATGTAGACTGTTGTAAAACTAGGCAAATATCCACATGAGATGATGTACCCCCTGGAAGACCTCTGCGTATCCCCAGGGGTATATGTACCCTGCTTGAGAACCACTGCAATAGCCCATCCCCTCATTATTTTATCCACCATTTAGGCCTAATATCTGCCATACCAATTTTAGGCCATTAACTTCTGGCTCCACATCACTTGTTTTTAATAAGCATAATTTTAGCACAATCTGGGAATCATATCAACCTGGCCTTTTTGTTTAGATTAACGTAGTTATTCTTTCTCCCTTTTGTACCTTTTCCCTTCAATATTTGTTGTTATAGGTTACTGTAACATCTTATGAACTTTTACATACATTTTACTGTTGAAGTCACAATTTGGATAAATTTGTAGACTCGATTGTCACAACAGGCCATAAAGGCAGCAGATTCTGCTTGGTACAAACAAGAGACAATATTTGCCCAAAGAGCTTATAATCTCAGTGCTTTTAAGGTATTTTAGAAACAGTTTTAATAGCTGAAAGGGCCATTCTTTTCTGAAATCTTCTTTTCATCCCTTCATAACTCTTATTTTTTTCTATTTGGGCTTCAAGTTTGGCCAAATGACTCAGGGGAAGGGGAATGGTTTTTTAAAAAAAAATTCAGCAAAATTTCTGACTTCTGGCACTAGATGACAAAAACACATTAATTTTTTTTTGCCTTTTGGTTCCCATGGACTAGGTCTTGAAACACTGAGTAAAAATGCCTTTTATAAGTTTGAAAATATTTTGATTCACTAACTCACTGAAAACATGTTGCGTAGCCAGTATTCACTGCAGCAAGTGTGGAGGGATTATTGACTTGCACTCAAAAAGCAATGGATCCAGTTCTCCTCTTGCTTATGTTGTCTACACCTGGTGTAGCTGCACTGTCTTTAGTGAAACTGCTTGGGATTTACCTTGTGTAAGAGAGGAAATTCTGACCCTGCGTATCTAACAAGTCAGTAGTCTTTAGGATTTTAATGGTGGACTGACCTAGTTTTAGAAAACTGGTATAGCATCAAAATTTAAGAAAGGGTTAAATATTTTCAACATGAGGGAGATCTTTTTAAATTAAAACTGGCATGTGGTAGCAGTAGTCTTCTGAGCCTGTTAAATGTGAGTGCTCTTTAAGTGAGGTACAACTTAAGAGATTCTGATCCGTTATGCCAGAGTAAATTCTGTTGCAGTCAATGAACCACTGTACCTGATGTGTAAAGAATTGTATTAAACTGGCCTGTACCATACAGCTAACAAAAACAAGAGTCCCAGTTTATTGACCTCAAGTGAATGTGTATGGTGCCTTTATAGCTCTGTGTATATACAGAAAACCTCAACAAGTACAGTGAAAAAGCTTTTCCTAAAGTGGAGTGGGGCTGAAGAAATTCTGCCTTGAAGAAGGGACAGTTTAATATTTTATGTCATCTGTTATCTTTACTTTTGTGTGTCCTCAAAGGTCCTTAAATGGATACTTTAACTCTAAAGTAACAAGTAAGTAATATTAATAAATTAAAATGTAAAGCTTCTCCATTTAAGAATCAAGCCTGAGTAAACTTTGTTACAAGCAACATATTAGCAGGGTTCATAGTAAGGATTCAAGTTATAAAAGCTGTTTCAGAAATGATTGAGTGAGCATGAAAAACAGATCTTTTTAAACCTTCAGAGCCACTCACCCATGATTCATAAAGTACTTCAAACATGAAATAATGTTGAAAACACTTTCCCACATTATCATTCCTCAGATTATGGGTAAAAAACAGTTGTTTAATGTTATTGTGTAATGTCCTTTTCTCACAGCTGGATGATAGCCTTATGGCTAAAACCTTTTTATGTTTCTGGTGTTTATATCAAATAGTATTGTTTGAGAGAACACACCAATTGTAACAATCAGCCAGCAGCTACAGCAATGAACTTCCATGCAGATTAAAAACCCTATTTACACTCTAATTCTAAAAACAATGGGAATCTTTGGTTGTTGCATTGTATTTCCTACTAATGAAAATCACTTCATTTATTGGATGGTCAGTTTTTAAATCCTACTAATTTAATACCGCAACCATAATGCCATATATCTGGGCCAGATAACTCAAGGAAGACCATGAAACAGGAAAGTTATGAGGTTCCCATTGTAGAGTTCCTCCCAAATAGTTCTTTAAATTTAATATAAAAGCTCTCAACCTTTTACGCTAATTGGCTGAGAAGCAAGACCCAATCATTTGTGATTTTAGACTGGTCCACTCTTCTCTCGCTGGCTTGGTGGAAAGGGGAAGTGGAGGGAGGAATGAAGGGAAGGACAGGATGTGAAGTGATAATATAAAATTCAAACTAACAAGTATTGGTCCCCACTAAATAAATGTAGAGGTGCCACACATGGGAGAAGAAAAAAGTCACAAATGACGTTCCAGCATGTAACAAGATTATTTTTCTTTATTTCAGCATTTAATACTCTATACCAGATTTCACAATCCATCTTTTTTGTTTACATGTACATAAGTCACATCTCTATATTTTCCCTCATAATTCCCCTGCTCACCAAACTACAGTCTCTGTTTTTGATACATTCTAAAGCTGAGGCTTTTGATGATTCACTGAACAGCAAAATATCATGTAGCTGTAATTTAATTCACCTAATTCTTCTTGTTCTCCATAAAGGTCAATTGTTTCGTGAAGGGAGCAGTGTTCTAGAAATATTCATCATTCCACAATGTGGGATGCTATATTTTTGGAATTAATCCAATTTATGAAAAAGTGAATCTTTAAAGCTGTAGGTGCCTTAAAATAGGTCTACTTCCACCTTCAGATGACTTTTGTCTTCCTTTTCTCTACTAAATTCTTCAAGAAAAATTCACCTAATTAAAATGAAGATTAATACCTATAAATCAGTTTTAGTTGCGTTGATTAAACAGAACAGATTAAACAGATGAAGTGGTATGTATATAGTCAGACTATGGACAATATTCTAGAAAATCCAAACCTACCCAACAGGAATTCTAACAATTACAGCAGGAGTCTAGAAGTCAGGACTCCTGGTTTGTCTTCCCTCTCTGCTAGTGCTTGGTTGTGTGAAAGTTACTTAACAATCTGTGTCTACTTGGCTCAAAATTATGCTGGATCTGGCACAGAACCACAACTGTCTCTTTCCTGCTGCTCACATACAGCAAGATAATACAGGCCTATATGTTAGTTCAGCTAGGGCCAGCAGTTATTTAGTACATTGAACTTTCTGTAAGAAAAATCAGTTATTAAAATGGCTTATTTCTGAAGCCCTGACAAATGGCGCAACAGATGAGAGAGGGCAACTTTAAAGCCCATTTTGCCCAGAAGCTAATTGTTAAAGTTGCAAATTCTACACAACATTTTAAATAAATCCACATCTGAGGCAGTAACTGTAGTGCTAAATAATATTAGTTTGAAAAAATGTCAGTATAAGCAGCATTGTAGCTGTTCCAATAATAGTCAAGCCCATTTAGATGAACTATAAAAGACAATACATTTGCTGTACATAAAAGCAAAGAACCACTGTTGTGATTTGCCCTTAACCTAAGGTATGCTTTTGTTATGTTATTTTACAGCTGTACCTTTACATAATAAGTTACATACTACATAATTTAACATTATGCCTTACTTTACCTGCTTTATAGGAGGAGCGCACCAGAGGACCACTAGCTGTGTAATGAAATCCAAGCTCATTTCCCACTTTTTCCCAATGTTTAAATTTTTCAGGAGTAACATATTCTTCAACCTGGATGGGAAAAAAAAAAAGAGTTCTGCTCAGATTGTAATAACTTTGAAATGCATAATTAATGTTAATGAACAGGAATGCCAACTCCCCCTTCAGAAAGGATGTGGCAAGATGAAATTCTTAATTACTTTAGGGCACTGGTTCTCAAACTGGAGGTCATGATCCCTATGTGGTTATATGGGGGTCACGAGCTGTGAGCCCCGACCTTGACAGACACGGGGCTATGAGCTCAGAGCACTGCCTATGGTGGAGCTGTGAGCCCTGGCCAGGTGCGGGGCTTTGGGCCTCCCTGCTTCCTCCTGGCGGAGGAGCATGGGGAGAGAGAGGCGAGCAGTGACACACAGATACTGCTCACCCACCCCCCAACGTTCCCCTGCCAGGGCTCCCTGCATCCAGGTCACTTTCCCCACCTGGGCCGGGTTGTGAGGCAAGCATCAGGAGCTGCTGTTCTCTGCCCTCCTCTTACACAGCCCAGATAGTGACCTGGAGGCAGGGAGCCCTGACATTGCTTCTCACTTCCCCTCCACCCACCCTCTAGGTGTGCGTGGAGGAGCAGCATTCAAGTAGGGAGCGAGCTCTGTGCATGCAGGTCGGTTTCCCCAGGTAGGTGCAGGAGGAGGGTGCAGGGGTTAGGGGTGAAGGGGGAGTGGGGAGCCCATGAGGACCAGGCATGAAGGCAGAGTAGGGAGCCCACTGGGGCCATGGGTGAAGGGGAGTACCCCCAGGGGGGTAGGGCAATGGGCAGTCACACTCAGAGGCTTGCTGGGTGAAAGGGGTCACCAAGACAAAAAATTTGAGAACCACTTCTTTAGGGTTTATACATTTCACAACTTTCATCAATAGGCAGGAATTTCTAGCATGGAGCCCATAACAGTTCCCCACTGAAGAGCAGATTCACTGTTGAGAATAGGCAGGTGGAGAGGAGCAAGAAGGGACACCAAATCTGAGGGGGAATCTTCTTCAAACATCCATAGCTGAGATATGTGAGAAGGTGTGCAGATGGGTTCAAGATTTCCTTCTGACAAGGGAAGGGGTACAATGCTGCTGTCTGGTGCAGGCCATATTCTGCTTCCAGTAAATTCAAGATACCTTTAGATGACGTTTTGTTGGTTGCATGTATTGTCCTAAGGTCAAACAGTCCACGTCTGCATCACGTAATACTATAAAATAAAGGAAAGTGCCTCCTTAGCAGGTGACAGAATCACGATGTATCATCACTGACTAAAAATCATCTTACCTAAAATGCAGTTCTGACTGCAAGTCAGTCCTTAGCTCATTAAATATGGGATTAACTTCTACCCTCCAATACATAGCATCAGAGGGCATGACTGAAGCTCTAAAGAGAAAGTGCAGAATTTAGGTACAATGTCTTAGAACAAGAAGATGAATATTTAGTAAATATAAATATATATATTAAAAACTGATTTCAAACAGGTTTTAGCAAGTGCTTTCACTGTTTTACTGTCTCCTTAAGTGTGAATGTGACTATTGTGTATCTCAGTGGGATTTGACATTTTTCCTGATACTTCATTAGACTAGGCTAATTTTAGCTTGTTGCTATAGTACAATTTACAACAAATTTGGTAATCTCATACTTTCCACTGGGCAGCTACTCTGCCCACACTAAACCATGAAGATGCAGCTTTCTATCTGATTTTTAAAAAATCTTATTATATTTAAGACATTCTGATTTTTTTTAAAAGTGATTTACTTTACTTCTCCCTAGCTTGGTCCATCATGCCTCCAGTATATCATACCAATACGCCTTCCTAAAAACTCACTTCTTGCATGAGGTCTAGAAACCTGATTCCTCTCCTCAGAGGTATTAAAATGAATTTTTTTTAAAGTAATTAAGACCTGTGCTAAGTGTCACCACCAAACATTTACTTCTTGTTGTATTCAATCCCCTATCACTTGTCTACATATTATCTATTTAGACTGTCAGCTTTTGAAGCTTGAATCATATCTTTTTATTTATTTGTAAAGTACCTATCACACACTTTTCACTCCATTAATAACACCCCGTAATTAAATGTAGGGATGAGAATCTCTTCTAGCATACTGCAGTTTACCTTTAATGTCCACATTTCTCAATGTTTGAGCTTTCATGTTCTAGCTACATTCATTATTTACTTTCTTTTGGGTAAAAATGATGATGATGATGGTTAGCATATCTAGGTCAGACTCTTAATTTGACATAGTCTGCAACACCAAATACACATAAAAAGAAAATGCTTCAGCTTACTCCATGGTTACAAGCGCGTTGATGCTAAAATTATGCATACAAATTCTAATGAAAAAAACATAAATCTAAGGGGAATTGCCAAAATCTTTCGCCAGCTCCACACACTTAGTGGGATATGCTAGTTTTGATGCCTCAGGAAGCACATATGCCTTCCTTGTTAAGATATCAATACACAGTGGAACTAATTTATAGTGAACTTGGATTCAGTGGAACTCTATTCCTAAGGACAAATCCAGCCTCCTCTTACTCAGCTGCTGAAAGATGCTGTTTACTGCAACTAACATGGTTCTTCTGAGCCAAGGGAAGGCTAAGCAATCAGGTTCTTTATGGATCCTCCTCCCCTCTCCTTCTCAATGTCTAGTCTAGCTATTGGGGTGGGTGCTAGATTTGCCCCCTAGTAAAGTAGAATGAAAAACATGAATTGTTTCAGTCTGAACATTGCAATTACAGGTAGTGTGAACATCTGCTTAAAGTGATTCTGTGAAGAAACCACTTCACTTCTGGTAAATTCACATGTCATCTAAATCCTGCAAATGAGAGGGAGGAGGAGCAAGATCAGAGCAACTGGATGGGTATACGGGGGTGGTTTGCACATCAAGGAGATGGGTTAGACCTTGGCTCCAAATATGCTGACACAAAGGTGTCTTAGGGGCACGAAACACTGAATCTAAACTTTTATTCTGCCAGGAAACTCCACAGAAGAGTTGTGGATGGACAAGGAACTAGAACTTAAGTGCATAGGCTGGAAGAGTGGTTATTCACGGATTGCATTGCAAGCCTGCAGCCTGCCCCTGGATTGGAGATGGGGGGAATTATATGGGATTCATTAATTTCATCCTATACAGGGTACTACTTACATTATAAGAACCTTTATTTTTTTTCTAAAATAGCGGTAAGTGCAAAGGTTCATATAAGGAGGTACTGCAGCTAAGGGAAGAACAATTAAAATCTGTGCATCAAAATCAAAAGAGAATAATTCTGCAAACAAGAAAAAATCATTTATGCTACTTATAAAACAAAAGTATAGTGAAATAAATAAAATGTCGATCACATGTACATATCTGAGATCCTGAAATGATTATGAACATTAAATCAATATGAAGACCGATCCAGCTCCACTATGAACAACAGTTGTTGCAGAGTTAAATGAACAAAACCTTTTTGCATAAAAAAGATTAGAAAACAATTTTTCCCAACAGACCAACTTATAAGCATGTGTGTCCATTTTAGTTAGGATGAAATGCCCGAGCTTGCATTTATGTTTCAACATGGTAAAGCTTATACATATACTTAAGTTATGATACTTACATTTCATTGTTGAATATACTTGTTCATCTGTCTCGCCTAACCCCAGCATAATAGAGGTTTTAGAAATTACATCAGGTTGGACCTTCTTAGCATGCTTCAAAACTCGTAAGGATTGCTCAAAATTGGCCCGAGGATCACGTACTTTCCTTTACAAATATTCATATTGTTTTGATCATAGGAAGAAAACATAGCGATGTATGAGATAAGGGACACTGGAACAATCATAGGTGCAAAAAAACCTGAAGGGGTCGGTGATTTTAGCAACTTTCTACAATATTTGTCAATTTTTGCAAAACCAAAGCTTTCACTTTAAAAATATGTTTCCATTACTTTCTCTTGTGACTGACGCAAACAAAGCTAAACTTTGTAGAAAATTGTCTCCAGTCAAGCTCCAGGGGCCAGATTCTCAACCCCAGTTCCATCCCCCAGCAATGCAATGGGAATATAATTGGGTCACAGCTGACCAGTTCAGAATTTGCCTAATGGAACTGGTGTAAAGCTGGCAGAGCTAGCTCTAATGCCATTTCCCATCCTGCCTCACCCCCATCTCCACTGTAGGGTAAGTGTAAGGAAAGGGAAGTGGCATAATAGGGCCCAGTGGCCTAAGGAGGGGGCAGAGGAGAAAATTCTCAACGGGCATATGATCCCTAGGGCTGGGACAGCCTGAGAATCAGGGAGCTATAACTGGCTTTTTGACGGTGGCCCTCCCTGTGCTCGCCCTCTCCTGTGCTGAGTATATCTTGGTACATAAGGGAATTTGACCCAAGGAAGAACAAAGGTGCTGTAGATACTACAGTGGCAAGGCTCATATAAGTATCTACTTAGGCCCCAGTGTTGCAAGCTGTTCTATACAGAACCCCAGTGTCCCTCTTTAGATTGTAAAGTCTCTGGGGAAGGACAGTCTTTTATCAAGTGTTTGTATGGGTTCTAGCACAGTGAAGCCCTGATATTAGTCAGGGCCTTCAGGTTCTACCATAATCCAAAAATATCAATAATAATAAACAGGAAATTGTGTTTTGCTTGTGTTGGGGAACAGCCCTGACAAAGTTGTATCTGAAGTCCACATGAGAATTTAGTTGAAGTCATTTAAGAATAGTCTATGCTGGGAAGGAAACTGTGTTACCTAAACCAGTTTTAAGCATATATTAAAATTGGTTTGTGGATCTGGCCTAACATATTTGTTTAGACAGTTTAGCTAGAGACTTCAGAGTGGGAGTGGGATAATGTCACTCTGAATTTCCAAGTTATTAGGAAAAGAGGCCAGTGGTGGGAGTATGGACAGTTGTACTTGGAGACCCTCCTGGGTGAGAGAAAAATATTGATCATTCAAAGAAAAGCAGTTGTCTGAATCCATTTTTTAAGGTCTATAAAACTTTTAATCTGCTACAAGAGTAGGTAGCCCTTTGCTGGTAGAAATCATGTACAACACATGTGGCTATCAAGGGAAGAAAGCAGAGGATTCTGGAAGTTTCACTGGGAAGTGTAACATAACTTTACTATAAGGACAACAGGACTTGGCTCCTACTGATCGTACTGAGACATAATGATGATGGAGAAATGCTGTGGGCTGTTTGCCAAATATACAAAGTGTGATAAACTACATCATCATTTTGAAAACATAATTCCATAGTCATGTAGGACCTGAAGCAGAGCGTAGGCCATTGCATCTGGAAAGCTACCATCACATTGTCTCATCTTTACATATTTTTGAAAAGTTTCATAATGGACTCTACATAGCCTTGGAAACATAGCTAATATTTATTATAATGTTATCTGAGATTTGTACTTGCCACTGATACAGAGTATATGGACCTAAAACAAACAAGCCAAATTACAGTTCACTACTTAATTACTTTTAAGCAGTCTCTTCACTGACTTACATGACTCTCTGTGACACACTATACCCCAAAGCCATACACTGTAAACCCCATATTTATCATTTCTGTATGGTTGTAATAGTTCATACTGAGCATGCCATATAAGATACAAATGAAAGGTCATAATCTGCTAAAAGCCATTATGCTGTCCAAATATGTTTATTGTCAGTGTGTATCAAGTTATAAGACTTCTGCCGTGTAGCTGTTAGAAATTATGCTGCAAGTTTAAGAACCTTTTCTACAGGGGCGGTGGTCCCCGCCCAGGAGGGTGTTAAAAGACTATTATCCTGCAAGAGAGATGTAACTGTAATCAGAGGAGCTACAATTCAATGACTGTTGGGCAAGCACTATGAGAGGGAGGGAGTATTGGGCAACCGAACCTTGTGACTAAGCAGAGCCCACCTGGAATTGCCTGGACTAATGTCTGCTGAGCATGTGGTCAGAAGATATAAAATAAGGAACTGTGTGGCTGCAGGCTTGGTCTTGGTCTTTTCTCCTCCCCCACCTACGCTAGAAGCAACAGAAATGCTGGAAGACAAAGACACTAGACCCAGACATGAGAGAGAAGCCTGTGTACTGAGAACTGTAACATTCAGTCGGGTGAGAAAAACTACTTAATCTAGATACTACCTAGTGTTAAAAGTTCAAGATTTAGATTGCGTATTTACCTTTGTTTGCTTTGGTACCCATCTCTGATCTTATTCCTACCACTTAAACCCTCTTAAAATCCATCTTTCTGTAATTAATAAATCTGTTTTATATTTTATCTTAAAACAGTGTGTTTCATCTGAAGTGTCTGGAAAATCTCAGCTCAGTTAACAAAGGCTGGTGCATGTCTTCTCCACACTGAAGGAGGGGCAAACTGGGTAATAAACTTATCCTGGTCAGGCTTCTGACTAGGGCAGGACAGGGCAACTTCAGGGTGCAAGGCAGGGAGCTGGAGTGAACTGGCTGGTGCCTTCATGGGATTCTTGAGTGGCTTCATGATCATTCATGCAATCTAGCTGGGTGTGTGGCTTCACATGATGTTGGGCTGAGTGATAACAGCACCTAGAGGGGTTTGCTGCTTGTCACTAGCAAAGCATTGTGGGGGACATCCCAGGCTGGAGAGTCAAGGGGACACAGTGGTATCCCAGTCCCATGTTGCACCCCAGGGAAACCCATCACACTCTCTCCCTACTTTGTAATCTTTGACAGCTTTAGCAAAATTCCAGAAAATTGACTTGCCACACTAGATATTTCAAGTGCTCACTGCACTGTTTCAGACTCTGACCCTGCAATGGGGTCTGTTAGCACAAATGTCAGTGGGACTCTGCACAGGCATCTGTACTAGCAGAGTCCATTACAGGGTTGGGGGTTAAAACAGACAATGCTCTCATGCCCTGCAAAATAAGTACAAAATGTACTAAATAATACAAGAACCCAAACAGAAGAGAACATATTCTTTGAATTCAGGGCAACCAAAATAATGAATTATTATGCAACCAGTAATGTTTGAATACATGGTAAAAATGTATAGGTATTGGCTTACCAAGAACATTTTCTTTCCTTCCAAAAAGAACTTCAATGTGCACATGAAAATGAAAAGAACTATTTTTGTTTTAATGTAATATCATGTATCTTTCTTGTATACTATCTTTTTTACAAAACAGATCTAGCCTGTGCTCTGTTAAAATCAGTATTTTTCCCGTCTTGTTTCTTTTATAAGACAAGCTTCTCATCTGAAAATTTACTTCAGAATTCATAGTAGATAGAACTTTATTGTCTATTTTTTAATTTTTAACTTTAGAAGCTATTTGATTATAAGGTACTGAGGATTCTTACTATTTAGTGTAGCACTGTAGATACTAACAGTGAATGGAGTTAAAGGGTCATGTAGCTACTAAGGTTTAATCTTGGTTGATCTAAATATTGCTTTCATAAGAACATTACAAAATACCCTCCAATTGTCTACATCCTACTATTTCTTTATATACACAGATCATCTTTAATCACCTCTGTAACTCTGGAACAGTTTCCACATTATGGGCGTATACATCTAGTCCTGACAAAGCAACTTTCTCCACAGCTTTAAGTTCCCCTCGAAAATCAGGGGTTAAACATTCCACTAAAATTTTTGAATTCCTGAAAAACAAAGATTGAAAATGAACATGCATGTAATATTTCTATTATTGGTGCTCAAATCGAATATTCAATAATATGATACTAAAATATCAGACTATTTAAAAAGGTTTACTTTTAAGAAATCAAAATTCAGTATTTTTAAAACAAGTATAACGCTAAATCAGCAATGATATTTAAATTTACAAAGTAAAGTTAAGTCATGGTAAACATCTAAAACAGTAGAGCCCTGAAAATACATGAGTTAGTTTTTACTCAAAACATAGTACAGGTGGAATTCCTGCTTTGACTAGTACAATAAATAAAATGAATGTCACATAAATTGAACCCAACATCAGAGCCATGTCTATGGTCTACTAAGCCACCAGACTTACTCAAATTTAGTGCAGGTTACATGGGAATTCCATTTTTTTCAGCTTTGCTCCATACTGCACTTAACAAGATTTTTAATAGCATTTGAGTATCTGAACTTCTGAATGACAGAGGGAACATCTGGCTTAATGGACTG
Organism: Emydura macquarii macquarii; assembly: GCF_026122565.2. Lineage (NCBI taxonomy): Eukaryota > Metazoa > Chordata > Testudines > Chelidae > Emydura > Emydura macquarii. The sequence continues at coordinate 7,095,014 of NW_027133265.1, forward strand.
TAAATATTTTGCATTGCTATTCAGGAATCTAAGCCAGTTCCCCAGTAGCTGGAATTTGGCTTCCCAAGCTGGACAGGGAAGTACATTGCATCACTATACAGAAACCCTTCCAGGTGATCAAGGAAGTACTGGTGATAGACTGAAGTGAGTCCCCTCATTACAGGGTAAGCATTAGGCAAATGCCCAAGTCAGGCTGCAGGAATTAAACCTACTACCTTCTAACAAAGATGCAAGTATGCTACCAAATGACATGCTGGCAAGGTATAAATAGGAAAAGATAAAGGTGGAATCGGGAACACAGAAAACACCTCCTTAGAAAAAATGGCAAAGGTTGGAGGTCAGAGCTGAAAAATAAATCAGATTCTCTTTGGAAGCCAGTTACAATGGTTTTATCTTTTCCAAACTCATTATTATTGTGCTAGAACCCTCCCATAAAATATAAACACACACAAAAAATGAGTAGATGTTTCCCACTGCTCTAGATGTGTGGTCCAAAGAAACAGTTTAGTGCTTAATTTTAAGAGGCGTCTGAGATAAACTGAAATTCAGCAGGAGAACATTCCTACCTATTTATTTGCAAGTGAGGATGAAAAAACAAAAAGACTGGACATATAAGATCTTTGGGGTAGGGACTGACATTTATTACATGTTTGTACAGCTAATAACACAATGGAACCCACTCTACTTTTGGACATTAGGCACTACCACAATATAAATGCTGAATAATAATTAATAGCAATAAATTAATAACATACCTTTCCTTCAAGTGTGACACAGTTTTTGCAAAGTGTTCTGCTCCACCATCAGGCATATCTAGAAACAATTAAACTCTTTGGTATTTTTACATACAAGAAAAGTATTTACTTTTGTGTAATTCTTTGTGACTTTGATGTTAAGAATCTAATCAAACCACAAAAATGTAAAGCAATTTTGAGTTAATGCTGAATCTCCATCCTTAACTTACTACTAATACCGAAGTCATACAATATGCTACCATACTCTTGCTACACCCAGGCTAAGTATAGTTAGTTAGGATAGAGTTTAAATCTTCACTCTAAATTTCCTTGCTTACATAAATTTAGACTAGGGATGTAAAAGGTTAACCGTTTAACCGGTAATCAACTGTTTAAATATTTTAAATATAAATATTTTAAACAGTTCATTACTGTTTAAACTGGGGGAGGAAGGGAGTGGCAGCTGGGCTGGCTCTCTGCCAGTGAGAGCAACTGGGCAGCTCGTTGGCAGGGAAGCGTGAAGCCCAGCACAAGGTAGTCACAGATAAGTTGGATCCCCGCCAATGAGAGTAGCTGGGCAGCTCTTGCTGGCGGGGAAGCGCCCAGTGAGGAGGGGTGGGAGGCGGGGAGTCCAATGCCAGGGGGTAGCCACAGCTGGGCTCTGCATCCCGAGAGGGGGGGAGAGGCGCAGAGCCCAGTGGAGGGGGGTAGCCGCAGCTGGGCTCAGCTCAGCTTCCCACAAGTGAAAGCTGCCCAGCTACCATGGCGGGGTAGAGCCGCTGCTAGGCAGCTCTCACTTGGCAGTGAGGAGCTGAGCCAAGCATGGCTTCCCCCCTCCAGCATTTAATCATTTAAATGTTCTAGTTTTAGAACGTTTAAACAGATTTTTAATTAAATGAATTTTTACATCCTTAGTTTAGACCCTTTATATAAACTTAGACCCTTTAACCTTAGCACACATCTGTACGATTTGATTTCTTTTTCTCCCACAGAGGTACTTTAAGAAAAGAGAAATTTATACAATAAGTTGTTACTGCTCTTTTATTCATAGCCACTGTTGGAAGTTATTGGTCTGTACAAGACACTCTTTTTCTGATACAGTCCTTCCACCAAGATAGCAACATCACAAAAGAACCATTACAACCCAAGTAGAAAGGTAGTGATACTTTTTTAGAAATTAGGCTTTACTCAACTAGATTGAATCAGTTCCATAAGGAACCAACATTTAACAAATTACATAATTATACATCTTCTAGATGTATTTTGGCTGCATAGGTAGTAGGAGAGTAAGGATCACTCAGGAAGAGCATTTTGTAATCTCTGAAGTTTCTGTGTCCTTTCATCAATCAGACAGAAGTTTAAACCATATTCTCTAATAACCCAAATTGACAGAGGACTCTAAAACTTCTGCATAGTATGTATGGGAGCATAAGTTGGAAGACACTACTGACAACATACTAACCATCTCTGTCCACAGACGTCAATACAACATAATCCAAGCCCCATTCGGCTATAGCTTTTGCTGTATTGTAGGGTTCATTAATATCCAATGGAGGTGGATTTTTTGCTGTCTTCACTGAACAAAATCTGCAGCCTCTTGTACATGTGTCACCCATCAACTGAAGTAAGAAAAAATTATGTTAACTTTGTATTTTAAATTTTGTATTGTTCAAACAAGCAACTACTGAATGTGCTACTTCAAAGAATCTCTTGTCACTTAAAAACCAGAGAACAGAGAGATTTGTTGTGCACTTTAGCATAATATACCTGCGTGACTATGCTGGAGATTTTTGTATACCCAATTTTACTACCAACAGAATATATTTCCTATTATAAGAAGTGGTTACTGACTTACCATGATAGTTGCTGTAGCAGTAGCATACTCACCCCCTCCCCAGCACTCTCCAATGTTGGGACAACGTGCTTCCTCACACACCTATAATTAAAATGACATTAATAACAATAAATTGCATTTCTATAGCACCAAAGGAATCTGGCCTCTCTTCTGAGACAGATACTGAGATTATAATGAGGAAACTAAATCACAGATAGGTTAAGTGAGTTGCCCACTCAGTGGCAGAGCTGGGAAGAAAACATAAGTCACATGACACCCATCTTGTGTCTTACCCACAACACCATTCTTCCTCTTGTGTAATTCAGAGAATGGTGTTGTGTAATTCAGAGGAAAAATGGCGAAAACTGCTCATCAAAATAACTGTCAGAATTGCAAATTCTAAACTACATTAATTATGCACATTTTAGATGTAATAAAAAAGTTAATAAAATATTCACAAGACCTGCAATACATTAAAGAACAATATTTTCCTGAAAAAAAAAAATTTTATACTTGTCTTATATCTTCTGTCTCTTTCCATCAGTGGGGAATCATATTTAATAGAGAACATAAACATTTCTTGAATTTCTTTTCATGTGAATTATTTATATACATGTGAGGCTCTTCACCCCTGTGTTCACCTTTATAGGGTAATTGTGTACTATTTAATGCAAAGTACATCATGTAAGATGTTTTTGGAATGCTCATGACATACTGAGCATTCTTGTAGTAATTTGTTTTGTTGCAAAGTCATGTGTATAGTTATGAGGCTCCACTATGTAATATTCCCACAAATGTCTCCTCATGGCTTGAAACAGATCCAGGCAAAACACTCCAGGAGCAGAGAGGCAGTTCGCACCTCATTAAGGCGTATATAGAACAAACCCTGCTCAGCATTCCAGGAACAAAGGACTGGTCTAGGCATCAACAAAGGAGCCAGGATGAGATAGTGCTCAGATTCAGGACATGGATGAAACCATACAAGGACATTGTTTGTCACATGACCCTGAAGGAGGGGTACAAAGCCACAGAAGGGAGAATGAACATTTAAAAGGCGTGACATTTGCCATGCTCTCTCTCTTCCAACTCCATCTAGAAACACCACCAAGCAACCGAAGTGCTGACCAAAAGGGAGAGCCTGGCTGAAGGGGAACCAGCCAGCCTGTGGTGAGAAACATCTACATTTGTAAGGTTGCTGAAAGTGTTAAGCTCAGTTTAGAATGTGTTTTCCTTTGGTTTCTTCTTGATGAAATCTGACTTACCTTTTGATTTATAATCACTTAAAATCCTTCTGTAGTTAATACATTTGTTTGTTTTATCTAAAGCAGTGCATTTGATTTGAAGTGTGTGGGAGACTTAACTGGGAATAACAAGTCTGATGCATATCAATTTCTTTGTTAAATTGACAAACTGATATGAGCTTGTACTGTTCAGTGGGCATCACTGAACATTGTAAGACAGAAGTTCCTAGGGCTGCATCTGGGATTGGGGGTAGTGGTTGGGGTCATTCTTTTGCATAATCCAAAACCAGAAGCACTGACTCACTCAGTTCAGAGCAGCTTGCTTGCTGGTGACTATGCGTGGACACCCCAGGAGTCCCATAGCAGAGCAGGGTAAAACGGGCTCCAAGAGTGAGGGATTATGATGACACAGCAATACACCAGTCCAGATTGCACAAGGGGAATGTCACAACACAGTCCCAAAAATTATACAAATGTTTCCACTTAAATTAAACACTCTGACTTCCTAGAGGACTTGAGAAACCTGACACCATATTTAAAATCATTGCAGAGAAAATGTCATATTTTCTACTGTTTGTTCTTCATGGGTAAAATTCACCCCTATGCAAAATCAGAGGACAAGGCCTATGCATCATATGTTCCCACTTAAACCACAAAGGCGTAAGTGATGCCTAGGCTCTCTACTGCTCTTCTGCAAAGGGGAGAATGTCACACCAGGAAAACAACATTTTCTTCCTAGAAGAAAACTTGTCAGGCATTAGACTTACTGTATGAAGATTTAAACTTCGCAGTGTATTCTTCAGTTTATTATAGTTCTTTCCTATGGGAATCTCCGTTTTTAGCCATGGAGGAAGTCGCAGCCTGAATAATATCAAGCAAATATAAGAATTAATGAATTACTTACATGTAATTGCTTAACTTTATAGATCTACTTTTCTTTGTTACAGCCTTTGAGTATGAAAGATTCCTTGAAGTTGGTCACAACTCATAAATGAGCATTAATATATTTTAAAAAAGTACTGTACTTCTCATTTCTAGCCTCATTTATTAACCAAGCTAAGATGGAAGCACTCTGGAATTATAGGTTTTAAAATCATTAACCCTACTGCTGAGATTTAACATTAATACCACACTACATATGGCAGTTCAGACATCTGCAATATAATTACATAGCTTCCTCAAGCTCCTTGCAAATTTTGAAGGGGTGGCTCATTTTTTTCCCCACAACTTTTGAGTTTAATCTTCATGGTTACTGTTCATGGCACAAGCACTGAAGGGAGAAGATACTCCAATGTACTCAAGATCTGTTGGTGGCTATTTCACCAGAGTAATCCTAGCTACTACTGTTCATCTAGAACAGTGATACTCAGACCTCAGTGATTCAGGAGCCAAATTAGCTATCAGTATTACCCAAAAGAGCCACAGTAGCATGAATTCATTGTTTCATTTACTATAGTACTATATATTCAACAGCTCTTCATGAGCAAGGAAACACATAATCATAATAAAAACATCCTATTTGATTAATAACTTAAATTGATTAATAATTAAGTCACACAGTGTTTTAATATCATGTGCCGCAAAGAGCCACAAGAGACACATTAAAGAGTCACTTGTGGCTCATGAGCCTTGGTCTGAGTATCACTAATTTAGAATATTATTTAAAGTGCATTTTTCAAAGTACACAATCATTACAGTATAGATAGCTAAACAATTTTGGTCAGTGTCACAGAATGGGACAAATTTTGCCCTTTTGTTACACTGGTGTAACTTCACTGGCTTTAATGGAGTTTCATGGGTGTAAACAAAAGTGTACTTTGCCTACACAATTTTTTTTTTTACAGGATTAAGGCCCAAGGTTTGATTGCAGAATCTTTATTGTTGGAGATGCATAAGGCAGAAAGAACCCAGTTTGTCTTTAAGATTTCAAACTGAGTTTGCGTGGCTAGAAGTTAGAAAAAAGTCATCTTCTTAACTTGTAAACTAGGCAGATTTGGTCTGAAAATAATTTAAACACCAAATATAGAGTTCCACAATGTCATTTTACAGTCACTTTTCAGATTAGAACCATATTGTATAGATTAACACCGACTGTCATAATAATAAATGGGGTTGTATATAAGATGGATGCCTGTTATCCCAGCATTTATTATTTAGTGTACTAAAGCAATTAGCAGCTAACACTGGACAAGTTCCAACACAATTTCTACAGGTACTATATTAAAGTAGGGTGAAACATATACAAGGCAGATTATATTATTTTTGGATGAGACTTTCAGATGTTACCACTGGCTGTACACAGAGTGGAGCTGAGCACTACCAACTTGTAGGCTCATTATTTGTTAATAAACCACTTACAACTGCTGTGCAACCTGTCTGTACCATGAATACATTCAAGACTAGATTAAAAAAAAATCAAACTCACCATAAACATAAGTGATTTATTTAGATCTGTGAATCTCCAGTAACACTTTATGAAACAAGTAAGTGACTTTTCCCAGCTATAATTAAAACAGAGCTGTGTAAATGGAACCATTCACTACTGTTTTTTTGGCCAAAAACACTGAAAATGAAAATATATTGCCAAGGGTGTTTTAGGTATTGGAATTATTTACTTGTATTCATAACAGTTAATCTTATTAACTGTGCTAAAAATACGATTAACTATCTCATCTACACATGTTGTGCTTAAAGAGTTCCTATGGGAAACAAATACTTTCCCCTCTTCAAATGACTGTTCCTTCCAAAATGAAGCGTAAAATAAAAACATTCCAGTATTACACAAATTGACACTCCCTTACCCCCCAAAAAAGAGATATGCAGGTATTTGTATACAGTAAAGTACACTGAGTATCAAGTACTAAACAAAGCATGATACTATATAAGAGTAAAGTGTAATTACTTAAAGCTAAGTTACCTCTCTCCCTTCTGGCGCGTTAAATTGCCTTTATACTCAGCCCACATGCTCTTGTCAGAAAAATCCCCAGATACAAAGTCTTGCAAATCAGGTCCATTTTGCAGAAACTCCTTCCTTTCATCTGGCAAAGAACTTGATGCTCTGTACTGGTTACACACGTGGCTTCCAAATACCTAAATGGAGTAGAACTGTATTACCTATTTAATCATAACTGTGCTATAATATATATTGGATAACTGCTGATATGTATGTTGGGAGCTGACAGGGCTTATTTTAGCTTTAAAGAGAGGCCAAAAAGTGAACAATTTACAGGCCTCACCTAAGTAAATAACAGTTCATGATAGGCAAGCACTGGAGAAAGAGCAAGATGCTCATCCTAAAGTTTAGGAAAATAATTATTACTGCCTAATTATATAGAACTATTGTGAAAGGTTAATTTTTTACCTGCTAATTTAAGGCCAAGTTTCATGCTTGGAAGTTTGTGCTCAACTGTCATTAATTTCAATGGAACCATGAGCATACATCCAATGGTAGAATTTTGGCCTTTGTTTTGAGATACAATAATATACAAATCCAGGCAGAGGCAATATGGACTCCTATCAGCAGATGCAGACTGGAAAATACAATTTTCTGGCATCAGTCCCTAGAAAGGGACAGATGCAGCAAAGCCCCTAAGCTTCAAGAAGTGAAAATCAAAACAAGGGAAGAAGCTGAAATATATTGCCAAGGCTGTTTTGGGTATTAGAATTATTTACTTGTATTCATAACAGTTAATCTTATTAACTGTGCTGAAAATACTTAAATGTGAACAAAATAATGAGCTTAAATTATTGTATAGCTTGTTTTAGCACATACTAGAGCAAAAAGTGTACCGCACATGCAAATATAATCTTCAAAAACTTGTAAGTAGGAGGGAGCGCCAATACCACCACCACAACAGGGCAGGATGGCACTGATATATTCTTAGAAATGGAGTAACTAAAATTTAGGAGCATTCAAATACACCAGCAGTAGCCAGTATTGAAAACGCAGGGTGATTTAAAACAAGACCATAATGAATTACCATATAAAAGATACATCTGCCAAAGAAGGCATTCACAGAGGCCTGCACATCAAGTCTGTAGTGACATGGGAAAGCATGTAGTGTTTTTAAGTTGGTGGCCTTAGAGTTCAAAGAGAAAGAATCTCCCTTTTGGAACTAAAAGTTGGAAACAGCCATTGTTCAGTGAGCAGTGACATCTAAGGGGAGGGGGGAGGGAAAGGGGGGCATATGAGATTCTTAACATGTAGCCAAGCAAGCGTCTAGGTCAGGGTTTCTCACAACAAATTTTAGTAGCCTCAGAGTGTGGCCACCAACTCTTGCTGGTTGCTGCTCTGACAATTTTTCCTAAAATGCTTAATTAACTTTAGGAAAAACAAAAAAATATGCACATACGTATGTCCAAATCAATGTAACTTATTTATGTAGGGTTTGGGGTTTTTTGCAGACTCGATAATAAAAATAATGTACAGTTGTCTCTATTCTTTACTGGACATGAACAGAAACACAAATAGGGTGCTATGCACGTTCTTGTCTTTTTGTTGTTGTTTCTTTTGCTTTTTGGCTGCCTCCCTTTTTTTTGTTTTAAAGACTTGCTAGCTAGTAAGTCTGTTGCTGCGAAAAGTGATATTACCAAACATACGACTATCACTTTTCACAGCAAACTTACTCATCCCTGGCAAGCAGGGGAACAAATTAAGCCCCGGATGAGGAGGTGGGTAGGGAGGCAGTGGGGGCCAGGGGCAATGGAGGGGGATGGATTGGGGACCAGAGGAGGGAGTAGGGGCCAGGGCTGATAGAGTTGGAGGTAAGCCAGGGGCCGGCACCTGCCACTTCATGGCTGGAGCCCAAAGCCTCACGACCGGAGCCTGCTGCCCGCCACCCCAGGGCTGAAGCCCAAAGCCTATGCTCCACAACTCCTGGGAACGTATGGAACTTACACCGGCTGCCTCCTCCTCCGGGGTCTGTGGCTCCAGAGAGGGGCAGGGCCCAACCCCTTCTGGCAGCAATGGAGGAGAGGCTGCTGCTTTGCCCTCCTCCCACCACCCCCAATCACCCCCCCAGGAAGCTGTGGCTGCAAGAAAAGTCCCTGGTGTCCACATGAGGCTATGGCCACATTTGAGAAACGCTGGTCCAGATGATGCACTTGGAATCCCTCAGCCACCTAGCCAGAAAAGTCTTAAAAGCTTTCAAGTCCTTTTGGTGACCCACTGTATAGGACAAAAAGATTGTTTGATCTTCTGTGCTCCTGTGGCCTTTTTGGCGTAATAATCCTTTTGGCTCCAAGGCATGCAGGACAGACAGGATGGAATGCAGAGTTCCATAAAATCTTATCCTCAACATTAATTAATATGGTCAGGATATAAATACTGTCATATTGATTAAAAACTGACTGAAGGACTGCAAACAAAAGGTGAAAATGAGCATGATCAAGTTGTTGGGGATGTTTAGCGAGAAACTACAGGGTTTGTTGTTAGGATCCAGTGTTATTTAATATCATAATCTGGAAGAGGAGATAAATGGCATCAAAAACATTCTCAGAAACAGGGCTCAAACAGAGCTGAGTCAGACACCCAGTGTTGGGTTTTTTTTTTTGTTTGTTGTTTTTTTTTTTGAAGTTGCCATCTTGTCATCCAGAATTTCAATTTCTATTTAAAAAAAAGTCTGTAGCCTTTATGGTTGTGGAGAAAACCCTGAAAACATGCAAAGAGTGTTGTAAAACAATGTAACGATATCTGCCTGAGTCTGCAGGGAACATAAAACAATAGTTCTGAGAGGCATGACCCAACCCATTCATCCCACTGCCCAGTGATGATCAGGCCATTTGTCCACTGATGATAATGTAAATGTCAACATGGTGAACCTTCAGTGTTATCAAAACACATAAGAAAAGCAAAGGCGATTGACAAATCAGTACAATCTATTGTTAGTGGTGTCTCATTCCGGTGACACAAATGAACAGCATTTGGGAGGTACCATCATTTTCCTCTCCCAATCTGTCTCATAAAGCCAAAATGCCTGAAGGAAAAAACAGATCCCAAGGAACACCTAAGTTGTGTCTATACTGTGGAGACTATATGGACATAGCTATGTCAGAGCAGATATATTGGGCATACCTTGTAATGTAGATGCAGACCATGAGGGTTAGAAATATAATTCTAATGAAAGCGCCGATTCAGACATCATTATATAACTCTGCGATCCTTGATCATAGGCATAAGCTTGTTATGCATACAAGGGGCCCAAAAGGGCCAGCATGATCATATTCTGAACACCTGCTGCAAGAAGCATCTCATTCTAACATCTCAAGTGAGCAGAGTTCAGCTGGGGGTACAGCTTGAGAGATTACTGCCTCTACCTCCACTCTTTCCTCCCCACAATTCGAGCCCTGCACAAAAGACACCAAACTGGAAGATCTCACAAACAGGGAAGACACAGAAGAGTAACACAAAGGGACCTATGCAGTGTTGTTGTAGCTGTGTCAGTCTCAGGCTATTAGAGAGACAATGCGGACGAGGTAGTACCTGTTACTGGACCAATCTCTTTGGATCAGAAAGACAGATAAAATATAAATGAGCTTGGAAAAATGCAAACTAAGGGCTAGTCTAGGCTTAACACTTACAGCAGCACAGCTGTTTCCGTACAGCTGTGCCACTGTAAGAGCCTTATGTTGACCAAAGAGAGCTCTCCAGCCGACATAATAAAACCACCTAAACGAGCAGTGGTAACTATGGCGGGGCTCTCCCTCCAACACAGCGTTTATGCCACTCGCGGTGTGTTTTTTCACACCCCTGAGCAACAAAAGTTTTGCCGGCCTAAGGGCTGGTGTCCACAAGACCTATGGGGGGGGGAATGACCCGAAACCCCGCTATGCAATGGGAGAGTGAAGCCTGGCAAGCAGGGAGTGGCCTCAGGGTGACCCGGACAGCAGAGGCGGTGCGACCCGCGGGTCACTAGCCAGGGCAGGGGCTGCTGCCTGCAGCGAACAGGCCAGGATTAGGAAGACGCCCCGGCCCTTCCGGGCGGCGACCGCTCAAAGCACCGCTGCAGCAGCTGCACCCCGCGGCAGGACTCGGCGGTCGGGCGGTCACCGCCCGGCTCTGTCTGTCTGTCCGTCCGTGGCGATGCAGGGGGTCCGGGGCCGAGTTGGCTGGGAGCCGCGGGGCAGAGCCGAGCGCTGGCCGCGGAAGAGCTCCCCGGACTTGTCGCAGCCGATGCACGGAGCCGAGCCGAGCCCGGCGCCGGGGAAAGAGGCCGCCCCGGCCGAGGGGCACGAGGGGAGCCGCCTGGACTCACCCGCCCCTGGGAGCCCAGCACCAGCCGCCTCAGGCTCGTCGTGGTGACGGCTCTGCGGCAGCAGCGGCCTTGCTGGAGTAGAGCCATCGGCGGCGCCGCAGCCACTGCCGGCTGCTCCGCTCTCGGAGTCCCCCACCCACCGACCGGGCCCCGAGGACGAGACGATTCTCGATCGGCCAGCTCGGTACTCAGCTGACTTGCCTGGCTCCATTCCCCCCCTGCTCGGGTCCTAGTGCGCGCTCTCGGCGGTCGATTGCTCCCGCCTCAGCGCCGGGTGGCCGAGCGTAATGACGTCAGGCCCAGGCGGAGGGGCTACAAGAACGCGATGACGAAAGACGCTCTCCCTTTCCCCTCAGACAGTCTGTGAGGTGAGGCGCGTCCCGGGTCTGGGATCTGCTGCCATCCGCGGCAGCAGGGCTGCCCCGCACCTCGAGGACGCCGCGCCGGGCACGGGGAGGCTCTAGGGGATATACTGGCCGCCCTGGGGAGCCGCCTGACTCGGGCCTGGCGGGGAGAGGCCCAGGCACAGACTCAGCCCCTCCCCCCGGTCAGGGAAGCTAGGCCGAGGCCCGACGCTGCTTCCCCGGAACCGGGCGGGAGTCAGCGCCGTGGGGGCGGGCGGGGGCTCTCGCCTCTCGTGGCTCTGAGTCTGTCCGCCCGCCCGCAGCCTTAATGGCGGGTGTCCCGGCGCTGGGCAGCCCGCTGTGCGCGTGCCGAGCCACCGGCGTGGCGTGGCCGGGGTGTGGAGCGGCGGCGTGGCCGCTCCTGTGGCCTGTGTGGACCGCCTCGGCTGGGCTTAGCGTGGGGCGCGTCTGGCTGGCTGGGGAAGCTGCGGTGCGGTGTCTGTGTTGGCAGTGCCCTCACCCCGTGGTTGTCGTTGCAGAATGAAGACCATTCTCAGTAACCAGACTGTCGATATCCCGGAGAAAGGTACAGTTTCTTGCTAGGTCTACGCACGCTTTGTATTCTCGTCCCCCTGGACTGCAGGTTAACGCTAGCTTTCCTTGTCTTCCAGTCGACGTTTCTCTGAAGGGCCGGACAGTTATTGTGAAAGGTCCCAGAGGAACCTTGCGACGGGATTTTAACCACATCAATGTAGAGCTCTCCCTCTTGGGAAAGAAACGCAAGAAGGTGAGAATAGGGTATTTTGGGATTATTCTCATGTCTGTAGAGAGAATGATTCAATGTCTAGGGCACTAATGTGGGGCTTGGGTTTGAGTCTCTTCTCTGCTGTAAATGTCCTGTGAGATGTTTGGAAAGTCACCTAGCCTTGCTTGTCTTAAGTCTCTCTCTCTCTTTTTTTTTTTTTTAAAGTGTCAGTAATACTTCCTTCTTGAGGTGTTGTGGGACTAAATACTAAAGAGTGTGAGGTGCTTAGATTGTACGTGTATGTAAGATGGATAGGTGCATGTTGGATGTCTGAACAAGGGTGCAGAATTAATATGCTGTCAGGCATTATGAGTGTCTGTCATTTGTCATGCTCTTTTTAAGTGTTCAGTCTCTGAAGCTACACTTTTGGGGAGCTTTTCAGTGTTAAAAATGGTGTGGTGTGTATGTAACTAGAAATGTTAAATAAACTTCTTATTCATTTACTGAATGAAGTCTTTTTAATTTCCAAATTAATTCTGTTCAGTTATGGTATTTTATTATTTAAACTAATTATATGTAGCAAGCAACATTAACCTAGAATTCTGCTGCATTGATAGCCTAGTGCATCTGGGTTAAATTTTCTTGGAGATGTAATTTAATGGCAGGTGAAGGGTCGCTTGTGTGCCTGGACTGTTTCAAATTTCATTTCCAACTCTGCTGAGCTGGCCATTATTTCATAGGAGTGCTCATCGGTACCTAGCTATGCATGCGTACAAAGTTCAGTTTTGGGTTCAATTGCTGTTTGGTGGTGGTAGAAAGCTTTATTCCACTTATTGGGAAGTCATATTTTCAAGGTTTCCTTAGACGAGACATCTTAAAAACGTTTCTCTAAGCAGTGTTTTTCAAAATTTTTGTACTAGTGACCCCCTAACTTCAGCCCTGCTGGGTGTGGGATTCTGGGCTTCAGCCCAGCTGGGGATGCAGGGCTCCTGGCTGGAGCTTCAGGCCCCTCTACTGACCCTGGACCTCCCATCTGTAGCTTTCTGCTCTGGCAACCCCATCAAAATGGAGTCGCGACCCACAGTTTAAGAACCACTGCCCTAACCGAATACATTTTGAATGAGCATTTGACAAAGTGGGAATTAAAACCTACTTAAAATGGTGGACAGGTGAAGAGTATGGCTTAGTGGGATATCATGGTTTTGCTTAATTTGTATTGAATGTCATATAATTTCTAATGTGTAGATTAAGAAATACCCCATTGGAGGGCCGCCATCTGTTTTTGTTCATGAACAAGCACAAAACTCGCCATCACCATAGTTGGCATTCTAGAGAGGTTAAGGAGTTGAATGGATATAGAATAGGAGGTAGTATCTCACCTAGACAATCCATTCAGGAAAAGATGGACCGAACAGTGCCGGGAAATTAGCTTTGCTACTGCCCTGTATCTTGCTTCAATGTTTTGCACTCTCACAAATAGTTCATCTGAGGAGCTTAAAGCAGTTTGCATCAATATCTCTCAAACTTTTTATAAGTGTTACAAGCTCCAAATACAAAAAAGTCTAAATACTCAGATGTGTGAACTTGAGTGCCCCATATTAAATGAGGATATTGATATAGTAGGCATTACAGAAACTTGGTGGAATGAAGATAATCAGTGATGGGACACAGTAATATCAGGGTACAAAATATATCGGAAGAACAGAATAGGTCGTACTGATGGGGGAGTGGCACTATATATATTAAAGCGTAGAGTCAAATGAAATAAAAATATTAAATTAACCAAACCATGGCATAGAATCTCTATGGATAGTAATTCCATGCTTGAATAATAAGAATATAGCCGTAGGGATATACTACTAACTACCTGACCAGGATGGATAGTGACTCTGAAATGCACAGGGAGATTAGAGAGGCAATAAAAATAATGGAGGATTTCAACTCCCCATATTGACTGGGTACATGTCACCTCAGAATGGGATGCAGAGAGAAAATTTCTTGACATCTTTCATGACAGCTTCTTAGAGCAGATAGTCCTGGAACCTACAAGAGCAGTGGTCCTCAAACTTCTTCTATTGGTGACCCCTTTCACATAGTAAGCCTCTGAGTGCGACTCCCTCACCTCCCTGGCCCTCATGGGCTCCCCCCTCACCTCTAACCCCTACACTATGCCCTCTTCACCTCTAACTCTTGCAACCCCCTCCTGTGCACACGTGGGAAAACAGACCTGTATACACTGAGTGGCTGGTACTGCTGCTTGCTGTCCCACCTTAAAAGCTGCTCCTCCACACACCCCTAGAGGACAGTGAGGGAGGCAGTGAGAAGCATTGTCAGAGTTCCCTGCATCCAGGTCACTTCCCCAACTTGGGCTACATAAGGGGAGGGCAGAGAGCAGCAGTTCCTGATGCATGCTTCACAACACTGCCCAGGTGGGGAAAGTGACCTGGATGCAGGAAGTCCTGGTGTTGCTTATCGCTCCCACCATCCCCTCTGGAGACGCAAATGAATGTTTGGGGGGTGAGCAATATCTGTGTATCACTGCTATCCCCCGCACCCCCCAGATCTTCCTCTGTCGGGAGGAAGCAGGGAGGCTCACAACCCCATGCCTGGCCAGGGTTGGGGCTCACAGCTTGTGACCCCCTACATAACCACGTCGTGATCCGCTGAGTGGTTACGATGCTCCAGAGCATTCCCGGCAATTACAGGCTGGTAAGCGTAACTTCAGTACCAGGCATATTGATTGAAACTATAGTAAAGAACAGAATTATCGGAAACATAGATGAATATGATTTGTTGAGAAAGAGTCAATGTGGTTTTTGTAAAGGAAAATCATGCCTCACCAATCTGCTAGAATTCTTTGAGGGGGTCAAAAAGCATGCGGACAAGGGTGGGCCAGTGGATATAGTGTACTCTGATTTTCAGAACGCCTTTGATAAGGTCTCTCACCAAAGGCTTTTAAGCAAAGTAAGTGGTCATGGGATAAGAGGGAAGGTCCTCTCCTGGATCAGTAACTGGTTAAAAGACAGGAAACAAAGGGTAGGAAGAAATGATCAGTTTTCAGAATAGAGAGAGGTAAAAAGTGGTGTCCCCCAGGGGTCTGTACTGGCACCAGTACTGTTCCATATATTCATAAATGATTTGAAAAAAGGGGTAAACAGTGAGGAGGCAAAATTTGCAGATACAAAACTACTCAAGATAGTTAAGTCCAAAGCAGACTGTGAAGAGTTACAAAGAGATCACACAAAACTGTGACTGGGCAACAAAATGGAAGACGAAATTCAGTGTTGATAAATGCAAAGTAATGCACCACTCAAGAAAGAAATCTTGGAGTCATTGTGGATAGTTCTCTGAAAACATCCAATCAATGTGCAGGAGCAGTCAAAAAAGGCTAACAATGTTGGGAATCATTAGGAAAGGGATAGATAATAGAGAAAATATTGTATCGCCTCTATATAAATACATCATACGCTCACATTTTAAATACTATGTGCAGATCTGGTCACCCCATCTCAAAAAAGATATATTGGAATTGGAAAAGGTACAGAAAAGAGCAAGAAAAGGATTGGGGTATGGAAAAGCTTCCATATGAGAAGAGAAGACTGGGTCTTTTAAACTTGGATAAGGGACGACTAAGGGTGGTTATGATGGTCAATAAAATCGTGACGGTTGTGGAGAAAGTAAATAAAGAAATGTTATTTACTCCTCTGAACACAAAAACTAGGGGTCACCAAATGAAATTAATAGGCAGCAGGTTTAAAACAAAAGGAAGTATTTCTTCACACAACATACAGTCAACCTGTGGAACTCATTGCCAGAGGATGTTGTTGAGGCCAAGACTATAATGGGGTTAAAAAAAACAAAACTAGAGGATCAGTCCATCAATGGCTATTAGCCTGGATAGGCAGGGATTGCTGTTTGCCAGAGGCTGGGAATGGTGACAGGAGATGGATCACTTGATGATTACCTGTTCTATCCATTCTCTCCGAAACACCTGGCATTGGCCACTCTCTGAAGACAGGGTACTGGGCTAGATGGACCATTGGTCTGACCCAATATGGCTGCTGTTACATTCATTTCACAAATGTGGAAATTGAGGCTTATGGAAATTAAGAGTTTTGCTGAAGGTTATTCAAAAAATCAGATTAATTCTTTGTAGGAAACATGTTTGTTAATTCTGAATTGAAAGTGAACACTTTGCTCAACTTTTATTATAGCTACGTGTTGACAAATGGTGGGGTAACAGAAAGGAGCTGGCAACAGTTCGCACAATTTGCAGTCATGTTCAAAATATGATCAAGGGTGTCACACTGGTAAGTTTTATTTTGAAATAGAATATTTATTGTTTGATTTTTAATATCTGACAACTTCATACTTATGAGAACTTTGTAGCCATGCTCAGTGAAAGGTACTGTGTAGGCCAACTATGTTTTTGCCTTGGGCAGTGAATTCACTTTAGAGTTGGAAGAGAACATAAGCTTAAACATTAAAGGCCTTTTGGGCTCAGTTTTTCTTCTGAAGCACTCTTTTCTATTAAAAGTTCAAATACTCTGCAGAATCTTTCATCAGATTTGTTCAGTAACTCTTATGTATCTGTTTTTTGCAGTCTCCTAGTTCTGTAATGTATTTGAGTTTCATTGTGAAATTTTGTATTTGGTTACTCCCAGGGCTTTCGTTACAAGATGAGGTCTGTGTATGCTCACTTCCCCATCAACGTAGTTATACAGGAAAATGGCTCACTTGTGGAAATCCGTAACTTCCTGGGAGAGAAGTATATCCGCAGGGTGCGCATGAGAACAGGTAAATATAGTTAGGCCTCATACTTCTAAGATTCAGTGCTGTGAAATTTGTGATGGGCATTTACAGAAGGCTTGTTGTTTATGGCCTGACTTTCAAAAGTACTAGGCACTCACAACACATAGATTTCAATTACAGCTGTGAGTGCTCAGCATCTGAAAATCATAATCTGTTAATAAACCAGGATAGACCAAGATTTTTTCTTATGCTTTCATATTTTGCATATATAGGCACTCCTACATATGCAATCCTTATTGGTCACCAATGGACATGCATGACAAACTTCAAGAGCCTTTCTTTTTTTCCCTCTACTTTTGGCTTTGTTCTAAACATTCTTCATTATCCCTTTGAAATATTTAATTTAGCAAGACTTAAAAAAAAAAAAACAAAAAAAACCAAACAAAACTAGGAATCCTGATGGAGCTTGTAAAGTTGTAGCTTTAGGTCAGGAGGTCAGTTTTAAGTCTCGGATGCAGTGAGTACAGAAAAATTAACTGGTGTAAGAACTTTAAGCTTTTCATATGCATCCTTAAAATAAATGTAGTTTACAGCCTGTTTGCAGAAATCTTTCAAAAGTACAATTTCAAACAAGCTTACTTCCTTTGATACATACTTTATCTATACCTCATCAGTATGTTATATATTTGTGGTAGTAGGCATTTTGGGGTAAGTTTATTGGACAAATGGAAGTGTAACATTGTATTTTATACCTATCGAAATTAAACGTCTGACATTGGAGGCATTTCAGAATGTTTCTGCACTGGGTGCTTTAAGAGTACAAATTGTTTGTTACTGAGCCTTGCATCTTCTTGTAAACTAGTCTTACCCATTGTACTATAACTTAATTCACAAAAAATATTTAAGCCTTAGGGGTCTCTTTGAAAATACCGACATTTGTGATGTTTTCTCTTAAGTAGGTTAGAGTAAACGAAGTTGTCAGCACTTGTTCATATTCAGGATGGTCTAAAGCTGGTGAATTCACAGCCAGATGTGAATAAGGGCTAGTTTGGACAACCATTCCCTGATAATGGAAAGGACTTCAAAGTAAATCAAGTTGATCTGTTTGATCACTACTTGGATGAAAGCATCGGGGTACATAATTGGTTGGGCCTCAGACAACATTAGCAGATACAGTAAGAGCTGATATTTATGTGGGTGGTATTTCTCTGGGTGTATAATTTTTCTTTGATTTGGCTACCTTAGCTTTCTGGTTTATAGTAGAATGATATTGCTGGGTCTCTGAAGGCTGTGAAGATACCCTCCATGCAGGCCAAAGATGTTCCTGTAAGAGGCAAAATTTGGACCTAATGGCTGGCCTCACCAATCTCACTTGTGGAGTTCTTGGATACAAAAGAAAGTAGCAAACATGTCCAAACCTAGCCATCAAATCCTATGAAATGCCCAAGGTAACTGAATAATGTTCAGACAAACTTGGAGCTAACAGAACAAGCTGTAAGACTATCAAAAACAGTGAGATTTAATAATAAGAAAAAAAAAAGTGAGATTCTTAAATTTTCAAACTCTTGTATCTGTTAATGTTACAATTCAAGTGGTTTTGGTTTGACTGAGTTGCAAGGTGGGAAGGTCTTAATCAGCTTTATAATGGAAAGCAGCTATACCTTTGTATGTACAGTGCCTCGCACAAAGCAGGGGGGCAAGCCTGTTATTGGCCTCTGGATACTACTGTAATAAATAATGGGAAGTTAATGATTGTAATATCCATAGCGTCTGTTATGAATCTATAAGTGAAGTCAAACAAGATTCCTGATTTCTGAAACAAACTGTTTTTCCTTGAATATGTACAATCTTCCATACTTCCCCAGATACTCAGTTTACTGTGTGCTTTCCTTTTTCTTAGGTGTTGCCTGTGCAGTATCGCAAGCTCAGAAGGATGAGTTGATTCTTGAAGGCAATGACATTGAATTGGTGTCCAACTCAGGTTTGTACACTAAATGATTATGGAAGGAGGGAGAAGTGTCACTATACTATAGTAGTAGCCATTTCATTTGAGGGTGTCAGTTTAATTCAGGGACTTTTTATATTTTAACACACTTTTCCTGAAAAACTTCTTATGGAATTAGTGATAACTCAACACTTCTGTATGGAAATTGAGCTTAAGAATGTGAAACAGAGAGATTAGTCAGTACATTTTACATCACTTGGTCAGTTTTATTACTTTCCCTGCATAGCTTTCTTTTGTTTGGGTCTTTTATGCAGCAGCAGAGAAACATTTAAAAATTACTGTAAACTCATTGGTGAGAGGAATTGGGGGCAGATGTGGCACCTGAAATTTAGTCTGCTTAAAAATAAGTTGAGTAGTTTCAAGTTGGCAACGTCGCTTCTAAGTTATTCAACATGTCAGCTCACGATACAGAACCCAAACAGGAGATTGAAGTGTGCATAAGAAGGGACTGTTAGGGCAGTGTCCTTGCTATGTCTTAAATGTTCATTTTTTCTGTAGCTGCCTTGATCCAGCAGGCCACCACAGTCAAGAACAAGGATATCAGAAAATTCTTGGATGGTATCTATGTTTCTGAGAAGGGAACAGTACAGCAGGCTGATGAATAAAACTATAATAGGTTGGTCCTTTATGCAGTAACATTTTGTATTATAATTTCAAAGGTCTGTGTGTAACTTGATAAGTAAGGTCCTTGAAGACTTTGAGATTATGAGAGTAGGGAATAACAACATGATTGGGTGGGACAGTGCTCTTGACCAGCTAACATGAAAACTTACTTGCTAATAGGGAATTGTCTGTACTTAAGTTTTGCTGCTTTAACTGTTATCAGTATAGTTAAAGGCAACCCACACTTATAGTTACATGCAATTATACTGGTATAAAAGTGCTTCTACCAGTGTAATTTATTCTGATTCAGGAAACAAAATAAGCTATACTAATGTAAAGCACCTCTAGACTAGTACAAATCATCCAAACAAGGGCTTTTACTGGTATAACTGTCATTTAAAAATTGCACCTCTGACCAAGACAGTTACTGGAAAAACTGAAGTGTAGATCAGGCCTGGGCTCTGTTCTTCTTTGCATAGTACATAGTGCCATAGCTGAGGTCTTCAAGCAGTACATTTTCACTCTTGAGCTGCTCTTCAGATTCTTTCCTGGTTTGAGGCATTGGAGTGCGGACTAATTTGAATTTGGGCATAAGACTTTCGCTCCTTAGTTTGGTGATGGCACAGAACACTGTATTGATAAGAAGATTTAGCAGCATATTCATTGCCTAGTACTTTTGCTGTTCTGTAGCTATAATCCCACCAACATGACATTCCTTCACTTGAAGACTTTTTAACTTTGAATATTTGAGGCACTATCCTTTGACTAGTGGGTTTTTTGATACACTGGTAACTTTTTAAAGAGAACAAATATCTAACAGTGAAACCGAAATGCTTAATATTATGGAGGTAACTTACAGTTAAGATGGTGCTACAAGCTTTTCCTTTGGGATCTTTTAACTAGTCTGATACAGAAGAAGTTTATACCATCAGCTTTTTCATCCAAAAATGGTTATATTTTTGTCTGCAAAATATACGAGAGGGTCTGGTAACTAGTGGCTGCACAAGTCTCAAGTTGCATTTAAAATTAGTGTCATGAGTACCTTCTGCAGCATAAAAGCAAGGGATATGCAGACTACCTATTTCTGTTTTTAACTTCAGTAAAAGTTTTAACACAGTACGGTAATCTTTTAACTATAGTATATTGGATTCCACTTCATCCAGATATGTTCTGCCCAGACAACTCCAATTTAAAACATCACCCCTGTTGTCACTAGCCATGTAGAAGTCACTTCAGCCACGTGCAATATTTTTTTCTTGGTGCTATTCTTCTTTTGAGGGAGAGAGAAGATTAGTCACTGGAGCCATTGATTTTGACCATGTACTTTAGTCAACCCAACAGAAAAATGGGTGAAGAGAAGCTGCATACATGGCATCTGAACTGTTTTCCTGCTTAGTGATCAAAATTTGATATGATCCTATGTCTGAGTTCTTGAGTGTTGCTTAACAGGTGGAACAGTTTTCTATCCTATATATCAGATATGCTTTTAAAATACATTGAGACATCCAGAAACTTTTAGTAATAAATACATCTAAAGGTTTTTAGAGAGGATTTCACTGACATAGTAAAGCTTAAAACTATATATATTGTTTTATAATTTTACACTCTTCTTTCTTACAGTTGTCTAGATTCTGAAACAAACCACAAGCCGGACATCTGTAGCTTACTACTTGATATACAAGAAGTACCAAATGGGAAGTCTGAATAAAAACCGAACAAGATGACCTGTTTTAAAAAAAATAAAAAAATAAAACAGATATTCTACATTTTGGCTTCTGTCTTTAAGAACTGAATAACAATTACTATAATTCTATTTTTATATTAGATTTTAAATTATCTTAATATACAACTCTTTGGAGAAGCAGTTCCACAAACAAAAATTTTGCAAGGTGCCATAGTATACTGTTTGAGTACTTAATTCAGCTCTCAGAAGCCTAGTGAAAAGAAAGCAGCCTGAAATGATTTGAGATGTGTGGACTGTCCAGTTCAAGTGAAAACTCTGAAACAGAGATTTTAAATGGCAAAAACTGTTGATCACTTCAGCAGAAGCAAGCTAATATGTTTATTCTACAGTTCCAAACTAGCTGCAATTCTTTCTCTGATTTCCAAGGTTCAGATTACCCTTGACCAACTTCCAAAACCTGCACCAACAGCTTCTTTAGTGAAGTTATCATTGTAAACTGAAGACTAACGGTGAGGACAGTAGAATGAAATCCAACTTAAATATCAGTTGGGGCTGCACACTTGGTAGCTACTGTCCAAACATCTGTTTCAGGGATTCCCTGCAGTGCTCCCACCATGGTTTGTGTGTTACTCCTATGGAGGGAGCTCTTCGTGCATCCCATTCCCTAGCACTTCCTCCCCGTTTCCCTCATGGTTTGTGTGCCCCATCCCCCACTCTTGCCTACTATAGTGGGGGCTCTGAATCCTCATGAATCCCCCCCATGGAAGGGACTATATGTGCCTCTCCCCCATGCCACTTTAGCATTTTTCTGTCTTAGTGGGAGGAGGTTGAGATGAGATAAAGTCTTGCTAGGAGACTTAATGGGTGCCATCAACCAGTCGTTTGAGTTATAGACCATTTCAGAGGTGCTTGGAACTGCCAAGAGGCTTCATGTGTTCCCCATTTTCTCCCTTTTGATGTCTTCAGTTTTTCCCCAAAATCAGTAGGAATCTGGACATTGATAGCTGTAACGGTCTGAAATCTTAGAACTGACACTCAAAAGATATTGAGCTACAGACAAACACAACTGTCATCATATTGAGTAATGCTTTCATGAACCTGGTAAAAAAAACCAAGATTGCCATAGTGATATTTTCAGAGTTATTTAAATACCTCCATACTTAGCTTAAATTAAATTACTGCAAAATTCCCAGACTGCTACAGAAATCATGGGTCTTTGCTGCTAAGTCTAGGTACATGCTGTGAATGTTGTGGGAAGTATCTACTGTCAGCTTGGAGTGAACTGCTCCATGATTGAGTTTTTCTTAATGTATGGCTTCAGGGCTAAAAAGTTTGTGGTGACTGACCTAGTCACATAACACTTTCCATATAAAATCTGCAGTAGCATTATTAACTTTTTCATATAAGATTTGAAGAAAATCATTTCATAAAGAAATGTGGAAATGAATGCCAAGCTGTGCAGTTCTTTGTATGCCACATGTTAAAATGATGCAATCTCTCACAGTAGGACATAAACTTCAAGACCAGTACTCACTGTTTCTGCTTAACTAGAATATCTTTCAGAAACAAATATAGGCAGCCTTGTATATCTCCTGCTTCTTTCTGTACATGTGAGCACAGAACTGGCCTTCCTCCAATTGCTTCCTACACTGAAACATGGCATTGCATGCTTTCTTCCACGTCACCAAGATAGACAAAAACACCCCAACACATCGTGCTCACGTTCTCCACTGATGCATAAAGGAGTGCATTATCTTGGCCTTACCTGCCATTGCTGCCCCAGAGATTTGTGGATGTGCAGGGTTGAGCTAGATCTGGGAGCTTCACTTCACAATGATGCCCTCAACCATGGTTGCTCTGACTGATGCAGTGTTCTTCATTAGAATCTGTGTATGATGATGAGTTCATGCCCAAAGGAACTGTAACATGAACAGGTGCTGATTGGTCCTGATTCAATCACCTACCTGGCTCAGTGGGAGAGACCCCTTCTGCCTCTGCTACATGCTGAAATGTACTGGAGTAAAAGGCTTCTCTGCTTCCTGTGAGTGAATGGGGCAATAATGGGGGAGGGAAGAGCCTAGCTCTGCCTGCTGGAATGTGCCTGGTGGGGGGCAGAGGGTTTTCTTCCTCCCATTGGCTGGGTAAGGGCCTATGGTATGCAATTGGCTGTCTTGGCATCTCTCCACCACCAGCAATTTAAAACCTGCCAGCGGGTCCTCACCTGAACCCTTTCCTATGGCTGGCTGGCTGCTGCAGCGATGCCTGGAAGGGAGCCCAGCAGGAGAGCTCGTGGCCCTGCTATAGAAGCAGCTGACAGGGCCAAGAGTGATCTCCTTGCCTCCAGGAGAGGCAAGGGCATGGTCACAGCAGTGTCTACCTCTTGTAGGGTGACCAGATATCCTAATTTTATAGGACAGTCCTGATAGTTGGGGCTGTGTCTTGTATAGCTGCTTATTACCCTCCCACCCTGATTTTTCACATTTCCTATCTGGTCACCCTAACTGTGGGATGAGCACCTGGAGCTGAGTGGTGACAATCAGGGGCAGCGGGAGTGTCAATGGGGATGGATGGTTTCCACAAGCTCATGTGTGTGTGGGGAGCTCTTCCTCAGGAGGAGGGGGGCAGGCATGGGGAACAGCATGGCCCTAAGCTGGAGGCAGCAAGTGGCTGAAAGTGGGGTGCAAGAGGGCAATGGATCCAAGACAGCAGAGATTTTGACTGAAATAGAGGGGGAGGATGCCCTTACCTCCAGGAGGTATCAAGTTGCCTATCCCTACATGCAGAGAAACACTTAAGAGGACACAAGTTCTTTTGAGAATGGGGGGGGAGGGTGCCATGCGAACATATGTAAGAATTGGTACATCCCTTGGTGTTCATTTATTAAATGTTAAGGAAAAATTTGGAAAGGGGAGTATGTGGATATGTTCACCTTGCTGTACCAGGTGCAAGATATGAAGAAAATAAGTCCAAGATGGCTAGGGCACTAGAGAATTGGACTCTAGCCTGCTATGTAGATGCAAGTTTAATATGTGAAAGGAACCCAGGGAGATACCCAGATTTGGAGATCCTAATACAGGGACAGGCCAGGTATGGGGATGAGGTATGGTTGCAATCTGCTGAAGCATTTAGATGCTAGGCAGCAAAGAACTCACACGTGCCCTAGGATCACAGGGACCCAAAATTATGGTTGATATATATGACTCCATGACATCCTAGCCAGTATGTTTATCTAGACAACACACTATTTGTACCAAAACCACAAGCTTACAAAAGAAAGAGCAGGTCGAACAGCTGTTTGGCATTTAATGAAGGGAAGTATTTTCATTTCTATTGCAAACTAAAGCATTGCGGTGCTGACAAGGTCACTCACCTGTCAAAAAACACACCCAGAGTGACAGCTGTGATTAAAAAACCAAACCATGTAGATGCAGCTATGCCGGCAAAAGAATGCTTTTGATAGCATTGCTGATGTTATTTAGGGCCCTAGTGTTCCTACACTACAAGAAAAACTTCTGTCTGTGTAGGGTGCAGCTACCATAAGGAACTATGCTGCAATAGGCTATGTAGTGCAGAAATAGCCTCAGGTTGTGGGTGCTGAAACAAGATCTAGGAGCTTTGTCCATTGACCAAATGAGTCAACAGAAAAAATAAACCAAAGTGAATGGAAGCATCTCAATCTCTAACTCTCACAGAAAATGCTGTTTGTAAGGGACATTTAGATGTTTAGTGACAATAAGACAGTTTTGAAAGACACCCCCCATAGCCTGTGAAAATGTCATTTTTAATAGAATACATATACACAGAATTCTTCAGAGAATAAACATTTCTAAACAAACTGCTCTCATATTTCTTTATAACAGGCTGCCCACTCTCTGCAGCACTGAGAGCTACACAGGCAGTTTACCAGGAGTACAGGAGGCTCACATAGTTTGCATGTTTTCCAGCAATAAATACATATGACTTACAGTTGTGTGAATATCTATTTTCTGTGATGTATAGACATAGCTTGTCTTAATGGTCTCCAGTAATAAAAATCTGTATGTGATTGATTTTTGTCCCTACCCTGTAGGGGAAAACAAGCAGTGGTTCTATATTATAATGCCTTGTTCCCAACTGGTCCTAGGCAGCTGTTACCTTAGTTTTGGAACAATGTGTCAAAATCTGATCTCAACAGGTGCTCCAGTATCAAAGTTAGGTGTTTATGTCAACAATGAAGTTAGTCAGATTTATGTCTTTGCAATTAAAATCAGAATCTGGTCCAAACTATTTAATCCTTAGTGTTGAATTTTTCTTAACTACAATATTTTAAAGCTGTCACATTTGCAAAACAGCTGCAGGTACAAACTTATCTGAGTGTACATCACGACCATTTCTAGTGTGAAGACATTCATATATAAAAGTGCACATCAGTTCTCACAGCTTAATATCTTTTCAAGTCAAACTAGTTAAAAGATCATTCTGAGGCACAGGGAGAAACCATTTAACTTGCTTCAAAAGCTAGGTAAAAATCACTTGTAACCATCAACATCACAGTTGTTCTTCTCCCTGTGTATAATAATTTTCCATTCCTCCACTGAATGTTAGTTGGTGTGTATAACCGGAGTGACTCATAGTGCTTCTCAGTAATTGTCCCCATCCCCATTATCCTATACAGACAGCAGATGCAGACAGTGATGAAGCTAGGTCAGAGTAGTTTTGCGTCCCTTTTTAAATGGGGCACAGATGTGCTTGAAGTTTTTTGTCCTATACAGTTTTCTTCTTTTTCTTTTGTGAAAAATTATAATTGTTAAAAGCAGGACAAAAGTGGAGAAAAGGCAGCAGCCAAAGAATATCATAAGCTTCTTCTGTGAGAGAAATAAACAGAGGGCACACTGTGTTTTTTCATCTGATTGATCACACAGATCACTGGAATACTCTGCAGGAAAGCCATTGCTGCTAATCAGGTTGTTGTAAATTTGTATTGAAGGCTTGGCTCTTGAATCGGAAGTGAAGAATCCAAATCTGGGTTTTGATTTTTCTTCAGTCAGTTTAAAAGCATAATAACCTCTAATCTTTACTTTATCAATATGATATGCTGAAAAAAAGACATGAATGTTAATAAAACCATATATTCCTTATGTATGAAATGAAAAGCTATTTAAGATCTCAAATTACCACAATATTTATAAAGTTAAAAATTATAACTACATTATAAAACAAAATATTAAAAATAAGTATGACTTCAGACTGCTATATATGCAGTTAATCCCAATACCCCCATGGTTATTTTAATCATCATCAAGGAGATACAGTGAGTCAACAGAAATGGAATTGGAATTCAGAAGTTCACACATCACAGTCCTGAATTTAGTCTACTAGCATGAGATTTTAAAATGTGTTTAGGCACTTAAAGATGCAGTTAGGCATTTAGTAAGATAGGCACCTAGGCAGTTTTGACAAACTCCCCTTCAAATCTTGGGGAATTAGGTACTTTTGAAAATCCCACTAGGTACCTATCTGTATCTGTGCCTAAATACTTTCAAGAATTGGGTCCCATAGAGTCTAATCATAGTTTGGATGAGTGCTTTTGGGGAAAAGAGGTAAAAAAACCAGTTTGGGAGGGAATCAGCAGCTCTGAAAGATTAGGAATCCCTATACTAGGCTATTATAGTAAAATAGTTTTTACTTACCTGCCAAGCAAAAGACAGTTACAGACCTGTGCGATAATTGTTGTTTATTGAGATATGAATGCTGATGTGTATTCCATACAGATATGCGTGCACCGAGCGCACCAAAGCCAGAGAACTTTGTCCAGCAGTATCTATATGGGGCAGTGCACATGATCTCTGGCCCTTCGCCCCTCCTCAGGCTATTTAAGGATGTTGCTGCCCCAAAACCCATCAGTTCATTTGCACTGATTGTCAAGAATTGAGAGACTGATGCAGAGAGGACGAAGAGTAGGTTGTGGCATACATGTGTACACTCACATCTTGAAGAACAAGAGTTACACTACAGGAAAGTAACCATCTTTTCTTCTCTGAGTGGTTACAGATGTGTATTCCACTCAGATGATGCACGAGCAGTATCAGAAGGAGGTGGCGCTTGGAATCTACTTAAAGAGCAACTGAAGACTACCTTCCAAAAATTTACATCTGATCTGGATGCAGACATAATAGCATAATGTTTAGTTAGTATGTATAGAAGACCATGTAGCAGTGCTGCAAATGTCCAATATCAAAAAGTCACTGAGAAAAGAAATCAAAGTCACTTGGAACTTTGTTGAATGGGCTCTTAAACTCTGTAGAGGAGGCATCCAAGCTATCCCACAAGCCATTGTGATACAGGATGTATTCCACCTGAAAACTGTCCATGAGGAGACTGCTTGATCCTTCACATGCTCCACAAAGGAAACAAAAAGGCAAGCTAATGAATGAAATGGCTTGTTTCCTTCTAAGCAAAACACCAAGTGTTGTTTCACATTCAAGGAGTAAACACACTGTTTTTCAACATTAGAATAAGGTTTGGGAAAAAATACAGGTAAGTAAATTGTCTGGTTAAGATGAAATTGTGACACCACCTTAGACAGAAACTTAGGATGAGGTCTCAAGGCAACCTTGTCCTTGAAAAATTGCGTATACAGAGGATCCACCATTAGGACCTGCAGCTCACTAAGTCTTCTTGCGGAAGCTATGGCCACAAGAAATGCTGTCTTTTGACATAAGAGACAGAGAACAAGCTGCCAAGGGCTCAAAGAGTAGACCCATGTGGGCTGCCAACAAAGTATTAAGGTCCCACTGAGGAATCACTTTTTCAGAAATCTGAATACCATGGAGTTCAAGAAAACTAATTTCCCATGGACCGGAGAATGTTGAAATCACTGCCAAGAGGACCCTCAATGAACTAAGAGACAGACCAGAGGACTGGAGGTGAAACAGGTACTCCAGGATATCCTGAATGCAGGATTGCATTGGTTGAATGCTCTGGGCTAGGGACCAGATT
This sequence comes from Emydura macquarii macquarii, assembly GCF_026122565.2. Taxonomy (NCBI): domain Eukaryota; kingdom Metazoa; phylum Chordata; order Testudines; family Chelidae; genus Emydura; species Emydura macquarii. The sequence goes on from NW_027133265.1 coordinate 7,123,187, forward strand.
GAAAAATGCTCAATTTAGCTCAATAGGTAGCCCTAGTAGAGAGCTTTCTGCTATTCAGTAGAGCCTGTTGAATAGCTTTGGAGCAGTCCTCCTTATCCATGCTGCATCCATGTTGTGAGGTGCAGACAGTTCAGGCTGGATGCAAAATTGGACTGTGTCACTGAGTCAGTAGATCAGGCAACAAGTAAGAGGAATGGGTGGAAGAACAGAGAGACTGAGGAGATTTGAACACCAACATTGTCTTGGCCAAGCTGGTGTGATGAGACTCAATCTGGCATGATTTATCCTCATGTTGAGGATGACCTTTTCCTCAATGCCACTCATTCCTCAGTATACATCAGTGCCAATCCCAATTCAGATGAAACACGTCAGTCAAGGAGCTCAGACAGACCTGCTCAAGCACAAAATTGATAACACTTCTTGTCATCTTTTGTTGCAAACAGGTCGATAGCAAGAATGCTCTATTCTCTGAATATGAACCTCAGCACACTGTCTTTCAGAAACCACTTGTGATTCTGGAAGAAAATCCTGCGGAGATGATCAGCCAAGTGATTCTGGGAACTTGGTAAATGAACATCCATGGGAATAATGATTTGTTTGATGCAGAACTGCCAGAATTTTATAGTTTCCTGACAAAGCTGATGGGAATGGGCTTCTACCTGTTTGTTCTCATAATACATTACTGTGGTGTTGTCAGTGACTATGTGAACTGCTGCGCCCTATCTGCGTTTGAAATGCTTTGCATGCATTGTAAAAAGCATGAAGCTCCAGAATGTTGATATGAAGAGATGTTTCCTGCTTAGACCACAAACCTTGTACCTTCATTTCGCCTAGATAGGTTGGGGAGCACATCATGAAAGCATCTGTAACTATGGTCCTGTCTGGACAGGGAGAAGCAAAGAGGACACTCTGGCATGCATTGCTCTGAACAGTCCATCACTGGAGGGAGTCCAGAATTGCAGGAGGCACTTGGACCAGCCTGTCTAATGCCTGACAATTTGGATGATGGACTAACTTCAACCAGGCTTGAAAGGTGAAATCTTGCATGCTGGACCTCATAAGTGCATGTGGCCATATGACCTAACAACTTCAGGCACATTCAGATAATAATAGAAGGGTGAAAGTGGAGAAACAGACATAAGTGATGGATTGCCTGGAATTGCTCTTTCAGTTGGAATGTCCTCATAGAAACTAGTATGGCCCCAAAGAACTCAGTTTTTTTAGTTAATATTCAGTTCAACTTCCCCTTGTTCAGGATCAGACCCAGATGATCAAAAAAGCATACTGTGAACTGAACATGTGAGAGCACTTGTTCTCTTTACTTGCTCCTCACTAGCCAATTATCCAGGTATGGGAAGACATGAATTCCTCTTTTCCTGAGGTATGCAGTCACCACTGCCATACACTTGGTAAAAATATGAGGAGCTGAGGACAGGCCAAAGGGAAGCATGGTGTACTGATAATACTGACCTGCCATGACAAATCTGAGAAACTTCCTCTGACTTAGGAAAATTGCCATGTGGAAGTAAGCATCTTGAAGATCCAGGGCAGCAAACCAGTCATCGTAATTAAACATGGGAAGAATCATTGTCAGAGTGACAACAAAATTTTACATAGTTGATGTATTTGTTAAGATCGCAGAAATTGAGACTAGGTCTCATCCCTCGCTTGGATTTGGGGAACAAGTAATGCTAGGAATGGAATCCCTAGATACCTCCGCTATAGCTCCAGATGCACACTGGGTCTGGATCTGCTGAAGGAGCAGTGGCTCTTGAGGGGTCCCTAAAAAGGGATGGTATAGGGGAATGGTGAGGGGGGATACAAAGAAATTGGATGGTATAACCCAATCCTCACAGTGCTTAGGACCCTTTTGTCCATGGTCACTGCAGCCAAGCACTGTAAAAGCAAGATAGCCATTCCCAGAACTGAGATGGGGATGAAGAGGTCACAACTGGAATGCTGTCTTGGACGTGCAAGTCAAAATGGCTGCTTGTTTGATGTTGGAGGAGGGCGAGCTGGCTGGCTGAAATTGGTGACCTATGACCCTTCCTGGAAAAGTCTTGCTTGTCACAAGAAAGAACGACTGTTGGAAAAACAGCTGCAAGTGGTATTGCTGCTGTTGACTCCCATAGTGACCCCTCTTTGTGGCTGGGGTATAAACACCCAATGAATGCAAAGTAGCCTGGAAGTTCTTAAAGGAATGTAAAGTCAGTTTTCCCAGAATACAAAAACCAACCACTGAAAGATAAGTCTCAATACTGGGCTGAACATAAGGAGTTATACCGGAATTCTGCAATCACAAGGCTCTTCTTATAGTGATGCCCATAATTCTGACATAAGTGCTGATGTTTTTGCCACCAGATGGCCCCTTTCAATGAACGCCTTAAACTCTTCCTTGAAGGTTTCTGGCAACTTATCCGCGAATTTGGACAGTGTTCCAACTGATGAAGTCATATTTAGACAACAGTGCCTGCTGATTTGTACTGCGGATCTGCAATTAAGAAATCGGGTACTGTTTTCTCCCTATCAAATCCAGCCTCTTAGATTCTTTGTCCTGGTGACTGGATTTATATCTCCTCTGTCATTATCTGTCATTTACTGCTGTTACCACAAGAGAACTAGGGTTTGGATGGGAGTAAAAGCACACAAAGCCCTGCAGGGGAACATAATGCTGCTTCTAAGACTCCTTTGCTGTAGGTATTAATGAAGTTGGGTATTCCACAAAGACTTTGCAGGTTTCAAGAGGGTTTTGTTTATTGGGAGAGCTACCCTCCTTGGAGCTGATGACTGGAGAATATCTAGCAATTTAGGCTTATTCTTCTGCATGAATTTGGCTTGAATGTCCAAGGTGGAAGCCATATACCTCAGGAGGTCGTGGTATGTCTTAAAATGCTCAGGCACAGGTGATGAGGAGTCTGGAGAGGAAGAAGAAGAAGAGTGAAGAGCCAATAGAGGCTCCTACAGAGGAATAGGCTCCTGTCTGAGTACTAGGCCAGGGACTCCTATCCCTACTGCGGGAACAGTGCCAATCTCAGCACTGATAATGGTTGGTGGATGGTCTTGAGGACTTTGGAGAATGGTGCTTTGAAGGGGAGGAAGAGAAGGAAGATGTCCCTGACTTGTTGACCCCCTGGATCTAAGTACTGGATAAGAAAGGACTATATCCTCCGGTGTTACATAAGTCTCGTATGTTCTGGTGTCCAAAGGGTTCTGGCAGTCAAGTCTGAAGGACCCGATGCATCTGCAGCAGCGAGATGGTCTTTAGATTAATGAGGCGGTATTGATGATGGGTCCAGACCAGCACTCAGACAGAACTGGTGAACGTCTGTCCTCATGCTTACTAAGGTGACTGACTGAACCAAAGGATCTTTCTTTTTATGCACCTTGCCCTTCAATATGGAGGTCTTCACCAGAGCCAGTTCCTTAGGTTCTGTACATATCTTACCCGACTTGGACAGGCTCAGAAAAGAAGTGAATTTCTTAAGGACAATCCTCAAAGAGGATCAGTCCTTATGCCCATGAAAGTGCCCTCTACTCTCATGAGGGGAAGCCCTAGAAGAAGAGTATTTGGGCTTAGATGTTGAAGGCTGCACTCTGATACATAGGCTTGAAGCATCACCGTTGGTCAGTTGAGGCTGATGTATATGGGGGCCTCATAGCCTTCTCCATCAGGGGCTTTCATAGGCAAAGCTCCTGGGCTTCTCAAGTTCTGAGTGGGAAGGAATGAAAGATACTGCACTTTGCAGAGATATGTACCTAACCCAGACAGTACAGGCCCTGTTGATGCTCATCACTGATGAGGGAGCGAGGGCAGGAGAGGTAATTCTTGAATCATGAGACTCTGGGCATGGTCCTGGACTTCTGGGGAGGGGTTCCCCAACCAGGGAGAAAGTAGTTAGTATAAAGTATTTCTAAGCTAAGAAATATAACTATTTAGAATTATTTTTTGCTTTACGGAGTATACCAAGTGAAGGAGGACACAATTCCAACTCAGGCAATGTAGCAAGAAGGAACTGGAGAGGCACTGACCTGCACTGCCTCTTATATCCTCAGATGGGAGCACCAGGAGAGTTCTGCACATGTGTGGGCCAACAGTGATCTGAAGAATTTTCAGACTCAGGTGCATGGCATGTATGTGTTCCCCATGCATGGAAACACATTAGGTTCAACACTCAAAGAAGAAGAAATCTTTCCAATCCCCTTCTTCTGGCCTTCAAGCAATCCGCTACCTCATCATCAGAAGTAAGCTCCCCACAGGCCAGGACACACTAACTCAAAACAGTACAAGACCCTGCCAAAACAACAGATGCAAAACCTACAGACGTATTTCCATTACTATAATGATCAATACTCCCCAACACACCTTTCAAGATCCATGGGTCGTACACATGCCTATCACAATATATAATGTACCTCATCCAGTGTATCAAATCCCTCAAAACAACCATATGGATGAAACCAGACAATCACTATGCTCTTGAAAGAACTTTCAGAGAAAAATGATAAAAGACAAACTACCCTATCACCCATGGGCAAACACTTTTTACAAAGTGATCATGCCATATCTGACCTCTCAGCTCAAAGGACACTGCATAACAGATTCAAAAGATGAGCCTGGAAACTTAAATTCATAACTCAGCTAGATCCTAAAAATCATATACTCAACATGATTTTATGGCTTCTTATGACAATCTGTAAGACACCCTGACTGCTAACCCTTAACTGCCCTTAATTTTAAGTGGTCTCCTACAGCATGTGTGAATCCCCTATGCTTACCAGTCTGTTAAACCTGTATTTTGCTTAGACTCTCTGGTCACATTCCCCAGATCTGAAGAAGAGTTCTGTGAAGCTCAAAATCTTGTCCCTTCCACCAAAAGAAGTTGGACTCTTAAAAGATTTACCTCACCTACCTTGTCTGTCTCATGTCCTGAGACCAACATGGCTACAACAATGCAAACAACTGAGTTAGAATTTACAGTTATATTTGAGGGGCAACATTAAGTACAATCTTCTGAAGAGATTTAATTAATTAAATAGTTAGATACTGAATGAATACATGGGATTGGAGATGACAATTTTCTGGTTCTTCCTTAAAGCATGGGAAGTTTCTGTGCAATATCTTCTCTCTATGCAGTATTTATAAATGTCTATAATATAGCCTTGCTTGTAAAAATAAATCTTTTCACGGAGTTAATGCCACACAAACATTTTGTCCTCTTTAGTTAGAGCTTGTAACTCACTGTCTGGAATTCGTATAGGACATTAATGAACAAACAAACAAAAAACTCATTATGCCTAAATTCTTTGAAAATTAAGAGAGCACTGGAGATGTTAAATTCATTGTTTTTAAATGTGGATGCCTAACAGCCACCTAAATCTATATTTAGCTACCTAAATAAGTGGCCTGATTTTCAGAGGTACTGAGAACCTACTGCTCCCTCTTGACATTGAAGAGCAAAAATAGACAGCAAAATTCAACTTTTTTTCAAAAAGATTAAAACGCTTCTCAAGACAGACAAAATAAATTAACTATTTTACTAATACTTTTCAGTGTAAGCCATTGCTCAAGTTGGCACTGGGACATTTTGTGATCATGAATGAAGAAATGGACTGTGAATGGGAGGGACGGTGGACCATGAGACAATGTCTGTGTTTAAAATATAGTCCATACCATTAAAATGCTTAAGAACCCCTATTTTAGAAAAGCTGAATTTATCATCTCACCTTTTAAAACCTCCTGTGTGTATTTTCCCAAGTAATAGTTTCGAAGTTCATCATTAGCCAAAGACTGGTCATCTATTCCATTTGCTGTGATGTAAACATCTATATCACCATAGGTTTTTTTAATCCATTTTAGAACTTTGCGCATCCCCCAGGGCACCACTGCCAAACGAGATGGGGAACTCAGGCATGTGATATCCTGCAGGAATTGAACATCCCGATCAAATTCATAGCAGCTCCCATTTTGAAGTTCATGAGTCACAAATCTTGTGGTAAAATGATTCAGTGCATAAAAATCAGCTGCACCTTTAACAAGTTTCTTTTCTTCATCTGTGAAATATGGCAAAGAGGAAGCTGAGAGGCCTTTTTTGTTTTTAGATATAATGTATTCCCTCATGGCTACTGGATAGTCTCCTGTCTTAAAAATTGGATCTGCAAACCAGGCTATTTCAAATTGAAGAAATCTTTCAGCAGCTTTTAAGTGAGACTCAAAATAGGGATTGGCAGGCTCAGCCCAATCTGAATGCAGAGACAAAGACACCAGACCATGCTGAAAGGATCTATATTGCTTGTCATATATTTGCCAGGCCCTGGCATGTGCTATCAATAAATTGTGTGCTGCCTGATAGGTATCATTGCTGCTGCTATTATAGACATCGCTTAATCGGTTTGGCTCATTTATTGTGATCCAGAGTTTAACCAAGTCACCAAGTTCCTGAAAACATAAAGCCGCGTAGTTCTGAAAAGCCTGGACAGTAGACTGATTTAGCCATCCTCCTCTCTGCAACAAAGGGCCAGGCAAGCCTAAGTAGGTGTGAGTTGGATAGTATAAGGTGACCATAGATTTAATATTGAGTTTCAGTAGCTCACTTATCACACATCTATAATATCTGAGAACTTGTCTGTTGACGGCTGACAAATCCCCATTAGGTAAAATTAATGACCAGTCAAGTGCAAATCTGTAATGTGTTACTTTCATTTTTTCCAGGAGACCAAGTTGCTTTTTAATACTGACAAAGTCTGTACACTGAGCTGATCGTGTTTTCAGCTTCACTCCTCTGACTCGGTGCAAAAGCCCATCTCCAGTGATGTTCCATAGATACAAGTTAGGGTCACAGAACTGTGGCGATGAAGCTACAAATTCTGCCTGTAAAAACAGATGGGAACAAATATATTCAAGTTTAATGAAATAGGTATCCGTTTGTTACTTGCATCTCTACATGTAAAACAAAATTAGTTTTAGTTTTATTTGCAAAGCAGAGAAGCAAGGATCCTTGTTGCTGTTTACTCCTGGTTTTTGTACATTATCATAACAGTGCAGGATGGATTTTTTTGTTAATTCAACCTCACAGCATTCCTGTATTGTAGTTACATCCATTTTTACAAACGGGTAAATGGAAGCATAAAGACAATAATTAACTTGCACAAAGTCACGCAGGGCATCAGCACTACGTAAAAACTAAGCATTATCACTTGCAGAGCTAGGACTAGAATCAGAATCCTGGCTCTCACTTCCTGTTCTGACCACTAGACCCAACTGTTCTAATTCCAATTATAAATAACCATGTAGTTAATGAATAGTTGATATTATCATTTGTACTCTTGTACTCTGACTATTATTTAACAAGCTTCTGTATTACACTGGATTTTTTTTACTGTCTTTGGTTTTTACAGTTTTTGGTTTTAAAAAGTAAACCAGTTTGTTTATAAGATAGGATTTGCAATACCATGTGGTGAATTAATAAGGTTTAATCTAAAACCTCTAAAAGGTTTGAGAAATAAAACCCATCCCCGAAATATGAATTTACTCAGAAGTCTTTATTTTCTGTGGCTGATAGTGACTAGGTTAAATTACATTTATTTTGTCTGTATGTATTTTTCTGGGCTGATGTCCAACAGGCCATAATTACAAAACCATGTTACAGCACACCAGCTACGTGTCAAATACAGCTATGCATAACATTTAAATGTGGAAATAAATATTGTAAGAAAATAGTCTTATCTAATCAGGTTGGTGTACACCATACAATGTATTTCTGAATAGAATTCAGACTGAAAGTGCTATATATGCGGACACTGGTTAATTTTTTCATTTGAGTTATTACAATATTTTAAAAATATAGTTTATTCATTTTCAGCCCTTGCAATGAAGCCTGGGAATCCTTAGACTTCTGGTTATATTCTTAGCTTTCTTGCTGATTTGTCACTGTGCCTTTTGGACAAGTCACTTAAGTGGCCCTCAGTTCATAAATCTATCTAACAGATATTGTTATGCTTATCTCACAAGGTTGTTACGAGGCTTTATTTATATTTGTGAAGTGCTTTGAGATACCTAGATGAAAGGTACTATATACATATTGTAATGGGGGTAAATAAATCCGACACTAGGCTGAAGGGATTAAGGAGCAGTTCTGAGCCCATGTGACTCTGCCCTCCTACCCTTCCAGAGTCTGCTCCAACTGGAGGAGTATCTTAAAAGGGAGTCAGACAGCTCAGATGAGGGCAGCAAGCACTGCGAATCACATGCGGTGTTTGATACCATTGTGTGTGATGCAGATTGTCACCAGAGAAATGCCTATAAATTTAACGATGAAATTGTTAGATTTAACCTTTTGGACTAAGGTTAATGGAAATAGTGAAGATAAAAGTACTATACAAACGTACAAAGACTGTGGGGAATTAAGCAGACAAGATGTAACTGGACACTGCAAACTTCCACATGCTAACAGGGTCAAAAGGTGAGTAAAAGACTTGAATGAAAAGGAAGGTCTGGAAGAGATTAAAATCTTTAGTCATAGGTAAGGCTAAGATTTAGTTATGGGTATTTTTAGTAAAAGTCATGGACAGGTCATGGGCAATAAACAAAAATTCACAACCCATGACCTGTCCATGACTTTTACTAAAAATACCCATAACTAAATCTTAGCTGCTCCTGGTGCACCACTGCTCTGCGGGGGGTTCAGGGGCCTGCTCCAGGGGCAGGGGCTGACTGCCCCCAGTCACCCGTTGCTCCGAAGCCCTCAGAGACCGCTTTCCAGCCGTGTCCCTGAGGTTGGCCCAGGGCTGCTCCAGCAGCAGATGTGTGTGGCTGGCCATGGGGTTGCCACACCATCTGGTCCTGAAGCCAGCTTCTTGGGTGCCCTGAGGTCAGCAGCACCGGCCGCTGCAGCTGCGGAAGTCACAGAGGAATCCGTGACTTCTGTGACCTTCATAACAGACTTAGTTATGGGAAATCAAACTATAGCTGGACAGCTGTATTTGGAACTATATGATAAAACAAAGGGAAGAGCGGGACTGTCAAATTTGATAAATAGTTTGAGTTTATACAAATATGGCAAATGGAGTCAGCATTGCCAAACCCATACTGGCGGATCTAAAGATAACAACATAGCTAGAGTGGGAATGGCCTGATTTTGGAACTAAGAGATCTATAAGACTATCCAATTGTGTCTCCACTATGACAGCTTAGTTAGTGGGCATACTGTTGGCACAGATCTGGATAAAGGATATATGCCCTACTACAGCTGCTGTTCTATCTCACTCTTTATTGGGTATAATGGCAATCAGAAAGGGAGCCTCAGAAAGCTGAAATGATTTAATCAATGAAGTACTGTTCTTAACTATGGCGATAGTACTACTTGGTATACACAGTAGTAATATGTTGGATCCCAGCACATGTTGGGATACCCACCAATGAAAAAGTTGTTAAAGCAGTTAAAAATGAGGAGGTTGATATAAAGAACCCTTTAAGAACACAGGACTTCAAAAGTTTGGTTAAGAAAAAAATTAAGGAATGGCAAGAAATATGGACCAAAGAGAAAAAAGGATGAAGGTTCTATGAAATATGTCCTGAACTTGAGGCTTATGTTATGCTTCACAGCTATGACAGAAGTGAAATAATTATATGAGAGTGCTAACAAATCACTATGACCTCAATGGCAATTTATATCCACTAAACACGCAAAACATGCAAAGTTAAAGAAACAGTTCAGCCTCTGCTATGGCAATGCAGGGAGAGTTATACAGAAAGAAAGATTTCTTTATGAAGAACTAAGATGCCTCAATGTGAAAGACTAGAGTCTGAAAGGATTGGTGAGAGTACCAGGAAAGTGGGGTAGCATTAAAAAAGTATTACTGTGCTTTTTGAAGGCTATTGGACAGGGTGAGAGGATATAGATTTTGATTATGCAAAAACACTAGTAGGTGGCGGTCATAGCCTCACATAAAATGACAGGAAAAGAAAGAAAGATCCGAGCAGACAGGACAGGACAACGTACCTAACCTAACCTGAAAGCTCCTGAACAAGAATAATGCAGAAGTCCTTGCTTCAAGGAAGGGCTAGCAGCTGAGCCCAGCTGGGCTGAAGGTTTCTTCTCTCTCCTTTTTGTCCCCCTTCTATCTTATATTGACTTTGTGGGGGGAGGCAAACGGTAGAAAGTGGTCCAGGGAGGTGACCTCAAGGGACTCCAGGGTGCTGGATATTGTTGCCTCTCATAGGGCTCTGAACCAAAGCCCAGTGGAGTGGAAGGGCCCAAGCTCCCCTACCAATCACCCTTGTTGTGGATGGGGCCCAAATCGGCCTTCCATCCCTCCTCTCCAAAGTAAGGGGGGAATAGAATAGAGTTACTGAGAGCCTTGGAATGAGGACAAGTCCAGAAGTGGGCTGAAAACACTTCCTGTTGTGAGGGCATAGAACTCTATATATTTCTCTGCACTCTGTTACCTCGGAAGGGGACAAACAATCAGTGACCTGGCCAGAGGACTGAGTAGCCACCCATCAGAAAGCGAGCAGGCACGATATTGCAGTAGTTTCCGGCCAGTGGCACTGGAAATGGGGAAGTAGAAGTCCAGTGACCTAAACACTAGGCAACGCCACTAGTGAGCCCAGTCCCACATCACACATACATATGTACAAAGTATTGTTGTATTAACTATTGTATGTAGAAAAATTATCTGTGGTTTACAGTACATTAGGCTTACCTTAAGAACAGACTCTGTGATACCCCAGGAAAAGTCACAGGGAAATTGACCTTGAAAAGCAGCAGATTCTTTCAGAAAGAAGCCATTTTCTTGAATTATTTCCTTGTAATACAGTGCAGATGACTTTGGAATCCTTTCTTTCTGTTTACTGTTGAAATCTACATAAAATAATCCACGTCTAATGCTGTAGGCATGTTGCCATTCAAAGCCATCAAGGAGAGACCAGGCTGTGTAACCAAACACATCGATTCTGTCATATTTAATAGCTGCATAGGAGAAATAAATAAAAATGTGTTTTATGTAAAAATATTCATTAACAGAGAAATAATTTGAGGCAGAAAAAAGGGAGTGCATGAGTCAAAGGTGGTGAAAGAGCAGTTGGGATTGAGGAAATGGATTCAATTAAATTAGAGAAACAGAGCTGTTCCTCTAGGAAAATGGTAGAACTCAAGGAGGAGAAAACAGTGGAGGAAGTCAGCAGCGTGGTCATGGAGTTTCCATCAGTCTCCCCACAATGCAAAAGCAGAAGTGAAGGAAGCAGATGTTGGAGGCAAGCCCCGGCTGTGTATTGGTAGAGGGCGGACTTTGTGATTGGAGGGAGGGGCAGACAAATAGAGAAGAGTGAAGCATGGAGACAGTCAACAACATCAATGGATACATCATACTTAATTGGTTTTCCCATCACTCAATCAAAGACCCATTAAGGAACATCTCATCCTCTTCTCTCCCACCATTTGGGATTTATTTAGTTATTTAACTTCACTTGCCTCTCATTTCTCTTTGCTGTTTCTTTATTTTTAAGAAGTACCTGATAATCAGCTCATATTGGAAACAGTGTTTGTTAAAAGTGATTTACAAACAGATTTAAGCATCAGTTTTACAGACATGCTATGTACATAGCACAACACTGTCTATCTGTGTGTCTACACTGAGAAAAATCGAAGTTGTAATCTTTACTGGTACAGCTCTGCCAGTGGTAGAAGATGTAACAGAGACAAAGCTCATGCCTTTTTACCAATCTTCACCGTAGATGCATTTGTGGTGTCATGCTTCAGTCAAAGGGACAGTGTGTAATATGCCTCTTGTTTCATTGACAGGCTTGCCACATACCGCCAAATGCTGCAGTCCCTACCATGTCCTGGTACGCTATATCTTACCCAGTTCTCTTGCAATGGTAACTTATAAACACATCATGTATTTTAGTGATTCAAAACATTTTAATTATCTTAGGTTGAAAAATGAAGGGACACTACACTACTGAAGAATTAGGGTCAAATTCTACTTTCACTTACTTCTGAGGCCCCAGTCCCCTTGAACCAACAGGTACGAAGTATTATCCGGCTTCTAGTATTACACTGCCATAAGCTGCAATCCCATTACATACTGTTAGCTCATGTGTGTAATATTTTGAGTAAAAATTACCTAATCTATCATAGAACAGTCTTTCATATTATCTCTTGAAATCATAATGTAGCAGTAAAATATGTATGTGTTCCAAATGTTATTCACAGTTAGACAAATGATGAGTGTATCACACAATGAGGCTGTTATTAAGGAGGCCATTCTGTATTCTGAAGCCAAGGTGACGCACCTTGTATAAACAAACAATTCTATCCTCTCCCCTCACAATTCCTCAGAATTGGCTATTGTCAGAACATTACAAAGTATATCTGAAAAGCAGATCCACAAACTATTCCCACTGCCAGCTCTTCACAGTGAAACTTTTGTAAAAGAACACTATCTAATTGTGATAACCTGGCTTACAGTGTTTATGCACCCTCCAAACTTTCAGTTTAATCGTTTTTTTTATTCTAAAGGATTGCATCTGGACTTAATTATTTTTAAATGTCTAAAGACATTAAGTTACTGGACTAACAACTTTCAAATGTATTGTGCACTTAGTTACAGAATGTTTTTTTCTCCTAAACTTAATAAACAAATGGATTTAAATTGAATTACAAAATAACATTTATTGCAGACTGAGGACTTGGCTGCTATAGTATCTTTCACTGGACAGGGCCTATAGTATTGTTTGGCACCATATCCAAAAAAAATAGTCTCCCTCATAAAGTAGTGTCTACATCAGTTTGATTCTAGAGGGAAGTCACAAGTATAAGTATTATGAAACCTATCAATGGAAGTAATAAGGATGTCAAATTCAGCAATACAAAATTCATTGCATGATCTAGCAGGAGGGAAATGTGGGCTGAGAGAGAAATAAGTTTTGTTCAAACAAGTTTCTTTTGTGATTAGCAACTTATGACAAGCAAATGGTCTCTGTTTAAAAAAATCCACAACATCTCCAAGATCTGCACTTGAACTTTGCTACTTTATCTACATGGTACCTATAATAGCTTGAACTACAGTGCTAGAGTTTAACAGTCTCAAACTTTTGGAAGCTGGAACCTGGATGCACATTTAAACTTTATGATTTGGGGCCTCTTTAAGTTTAATATAGCTGAAAGTTTACATCAGTATCAAAATTTCTCTTTAAAAATATTCTCTCTTTTCACCATATAACAACACAGTATGTCTTGAACTTCAAAGACTCAGCAAGTTAGTTGCCAGAGGTGATCGCTGGTTCTTCTCCTCGTAAGGGAAGGTAAATGCTTGGTACAGGGTCCGAGTCATTCCATGTTTTTAATGTGGCATATCACATGTTAAAACAATAGCCAACACAGAGGAATCTGGTCTGCAAAATTTTTTTCTACTGTTGCTTATCACAACCAGCAGGTGTCACTAAAAGAGTGAGAAAAATAGAAAACAGTGTGGGGTGGGGGAACAAATGTTGAATTTATAGAGGGATTAAATATTAGAATTATTTACATGTAATATAAAATGCAAACTTTTTACCTTCAAAAAGTTTTCCACTACTCAGGCCTTTGTGTATTTAAAATAATAATTTCCATGTTTACACTTTAGAGCTAAAGAATCATTACCATTCCTGCCATTTATTTACTTTTTGCATTTCTCTAAATTTGGATAATGAACCTAGATTTGTCAATTTAACTTTTGCTAGTAAGCATTTTTACTCTTTGCTTCTCATGCACTAACACAAAGCTCTTGTATTTGAGTTTCCAATGGTACAGGGTAATGTGCAAAATAAAAACAAACAATGTTTGAATTGAAAGAAATGTAATACACAAGACTTCCTACTCATATTTACGTTTTGTAAAACTTTTTTTTAAACCAAACCTAGATGTTGGGCCTAAGCTCTTTATGGCAGGGCCCATCTTTTTTCTGTTTGTATAGCACCTAGCACAATGGTCCATGACTTGGTGCAACTGAAATACAAATAATTACTAATAATAAACTTAGTTAACTGTCTCCTTTAAAGAAACATTGAATGTTTTAAAAGTACTGAATTTGTATACAAACCTTGTAAAACCTTATTAATGAAGTTCTTCATCATGTAAATGGCTGTGGTGTCTTCTGTTTTCACATGGCTGTCAGTGAACCAACCATTCTCTGCAATCAGGATTCTGGGATTTGTGTATTCCAAATTAATCCAATTCAGTACTTCCCTCAAATTGAGTGACAAATTTTGTCCCATTTTATCTAGTGTGTTTGGAGGTTTAAAATTATTAGGACCAAAGGAAAATGCAAAAAAGTCAGCTGTTCCTTTTATATAATTTTTCTCAGCCTCAGTAAAGCTTGGCAAATCAGAGTATAATTTATTTTTCAGTTCTTTTGGGTAGTCCCCATCCCCATGAATGGGCTTGGCAAACCATCCTAGTACTCTCTCCATGGACTGCTGACACTTATTAATGTCCAAAGTATCATCTGATTTGTTAGGTTCAATCCAGTGGGATCCCAAGGTTATTGACAAAAACCCCTTCTGATATGGTCGAAAGTGTGTGTTGTAGTTATGCCAAACTTTTGCATGAGCCTAATGAGAAAAAAAAAACACCATTAAATTTTGATTCTCTAAAAGTTGCAAGGCATTTATATATTAATGTAATATACAGTAGTCTCTTATGAACATTAATAAACAGCAGAGGCACAGGTACATTCATTATGTGTCAGAATATAATCACTAATCTCAAGAATTACTGATATATTTCAAATTTAATGTGCCTTTCTCCTTAGCAAGTGTAACACAAGTTAGAAGTCTCAAATTAGTTTTCATGAGAGGGCATGATCTGATTGCTACACGATCAACCAAGCTGTGCTCTGAAAGATAACTGGGTTTGCTGGGCTCACAAATCATTCCTGTTAACCTGCTCCGCTTGGGATGCACTTCAGTGGGTCTACTTGACTTAACTGGGCGACTACTCTGTGAGTAAGTGCTCATAGGTGGGAGTAAGTTTCGCATACTGTTTAAACCTTAATAATGAGAGAAGGGCCCAAGCTGCAAAGTTGGGACCCAAATTTCAACTTTCCCAAAGTTTGGAGGAATTTTGATCTGGGATTTTGGTCATGCCCATCCCTGCTTTAAAGTTTCTCTGATCACAACTTATCTGATTATGCATGATGCAGAACACAGTGCAACCTTCTCCCCAGGCATGCTGGTTCTGCAGTATTGACAGTAATATCACATTGGTTATACCAGTAAAGTAACCAGATTTGGCTCAGAAGATACAGAGGTAGCATATATAATTCAAATGTTGCCCGCCGGCAGAATTGAGTTTGACACCCCTGATAAAGATTCCCTGGGTGCACACCCTAAGGAAAATTCCCTGGGTGCATACCCTAAGGAAATGTGATGTGCACGCCTATGGATATGAATATAATCAAACTTTCTCTATGATCTATGTATGGAAAACTATACATAGTATTATCTGAGATGAGATGGGAAATATGACAATTATTCAGAGAAATAAAGTTTTGGATAAATGAGGGTCTTTCCAATGAGACAATACATAAAGGCATTTGACCTCTCCTCAGAAAAAGGAGTTTGCCAGATAATTGAGGGTTTACTTTGTTTCTCAAGTGTGGATCTTTACTTTGGGCTGAAGAAAATTTCACTGTTTACACGCAGAGAAAATACTGACATTGTGAAACACTTATAGTTCTGAGTTACACTGGCATAATTAGCAAGCAAAATAATGCTGCTTAGAAACAATTTAATTTTAGTTAAACAATGTCAGACATTTGGCACCTATTTGGAACAAAAGACATTGCTAAACTCAAAGAGAATAGTATGAAAATCAAATACATGCTTGGGTAAGTTAAACAACACTGGAGAATGACAGTTTGGTGCTATCTTGTATATCAGCTGTTTTATGGTTGTCCAAGGCCACCATTTCTCTATCATAACATTAGTACAAGCTCTATCTTTAGAAATATTGATAAAACTTATCATTAATCTTTGAAATGCAGAATCTGTAGCTAAAAGGGGAAGCCAGCAAAATAGTATTTATGAGGCTAATTTCAAGGTACAGTCTAATAAAATGTGATTCTCTTAAGATTCCAGTTAGAAAATACCACATCCACAATAAATTATTCATCCACATCACAAAAACCACTATCACAATTGACGCTAGTTGGCACCCTTAGCAGAGAGGTCAATGATTAGGTCAGAATATAGACCAAACTACCCTCTTAGGGCTTGTCTACACTTAAAAGCGCTACAGCAGCACAGCTGCATCACTGCAGCTATGCCACCATAGTACTTCAGTGTAAATGCTAGCTAAGCTGCTAGGAGGGATTCTCCTGTCGGCATAGGTTATCCACTTCCCCAAGTAGCAGTAGCTATGTCGATGGAATAATTCTTCCGTCAATCTAGTGCTGTCTACAAAAGGATTTAGGTCATCTTAACAATGCTGCTCAGTGTGTGGATTTTTCACAACCTTGACCAATGTAGTTAAAGTAACCTAATTTTCTAGCATAGACCAGGTCTTACTCCCTTCCAGGTGTTCCTCCAACTCAGGGTTGGGCAGTAGCGGAAGCCTTGTTTTGCCACTGACCTATTTAGTATTTGTTTTGTGGCAATTTCCAGTGCAGTCCATCTGGCACCTTTTTCAAACACTATCTTCACTCACAGTTATTAATAAAAATAGTTGTTTTTATATAATTTTACAAGAAAATGCCTGCAGAAGTTGGCAGTGTGTACTCACTATTATGAATAATGGCACTATCCATGAAGTTAAATAAATCAGAACAATTCACACACGTCTCTAGATGTAGAGATGGAGGGGCAGGGAGTGTTAAAAAAGAACCCACAGCTAAAATGCAGTGATTGATGGTAAAATGCAATCATGGAGAAATCATTATATTCATTGTGAGCTTTTAGAAGGCTGACTAGAATCAAGTAAATTGTGCTACAATAGAACCTCAGAATTACAAACATCAGAGTTATGAACTGTGTTAAACATAAACTACTAAAAAAAATAAAAGGGAAAGCTTAAAAAAAATTGTGCTTGTTTCATTTAAATTAAGATCGTTAAAAGCAGCATTTTTCTTCTGCATAGTAAAGTTTCAAAGCTATATTAAGTTAAAAGCTGTAATATTAAAAGCTGTAAACTTTTGAAAGAACAACCATAATGTTTTGTTCAGTTACGAACAACCTCCATTCCCGAGACATTCGTAACTCTCAGATTCTACTGTACTATTATTCAAAAGGGATTTCAGTCATTGGGATAAGCACAGTGTAATTTTACTGGTGTAAACACCTAATATACCATACACCAGGATTTTCACTTGTGCATCTTACCCCTGATTGAAATTGAGTTAAACTGCATTGGTATGAATTGCAGCCTAGCTTGTCTACACTAGAAGTTTTTACTGGTGCAGTGGGGACAATTGTACCTGTCAACTCATGTTGTGAGGCTGTTGTGAGACTTGAATTATTAAACGTTTGTAAAGCAGTTAAAATCCTTAGATAGAAGGTGTTATATAAATGCAAAATATTATTATGGATGGGACCAATTTATTGATTTTGCAATGCTATGGATTAAAAGTAAAATAAATATCAGTTTCACAAGCTAGATCACACAATACATTGGGCTATTTTGAGTAAATATTGACTAATCTTTTTTCAGTTAGAGTTTAATACCTAATCTTTCATTTGCCTTTTAGGTCAAGGCTAAAATTCAAGGCTAAGTACACAATGGAAGCAACATCAATACTGCGCATTTTATTCTAGGCACATCTGACATTAATTTTGGCACATTTTCCTGATATGAATGTAGCAAACGTACAATGGACTTGAAATCAAATACAATACTAACTTACTTAATATAAACCCATTAAGAATGCTTAGAATACACTAGCTTGTTTAATAAAATCATGAAAGCAATATCATATGTATTAATTTCTTAACTATTAAACTTGCTGTCTGATATTCATATTTTGTAAGTCCTTTACCACACTATCTGTGGCCCTGATCCTGCACTGAAAACACACTGAAGGACTGAGGCCTTCATTCATCTATTCCTATATGATTTGTGATGATCAGATTATTTTCCTTAAATGCTTTGGCAATCAGCAGAGAAAAAAGCATCGCTTCTGATGCTAATTTACTTTAGTGTACAAAGACATGAACAGTTTAGAACAAGAATTAGAATTAAAAATACAAGTATGACTTTTTAAAAAATATGTTTAATGAAATTGTCTTTTGTTTTGTTTTCTTTTTTAAACCATGAAGAGGCAGAACAAAGAATCTGATGGGATACGTTACATTTCTGATATTGGTTACCCCTTTTGGACCCAAGTGGCTAGTCTAAGTTTTGGGCCTTGTAGGTTGTTCTATTTGGCAATAGAAATTGTCTGCTATTTTCTCTGATGCAATCTTCTTTATTTACAAGGAATGTATAAAGTCTTACTTCTCTAAATGCAGGAGAAATCAAAAACAAAAGAAGTAGTTACTTAGCTTAAGACACAAGCTTCTCTCAGCCAACATCCCCAACCCAGAACCTCTCTCTCTGTTTCTCCCAGGAATACATTGTCCTTCCAGGTGCAGCTTGGCTTCCTTTTTTTATAGTCTGTATCTCTGTTTCTTGTCTGCACTCCAGCTTGTCTTTTTCACACACAGTCCACACACACCTACTTATAAGTGAATAATATCCAGTGGAACCATCCACCCACACAGTGATAGGTTTTGGGCAGAGTTCATTATGCCTTGTTTTAGGCTGGGCCTCTTTAACTGTCTCTTATAGCTATATTACATGAAGGGCATGTTCACAGTCATCAGTTTCAATGAGGTTTAACCTAATAAATAACAAGATCATAACTTTATAGTACAAGACTTCTAGTGTCATTTTAGAAGAAAGGCATAGATGTGTGTCGCTTGATGGCAAACTGATTGTACTTCCATTCAAGCTGCTTTTTTCCAGTGATCGATACTACATGTTCAGTAGTGGTAGAGCATTAATCTTGCAAGATGCATCATATGGTTGGATGCTTGTGCCCTTGTAGAAATCCAGTTAAATCAATGGGGCTCTCTACAGGTGGAGAGGTCCACCCATTTCAAGGGAAGCTTGGAGGCTCCAGGTTCTTGCTATCAAATGTGTAGTATGTTGAATATGTTGCATTCAAATGATTTTCAGGGAACTTAAGGAAAATAAGTTGAATTAAATCATATGGGAACAGACTAACTGAATCAGTGTGGTCAAGAATTTACAAAATATTCTTATCATTCAGGGCTCTTAATATTTAAGACACGAACATAATAAGATATTGTTTTTTAAATTAATGGGCTCTTTGTAGTACTGGGGTCCACCTGGACAGTGCAGCTTGTAGGATCACAGCTTAAGACTGTATTTCTCAATGAAGGAGGCAATATGCTTAGTGGTATGAGTAGCAGATGGGAAGAGAGAAGCAGATGGGCAGGGAAGGGATGATGTGAGGAAGTCTCTGTAAGATCTTTGTGGAGATTTCCTCACTATGGGAGATCCCTCTCCTGAGCTTTTCTGCAGGAGGAAAGGATCTGGGTCAGGGAATAATTTTTCTTCTACATCGTTCCCCTCCTGATTGTTACTCAGCAAAAGCAGAACTAGCCAGAGAGCACTGATTCAAAGCAGGAAGGGCAGATAGAGCCTGT
Organism: Emydura macquarii macquarii; assembly: GCF_026122565.2. Lineage (NCBI taxonomy): Eukaryota > Metazoa > Chordata > Testudines > Chelidae > Emydura > Emydura macquarii. The sequence continues at coordinate 7,142,871 of NW_027133265.1, forward strand.
GTTGTATTTTCTGTGATTTCCACCAATCTCAAAGGGAATAAAAAAGGAGAGCAACAGATGGAATGTTGTCAGACCCAGAGAAAACACTAATATTAGGCCAGATAAATCCTTGGTATAACTCCACTGGAATCATATGTTCTGTCTCCTTTATATTTACCTACATCTTGCCAGATTAATTGGATTAAAAAAAATCAAAGAAATCCATTCACTTTCTCTTTATGCAATTCTTTTTTCCCCACCCTAGTAGAATGGCTCTCTTAGGAGTCAGTTCATAATCCTTGATTCTCCTTTCTAGGGCTCTTACATATCTCATGATAAGTAAAAGTGAATCATTAATTAATTTTATATTCTGTTTTTGTGAAGTGGGGTCTCCTTTATCTACAGGAGAGAGAAGGGCCCCTACCTATCACTGTCCAGGTGGTATAAGGTTTTATGTAGCATCTTATTATACTAATGATAACAATCAGACAGTAGAATAGTGCCTATTATTTAAGTGGATCCCAAAGCACTTTATTAGCTGTAAATTGCAAATTTCCCATTGAATTCAATGGTAGCAGATTCAGGCCCTCAAAAACGACCAATATAAAATATTATTCTCTATGTAGGAGTAGACATAGGGAAGTGGAAACATGTTTTAAATTGAAATTTCCTTTTAATTCTTCCACTAGGGGCTATTTTCCTCCTCTATGGAAGAAGCTGGGTTTCTGTCCCCTAAATTCATGGATCCCCTGAGACCTCTTGTTTCTGTAAGCAGCCCAGCCCTCCCTGAGCTTTGTGGCTTCTGGATAGTCTGGCTTTTGTAGAAGCTGTGCTGCAGGGTTCTCCTATGACTTGTGGCTGTCACAGATGCTCCACTAAGAAAGGTTCCAAACTGTGGAGGGAAGAACTTTACTTACTGCATATTTAATCTGTACTAACTTACAACACCTTCTTGTTCAGCTGTGTATGTGAAGAGAACTATCAACTATTCTCCTCCCAACCATGGAGCTGGATGGCCCTGCAGATGTGATTTCATGCGATTTGGGTTAGAAGGGAGAATATAACTAGCAGTCCTCACTTTCCACATAGGCAAAGGGAGACACATGCAGGCCCAGCTCTCCAAGGGATGACGGAGTTTTATAAAATCCTGATTTTGGTGAAAATCCTTAATTAGGTATTCTCTTATTATCTACCATATTCTATATATGGATCTAGAACAGGTTTCATTTCAGTTTACTTTTTGGCTCCATGCTACATTTACTAGTTCCTCAAATCTCCCCAATAGTTTGAATACTGTATTTCTGCTCTCAAACCTTACATAGTTTGACTGTTAAATTTGTTGCCACAATTTGAATAAGGAAAATTTCTTCAGCCTTCTGCTAGAGGGAGAACAACACTCAGCAGCTTTCAGATCTTGCAGATAATAGATAAAATAATCCAAAGTCCAGACAACCTCTGGTTTATGGCTTGTTAAATAATTTTTGTCATTCTGTGAGATTCACCACAGGGTATAAATTATACGCAATATAAAAGTGCTCCTGTAAAGTGAACTATCATTAATTTATGCATAGGTGAGTGGTGCACAGGGAATTAAAACAAATTGACTTTTGTTTATAGCTAACATATTTATTTGATGGGACATTGATGGGACTACATTCCCATGCCAGCCCAAGTACATTAACAAATCCACCCAGGAAGTACATCAGTCAGAAAGAACAGGTATAGAATTCCCAGGATAAACTGATATGGCCACTATAGTATTTACTTTAGGGAAACCACTGAATGGCAGCTGCAGAATCCTTTTGTGGAAATATATGGAGTATATCTGTATGAAATCCCTCTGTATATTTATTATATATAATAATCTCTCTCTGTAAACATATATAATATGTAATATATATGTTTTATTTATATAATCTATTGTATACTATGTATGTATACAGAGAGAGATCTTATACAAATATACTCCATACATTTCAACAGAAAGACTCTGCAGCTGCCATTCAGTGGTTTCCCTAAAGTAATACTATAGTGGCCAGATTAGCTTATCCAGAGAATGCCATACCTGTTCTTTCTGATTAACATATCATTACTGAATATGTTAATGTGCTTTGGCTGGCATGGGAATGTAGTCCTATAATATTCAGTCTAAACATGAGGCTTTGGTGTGGACATCTGTCACCAAAGCCCTGGTCCACAGCCCACAGAGGTCAATGGGAGTCTTTTCATATACTTCAATGGGCTTTGGATCAGACTCCAAATCCAACGGTTTCAATACCTTTTTTTTTTCTGGGCAGGTGGATGGTAAAATTCAGAGATGCCAACACCACATGCATACCATATTTCAATAGTTTATTCTTTCGATAGTGATGCATTCGGGACTGTGTCTCAAACGATGTTAAATCTAATTAGGGTCAGATTCTGATAATGTTACTCAAGTACAACTAGCACCTTACTGTGGGAGTAGTTTAATTTCAATGAGACTCCCTACCATATATTAAGTACCATGTACTTGATACATAGTACTTGATACATGGAACTTGGTACCATGTTCTAAGTATCACTAAAGGTGAGTAAAGGTGGCAGAATATGGCTGGCCCCTAATGAATTTAAGCAATTTCCCCAATTTGTGCAGTCCTTTAATTAGAAAGCCATTGGACCTGATTTAATTCACTTTCCTTTATCTTCGTATTTTATTTTTTCCCAGTTCCGCTTTAGCCTTGGTTTTTTAAAAAGTTGAGTGTATCTACCTTGTCTAAATCATATGACCAGGATGGCAACATCATTCACATCACACTCACCTTATTGTCCTTGTCCTACATTTTAAAAACTGTTTAATAATTTTAGGTACCCAACTTGAGATACCTTAAAGGACCATGATTTTCAGAAAATGCTAAGCACACCTTCTGCTTGTTAATCAAGTCTTTTTAAGGTGTCGAGTTGGAAAACACAAAATTGATGCACCCTAAAACATTAGTTACTTTTGAAAATTTAAGATAAGTTCACCTTCAGGGACATACAGAACTCTAACCCTCCTACATGTCCAACCTAGTTTCAATACAAAATGTACTGCTTCACTTTTCCATTTTTCACACAACTTCCAAAACATGCGAAAAGGTCCTTCAAGCTAATACTGTCTCTTCATTCACATCTTTAGGAGAAACTCCTTCCCCAGTGTCCTCAAGAAGTATGGGAATAACAGCTATTAAAAAAGGACATACTCAAATCGAGTAATTTTTCTGCTGTAACCCTGTCCTTCCTCATCCCATTGTCTCCCTGAAATTTCTGTTTATGAAGGAGGGCATCAACTGGCTATGGATGCATGCTGACAGGAAGGCCTCCTAAATGCAGTTTCCCCTTCTTAGTGCTTGCCTCTTCCTGGCCAGAAGGATGGTGAATATGATGTATGGAAAAATGCAGGAATCCTCTAAGCTCAGATAGGCATGCAGAGGGTTCCTTCCCACTTCAAAAAAGAAAAATCAAGTGCAAAACCATGGCTCAGCTGAAGTCAGTGATAAAACTCATGTAACAAATACAAAAAAGGAAGGATTTTAAAGTGAGGTTCCACTCTGAAAAGTGACCCACGAATGGCACTATGGGGTTCCAGGTTTATTGTGCCTCAGTGATTCCATATCAAATATGCTCAGTTTACAAGTAAAAATAAAGGTAAAAATATTTAAACAGTTTAATTTAATATGGTATATTTCAATATGCTTTCTTTTTCTGAGGTTATTACTGAGCTGCCTATAATAATCAATCAGTTGATCTAGCTAAGAAATATTAATGTCTACTATAATGACACTGAACATTGGAAATCTGTTTTTGGAAAAATATAAAGATGAGCTACAATAACTTGAAGCTTTCCTCAGTTCGAAGGATGTAGATGACTACTTGACTTTCTTTGGCTCCTAGTCTTTTTAAAATGAGAAACTGCACAGCACATAAATGTTGTTTGTGTGTGAATATGTGAAATATAGTCCTGACAACAATCCAAATAGTTTCACATCCCCATTTTTCTAAAATCTAGGGGTTTTGCCCAGGGATGTGATTGGCTTTAGTTATGTTTTATTATGAAAAACTGATGATGTGTTTGGTGTTGCAAAACAAGCTGAAAGACAATTTCTGTCCCAAAGAGCTAATAATCTAAAAACAATTAACCAAAGACTTTCAGCAATGTGTACTCAAAAAAACCGGGGTTGCACTGTACATATTGGGCTTAAGCTGGGGTAGTCAATTATTTTTTGTCAAGGTCCAAGTTTCTTGGTCAAAGTACAGTCAAAATCCAAACTCTAGAGAAAATAATAATAAAAAAGTGATGATGATGATGATAAATAATAAGTAAATAAAAATATTTGGGGGTCTGTTCAAAAGCATCTGGCGATCCGGTTTTGGCCCATGGTCCGCTTATTGGCTACCCCTGGTCTTGAGGCTTGTTGACCTCTCTATCTTAAAACTCCCATTGGCTTCAGTATGAGTTTTGGGAAAGCAAGGTCCACACCCAAAAGCACATACTAAGAGGAAAAGTGTTCATTTCTTGTTCTATTGTAAAATATTTGTTATTACTCTGGCAATTAAAATCTAGCCCTGTATATACACACAATCCTATATGAATAATATTCATAATATATGGTAGGCATTGGGGCGAACTGTAGTTGTAATGGTGGGAAACTGTTACATGGAGATGGGGATTGGTGGTGGGTTATCTGTAAAATGGGATAATGATATTGACCTCCTTTGTAAACTCGGAGATCTGCTGATGAAAAGTGCCAAATAAGACCATAGCATTAAAGTATTATTAGCTCAAATTGTTGCACTTAGAATGCATTTTTAAGTTATATCCAGAGCACATCAGGCATATGGATAGGCACTCCTTTTTAGCATTTCTATATGTTGAAATAATCTCACAGTATGTGCTACTTCCCTTGTGGTACTGCTGGATACTATTCAGGACTTCTCTTGTTATTTTAAAAATATGACCCATTTTAGCTTTTTGTAATGTCCTCCTAATTTTTGTCCTTCCCAATAAACAGTAGCAAAAACTTATATGAAGCTCTATACTACAGCACACAACTTTAGGGTCCAATCCTGCATCCACTGAAGTCAGTGAGGATAGGTTTGAGCCCTAAGGGTGTGGAATTTGTTATAGAAGACTACTGCTAAATAAAACACAAAATATAAACAATAAATACAACTGGTGATCCTGTTAGTTGAGTAGATAACATACTTTACAATATGATTTTACCAGGCTGGGATGAATTATTTATATATGAACTCTATTACTTGTAGAATTTGTCAAATACACAGATATGAAAACTTTGGTTTAAATTAAAACAATAATCATGACACGTGAGCAACAGCTGTTATTGGACTAAATGGAAAGAATATGAAAGGAAGCTTCTGTATAACCATACTTTCCATGCAAAAGTAATCAAATTAAAGTAGTAAACTCATGCTTTAAATATATATATTAGTTATGGAATTGGCTGATGTGAATGGTAAAATCAAATATTAAAAGAGACAAAAGGACTTTTTTTTTTTTTTTTTTTTAAGTATTTCATCAGTCCTTGATCTCTTCTATGCCCATTATACTAGTTTCCCCCCTGCTATTTTCCATATAGGTGCTGTTAAGATTAAACCTGGTTGTACTGTACCTTAATCAGATTGTGTCCTACAGTATAGACAGCTGCTATTTTCCTTCTCTCTCCAGGTGCATGCATACCTGTATTATACCCATGCCAGGCAACTAAATAAGGATTGTGGATTGTAATCCAGTACTTAACGCGGTCCCCAAACACTTGGAAACAAAAAGTTGCATAGTCACTGAAGATATCAATTACTGATTCATTTTTCCACCCCCCATATTTTTCTTGCAGTGCCAAAGGCAAGTCCCAGTGGTACAGAGTTACTATGGGCTCAATATTTCTGTGGACTAGAGAGTCAATGAGAGTATTGTAGTACTGGAGTCCTTTTTCATTGGCATTTGCTACCACCCCTGTGGGAAAGAGCCTTGGCCATGAAATTGAAAACTGATAAAAAGTAACCCCCAAAAAATCCAGAGCTGACAAGTCTTTGTCCAGAAAAGTGTAACTGTTGCTGGAGTCATCTATGCTGGCAGCATCTCTGAAATCCGAGTACATGAAGCGGTCCCATATTGAGGGTCCCTTTCCATCCTTCCTCCAGCTGCCTTCCACCTGAAATGCTCCACTCCCCACTCCCCAAAGAAATTTTTTGGGGAAAGTGTCATACAGAAACATCTGGGTTTCATTCACAGGACTGAAGTTAAGGTCTTTTTTCCACACAGATCTTCCTTCTCCGGTGAGCCCGGTAACTGTCCGTATGAAAACAAATGCCCAAAAAACAACAGACCTCTTCAGTCTTTGGCCACACATTGTGTCCTTCTATAAAGTATGTGTTAAAAGTCAGATTTCTTTCACCGGTACTGGAGAAAATCCATTCATTCCCTAGAGTCCCCTGCTGCACAGACTGCCTTCTTTTGCCACTAACTGGTGCAGTGTCTTATCGAAGCTTCAGTAAAAGCTTGTGATTGTAAAAGCCCTGTCAATGATTAGCTTGAACTATGAGACCTGGGATAGGTTTCAGAAAGTGGTGTAATTCCAGGGAGGTGGCCTTCTTATAGTCATTGGGACACCTATGCTGTATTCTTATTGCAGGAAAATTGTATTTATATTATTTATATAGGTAACCTATTTATAATTATATGAATGCTATATCAGTGAAATGGCATTATACTAGGAGAGAGGAGACACTGAGAAGTTGTCAGTAATTTTTGAGGCAGTTAAATTTCAAGGAAATATAGAAGAAAATTTTCAGACTACATTAACCAGTTAAGGAGCACATTATCATTGCTAAACAAACACCACAACAACAACAACAATAATAATGGACAGGGAAGAGGACACGTCAATAGGTAATTGTTGTTACTTTTGCCAGAGCTGAACCTTTTAACTCAGCATGTTATAGCAGGGCAGATTTTTTAATTAAAACTTATTAAACTTTTTAAAAAAATCTTTTGCCTTTCACTGGTACAAATTGGTATCGATACAGCTGTGCCACTGGAAGAGTACTTGCGAAGCTGCATAATAAAACCACCTAAACAAGTGACGGTAGCTATGTCAGCGGGAGAGCATCTCCTGCCATCGTCCACACAAGCACTTAGGGTGGCAAAACTTATGTCACTCAGGGAGGTGTTTTTTTTTTTTTTATAACCCTGACTGACAAAAGTTTTAGCGGCATAAGCGCTAGTGTAGACAAGGCCTTAAGAGCTACAGACGGGACTTTTTGGGGGGGGGATAGGGGGGGACGCAGAGGGTGACGCGAGACACTCCATGAATTCCTTATGGAGATTTTCCCAGACCATCCACTCAGATGAAGGCAGTTTACCCTGCCACAGAAAAGAGTGCACAGCCTATCCCCATATCCGGCAGATCCTGGGTGCCGCCTCTGTAATGTGGCAGTCCCCCCACTTGCTCTACTGGAGTTGCACTAGCCCCACCACTATGGCAGCTCTTAGGACTCCCAGAAGGGGCTACCTAGAAATAGTGTTGTTTTATCTTTTCTGGGTAAGGTTAGAAGATGAAGAAAGGAAGACGGTCATTCCCACTGTGCTGCCCAGCCCCATCATCTACCTAGCCTTGCCCATTCCACCTCCCCAATTGTGAGCCTGGATGTGTCCAAAGGGCTCCACGGTGTTTTGATGGGAAATGGTTTTGAGAAGGCAGTTGAGTCCACCCTTCTGTATGGAAGGGGGGAGATCCACATATGTCCAATTAACATATACAAATGCAAAGCAAGGGAATATATTATCTAATTAAGTGCAGCTGTTGTTACTGCCTATATAGGAGTCTGGTATGCAGCTCTACATACAGCAAACATTATTTGCTGTTGCCCTCAGCTCAGAACAAGTTAACAGAGGTCTGTTCCAGTCCTTAGGCAATTTCCTTTGATTATTTTTTAAATAAAGATAATTACCAAGATGCTCTTTCTGTACTGACTAATTAAAGAAAAATGGTAGACACAATTGGGCCACCACTGTAATGGATCTGACAAACCAGACAGACAGTATTTGGTTATATAATCAAGTCTTCAGAAACCTTTTGATAGAAAATAAAAGAATGTGTATTCATACACTGAATTTACAACTTACAACAGGACTTAGGACATGATTGCTTTTCTTAGGGAACTATGGTACATATGCATTTTAAATAACATTTTCTGAGCAGATAAATCAAGTTGTTATTAATTTTGATGTAATAATGTAGCTCATTAAAACTACTGGCAATTTAACATATATTATCCCTAAATGTGACTCAGTTGCTAAAATGTACAAATGTATTATTTATTTGTATTTATGACAAATGACAACACATCTATCTCTGGAGATTTGTATGCATTTCTCTGCAGCATGTTTATGTGTTTACAAAAACTGGCTCATCATAGCAAATTAATTGCACTATTGACACTTGTCCACACTAGAGAATTCTACTGGAGTAGTTCATAAACAATAGCCATGTGGCTAATAACCTGTTTAATATGCCCAGACAGAGCACTTCTTCCAAATGCATTTTGAGTAATTATCTCAATTCCCAGAACAGGTTTTGAAAGTGGGGACTCGTGGGAATAACAGTGGGAATAACATTGGAAAAGTACTGTACCAGTTTTTTTTTAAGTGTGCACTATATGGGTTAGCACTTTTCATTGTATAAATATAGCATGTTTTGTAATATTAAATGGCACTGAAATTGCATTAATATATTATTTATTTTTGTAATTAAAAAGCCTTAAGATTATATGTATAATACTTTATAAAACAGAAAGCCCATATGCATATATACCAAAGCAACAGTAGCTAAAAACTAGATAGTTGTCATGAGTACAGTTGACACTGAGGGGGTTGCAGAAGCATTAAGGAACTATACAAGGAGGAACAGTTGTAACCCTGCACACAAAAAATTCCAGCACTTGCACGGTAACACATAGAGACACAATGCAGGATTCAAGGATGGCAAGCCTTTTTCCAGTCAAGTCCAACTGCCAGTGTTGGCAACACCTGTGCATCAGTGCAAGCAATTTATTGTGTCTGCACGAGATGTGTGACAGGGGTGACAGATACTTACAATCCTAACATTTTCTAGTTTAGACAAGGCTATAGGCTGTTTTTTCCCCCATTATTATAGTGGGAGCTGGTAGCACTGCCTATTATTAAGATTGCCCAATACTTCTCACTATAAGATTCTATTTTCAGTTGTTTATAACTTTGCCAAACTTCAAATATTGAGGCTGAAATTTTACATACTGAGCAGCATCTACCTTACGCTGATTAGTTTTGGAAAATCTGTCTTAGTCTCTGAAAAGACTGGCAAAATAATATATTTTTCTTCAATGTTAAAAAATTCTAGTGATCTTTTCTTTGACAAGCGCTAGTGCTCCCATATCTTTTCAAATCTCACTGTCACTGTAAAAGAGAAAAAGTTTAAAGATCTGAATATTTCAGTAATTTTACGCATTATGAACTGACAGATCTCAGATCAATGTGATACTAGTAGAGATAGCCAATCTATTAATATTATCAATATTGGTTTCAAAATATATTTTTTGCTACTGTACCATATGAAGTTTGTCATTTATCCAAAAAGTTGTTGTAACTGTTTAACCCAAACATACTTAAGTGATATGCAAATAAACATGTACTACAATAGCTTGTTTGAAACAACCGGGGATAGCTGTATAGGGAAACACATTACAATGTTGTTTTAAGCTTCTCCAGTCTTTCAACAGACCACAACAGTTGGTCAGGAAAATTGGGGGGGGGGGGGGGAAGCTTCATTGGTGACTGAATCAAACAAATGGCTGATAATCTGGGATGTGATACAATCATTCTGTCTGGATATTCAAATGAAGAGTGTAATTTACATTTTTTCCCTAAGTCCTTTTAAAGACAGTGTGATCTTTATGTTAGCATCAGTTGCCTTGATCTTCTACCATCAAAGACTCAGAAAGCAACAAGTCAGTTTTATATATCAAGGCCCTATCCCTACAATCTTCACATACCTAGAATGCCTATTGAGATAGGATCAGATACTTACTAAAAACATGACAGGATGGTAGTAGGTACAACAGAAAATCTAAAATAGATTGTGGATTTACAATGAATACTAGATAATTTAATTCTGCTTCAAAATGCAAATGCCAGTACTTTATACTGTGAGATATATGGATTTCTTACTTTTCAGATAACTCAATATGCTGAATGCTTCCAGAGGAATCATTTAAAAAACAACCTACAAAATATTGGGTCTTCTGAAAATTCATTGAATTAAAAATAAATACTAGTACTACAAAAAATAATGGAATTCTAATTGCAACATTTTTCAGGAGACACATTTTTGTTATATTTTCTTGTTCCTCAGGATTACAACAACAAATTTCTTCAGGAGATGTTAAAAGCACTGCCATCATTAGAAAACAAAAAGATTTGTAAGTAATTTAAATTAACAATTGGCTCAAACTTGACTTAAAAATGTAAATTTTGAAGAAAACTAATCAGTGTTTCTTAAAACAAACAAACAAAAACCTAATGAAAATTGCTTTTTTTAAATAAAGCAACATTCTAATGCAGTGTTTGAACCCTAAGATTGCAGCATAAAACTAGAATATAAGAAAGTGAAAGGACCAGAAAGTGATTAATAAAAGTGAAACTGACTAATCTGTTTTTGCATCTCTCTCATATTGGGAAATGAAAAATGACACAGAATCATTAGTAACGGAAGTGGGTAACCTCATTCCCATTTTACAGATGAAGAAGCTGAAGCACAGACAGCCTGATTTTCAGAAGTAATTATTATCCCTGATAAACCAGGCCATAACTGATTTGCCAAAGCTAAAAAGCAAACTAGTAAATTAGATTTTTAATCTTTTTCAGTTGATATAGTCTAAAAAAAGATATAATTTTGCTTCAGACGTACTTTTAAAAAGTATGATTTTTCACTGTACAATGTCCCTTCAAAGCACAAACCCCAGTCTATGACAGGATTGGATGGGAAGCACGTTTCTCATGTTATAGCAACTACAACTATTTTGTAATGTAAATGAATACCTTTTCATGATTCTGAAGCAAAATATTAAATATAAGCAAAACATTAAATTTTCTCATACTTGCAGCATTCACACACATGAGCGAGTCTCATTCTCTATAACCAGAATCAAATCACAACCACTCCAAGACTTTACACAGATCTGGTTGTTCATAAAGGGTTAAAATCCTGACTTCCAAGAAATAGGAATGTGTCACCAGTCCACTCTCGCACATAGTGATCAGTTTAATGTTATTCTAGGCAACTTTATCAAATACAAACAGAGATAACCACCTACTATAATTCTTTAACATTATTTAAACACTTTGTGTGCTCTTTCAAATGTCAGCTATTTTAGCTACTCTTAATTCTGGTAGCAAGAACATCTGTGGATCAAATCAGGGTCTAATGAGGATTAGTAAGTATCTACAAATACACAATTAGAAGTGTTGAAAAGTGATATATTTTCCTTTCCATAGGAATCACAATATCATAGCATAGTAGGTAATTTGTATAAAATTACCTAAGTGCAAGTTTGATTTGCACTGGATACATACAGTAACACTTTCTAGCTTTGTTCTGTATTTCTTTAAATAGAAATAAAAATTCACAAGCTATGCTAATGTTCCAAATGTAAAAGTAACATTCCACATGATCATGTACATTCATCAAGGAATAACAATGCCTATACAAGTAAGACGTTGGCAAAACACAAAACCAGAATCTAAGGATTTAAACAGACTAGTAGTATGATATAATTAAAAAGTTAAAATATTATCTGTGACAAGGTAGTAAAGGTACTATATTAGACTGGACCTACTTCTAGTCCAATCTGATTGATGGAAGATACAAGCTTTCAAACTTCATAGAATGCTTCAGTTCAACACTGCAAACAAAATATGTTCTGTTGTGTCAGACAAACAGATTCATATCCAAGATGCTTCTTCCATATTTTCCTTCTCTAAGTTTTTTAATTTTAAAAATTCAAAGACTACTTAAACCTGTTGCGAAAGTAAAACAGACTTCTCTAATTATAAAATTCCAACAGCTAACCAACTGCTTCACTATGTTTTACCAGCTCAATCTCTTTAACCAGATACGCAATTTGTCTTATCAGTAAAACTCTCAACCGGATTGTAACAGGCTTAAACAGTTTTAAAAAGCACCAAGGTTGAAGACTGTCTGAGCAGTAACTATAGAATTCTGCATAGAAATCCCCTGGAAAAATAAACTAATTCCCAAATGCTCAGGAAAAATTATTATATGATGCTTGCTGACCTACAGAAAAAGAGATGGAATAATGATCTTGCTTTTATATAGCACCTATATAGATCTAAATGGATCTCAAAGCACTTAGTTAACTGATAGTATAGGGCATTCTGCTCAGGCAAAGCAAATCTACAGATTTTCCACTATTAATGTGCAGCCAACCTTTAGAATTAAATTTGGCACTGTTTTATCTGTACAATACCTTACAATATAGAATCGGAAGAGAAAAATACCATATCCACTTTAAATTATATGTGGAATTAAGGCATGTAAAATGTAATTACCCATGTTGGAGTTTGTTCAAGACACCATGGTAGGTTTTCCTGTCCTTGCAAAAAGTGACAAGGGATTCTTAATGAGCACAAGTGACCAGGATTCATCCAGAAGATGATACCTGAAGCAGCACCTGCAAAAGAAGCAACAATTGGGCTTGAACCCTTTTTTCTGTGTGATTTAAAGAAGGTCTGACAGGTTTTTTTCTTTTAAAAAAAGATGTGAATTAGCTTTGTTTTTAACATAATAAATTCAAGTTAATTCTAACCTGTTTTTCCTTAAAGACCTAGAAATTAGAGAACCAATTGGTTTAGGACATCAGAGATGTCAAGCAAATGAAACCTGATTGAGATGGCAACTGAATTTTATTTGGACTGTTTAAATAATCTCTTTTTTGTTGTTGTTTCTAATGCCTATTCAATGCAGTAATCTGAAAAAAAAATTGGGAGAAAAATGTCTGTTAAAGATTTAGCATCTTTATTAAAGATTTCCTTGTTTTGGTAAAGGTCTCTCATATGGATGTTGAGCTCTCTCAGCTCTTAACTGAAGGAGCAGGGCTTCAGTTAAAGGCTGAAAATTCAAAATCCAAATCTGAGACTTCTAGCAAAACCAAGAAAGACCAGATTTGACATGTGTGATATTTCTGAAGGCAAAAAGCAAGAAAACAAAACAACCCTACTTTCAAGCCTTAATACATTATGAAAAACTCTTAAGCACTGTCACTGATTCACTGGTTCAAAATTGACTGACTCACTGACTGCAGCACTCTGGCTTTTTCTTGGAGGTCTCCCAGCCTAGTACTTTTGAGGCCTAACCTTAGTTTATGAATATTTCATTACCTCACAGTGACATATTATAATTAATTAATTAATGCCTGTGAGAGGTTCATGGGAGCCCATATAAAATAGACAGATAAAATTGGGCCGAGGGCATAGACAAAGATGGTAGAGCTGCAGACAAAATAAAATTGCAAAGACTGAGGTAAAAATCATATGATGGAGAAGAGCCCACCACTGCTCCTGCTGAAGGCAGCTCCTCTACATAGAGTTGATTCATCAGCACGGGGTATTGTCAGAACACTGGTAGGCCTGAAATGTGTCATAGAATATTAGGGTTGGGAGAGACCCCAGGAGGTCAGCTAGTCCTACCCTCTTCTCAAAGCAGGATCAGATGGGGGAGGAATGAAGAGCTGCAAGACACTGAACAGGATTGAGGCATTTCATCATCCTGGACATGGTGATGGTTTCAAACGACAATTCAGATCATCTGTAGTGTTAGGTGATTGTAAAGAAGACTTTACCATGCTCCCCAGACAAACTGAGAGGCAAGATGTCCAGCAGGAAATTAACAGCCCGGATTGGGCACACATCACCCTGCGTCTGCACAGGGATGACAGTGTCTGCACAGTGCGTTGGTTGGACGCACACGCTGCATCCCCTCAAAAATCGAACAGGATCCAGATTCCAGTCCCTCGCCCTGCACCTCCCGCCGATGCCCCACGCCCACCTAGTCACCTCCACCTCCCCCCACAAACGCTCCTCCTCTTAACTCTCGGTCAGTTGTCTTCGCTCCCCGCCCCTCTCGCACCGTGTCACCTCCCGCCTCCAATCTCTGCTCCGCCTCCACCGGCTTCCCAGCCTGAGCCGACCAACCCCCGCACCCGTCGCCTCAGTGACGCCATCCCCAGGCGCCGCGCGCGTTTGGCGTTGGTTGGCGCGAAGGGGCCGGGGGTTGGAGCAGGAGCCGCCCCGCTAACGAATAAACCACCCCGGGCAGCATGGTGAGCGCGGCGGGGGCGGGCTAGTCTCTCCGCAGTGTAGCTAGTGCCAACAGCTCCCGCCCCGGGGAGCGGGCCCCGGTAGCTCTCCCGCTCGGCGAGCCCGGGGGACCCCAGCGCGGGACTTAGCGCTGTCCGGCGCGGCGCGGCGGGCTCCCTCTCTCCCTCGGCGGGCTCTGAAATGAGGCTGCTCTCCCCCCCCATCTGCGCTGCCCCCCTCCAGATGGTCCGAAACGGCTGCTGCCGCCCCGGGCCTCCTTTTGCCCAGCCGCTCGAGGAAGTTTCCCCAGACTCCCCGCTTGTTCAGCCCGGGGGGGCCGCAGTAGGTAGCTGGGCCCGGGATGAAATGTGCTGCTAAAAGCGATGGGTGGGGCAGAGACTGTGGAAACGTGGGGGAGCGCTGCTGGGGACCCCGGGGGCAATGCCCCTCTGTGCTGCTAAAGTCAGTTCTTCTGCTTACTTCACCCTTGTAAGGGCCTTCGGGCCTTTTGTGGGCCTTTTACGGGAAGAGGCCGGGGCAAGTAGTTATTCCCTATCCAGCTTTCCCGCCCTCATGCTCCACGTGTTGGAGTTACCAAAGTGGATTGAGCATGTACTCCACCTGTGATGCTGTGTGTGCCCTACTTAACTCGTTGGCTTGTGACTCCCCTCTTAGGGCACTGATGGCTTGCTAGGCTCTCCTGTCTACACACCGCCTGGAATGAAAATGAATGTTTTCATTCACATCTTCAGTTATTTCAGCATGTCTATACAGGGACACTTACTTTGGACTGAATGCCCCATTTTAACTTGTCAGCAAAAATCCAGTTACATTGAAATATGATCATTCATCCAATTAAGGGTGTCTGAACAGATTTTTCCTGATGTAACTAAAGACATGAATTAAAACATTTATTTTTGTTCTAGTTTATTCATAGATTAAGCCACTCTCCTCCATTAACCAGTTGTGCTAACATGAGATCATTTATAAGTGTTTCTCTTGATCATATGATCTTTTTAAGACCATAAGAATGGTCATGCTGGGTCAGACCAATGGTCCATCTAGCCCAATATTCTGTCTTCCAACAATGACCAATGCCAGGTGCTTCAGAGGGAAAGAATAAAACAGGTAATCATCAAGTGATCCATCCCATTAGCTGTTCCCAGCCTTTGGCAAACTGCAATCCCTGTCTATCCTGGCTAATAGCCATTGATGTACCTATCCTTCATGAACTTTAGTTCTTTTTTGAAACCTTTTTATAATCTTGGTCTTCACAGTATCCTCTGGCAAAGAGTTCCACAGACTGACTGAGTTATGTGAAGAAATACTTCCTTTGGTTTTAAACCTTCTGCTTATTAATTTCATTGGGGGACCCCTAGTTTTTGTGTTAGGAGAAGGAATAAATAACACTTCCTTATTTACTTTCTCTACACCAGTCATGATTTTATAAACCTCTATCATGTCCCTCCCTTAGTCATCTCTTTTCCCAGCTGAAAAGTCCCTAGTCTTATTAATCTCTCCTCATATGGAAGCTTTTCCATACCCCTAATCATTTTAGTTGCCCTTATCTGTACCTTTTCCAATTCCAGTATATCTATCCCTTTTGAGATGGGGTGAGCATGTCTGCACACAGTATTCAAGATGTGGGTGTATCATGGATTTACAAAGAGGCAGTACAATATTCTGTCTTACCTATCCCTTTCCTAATTATTCCCAACATTCTCTTAGCTTTTTTGACTGATGCTGCACATTGAATGGATGTTTTCAGAGAACTATCCACAATGACTCTAAGATCTTTCTTGAGTGGTAACAGCTAATTTAGACCCCATCCTTTTATATGTATACTTTGGATTCTGCTTTCCCATGTGCATTATTTTATGTTTATCAGCATTGAATTTCAGCTTCCATTTTGTTGCCCAATCACCCAGTTTTGTGAGATCCCTTTAACTCTTCACAATCTGCTTTGGACTTCACTCTCGAGTAATTTTGTATCATCTGCAAATTTTGCCACCTCCCTGTTTACTCTTTTTTTGAGATCATTTATGAATATGTTGAACTGTACAGAACCCTGGGGGATACCACTTTTTAACCTCTCTCTATTCTGAAAACGGGCCTTTTATTCCTACACTTTGTTTCCTATCTTTTAACCAGTTACCAGGAGAGGACCTTCCCTCTTATCCCATGATAGCTTAGTTCACTTTAGAGCAGGGGTGGGGAACCTTTGTTGTCAAGGGCTTGATGGTGGCCCTGGCGGCGGGGGAGAATTCGGCGGCGGCGGGGTTCCGTGTGTGTGTGGGGGGGCCATGGGGCAGTGCCCGCCACCGAAACCCTGCCACCGTTTGCCCCGTTTTGGCAGCGGGGGGACTTTGGTGGTGGGCAGTGCCCCACGCCCCCCCACGGAACCCCGCCGCCGCCGTGAAAACGCACCGCCGAATTCCCCCCCGCCACCAGGGCCAGACCAAATGATTTCGGCCCACGGGCCAGACGTTCCCCACCCCTGCTTTAGAGCCTTTGGTGAGGGACCTTGTCAAAGGCTTTCTGAAAATCTAAGTATGCTATATCCACTGGCTCACCCTTGTCCACATGCTTGTTGACCCCTTCAGAGAATTCTAATAGATTGGTGAGGCATGATTTCTTTTTACAAAAACCATGTTGACTCTCCCCCAACAAATCTTATTCATCTGTGTGTCTGATAATTGTTCTTTTAGTACAGTTTCAACCGATTTGCCTGGTACTGAAGTTGGGTTTACTGTCCTGTAATTCCAGGGATTGCCTCTGGAGCCTTTTAAAACTGGCCTCACATTAGCTATCTGCCAGTTATCTGGTACAGAAGCTGATTTAAAGTAATAGGTTACATACCACAGTTAGTAGTTCTGCAATTTCATATTCAGAACTCTTGGGTGCATACCCTCTGGTCCTGGTGACTTATTACTGTTTAATTTATCCATTTGTTTTAAAACCACCTCTAATGCCACATCAGTCTAGGACAGTTTCTCTGAGTTGTCACCTAAAAGAATAGCTCAAGTTTGGGAAATCTCCCTCACATCCTCAGCTGTGAAGACCGATGCAAAGAATTAATTTAGTTTCTTCTCAATAGCCTTCTTTGAGTGCTCCTTTAGCTCTTGATTGTCCAGTGGCCACACTGATTGTTTAGCAGGCTTCCTGCTTCTGATGTACTTAAATTTTTGTTTGTTTGTTACTTTTGAGTAAAAAAAGTGGCACTTTTTTGGTCCTCTTACTATGTTTTTTAATTTGGGGTATACATTTCTATTGATCCTTTATTTTGGTGTCTTTTAAAAGTTTCTATGCAGTTTGCAGGGATTACACTTTTGGCACTGTACCTTTTAATTTGTTTAACTAACTTCCTCATTTTGTGTAGTTCCCTTTTCTGAAATTAAATGCTACCATGGTGGGCTGCTTTGGTGTCTATTCTCCCCTCCCGGAAAGGGATGTTACATTTTATTATGTTAAGGTTATTACCACCATGCAGTTCAGCTATATTCACATCTTGGACCAGATCCTGTTCTCCATTTAGGACTAAATCAAGAATTACCTCTTCTTTTGTGGGTTCCAGACTAGCTGCTCCAAGAAGCAGTCATTTAAGGTGTCAAGAAACTTTACCACTGCATCCTGTGCTGAGGTGACATGTACCCAGTCAATATAGGGATGGTTGAAATCCTCCATCATTATTATTAGTGATTTTTTTTTTTTTTTTTATTTAGCCTCTAATCTCCCTGAGCATTTAAGTGTCACTATTACCATCCTGGGTCTGGTGGTTTGTAGTATCTCTCTACTGCTATATTCTTATTATTCAAGCATGGAATTACAATCCATAGAGATTTTATGGCAGGGTTTGGTTCATTTAAGATTATTTCATTTGACTGTATGCTTTCTTTCACATAGTGTCACTGCCCTACCAGTATGACCTATTCTGTCCTTTTGATACATTTTGTATCCTGGTATTACTGTGTCCTGTTATTCTCATTCCAGCAAGTTTCTTGGTGCCTATTATATCTATATCCTAATTTATAATACTAGGCACTCAAGTTCACCCATTTTAGTAACTATTTAGACTTCTAGCATTTGTACATAAAGCACTTAAAAAAAAGTCACCTTTTAGCTGGCTGCTATTATGTTATGTAATTGAATGGAACTCTTTCATTTGACTTTCTCATCAGATCCTACCCATGTTTTATCCTCTTCCATCTTCTCCTCACTACAATATAGAGAATCTCCATTAATAGATCCTCTCCTAATAGAAGTCTCTGTCCTAACCCCATGCTCCTCTGCACCTGTTGGCTTTCCCCCAGCCCTTAGATTATAGAGCAGTTCTTAAATTTTTTAATTTTACGTGCCAGCAGTTTAGTTCCATTTTGGGTTAGGTGGAGCCCATTCTTCCTGTCTGGGCTCCCCCTTTCCTAAAAGATTCCCCAGTTCCTAATAAATCTAAATCCCTTTTTCCTACACCATCGTCTCATCTACGTATTGAGACCCTGCAGTTCTGCCTATCTAACTGGCCCTGCACGTGAAACTGGGAACATTTCAAAAAATGCAACCATAGAATCCTGGTGTGTGTAATTTGCACTGATTTAAAGGTAGGGTTCTAAACTAATTTAGTTAAACTGGTGCAGTTTTTGAGCTTGTCTTGCCTACACATGGACATGCAGGAAAATTAATCTGAATTGACTAAAGAGGTGAATTGGGAGATTAGGAAAACTGCATTAAATATCTGAATGCTATTATTTGGAATTAAAGTGGCCTTAATGGACAAGTCTATATATGAATAAAAATAACCTGTGGTTGATCCAGGTCAGCTGGCTTGGGCTGTGGGGCTGAAAGATTGTTGTGTACACATCTGGGCTTGAGCCCACGCTCTGGAACCTTGCAGTGGTGGTGGGTCTGAGAACTCAGGCTCCAGCCTGATCCTGACCATCTACATAGCAATGTTTCAGTCATGAAGCCTGAGCCCCTTGAGCCTGAGTAAGTTGACATAGGCCAACTGTGGGTTTTTTAATTCCCATGTAGATATATCCAGTGCGGTTTAGTTCACTTTTGGAAGTGAATTATGCTAAACTACTATAAGACCACTTTATTTGTGAATGAGGGCGTTCATGCAGGGGTTTAATGCAGTTTAATCTACTTAAAATTCACACTGTTAGTATTAATTTTCCTGGATATCACTGTAGCCAAGCTCTTTGTATGTTGACACACATATATATATATATATATATATATATATATATATATATATATATATATATATATATATATATATATATATATATATAATAAAGTCTTAAATAGCTATTTGCTTGTGCCTGAAACTATATAGATGCAAATAACCACTTTTAAACCAATAGGAGTCCACACAGGGATTTTTTTTCCACTTTAACTTTTCAGTTTAGAAAATCAATTTTAGTTAAATTGGTGTAACTTCTGTGGTATGACAAGGCTTCAGGACTGGTGTTCACTCCTATCCTTACACTCAAATAGCCAAAGTTGCAAAGCAAAACTGATTTAGTTATGTGGTTCAAATCTGTGTGTGAATTTATTTAAAAATAAGTGGCCACAATCAGTTTGTTTGCTTCCCATTGCAGCCCTACAGATTATCAGAGTTTGACCTTCACGGTTTTAGCCTACAATCTTGAGATACAAAACATAAGTGGAGGAGAGGGTACTTTGGAAAATACTCAGCCTTATTATACATTAGCAAGAATACCCCTACTATGGCAAAAGACTTCTGTAGTGTTTGTGTGTTCAGCTCGCAGCCAGGAGCGTGGTCCAAGCGCTTAGCTCTCTGTGGGGCTGTCTATCAATTTAAAGCAGTAAAAATTGACAAGAATAACAGCCCCATAGCCAATGTCAGGGGGATGCAGTGTCTATATTGACTAACTAACTAACCCTACCACTCATCAAGGTGGTTCAAAAAAGCAAGTCAGTTTTGTCAGCACAGGGAACGGGGAGGGTGACGGCAGTGTGTACACCAGCACTGTTTTGTAAAAAAGCTGACATCCACAAAACAGTCTAGTGTAGACCAGCCCTAAAACAAATACTTGTTTTTAGTGTTTTAATTGATTCAGTTAAGAAAATTTAATTCTGAAGCCCCACCTTGCAATTTCACTTGGAATGGCCCATTTCAGTTTGGCTTTATTGTACCCTTTTCCTCCCAAAAACTATTTCAAAAACTATCCCAAGACATCTGAATATTGCATAAATATACATTAACAAGTTTTGAGAGAGTGACAAAGTCCTATCCCCACAAAATGCTTTATAACTTAGATTATGGTAATACCCAAAATAGTACTTTCTAAACACCATCCTTTGCAATGAATAGCGTGCGATCTTAAAAAAAAGCCCCCACAAACCTGAATACACAGACCAAACACCACAGAAATTTGCAAGTATATGCTACTTCCCACAGAAGACTTCTACCAGACTTATGCAGGACTAGATTTAGATGCGAACAGGTCCAAAAGGTGCATTTTAAATTAGCCATTTCCAGCCTTAATTACTTAATGTTTGCAGTGAGAGGGCACAAACACAAAACAGAAGCACTTTGTCCTTTTATTTTAACATCGTGCTGTAGGAATTTGAATATATGATATCAGCACTCCTTTCATAGTTCCTCTGGAAAAATTACCTTTGTGTTTCTTCAGAGTGCTTCTCATTTATTTCAGTTTATTGTAGACAAATGTAATGGACGTCATCAGCTTAATTTTACTACTGATTGCACTGAAAAAAAAAAAGTAATGTGCATGAGGCAGTTGGCCCATGGGAGACAGAGCTTATTCTGTTTCACCTATTTGAACGGAACAAACTATTGAAAGCAGCACAAAAAGAATTCTCTCATGGAAGAATTTCCATGAGAGAAAACTATTTAAAATAAGGGAAGGGAATCCAATTACTAATGCCTTGCCTGCAATGGGAGTTTGTCACTTGTGTTCAGTCATTGTTGCAAACCCCTCCTGCAAAATAGGCAAACTGCTATAAACTGCAGTGCAAGTCACAATTTGTCAGCTTTGCTTGTCTGTCCTTAGGGTTTGCACCAGGGCAGCTAAATTGCTGGCTGTAACTGGGACACATTCCCTATGAATTTTTGGGGGAAAAGACAATCCTTGCCTAGAGGTAGCTTGCCAATCACACCTGACTGTTGTCTGTTAGATGGCAGTAGCCTCCACTGATAAGTAGTGTTGGTGCTGATGACAAAATATATCCATAAGATGGCAAGAGGCTTTTTAAAACATTAGTTTCATACAGCATTTCAAGAAGTTAGCATGCACATAATGCTGGGTTTACTCATACCAATACTAAAGTATACAATGACATTTAGAAAAGAATGGTCAATTAGAATGTTTCCTTTTTAGATTGGTTTCCTAACTAAAAAAGGGAAGGAAGTGGTCCATTTTTGGATTAATTAGAACTAATAAGTATTTCAGTGATTTGAAGTCTATTGACCAGTCAGTTGTTTTGTTCTGTTTTTACCTAGGTTATGTCTACACTAGCAACATTTTATTTGTATAGGAATATAGATATACTATACCAGCATGGCACTCAGTGTGTGGCTGCAGCTACACCTGCAAAGCTGTGCTTGGGACTGATGTAAAAAAAAGTAAAAGGAAAAGAAAAAAAGCAGCTCATAAGTAAAACAAGCTATACTAGCAAAACTGCATTTTTACTGGTATAAAACTATCTACAGTAGTAGCTTCTACTAACATACCTCTTTACGTTCCTGACATAGCTGTATTGGCATAAGTCTAATATAGACCAGGCTTATACCAGTTTTTTGGTATCCTTGCATATACAGGGCATGAAATAGGTGCCATTTTGCACCTCCTATAAAAGCTTAATGTAATACAAGATTAGTTTTAAAAGATGTCCTTTTCAGCCTAAGGAATTTGGATTCGCCACCTATTACAGTCCCATAGCATCTAACAAGATTATTTTTTTCCTCTGGAAAAATGGGATGTTTGAAGAAGAATTTGAAGGATAATATAGCAATGCTGAAGATTGTAAAAAGGACATTTGAAGGATATGTACAGCCTTTTAGTTTAATCAATTTAATGTTTAATTAATCACTCAAATCTAAGCGTTTTCAGAAAATGTGTTCCGGTGGTTTATGTACTATTATCTTGAAGCTTGGGCAATTTGCTGAGAAACTCACTTTCATTTTAAACAATTGAAGAAAGTTACTTCTGCCTTGATATGGGGATCAAAGGATGATCTGCAGCAAGAGAATGGAAAATTGGGTTAAAACAGGGAGACGAATTTTGAAGTTAAGAGCCTGTAGATACTGCCTTATGGTTACAAGGTTGTTATCAAAAGACAAGCCATTATATTTGCATGAACAGTGCATGATGGATGAATAGAAGAAGATTGATTGAGTTCAGCAGCACTGGAAACAAGAACACAACCAGCCATTAAAGAAAAATAATTCACTTTGTCTCTTGTCTGTTAAAATGATTAGTCTCACCAAGCCATGCCTAAATACTAAAGGCACCAATGGATTGCAGTTTAGGTCTTTTGTAGACTTTGCTTTGGGCACCCTGTACTAGTGTCACGGCATTACTCATCAGTCCAAGATACTGTTATTATTTTTGGTAGATATTGTTACAAGAGCACAAGGTCCAGTGTATGCCGCAGCCTGTAACCAGTTCCTTGGGAGTGACCCTGTCAGTGTGCCAGATGCCAAGAACCCACACAGTTCCAGAGGGGCTGGCCTGTGGCCTCAGAGAGTGGGCTTTGGGGCACCAATACTCTCTGTGGCTCCTGGTAGCACATTCTGCCAAGCCAACCTGCTGTGGGAGACTTATACTATACTTCTTCAGCATGCTGTGTTCTCACTGAGTATCTGCAGCAACATCAAGCAAGCTTTTCAAAACAAGATAAATTACTAGTTATCTAGCATATAGACTTGAAGTCCTTCTGTTAGCACAGAGGGTATGTCCACACGGGAATAAAAAAATCCATGGCTGAGCCTGGTCAGCTGGCTCTGGCTGCAGGACTCAAAATTGAGCTTGAGCCTAAACCCGAACATCTACAAAGCAATTTTTAGCTCTGTGAGCCCAACTCAGCTGACCTGGGCCAACCCTGGGGTTTTTATCCCCATGAACCCAGCTATAGTCCATCCTGGCCAAGCCAGTGCAAGTTCCAGCTAAGCTCATGAACTCCAGCTTGGTTCCTCTCTCTCCCCCTCTCCCCTTTAACAGTTCCAGGAGAGAGAGGAGCCAGCTTCTTCCTGAAGTGAACTCTTTATCCCTCATCTCTGTCCTTTGTTCTCCAGGCAGGGCCACTGCTGAGATCACAACCCCACCTGCTGGAACTTCCTACTTTTGAATGTTAATCTTTCAGTCAGTTGGACCCTCTGTTTTGGATCCCTTTCAACCAGTTCCTTAATAACCCATTCATTCCACTCAGACAGCAAGGCAACACCAACTTCTGTCTCCTACACTGTTCCAGGAGCACTGTTAACCCTTTTGCACCCATTGAGTGGCAATGTGAAATACAGAGGAAACAGACACACAAGCATTAAAAATATTTAAAAAAATTCCTTTGTCACATACCTTGTATTTAAGCTGCATATTGGTGCAGTTTATATGATAAAAAGGAGACTAGTAGATTGCTTATGCTGGCAAAACTTGTCACTCGGGTGTGTTTTTTCACACCCCTGAGCGATATAAGTGTTGCTGGCATAAGTGCTAGTGTAGACAAGGCCTTAGATTTACTCTCAGATCTATGGAAATGTGGGGTTTTTTGGTTGAACTACCATCATTTGCATAAATTCAGGTAGAAAATTTAAACCATGAACCAACTGAGCGTCTTGGAAGAGAATTTGTTTATAACTACCACCCTGATACTCATTTTAATCCCCAGGAAGTATATTAGCAAGGTTTAATAATTTTGGAAATTACATACAGGTTTTGTTATTAAAAATGAAAATGAAGTCTACCATTTGTCATTTGTGATTCTTTTTGCACTTTAGTTTGGCCAATAAAGACATTAATCAGTTTCATTGGTATCATGCACACTGGCTGTAATTATGTTTGGGTTGAAAATGCTGTGCAAGAATGTGTTGAATCCCAACTAAACTTTTCACTGAAGTATAAACACAATCTAGAGTGATATTTAATTTATAGGTCCCTTTAAAAAAAAAAAAAAAAAAGAAGGGTTAATAGGTCCCCAGAAAGTTTTATTCAGCTGTACATTTAGTTAAAGACAAACTATAAAGACAAAAAACTTTATTTGGTTACCTAGTCCACCCCAACAACATTGCTAGTGCAATATAATTTATATTCTGTGAATATCTGCATACCTGAAACAAGTATCCATGTATATTTATTATCCATTTTAGAAAAGGAACCTGTAATTATAGCATTAAGTCACTTATTTATAAGTGGTACTAAAGCTTAAAGGCTTAGTTGTAGAAGTCACTTATGTCACAGATATCTCATGAATGTTGTAGGTTTATAACCAATGTGTGTGTCAATACTGCATGTAAATTATGTAGAGCTATTCATATTTATTATGACAAATGTATCAGCAGCAGAGAAGGAACTAAGGTCTAAGGTACATTAACAGGTCAGTTTAAATTTAATGTCATGTTGATATAGTCAAAGAGATCTAACTTAATTTCTATTACACCTATGAGAATGATTATTGAAAAGTGAGATGAAACTGCTTTCCTCCTAATTAGTTTACTTTGTAGTAGTAGTGAATATAATATGGTAGAATCCAAAGGCCCCAGGGAGGATTGTTATCAGTCTTCTCTAATGTGGGTGGAGTTTTCAGCAGGTAAGAGAAAAGTGTGACTGTGAAGACATTAGAAATTGGTAATGGTGATTCAGAGGTAGTTGTGATACTTGAAACTACTTCAGTCATTGTTTGAATTTGATATTGTCCCTTTAAATTTAAGAACTATCCACTTAATCAGAAATTCATAACTTGTAAATTACTGGTATTAGTCTTGTGACAAACTAACTTCAAAATAGCTGAGTAACACTAATATAGAAGTACAATTATTTAGGCTTCAAGCTTTTAAGGAGATGCACACAGGAGACCCTTGTGTAAACAGAATTCCATTTAGTTCAATCCAAAAACATTTGCTTACAGGGTCAGTGCTTTAGTTTGTAAATGAAATATAACAAGTTTAAGTTTTCATTAAAGTGAACTCTCTCAAACAAGACAACAGCTCAAAACCTAACCATAAATAAACCACAGGCTTTATCTGGGGAGAAA
The DNA here is from genome assembly GCF_026122565.2 of Emydura macquarii macquarii. NCBI lineage: Eukaryota > Metazoa > Chordata > Testudines > Chelidae > Emydura > Emydura macquarii. The sequence continues at coordinate 7,168,471 of NW_027133265.1, forward strand.
AAAAATGCTAGTTCTTGTTTAACAAATACATGTTCCATTAGGCCTTCTAATACCAACTTAGGAAGAAGCTAGAGTAGTATACTTTCACATCAATGTTATCTAGAATAAGGCATTTCATTTGACAAAGGCTTTTTTTAGTGACTCTACAGACTTGTGTAAAGATACAGTAATAATAATAGTATGACCAATATTTTAAAAAAAAAAATCAAAGAACTAGTATTACTCACAATTCATGAGGAAATTCTGCAAGCCTTAATATTCTTGGGAAACTACTTAGTTTAACTCTGTTGTGTGTAGAACAGAAAGTAGTGTTACCTGGGTAGATTATAATCACAAGCCACACCCTCTGTCTGCTATAAATTAATACCAAATGACTACCTGCTGCTCCTATAATGGTTGACATTAAAATGGCTGCAAGCCCTGGAGACAATGATTGTAAACCGGTATAAACCAACTACGTGATTTCCATTTTAAATAGTCTGAAACCTTAAGGCTTTTTAATAGGTGCCGTGTCTGTGGGTATACTATGTGCTTATACAAGAGCCTTCTTCAGTCAAATCTTTCATTTCTGTAGTAGAAAACTCGTTTTGTTCTTATCAGATTAGTGGTAGGAGGTGCTCTAAAATGTGTGTTACCCTTTTGAGATCTTTAGGTTTATTGACATTGCTTGAACTTGAAAAAGTTGTCAGATATCTGCTAGTTAGAGAGCTACACCAAACTTCGCTGAGAATCCCACAGCCCTGGTGAAATGACCTATTCCTAGTTCCTGAAATGATTGAGGGTGTTGAGATTCAATATCCTGCAGCTGCCCCTGGGCTTTGCTGAGTTTCATCTGTGTTAGACTCTATCCCACAATTAGGTTATTCATTTGTGCTATAAAAGATTCTGTGACATTTGGGCTATATGTATTAGAGCTTACTGAATATTTTTTGGAGCTAACTGCAACTGTTCGTTATCCTTTATCCCATCAGTAATGTGATTCTATGTTGTGTTTTGCAATAGGATGGCTGGCAGAGATATTGCTCTAAGGGGAAAGTGGTCTCTTGGAATGATCTGTAGTGGAAAGAAAGGCTGCTGCCATGTGTCCCTCAACTGAGCAAAGGTTGCTCTGCATCTGTAAGACCTGTATTGACTAGTTAGAAGTACATGCAGCTCTATAGGTTTTAGCAAAACTTCTAGATTAGTGAATGGCTGAAGAGTTGTTGAGAGAGTAATTTGCTTTTTAAAAAAATCTTGCTCTTTTGTTGAGTGAAAAGTCAAAGTGTTGTGTTGCCTTTTTAAACTTTATCTTTCCCTTTTATTAGGATATCAGAAAATTCTTTGGGGTTGTATCTACTGGGAAGAAACATGAATGTGAGATAGTGAAAAAGACAGAGAAAACTAAAAATGGAGAGGAGATTTCAGATGGGAAGAAGAAAACAAAGGAAATCAAGGTCAGTTTGCTTTCCTCAGCTGCAGGTTGTTCAAGACTTGGATTTGAAGGTTGTTCTACTATGGGATGCTTGTGTCTGTGGTTCTCCCCTTACAATTGGCTTGTATTCTTGGTTTAAATGCTATTTTCAATGGTTTCCCATTAGCTTGTTTAAAAAAGGTTGAGTCATTCCTCTATAGTCAAAACCAACAGAAGTTCCAGTTGGCCCTTACAGAGTTAGGGAGACATTTCCAAATAATTTTATACCAGAACAAAAATCTCACCCACATATTTAATATGGCACAGTGGAATGTATTGTCTAGTAACTTAGCGCTTCACTGTTGTCCGCATTCCTGCTTCCTGAAGAACATTTAACCTGGGCCCTATGTCTCACGTGTGGCAATAAGACGTGGAAAAGGAGAAATATGTTTCCTAAACCAAGTCAGGCTAGCAAAACCAAGCAAACCCAGTTCTCAAATCCAGCATAGAAAATAATGCTGAGACTGGAGTTAGAATAGCAGAAACTGCTTCTATTTCTGTATGCCAATCTTCTAACTCTTTTTCTTTCTCAGATGATAAAGAAACTGTTTTCCATATGCTTGGTAGGGAGAAAAGATTGTGATACTGTCATGGAAACAATCCTATGAAATATTTAAAGCAAATCAAGCTCAGGTCCTGATCACATGAGGAGCTCTGCCTAAGCAAATGGCAATTTATTTAGATTTATAAACATGCTAAAAAGGGCACGTATTTACATGCCCTAACACCCTTGACATAACTTAAATTGCTGTCCATATGATATATTTTTAAGATAAGCTGCCATACTTCACCTTCCAAACTACTGTTGTCTTTACGCTTACAATTACCCCATTGTGTATTGCCTGGGGAAAAACATTAGGATTGTAATGCAGGACTCTGCCCACATGGAACTCATTGTAAACTCAGGGTAAAAATATGTAATGAAATACCTTTAAAATTAAGGAATTAAAATGAGTAGAAAGAGTTGAGTTCTGATTATGCTATCTCAAAAGGATATAAGGGGGGAGGGTTCAGGGAAAGGTGACAATGATTAGAGGCATGAAAAGGTTTCTGAATTAGAGATTGAAAAGATTGTCACTGCTTAGCTCAAAGAGGTGAAAAATAAGAGGGAAGAAGAAGATACAAAATAATAAGTGGTATAGAGAAGGTAAATTGGGTACATCTCTTTACCCTCACACTTAACACAAGAACAAGGAGCTGTTTAATATAATTGAAAAGCAACAAATTTAAAATGGATAAGGAAATTCTGTATTATACATCCCATAATTGATTTGTGAAATTGCAGACATAATTAAGGTAAATTGCTTAGTAGATTTCAAAATAGAATTGGACATTTTATATGGATAATAGGAACATACACAGTTCGGTAGGATTAACTTTTTTTAAAATTTTTTATTAGAAGTGTTACCCTTAATGCCGTAAAACCATCACCAATTTGACTGGGTCAGGAAGAAAGCTCCCATATGGGCAAATGATTCTACAATTGTCTGTTTATGGCATTTGTTCCAACTTCCATTTAAGTGCATGGTACTGGCAACTGTCATCCAAGATATTGGACTAGATGGGATCATTAGTATCTGTTACGGCAGTTTCTATGTTAAAAGAAAGGGAGCCAACTAATGTGTGTTGGCTAGTACTTTTTTTATTTCTGGAGATACCATACAGTTTTATTTCTGATTAGATCAGTTGTCTAAATTCCATAAAACTTTAAAATTTCAGAGGTGTTTGAGGATGGTGTCTGCTAATTTTAATTGTTTAAGCCTTTATTTTATCACTCCAGTGTTGTTCCAGTAGCAGCCTGTGTATTTCTTGACTATTTTTTCAGATTGGTATCTTCGTGGAATATGATGAACTTTGCCTCTCTTTGGCTATAAAACAGAGGACTGCAACAGTTAACTGAAAGCTTATAGTTTAAGTTTTCAGATTTACTTTTACACATGGACATTACCCTGTTTCTGCTAGAATTAAACCTAATTCAGTTCATTCACTAGAAGTTTGTGGTATTAAAAAAGCAAGAAAGAACTTGATAGTGGAAATAATGGACTTTTACTACTAGGTGAAGAATTCATCTAATGAAGATGATTCCAAACGAAAGCAGACAAACAAGAAAAAAAGGATAATCTATGATTCAGGTAAAATTTATAACCGCTTTAGAATGCTGCGTTGTCTTTTGTAGTACTACCAGTTAAAATTGAGAGCTAGCAGGTGATTGTTACCCCTTAATGCAAGATGCTTAAAAAAAAAAAAAAATCTTAGGGGATTATGATCAAGAAGAAATAAAAGCATTTCTCACACAGACCTGGTAACATATACCTCCAGTATGCTCTTGATTCTTAGTCCTGAAAGTCATTAAATGCCTGGCTGTTATCATTGTGATCAGGGACATCTTCCATTTTCAGTCTCAGTATAAAAAAATGCAGCATTGCTTCTGTAGCAAAATCTGCTAAAAATGCTAACCCAGAATAATTTTCACTAGACTTCAGTCAACAATTTGAAAAACCCGGATTTGGAGTTTAGATTAATAGAACTGGCTTACTTAATATCTTTTTAAATGGCAGCTATAAGGATGATTTCTTTATTAAAGGTCTTGACAGTTAAATTTTTTGCAAGTGTAAAGCCTCCAATTCGTAGATCCAATCTGTCTGAGTAAAGCGCTGTATGAGAAGCACAGGAGTCTGCTGATGTGAAAGAACTTGCAGGATTGGGGCCTGCCTTACTAATTTTATATTTAATATACATGCAAGGTTATGTCTACAGGAAAACTTGTGTTTTCATTTATATCTGCCCTGCCACACAGACATTTAAGCATTTGTTCCATGCTTATAGGTGCTTTTACATATTTTAAATTTCAGACTGTGAAAAAAAAATGTAATTGAAAAGACTGCTCAGCCCACTCAAATAAATATCCTCCAGAAGATACAATTAAAAATAATTCTAAAAAAATTTCATATATCAGGGTCTTTTTAAAAATTAAGTTTAAAAAATTGGAAGCTTTCTGGTTTCTTCCTTTCAGTTTGTTGTTGTTGTCACTTCTTCCCCCTCTGGACTCTGAAGCCTTCTATAGTTGTGAAATTGAGAGGGGTGCGGGGGAGATTACAGGCTTTCCTACAGCTTGTGTCTTCCATTGCAGACTATTGGTTTTTGTTTTTTGTTTTCCCTGTGTGCTGGTTCAATAGTACAAGGTTGCTCTAATTTTAAGAGAAAAACAATGGCATGCTTTAAACCTGCAGAACACACACACAAATCAGTCTGCCAGGATGTTGTCATTGAATATTGAAAACACATCAAACTGTGGAGAAATTGTATATTAAGCTTGTCATTTTACCCTTGGGGAGCCTTGCAGGAAATATTTCAAAATTATGTTTGGTGCTACATATAGTATATGCAAATCAGCTGCCAACTGTAATATATTATTATTTATTATTCACTTGCTAAGTGCTAGCAGTGTGCCTGGAGCTTTAGATGTCCTATCCTATTAGGTAGAAGGACAGAAAGTACTGTTCCATTTCTTTGAAAGGCTAGCAGGCTTTTCAGTTACTGAGGTTGTTGACCATTTCATTCCTAGAGAAATGTAGAGCATCAGTTTTGTGTGTGTTTTTAAAAAACTAAATACCTGTCCTGCTAGTGTGTCCCCTTGTCCCTCGCATGACATGTTGTGAGCAGTAACCATCTGTTAAATATACTGGGTTCCCTCGGCTTTTTCAGTCCTTTCCCTGGCAATCATTATCACACATTTATTATGCATATGGAAGGTGGGGTGCATAGTCCCCAGTTCTACAGTTTTATGCCCTTTTGGGATCTGGAGAATAGTGATATGATTGATGCTTTATCCTGGCCCTCTCAAAGTTCAGGATTATCACTTCAGTGATTTAATGCGTTTAATCTTTAGAGCCTTGGGCAGGTACAAAATTTGTATCTGATCCACAATTTGTAAAATTTGTCTACAGAGATCTGCAGATTTGCAGGGCTTTACTAACAGCTGCACATGTCACTGTGCACCACTGACGAAGGGCCGTGCCAAGCCCCTGACCCCCAATCCTATCCCCTACTTCTCTCCAGAGACCTCTTGCCCTGCCATCTGCTCCGTCCCTGCCATATCTCTTGCCCTGCTCAGGGCAGGGAGGCTACATTCTGGGCCCTTTGTGCGGCCCCCTCCCAGTGTGGGGGCTTGGATACCCCTACGCAACTACAACAGCTCTAACACACGCAGACCTGACTGGGAGAGAAAGTGGGAACAAAGCGCCTGCTGTTGCTGCTTGCTAGTTTAAAATAAGGATGCCTCTTTCAAAATGGCACTTAACTCACTGTGCAGGAACACACTGGTGTCTCTCTTCAGGGAATTGTTGTTTGCCACCTCCATCCAAGCAAGCTGGGGGCTACAACTCCCAGAATGCCCAGCGGGCCATTGCCACATATAGCAGCCTGAGAGAGCAAGCTGGAGCCTGAGAGCTGGGTGACAGCTGCTTCATTTGGATGAGTGTGTGCTGCAGAACCCTGTGTAGATACGAAATTTGTATCTGCATCCAAGCTGCAATCTGCAAAAAATGGTCTGCAGATGCGGATATCTGTGGATTTGCTGAGCTCTATTAATCTTTACTGGTCTTGTATGTCCTGAATTACAATAGCTTAATATTCTCCCCTATTCAGCTAGGCAAACCCACATTCTTCTTCAAGTGATTGCTCACGTTCATTCCACTATAGGTGTGTGCACGCCTCCGTGCACAGCTACCAGAACTCTTTTCCCCTTAGCAGATCCTGTAGGGCCAGCTCTGGTGCCCCTTGGAGTCCGGTGCACATGCCGTGGTATATGAGGCACTGTCAGCCCTGCGCCCCCTCAGTTATTTCTTTCTGCCTGTGGTGGTTACTGGAACTGCCTGTGCTTCCATTGCAAGTGTTTTATTCCCGGTGTTTAAACTTTAAACTAGGTTTTTTCTGTTAATTAGTTAGTTAGTTAGATTAGTAATTGCTGTAGTGGTAGTTAGACACTTGAAGATAGTCTAACTTTGTTTTTTACCGGGAGCAGGTATGCTCCAGTGTCATGGCTCCAAGCTGTGCACTCCGGCGGGAAGGCTTTCCCGCTAACTGACCCCCACTGCCTGAAGCGTGGGGGGGGAAGCTCTTCGTAAGTAAGAGAATGGATCGTAAGGCTTTCTGACCTCCGGAAAATCTGCATGAAAGCCCGGCTCACAGAGCCCCGAGCTGGCTCCAAGCCAACCACTTCACTGAGGTATCCAGTGTGCCGCCGGTAGAGAGCACCATTGGTACCAACCCGACTTGGCACCAAGGAGACGGAAACACTCGGACTTCCCCGCACCGTTGGAGCAGGCGGGGTGGAGCACCGATCCGCACTGAGGTCAGATTATGGAGACCCGCTGCCAGAGCCAGTGTTTCCAGCCACGGAGCCTTCCCTGAGTCGAGGAGTGGGGGAGCCCCTCGACACTTACTGGCTTCGGTGACTGAAGGATGGCAAGAACCTTGTTGGCCTTGCATATGCCGTTGCCGCCCATACCTCCATGAGAGAGAAGGGGCTGGTGTTAAGGGGAAGGCCTCATTGGGACCCCTGAATGGCTCAGGAGATCCCTGGTATGGGGAGTAAGATCTCCTGCAGACCGGTTTCCTAGGGTAAAGCAGGATCGCTCCCCTAGCAGTCTTCCCAGGTTACGGTTGCCAGATCGACCTGCATCGAGGCAGAGAGCGAAGTCACCCACCCGACACCAGTCTCGACCCCCCTGGCACCAGGTGAGGTCCATTTCACCGCTCCCGCACCGAAGAGTTTGCCAGCAAGTACGCGGCACTGATCCCGGTCACCGGAGACAGTCTTGGTACTGAGGAGCTGGAGCAGTGCAGAACCCCGTAGTCAGAGACAGGCTCGGCACCGAGGAGTTCGCCCCCAGCGCCTAGACAGTGATGAAACCCCAGATGCCGGAGACGGATTTGGAACCGGGGTCTTGCCCCCCGTACCAAGGCTGTGCCTACTCGGATGCCGGAGATGAAACTGGAACCGAGGAGTTTGCCCTGCGCCGAGGCAAGCCCAGATGCTGGAGACAGCCTCAGCACCAAGGTTTCGTCTCCATACCGAGGCTGCGCCAAGCCCGATGGCCGGAGACAGACTTGGCACTGAGGAGTTCGCCCTGCACCGAGACTGGGCAGAGCTGGTTGCTGGAGCTTGACTCAGCGCCGTCAACCCCTCAGGGATGCACTCGGTGCCTCAAGTACAAAGACGCCATGCACCCTCGGACAACGACTTGGCCCCATAGGTAGCGACTTCTGTGGGGACTGCCTGTCGGCAGGAAGAGGGGCTGCGGCCTCCCCCCCGCCTCTCCTCCCCGCCAGATGAAGGAAGCTCCCGAGCCCTGATTGTTTCTAGGGTACACTGGGAGGTGCTCAGAAGGTGTCCTTCACCTGGGGGCTGGAGGTGAAGGAGCAAAAGGGGCGTCAGATGACCTTTAATATGTTACCAAGGGGCTCCACAGAGTGTTAGCTGCCGTGGCCTACAGAGGGGCGCCCAACATAGTGAGGGTCTCGTGGCAAAACCCCGTCCTCCATACCCTGATACTTTTCATGGTTCATTTAGGCATTATGCCCAGCCAAGGGCTTTGAATACTGTTCACCACCCTGCCCCATGTTCCTGGTGGTGGTTGCCGCCAGTCACAGGGATAGGCAGGGCAGACGGGCTCTACCCCAGACAACAAAGGCGACTGCAAGCCAGATTTGTTTGGGAAAACTTAATTCATTAGCACTATCAGCAAGTGGAAGGTGAGCCCCTCAGGGGTCTCAGTGAGCCGCTTTGCTGGGGCTCTGCCCGGCGGCAGATGCTGAGCCTGTAGGCCATTGCAGAGCAGGGTACGACGGGAGCTAGAGCAGCGCACCTGCCACCCTCAGTTGCTGCCTATTCAGTGGGCAGAGCCATTCCCTCCACCACCGGCATGCCCGGAGGTTGGTGGCTGTAATCCCAGGCTATCCTGAATAGATCCAGCAGCACATCAGGGGCTCTTCTGTCAACAGGTCAGCCTTCTCTTCGTTTGCATGGAGGCAGAGCTGCATGGTCTCAGGGACTCCTAGACCATGCTCCGTTCCCTGGGCCGCTACATGCCACAGACCTTCAGGCAGGTCTCTAGGGACAGCAGCAGTGGAGGCGCCAGCCATGGCCGTCTCACGACCTACAGGCAAGGGGACAGAGTCAGGGGGTCTAAGAGATACCACCCACCTTGAGGGGCTCCTTAGGCCCTCAGTAAAGGTCCTCTCAGCTACGGGGCAATCGGAAAGGCCCTCCTGCTGGTGAACATAAGGGCAGCTCCCTAGCCTATACCCTCCTTTAGGCTTGGGTGAGCCAGAATTCCGCCTACTGGGCCCCTGAGATAGCTTGGTGAGCTAGGGGCAGGAGGTCAAGGCTGCCTCAGCCAGAAGCAGTGGGAGAGGCCCCACAAGCGATGGCGGAAGAGGTCCCCCTCCAGATACTTCCTCGTCTCCCCCCACCCCCCAAAAAGAAGGGGGATTTGAGGACGGTGATAGACCTATGTCGTCGCACAATTCCCAAACAAGGGGCTCATGTCTCTCATGATCAAGGGGCTGGAGTGCTCACCAACACCATTCGTCCATGGCGATCAGAGACCTTTATATTAGCTCTCCCACCCTCCCCTCCTGCATACAGTCCTGCTCAACTAGGAAGGGCTAATCAGATGCCATCCCTATTGTTCCGGCTGGCTACACCAGCATGAGTTCACCATGCTGCTGGATTTCTCGATCGCCTGGCTCGGGAGTCCCCAAGCTAGTGCGATTCCAGCTCTCACGATCACCCTTGGTGCCCAGACCTGGATCCCCGACACCTCGGGGAGTGATAGATTGGTGGCCGAGAGGCGATGAGCGAGCCACTCAGAACAAGCCCAGTGTGTACCAATGGGTAGCAGGAAAGCCTCCACGCAGGTCGTGTACCGGGTTAAGTGGAAGTGGTTGTTGCCTGCTGGGAGCAGTCCTGAGACACTCTGCCTGGCCTCTTGCCAGTATAGGCGAGCAGGGAAATACCTGCCACAGCTAAAGCTCCGGGGACTGACTGTGGCCTCCCCTGAAGGCCCACCTATCAGCCACTCGAGGGGGGATTGTGGCCCTACTGTCAGATGGCAGTTCAACCCCTGAAGGGGATGGGAGGCTCTATCCGTAGGCCTGTGACCCAGGGCTTCTCTGGGATCTTGACCTGGTCCTTTCTGGGCCAGGTGTCTCCTCCTCCCCCCTCCCCCTCAAAACCCATGGCGTCTTGCCCTCTACTCTGGCCATCCGGGAAGGTGGCCTTCCTGAGGGTGTTTACCTTGGCAAGGAAGGTCTCCAGAATCACATCTCTGACCCCAGAGCTCTTTCCTCATACTGTAGTCTATAAGATAAGGTTCAGTGAGACTTCACCGGGCCCGGCGGCTCAAGGGGTTGCCCAGTCTCATTGGACCAATCATATATTCTCCCCAGGTTTCCCTGAACCGCACGGCTCGGAGGAGAGGAGAAGGCAGCACTGGCTAGAATGTGAGTGGAACCCTGGCTTCTACATCAGATGTACGAGGCCATTACGGAGAGGGATGCAGCTATTCTTCACAGCATCCGACCAGATGAAAGGTTCACCGTCCTCCGCTGGCATAATTTCTTTGTGAATAACTCCATGCATCATGTTCGGCTACAAGCAGGTGAAGGTGCCGCTTCCAGGCGCTACCACAGCTCACCCAAGAGGGCTCAAGCTCCATCTACAGCCTTCCTAGTGGAAGTGCTAGGGCAGGGCATCTGCAGAGCAGCTGCCAGGCTGTTGGTACACCTTCCCGTCCCACCATGCCTCTGTCCAAGGCACAGGAAGTAGTGGGCTTCAGCAGAGCTGGGCTGCAAGCAACTCACCGCTAACTCCGGCCCACCTCCAAAGTACTGCTTGTTAGTCACCTATAGTGGAATGGACATGAGCAATCACTCGAAGAAGAAAACAAGGTTACTTACTAGTAACTGATGTTCTTTGAGATATGTTGCTCATGTCCATTCCACAACCCACCCCCTGTCCCCGCCGCCAGAGTTGGCGGAAAGAAGGGACTGAGGGGGCATAGGGCCGACAGTGCCTTATATACCGCGGCATGTGTGTGTGGGACTCCAGGGGGCAGCAGAGCCTACCCTACGGGATCTGCTAAGGGGAAAAAAGTTCTGGTAGCTGTGCACGGAGGCTTGTACACAGCTATGGTGGAATAGACATGAGCAACACATCTCGAAGAACATCAGTTACTGGTAAGTAACCTTGTTTTTTATTTTAAGGAGTTTCTCTTTGTTGGGTTTGGTGTTCTGCACTGATATGACAGACTTTTTTTCACTTCCCAGGGTTGCGAGACATCTTGCTACCACCTGCCTTTAGCATGAGGAATCTATGTATATGCCAGCTGTGGTTCAGCTTCCCAGCTCCACTGGTCATAGGCAACACAAGCAGTCACCTCAAGGCCTACGTGTGCACTTGCGTGTGCTATTTCTCTCTCTCTCACTCTCTCCCTTCCCCACCTCCAGGTTAGTGATAGGCATACTCCAGCCATTTCCCTGGAGTGTCCAGCCCCTGTTCCACTGCAGTATTTACAGATTTGCTGCTTCCAAAGAAGCAGTACACAGCAGTTTACCAGTTTCCCAGCTGATCACCACTCCACTTGACACAAAGCACTTAGTTATGTTTATAGTGAAAACAAGTAAAGTTTACTTAACAAAGGTTAAAGATTCAAGTGATAGTAAGTAGAAGTATTGGAAACTAATAGTTACATATAAAATAAAATCATAACATGCATTCTAGGTCCTAGACATACTTTACTAGATACTTTCATGTCTTGTAGAACAGTGCTTACCCAACATCCTTCCAGTGTTTTACAGCTGGGCTAGGCTGTGATTTTCTGTTCATGAGACAAGTCACGATGTCACCTTGCCTCCTTGGTGAAAGATCCAGGGTGTCCCTTTGCACACCCTGATATATCAAACACTCCATTGTCCTTATTCATAAACAGGACATCCCAGTACTTGTTTTTTCCTGTATGCTCCTTTCTTCACATTTTGCAGTCACTTAATGAGTATGCAAATAGGCATATATTGTGATGCTTACAATCCACAGTGACTAGACAGGGAGATAAGTATCTGTTACCCCCTGCCTGAAAAGAATCTGTCTGAGATTTCACTACCTGTTTACCTGCCTTAAGAACATAACTCTTCGTATAGACACACAACTCCTTAAATATTATCCGTGAATGCATTTTGCAATGATTATGACCACCAATGGACTACTGGCTCTCAGTAGAGACTTCACATTCCACTCTTGAGTGAGTTGTTTGACCCAGCAGATTTCTGTAAAATCTTATGCACCCCCAGTTGGTATGAAGAAGTCCCCGGGGTCACAGACTGGAGTTTAATTCTCAGGTTCCTGCTCCCATACGGGAATTTTAAACACTGCAGAAGCAGCATGCTTGGTTCCTGGGATGGGTAATAGGGAATGTTTTTCTTGTTGAACAGAAACTTCTTCTGGGTGATTGATGGCTTCTTAAGGAAGTCCCATTTAGTCCTCTTCCTAGTGGCAATGTCACAGATCTCATAAAATAGAGGATTACAGCTTCATTTTTCTCTGTATTTTGAACTTCAGCAGAGTACCTTTCTTTCTCCCTCAACTGGATGTTCTTATAACTGATGTGTTGAACTGTTATTTAAATGACTGTGTATGTGGAGGAAAATAATACTTCTCCTGTGATCAAATACAGATTCCGAAGAAGAGAGGCAGTCAGTAAAGAAATCTAAGAAGCCACCAGAGAGACAGCCATCCTCTTCAAAATCTGATAAAGTTCTTAAGAAGGATCCTGTTGTTTATGTTTCAGAGACAGGTAATGGGTAAAACACGTGATATATTCAGCTGTTATAGGAGGGTTACTATTATATAGTTAAATGTAACTAAGACAATATTCAAGGAGGAATGCTTTTTTTTAGGGAAGGTAAGCTTTAGAAATGTGTCATTGATAGGCTAGCAAAGTCTTGAACAGGCTAAACGTGATGGGATGATGAGTGGTACTATGGCTTTTAGGCTCCTCTTCTCTCTTTGGTGTTTGAGATGGTTGTCAGTCTTGCTTTTGTGGTCTGGTCAGGCATATACCATCGCTCCTTGTTTTCATTGGTTTAGTTGGGAACGTCAACTCAAGAATTAGCAAATGCACTATTCTCAGTTTCTTCAGGTGATGTGTTTATAATCCTTAGGAGTCAGGGATAACTTCCAAACACTTAAGCTATTCACTAGCACTCTTCCCTAAATGACAGAATTAGTTATATCTGAAAACTTATGAGTTTTCAGAGAGAGCTTTTCATTTGGTATCTGACTAGGCCAGTCTTTTCCTCTCCTGCAGTTGCTCACTTCGTTAAAGTTAGTGGCAAAAATTCTTTGTTTCAGTCTTTACCCCCTTGATTCTGACTTCCAAACTCTTAAAAATAAAAACCAAATATATTATCAAAGTATTAATCCATCTGGTTTTAGACTAGTAGGAAGATTGATTTGTAGTCTGCTTCTTTTATAGCAGTACTTTTAAAAAAAAAAAAGATCTGTGCAATCTCAGTCCTGGGTCTCAGCTTCCTAAGTTCTTTAATGTTTTGGTCCCTAAGTAGCAGTGGTGAGTAGGAGTCAGCTGCCTTTCTTGAACTTAACCATTGACTTCAGACCTTGCGGTCAATTCTGTAGATTTTAGAAAGCGTTATAAGCATGGGTGATCTTTATTGTTAGTCCTAAAATTTCTAAGGTTATTCTGTTGTTCTAAATTTGCTAATAACTTTTACCTGGCAATTACTAGAATTGATTGTGTGCATACTTTGGTGAATTAAATTTATGGTTGGAGTTAAGGCTGCATGTTGGTTGTTCAGAATATTTATCTGTTTGCTGATAATGACAGATGGGAGGGTGTCTTGTTCATTGTTGGTGTTGGCATTTTTTTTCTATGTAGCCATTGTTCTGATTGTACTTTTTCTTTTGGGATATCCCTGAGCTACTTGTTTTCTGGGAGTAAGAATCCTGCCCAGATGGTACCTTTAGAGGAGGTGGATCTGCTTACCTTACCTTCTGTTTCTACATAGAACACATGTTACAGAATTCCCACTAACTCATCTTCTCCTTTCAGAGTTTGGAGGGGAACTTTGAGATGGTGGCTTGTCTTTAAACTTCTGTGAGCTTTTTGTTCTACCTTTTGAGACATTAAGTTTTCAGTTTTGTTTTGTAATTTGCATGCCTGTGTGTGTGCCTGTCTCTGCCAGTCAGTCTGTCATTTGCCTCCTGCTAGAACCAGGATGTAACTGGAGGGTTCTTATGGCACTGGCGAGTCTCGGGTGCAGTTTAACCACCAATAGGGGGTGATGACTCATGTTCTCTTTGCTACCACTTCCCTTATGGGTCAAACAACCGTAAGAATCTGAGTTCTGCCCCATTCTTAAGACATGTGACCCCAGAATGTGAATGCTGCAATATATTATCTATGAAAGAGAATGATAAGGTAAACTATCTTCCCTTCTAGCAATGTTTAAAAAAATGCTTGGCAAAAGAGAATATGAAACTTGTAGCAAATTCTTTAGAAGTGTAATATAATAACTGCTGCTTCTTAAAAGTATTAAAACTGTAGCTCCTACTTGTCAATTTGCTTGCATGTGAATATAGTGTTAAATGACATCAGTTCTAGTCTGTCTCTACTGAACATGCAGCACAGGTAATCTTTCAGCCATGGTCAATAATTAGAAATGCAATATATCTGTGTAAACAAGGCTATCATGATTTATCATATCTTTCTCTTAGGGATTAAAGTACAAGGATTTTAGAATGAATTAAAAAGTATGTATGATATTTATATGTCCATTCTCATAATGTTTATATTACATTCATAAGGCTGTTTACATGTTGCACAGCTTTAGAAGCTCTCACAGGAGAGACAGATGAGTCAATCATGTTCTTTTGTCATCTGTATTTTATAATTGTACTAGCATTTTCTTAAGTACAGTCACTTTCTATACAACCTGCCCTCAAACCTTTCATCTTATTTCCAGAGGTCAGACACCTAATTCAACTCCCTTTGAAATCAGTGAGTGAAAATCTTTCCATTGACTTCAGTGTAAGTTGGATCAACCCCGTAAACTTGTTAAAGTGTAGTGCTAGATATACATTAAAACTTTTACTGCATGAATATGGGCAGTTAAAATTCGGAAAGTCTTTTGCCAGTGTTTGCAAAGCATGCTATAGAAAAGATCTTGATATACGCACAAGAACACAATTGAGTTAGAAAGTAAGTATTAGAGTGACAATTTACCCATCCCTCTTGAATGGCAGCACCTGTTCAACATGATGCAGCCTGATTACTCTCAGAACAATTAGAAATTTAGCTCATCTGACTCGATTTCACTCCATTGAAATCACTTCTACTATACAAGTAAGAATGTTTATTGCAGCAGAGCTTGTAAAGATTCCAGATAGCTAGATTATTGTTCAGAGACTGAGGTTTGTGTGTATCTAATCTAAAACAAAATAATTATTTGTAATTAATACATGCTAAATTAATGTCCTATTGAAAACTTAAACTGTCAGTTACACAAAGTAAAATACCTTTTAGATTAACATATTTTTTAGATATCAGTCTATAATATGTTTAATAAAACACTTGCATGTTCATACAGAATATGCAGCACTACCTGTATTTTGTTTTATATTTCTGGTAGTTGACATGTTTTATTTCTGATAACAAGCAAAATGATGTTTTTGGGCAGTATATTGCTAAAAACAAAACAAAAAAACCAAAATACACATTTCCACCTGAAGTTACAACGTATAATCTTTTTTTTTTCTTTTTTCATTTTTTTAAAAATCAAATTAATTTCAACTTCCTTTTTAAAATTAGAACCAGAACTGTTATGGGAAAAAAAACGTATGAGAGAGAGTATTCAATAGTTGAAACGCTTGGCATAATTGCAAGTACACTAAAATTTAAGGAGCATATTTATTTAATTTGATTCCAGTAGAATTAATTTAGGATTAAATTACTAAAATATAAAGAGCCCTCCTTTTGTAAATAACATGTCAAGGTTCAAAATCACTACACAGAACAGTCTAAAGTAGAAATATATTAAATATTTGGATTTGTTCATATGATCGTGTATGTCAGGGTTTTTTTGCAGTTGAAACTGTGCATGGTGATTGGTTCCCTCCTGTAAAACCTAAAAGTACTGAACTTGAATGACTTACAATTTTGCCAAGTTTATTTCGTTAGCAGATTTTTTCAAACAAATAAACAAAGCTTTTTGCTGCTTAATTTTTGTTTAGTGCAATATAGTTTAGGAAAACTTGTTATGTTCAGAGAGATTTTGAGGCCAGAAAGGAATCAGTTGTGGTCGTTGTACACTGATCTCCTGTGCTGCAAAAGTCATAAAATTTCACCCCGTGATTCTTGTATTAGGTTCATAACTTCTGGTTAACCGATCTTTTAGAAAGGCATCCAATCTTGATTTAAAGACTTCAAGTGATGGAAAATCTACAGTGTCTCTTAGAGAGTTGTTGCAATGGTTAATTATCCTCACTGATAAAAATTGTGCCTTATCTCCAGTCTGAATTTATCTAGCTTCAGCTTCCAGACACTGGATCTTGCTATGCCTTTGCTTTGTAGTTTTAAGAGCTTACTACCATCTGAAATCTTCTCCTCATGCAGGTACTTAGAGATCAAGACCCCTAACCTTCTACGGTAAACACAATAAGAGACAAACTCTATTTAAAGTCAAGATTTTCAGACATGAGATCATTCTTGTAGCTCTTTTCTGAGCCCTTTCCAATTTTTTTAAGTGTGGATACAGAACTGAATGAATACAATATTTCACTCATGGTCTCAGTGCCCTATACCGATGTCTACTGCCTTCCTACTTCTACATGAAGGATCACATTAGCTCTCTTATTCACAGCATCATGCTAGGAGATCATGTTCAATTGATTATCCCCAATTCTTTTTCAGAGTCTGTTTCCAGGATGTAGTTACATATCCTATAAGGGTAACCTACATCTTTGTTCCTAGATGCGTGATCTATCGTTTAGCTGTATTAAGGCACATGTTGTTGTTCAAATGAACCCAGTTTACTAAGCTATCTATACATGAAACTATCCATATAACTTTATTTACTACTTTAACAATTTTTGTCATCTGCAAACTTTACTAGAAATGATTTTAGATTTTTTTTCCCTCCAGATTTATAAAGATATTGAATAGCTGGTTCAAGAACAAATATCTGATCAGATTCTAGGGAGAGCAGGTGGAAAGAGTGCAATTTTAGATTTGTTACGTAATGAGGTGGTGTGATACAACAGGAACATTGGTCAAGGTTAATAGTGAAATCCCTGAAAACTGCAGTTCAAGGTTACTCTTATCTAGTGAGCTTTAGGTATACAACACTAAGGTTGACTTAAACTATGATTAAAGCAATTTCTTTATACAAGGGTTAACAAACATTTCAGGGGTTTTTTTTGTTTTTGTTTTTGTTTTTTGTTTTTTTTGCTAGTATGTATGTAATTCACTTTTCCATTTTATAGGAGCTGAATAGTGTTTTATAGACTGTTAAGCATACTTTAATTGGCCTACACATTTAAGCTAACATAAAAAAAAACAAACCCAAAAAAGCTCGTGATGATATTTGCAAATTTTTATGTCTTGGGTAGAGAGATGGGTATGATTTGAGTTTACATTTGATGGGTTTTAAATTTTGTAGACTTGGATTTCATTTATTTCTTGTACTATTTTGAGATCCTTTCCCCAAACTACTTTGAATTTGTAGTTCTTCCCTGTCAGTATTGTCTCTGTCAGTAGCATTACTTTTGTTGGTGTAATCAAGATATTGCTGTGCACATTTAAATATATTTTTAGAAAAGTATAGCTATCCAAATCCATTTGGTTCAAAATTAATCCCCTTGTTTTTACAACTTTCATGGACTGGCTCCTGTGTCATATGTTGTCCCTTCATTCCATATGTGTAGTACCAGTGTTGTTTCTGTTTGTTCATGCAGCCTTACTGTTGCTATTTGTGACAGCTTTATTTGCAGCAATTATTTGTCTGAAACAGCCTTTGCGTAGTTCTATGGATTATCTACTCTCTCTGTCTCTCTCCAGATCTCATCTGAAGTCGGTCTTTCCTCTTTTGCTTATGCCTCTACCTTTCTTTGTTTCTGTTGTTTAATTCTGTTTTTTGGGATTTGATTTATATTACAAATGCTATCTGAATTAAAGTTTAATTGTTTTGTAGATGAGAGTAAATGACTGGATTAATTAAATGGTTAATTTGTTTTCTATTTCTTACTGTTGCTTTCGTGCTGTACAGACCATTAGGTATACCTTTTTAATCCCATAACAAATATTTTTCTTCACTGCTGTGTACTTGGTTAAATCAAACTCCCTTCATTTAGATTATTGATTATCAAGGACAGAACACCATTAATCTTACAAGTAGCAGGAAAGGAAGAGCTATTTATAAATACCTCCATTGCTAACCATTCTCTCTGGTAAAACAGTCCAGTAAGTTGGGAGAAATCCAAATACTTCTTGTACCTGTTAAATAACATTTACTTTTTACTGTTTAATGAAGTATGGGACCTTGAGCTTTGTTTGTAGAAGATGACCTGTTATTATGCTGCATTGAACTTTGTCTGGTTTCGTCAGGGTTTGCTAGTTGGCAAAAATTGCATGGTGTGGGGGTTTTTTTTTTTGGGTGGATCTTAATGTACACCTGACCATTAACACAGATAACGATGTAGATGGTATCCATGTGGATGTGTAGTGATTGCAACAATAGTTGTGAGTATGGCAAAATGTAACTTTGTAAAAGCTGCTTTTGTGTGTGGCACTAAGAAGATAACACTTTATGCTACTGCTTTACAGCACTAATATACAATTCCAATTAAATCTAGAGGATGAATGATCATGTTGGTGGGTGGGTAAGATTGTTTGTGGTTGAAAAGTAACTCTTGAGAAAGGGTGTATGCGCAAGTGTGTGAGAGAGACAAACATATGATCCCAACAGAATTTGAACTACTTCTTTGATATTCCACTGGAGAGTGAGTAGGACAGTGTTTAGGGTGGTAGCCTTGAACTCAGTATATCTGGATTCTCTGCTCCTCCACAGACTTCCTGTGTGACCTTGGGCAAGTCACTTAGTCTTTCTGGTTCAGTTCTGTGTCTGACAAATGGGGTATAACAACAAAATTCTCCTATCTCAGAGGGGTGTTGTTTAGACTTGTGTTATCAAGCATGTGAAGATATGACCCTCCCCACTTGCTGTGTTTCAGAACCACCTGTTTTTGCTTGTTAAACATTGAGTTTGTGACTTTGAGAGTGAGAAGGATGCTAGGGAAGGAAAATCAAAGAAGCAAAATTAAAGCAACCACCAGGTTGGGTCAGACAAGTTAGAATAAACCAAGAATAGGCATTGATCCCTGAGATCATGCTCTTGTGATTAAGGAAAAATTAATCTGGACTGCTGCCCATTTGGAGGGTCTACATCTTAAAGCCACTCATATTTCAAGAGATGCAGAATATGGGGCCTGTTTATTAAATGGTACTTTTTGATCTGGAATAGCTCCTACTTTTGTTTTCAGGTGCAAATGAAGGAGTTAGCATTGCCCTGTGTCTGCTGGTTTTTATTTATTTATTTTTTAAACTTAAATTTCTAGCAGCTGAAATAGCTACATCAGCAAAACTTTGTAGTGTAGACTTAAACCGTAGTAAGTTTCTCCTTGGGCTGTGTCACTTATTCACATAGCAACCACAAAATCAGTTTTTAAAGAACGCTACAGTTACTTATGTCCAAGTGACTTTTATTTTTTTAAAATTCACTTTGGTTGCTATACAAAGATCAAAGCTGTATTAATTTTTCTCTCTTCCTTATCAGTGAAACTTTAGTTATTAAGTCATAACATTATAGGCCACATGATATAATTCTTTCTGTTAAGAGTTTTAAAGAATATTCTCCCATATCTTCTTATATGCATCTTATGGTTATTCATTTTATTTTTAAGCTTGTGAAATGTGACTCTTAAGTTAATTCATCTTTGTATATCTTTGTATAACATTATTTTCAGAAGGGAAAAGTAGGATTTTTAAGCATTTTTGTGATCCACCATTTCTGATTACTATACTCTCTCTTGTTTGGGAAGTGTTGAGACTAAATTTTTTCAAGTACTTACATAGATGATATTTGAATTGTTAAATGAGGTTTATGGTACTCATTATCTGATCAGTGTCATGTACTTTGATGTCATCATTAGGGAGACGAGAGTTCATTAGCAAACACTTCCCCTATAAATTTTGTACAACTGTCAGTAATTTTTAACCTAGTTGATACAGGAGGGTAGAAATGTCACATGTGCTAGTTGATAATGTAGTGTGCTTTGGACTTTGTGCTTTGGTAATTTGATTTGACACTTTGAATATATTGAACTTTTAAAATCCATATATATATTTTCCATTCTTTTCACTGACTTTGCAGTGGTAACTTCATACATTTTTGACCTCCTAACACAGGTTTCTAGATTAATTCCTTGAAAGTTCAGGTTATAAGAGACTTTTAGTAGCATAAGTGTTTATTTTAATAATGTATTCTCAAAAATACAGTATTGGAATACAGAAAAATGCTGCTACTTTGACTAAAGTCACTGACATGCGTCTTTAATGCAGAGGTAAAGTTCCCCTATCGTGTCTCTTCACTTTCTAGAACATCAAGTTCAGTGACACTCAGTCTTTTGAAAACCAGGACAGAAATGAAGTTAAGGGATTTCAAATGTCAGCTTCGGAGAATCAGAAATAGAGTTGAGAGATGCTAACACAACCTTCACTATGCCACCCTGGAGCTGTTAATAGCTGCTCCAGATGTGTTCACTGTGCTAAGTGTAGCCATATTGAATGGTGGAGGGATTAATTGGAGCACCTTGGCAGATCTGTGATTGTGATATGAGGAGATCTGGGAGCAGGCTGGTCTTCCATGAGAGTCTGAGTCTCTCATGTATGTGATCTAAAGAAAGAGGTGCATGTGTAGTTTGAGGGATTCAGTATTTCTCATTTCTAAATTCTGTAGGTTGAGTAGCAGCAGTGCACAGGAGTCATTTTAACATAGGGATCGTCAACAGTGACGTGGGATATGCGTGGTCTGTGGGTTTAATGATGGGAAATTGAAACTATAGTATTAGATGGAATCCTGCAGTGAAAGTGAATGGGTTATAAAAAGGAGTGAAGAAGTTGCCAAATTTAGCAAGTATGGGGTTGTTTGGAGGAATTAGGCTCAGTATTTGAGCGTAGAACAGGTGCAGGTAGCTCCTGCTTAGTACAGCATGCCTAAAGACAAGTTTTGCCTTAGGAAAGAGTGGGCATTAGACTCTGTGCTGTAGTTGTCATGTACCCTGTTGCCTGAGTGTTGTGCCCTATCTGCAAAGGCAGAGTGCAAGTGTATATGTTATGGGTGTATTGAGTCATTGCTTTGAGGGCAGAGTTATGATTGTGTTGGCTTTACTCCGTATTCCCTGGTTTTCAGAAGCTGAAGTTTGAAATATCTTACCTCTTCATTTCCTGATTTTCAGAAGTTTGTGTCATTAAAGTCAATGCTCTGGAAGGGCACGAGACACAACAGAGCAACCTTATCTTTGTGTTAATGATGTTTCAGTGATTTTGTGTGTGTGTGTGTGTTGTTTTTAACAGAGAAATTTGTAGTAGGCAGTTGTAGTTCTCACCTAGGTTTGTAGTTGATATGCTGCTGTAACTCGGTAATAATACTTAGCTCGTATAGTGCTAAGTAGGTCATCAAAGCACTTTCATCAGTAGGTCACAAACCACTTTACATCACTGTCCCCATTTTACAGATGGGGAAACAGACACAGAGGTGAAGTGACTTGACCAACATCCCCCTGCAGGCCAATGGCAGAGCCAGGCATAGACTAGTCAGTTATCTCTCAACTAGGGTACACGGTTTCTAAGTGCTGGTCCTCCCTCCGGTATACTTTGTTACAGTGAAACGGAGATAATGGACATGCTTTGAAATGTTTGCAACGTGTAATTGCTGAGAGGGCTAATGAGAGAAATCACAGGCATGGACTAGGTCCCAAAATCTTGACAGTTTTATTATATGTGGGCTACAATAACTTCAAGCAGATGAGCCAAGACTAATATCTTGCTCTTCTTTTCCACCCCCACTAGTTCGGCAACTTTTTGTCTCTCCCCAACATTTCCAGCTTCTCTTCCCTTTCCAATTGCATTAAGCCGGTAGCAGGGATGTGTGCAAGAGGGAGCAAGGAGAGATACAGGCCCAACCAATAGGCAGGGGCACAGAACTCCGCCGGAGCCAGGAGAGCAAACTTCTCTGGGGTTGTTGGGGTAGAGCCAGCTCTTCTAATTGCCAGGGGAGAGTGAGCGCTGCTGACTGCAGGACTATGGGTGGGGTAGCCAGCTCCACTGGTTGCAGCAGGGGGAGCCAGCTCCATTGGCCGCATGTGGGGGTGGGAGGAGCCAGCTCCTACAGCTGCAGAGGGCACAGAAAGTGCCCCTCCAAAAGCAGACAAACTTTTATTCCTGTACATGCCCCTGGCCAGTAATTAATGCTGTAGAAGCCATTAACATGTAAGGGTTGCACACTTCTTTGGTTAGGTAGCCTGAGCTGATCAAGGAGGCAGGCTCCACACTCCCACCATACCTCCCCAACAGAACTTCTCCACTTTGGCCTGCCTTCCTCTCCCCAGCCATACCCTGGCACCCCAGTCTTGCCCACTCCAGCTAGTCCCTCCACTCCACAAGGTACCTTAACTTTGTATTTCCTTGTTCTCAGAGATTTAAATGTGTTATTTTCAGGAACTCCTTCCCCCCATCCTGGTTCAGCTGGGGGACAAGGTGAGAGGCTGACACCCTCAGAGAGATAGGGATCCCCAGATCCTGGTGTGTGTGCACAAGAATGCAGAATTTGTGGCTGACAGGCCTCCCTGCCCCTAATCTCTGTGCTTCCTCTGCCACATGTCCCCCTTCTCTTTTCAATCCCCACCCCTCTGACTGAGCTGCCATTTCCATTTATCCTCTTCTCCATTACTCCAGACTTTGTTGCAGTCCCAAACCCTCTCCTACTTTTCCCTCCAACTCCTCTGCATCCCTAATTCCTCCTTTCCTCCCAGCAAACATTTGCATGTGTAATTTTTTATTTTCAAAAATAGTTTTGAGTATCTTCTGAATTTTCTGCTGTACTCAGATTCTTTCTCCCTCCCCCAAAACAAAACAAAAAATAGAACATCTCATCCCCGCCATAAAACAAACAAAAAACTCCAACCCTTTGATAGGAGCTGATTGTTGCAATATACCTTACATTTTCAGTTTTTGGATTTCTGCCAAGGTTTTCAAATGTGATGCTTGGGTATAGTTCAGGTTCAGTGATCACGGCATGTCCCCTTGAGCCACTCAGGCTATGTGAAAACTGTCTGTTTTGCAAGTCTCTTGGCTTGTGTTTCTGCATGTGCTCAGTGCATTCCATTTGACACATGAGCGTTAGCCCTATAGACAGGTTCGCGCCTAAATTTTTCAGTATTGTTTTCCTGTGAGGGCAGTGGGTGCCAAGCACTAGCTGGGTAAATGTTGAATGATTGAGAACATTTGGGGCTCAGTGAGAGCCATGGATTGACTCCAAAGTGTGAGCAAAAAATTGTTGGAAACTATCAACTTTAATAAATGCTGTGTTTTGGCGGGTCTGTATCTTGGGAACCCCTTGCTCCAATGATCCCAATTTTGGATTACTAACCCTGTGTGCCTATGATGCACACCAGATTTCAAGACACCTGAATAAGCGTGCATGCAGATTTTAGAGTACTCAGAAGTCATCCTTTAAACAGAAGGGGCTTCTCAACTTTTAACTATAGCTGAGCTGGCATTTTGATATACTAAAAACGTAAATTTCAGCTTGACATATGATCCATCTTGGGTTAAGTAAGGTGGGTAAAATGTAATTTTAAAAGAACACTGTGTGCAGTTTGCTCATTCTGTCAGTCTGATAGTTTTCAAGGAAGGAATTACTTCTTATCATGAAAAACACTGGAAAAGTGTTTTGAAACTTAAGTTGCCAACTGAATTTTTTTTTGAAAATTCTGAGCCTATTGCATTAACAACTATAGTACTAAAAATGAAATTTGTGCTACTTGCAGTATGGGAGCTGATTGTCCTGGTTTTTAAAAAGTCTCCGTCTTTAAACATTTCTAAAACATTTTTCTTGTGGGTTTTTAATGTAAAGTTCTAAAAACATTTCTTCAAATTCTTAAAGCAGGATGTAAACACATTAAATGTTCTTACATATTGTACATCTCTTAAGTTTCACTTTTAGTAATTTTTTCCTTTAATTAAAATAACACTTTAGTTATTAGGTGTGTAGGTTGCTCTTCAAGGAAGGTTTTCTAGTGAAGACTTCGGTTTTCTAAAAATTCTGTCTCTTCGCTGTTTCTTACTATTGGATAATTGATTATAAGAGTTCTTCACATTTTCTGATATTGATATATTAGGGACACTTGTTAAATAGTATATCTCATTCGTCTCCCATAATTGCATAAAATAGTTTAAAATGTACATGAACCAAATAATATGAAATAACACCAAGAAGCAAGTGCCTGAGACATGTGGCAAGTCTAATTCCAGTGCTGTCTGCTTAGCACATTTTTCATATTTTGTGATTAAAGTTGTAAAGCACTGCATAATCAGGTTGTGGTTTGCTGCTGTGGTTAAGGTTATGTTACAGATTTCCTTAAAAGCCCATACTGCAGTCAGTGGTTCTTAAATGTTGTAAAATATGCTCTGGGCTAAAACTGATATCAGAATAGGAGTGAGTGCTCCTGTTGTGTATGTTAATCATAAGTGTTTCTTTAATTCTGTTCATAACTAGTATTAAACTTCAGCTGCCAGGAATGCTGTTTTTATTTAAATATAAATTAGAATGTATTGGAACAGCCGGTAAAGGTAAAGTGAGAACTCTGATCTCTCTTAAATTAATGACATATAGCTCTTCTTTGTACTTTGAGATGAGACCCGTTTGATTATTACATTAATGCAACAGTTTGTGTAATAGTAAAATGTATTTTTCCCTAAGTTTGATACCTCGAAGTATTATACGTGTGCAATCTTGCCTGTTGTGCTTTAATACAATGAAGAGTGACTTAACATATCTGAAATAGATAAACTTAAATACATTTGTAGTATTTTTTTCCAATTATTTTAACTTTTAGGTTGTTAGTTTTCTACTCATTGACAGGCCTCTATTTAATATAGTAGCACAATATTAATTTTTGTAAAATATCCATTTTGTAATATTTGACAGTGTGTGAAGGATTCAGATTCAAATCCATCTGTGAAAATGGTAGCAGCCTTGAATTTTATCTTGGGCTAGAAATTGCTCCAATCCAAAGTTAATAAAATAAGTCACCGATCATAATCTCTTAATTGTGAGAGTTAATGGATTGCTGATTTTGAAAGGATATATGATATTACACACTAATTTACAAGTTTCCATTTATACAGTAGTGTAAATATACCGTATTTCCCCATGTATAAGACGCTCCCATATATAAGACACACCTTAATTTTGGGGCCCGAAATTTGAAAAAAAATGTATTACATAAAGTTATTGAACTCAAGTTTTATTCATCATAAATGCAAATAAAAAAAATCTACAACCACTGTATAAGACGCACCCAGTTTTTAGACCCCAAATTTTTCGAAAAAGGGTGCGTCTTATACATGGGGAAATACGGTATAACTTGAAAGAAAAATTATATTAAGTATGATGTGTTTCTAGAGATAAAGGATACTTTTAAAAGTATTGATGGTTATGAAACCTGAACCATTTAAACAAAATTTTAAAAGAAAAACTGTAAAGCAACTATTAGTGATATTTGGTGGTCTGTTATTTGTTTGTTTGTTTTAAAGTGAACACAAAGTGTATTAAAGGCTATGCAGTTTTGTTCCAATCCTCTGAAATATGTAACTGTCACATTTAGGACATGTAGTTGCTCCAGATTTTGGATTTGATCTTGAAAAGCTTTTTCATACAAGTAGTCCTTACACTATTATCCCCATTGGCTCTTTTGGGGCTTCTAAGGGTTTCAGGATTGAACCTTTCTCCCTAAATGAAGAAATGTGTTCAAGAACAGAGAATCTTCACTGAGGCCTTGTCTACCCTAAAAAAATGTTAGGTCGAATTATAGCCACCACAGTAATTATGGCTGTACCACAGTAAAGGTGGCTGATGTCCACACTACCCTCTTTGTGTTGGTGGAGTGCGTCTTTACAAGGAACACTTCCACCGACCTAAGAGGAGCAGTGTGGGGAGCTGAGAGCCCCACAGACTCCCAGGTTCTCTGTGAGCTGCTCTCCCCTCAATTCCCTGTTCCACATCGGGAACCAGCCCCAGGCTTTCCCCCATCCCTGTTCCCAGGGGGAAGCTGCCCAGAGCATCTCACCCCTGGGGAGTGGGGTCCAGCTGCCCAGGCTTCTCAGCCCCCTCATCTGCTCCCCACTGGGCAGCCTTGTCAATTTCACCGCTCAGCCATGAAATTGACAAGGCTGCTCCAGGGGAGAAGCAGCCCAGGTCTCCCTTCCCAGTTCCCTGCCAGTGCTTGGGCTTCTCCCCTCCCAGATAGCTGCCAGGAGTTGGGCAGCCATGTCAGTTTCACGGCTTAGCATGACAAGGCTGCTCCCAGCTCCCTGCAGGGAGTGGGGTGGAGAAGCGCCTGGGTTTCTCTGCCTGCTCCCAATGGGGAGCAGAAACCAACCTCCTGGGCTTCTCACCCTGCTCCCAGCTGGGAGGAGAGACCATCTGCTCAGCTCTCCTGGGACTTTCTTGTCAATTTCACTGCTCCAGAAATTGACCAGAATGACAGCCCCACAGCCCATGTAAGGGGCTCAGTGTCTACATTGACACTGTGTCGCCCTAAGTAAACTGACAAGACCTACTCCTCTCCTTGAGGTGATTTTGTTATGTCGCCATAGCAGGGGAGTTACATCGATGGGAGGAGCATTTTAGTCTGTACACCTCCACTGCTTTGTCCACAAAAGTCAGCTTTTGTCAACTGCTCTCTAATGTAAACCAGCCCTGAGTGGCCTTTGATCACATCTTTTTAACTTCTCCAATAAACTGGTGACATAGGATTGAGATTTGAATAGCGTGGGGTTGGTAGCTTTTATATTTTTATTATTGCTTGAAGCCTTGACATTTCACTTTAGGCAGAAGCTCTAACAATGTTTAAAGTGCATGTTTGTAGTGCATTTAGAATCAAATTGCATGTTGAGAAATGGAACATAAAACAAATCTAGAGGACTATAAAGGCCAGTCCCTGAAGGCTAGAGTTACTGTTGGGCTACTTCGGGGTTTTTTTTGTTTTTTTTTTTTTTAAATGATGTGAATAATGGGAAAATTAAATTTCCTTAGTCAAATATGGCATCTGGTTTTTTAATTATTTTTTTTTCTTTCACATGATTTAAGTTTAATCAGTTTTTAAACTTAATAAGCAAATACAAAAACATGGGAGGTTTGTCTGCTTGCCTTTGAATTTATTCTGTTTAAAACCTCAGTGGTTTTGAATATAACTTTTATTTATAATTTTGTTTAAGAGGAGAACACTGAAAATCTATAAAGATGTTTAACAAATATAGCCATGTTATTAAATGATGTATGAACTACTTGTTAATCTGATTGGAAAATAATTACAGAAAAAATAATGGACTCCTCCCCATACAAACCAACAAACAACCCACACACAGACTGGAGATAAGACAGAAGGATAAACCACATTGAACCCACATAGTACCTCATCTTAGATTGTAAATTCATTGGGACAGGGTCTCTTATGTGTTTATATAATGTCTAGCAGAATGGGGCTCTGGTGTGTAAATGGGCTTCTAAGTGCTGCTTTTATGCAAATAAATAATAGTGTGATAATGATTATCAGAGGCAGTATTAGACCTTTGAGTTTCTAAGATATGTCCAAAACACACTATAGCTAAGTACACATAATATAATCTTAATAACAAAAGAGAATTTACGCTGCTGGGTTTAATTTAGTTGGACCCTTTCCATATTAAATTTACCATTTAGTTGCATTATGATAATATGTGGAGACCTGAGCTGGGATCAGGGCCAAATACCATACCAATATATAATAAAGTTCCTGCCTCAAATAGTTTACACTCTAAATAAAAATTGGAAAGAGTGGGAGTTGATGATAATCCATTATACTGATGGGGAACTGAGGTACAAAGAAACTAATGATTTGCCCAAGGTCACACAGGAAGTCTGAGACCAAGCCAGGATTTGAATGACTTATGATTGTAACCTCTAAGGGATGGGGTGCTTTTATCCTATGTTTGTACTAATACAATGGAGTTCACCTGGTCCATGACTGTGGCTTGTGGTTACTACCACAATACCAATAATTAATAGTCAGTATCTGTTAATTTCCAGTTCAGTGTATTATTCACAAAAGAAACTATTTTTCTTCTCTGGTATTTCTGCAGATGGAGGAGGAAAACTTTTATTGAATAAATAGTTCAGCACTATGATCTGTTTCAGTAACCATTTAAAAGACAGTTTCCTTCTGATAAAGCAAATATCGATTGTGTAGAGAACAAAATAAGTATGTAGATGTGAATAAAAAAGTAAAGTAGGTAGTATAATCAGTATTCTCAAAACAGTGTAGTGACAGTCCTGTATGACTACTTTCCATGTAGTTCTTAAAGTGAAAGTCACAACTAATGAAATTATAGTTGTGTATAATTTTGTTGGACTAAATATTAGGATGTTTGAAGCTCTGTCCTGCCATTTTGCATAATCTTGCAATGGTGCTTATTATAGCATAGTCTTTTCTGTCCTCCATATTTATGGTTTAATATTGTGTATGTACCTTTGTCAGAAAAGACATCACTGTGAGCAGCTTCACTTGCTTCCCTATGTACATACAAAACAGACCACTGTATTTTGTGTGAAGAAACCATTGTTGTGTTGGGTGAGATACTGGGTATAGGCAACATTGACTCCAAAAGAATCCTATTAAATGAACTTTATAAATTGCTTTTTGAAAGTGTGCTACTTTATGCTTCTTTATGATTTTATAAAGAAGACTTGATTTTTTTCCTTTGGAAATTCAGAAAACGTGTACCTTCATGGGCACAACAGCAGATGGAAAATTTAGTGGTGATATGACATAATCGATGAGTAATAGCTGAGCAGTTGAAAGAGGAAGGGATTTTTAGTTGAAAACTTTGATTAACACCCATTTTATTTTAATAGCTAACGAACACTTGGTAGAAAGGGTGTCTTAACATCTGCCCCTTCATTTAAGGTATGAAACCTTTTGTTGTATATCTGATGCCTCTGAAAAGTTTTCTACAGTAAAATAGGACAGTCCTGAAATTTCTAAGGTAGAACAATGAGCAGGAAAAAAAAATTCAGGTCCTCCTTACACATCATCAACAAATCTAAATAAAAAGTCACAACCCAATTTAATAAACAACCCTTTTCTGTTGATCTCCTGAAGAACAGTTAGGAAATTAAGGCAAGTCTGAACAGGTTAGTTGTGAGGAAGATATGTCAAGCCTTCCCTCAAGTGGTCAGCCCATCTTCAAAGTTCTAAAGTATTTGGGCATCGTGATTTGAAAAGAAATTAGGTAAATTACTATTTCTGAATCTGTTTTTGATAAATCATGCCACTGCAAGTTCTCTTTTGGAAGCAAACTGGATTTGAAACAGTGATTTATTTGCCTCTGGAGAGTTACTCCTCCCCTCCCCCATTTACCTTTTCAGGTGAATATGATCTGAGGTTGTAAGCGCTCAGCAGGCCATAAATCTGCTGTTTGTTCTCAGTGTACACTGTTTGCACTTAATTAACCTAATACTGTCTTTCCTAGAAGGACATAATTAGTGCTTTGCTTTAATTACCACCCATACTTAAAGTGCTCACATTATAAATATGACTGAAAAAACCAACATCCTTCTTAATTAAACATCATATTTATCCTCTACCAATAAAAAGCAATATCCTGTGTTTTTATTTTTTTAGTTTTAAAAGTAGTTGCAATAATGAAGTCTTCTTGTTCACTAGTGTGCAGACTTTGCGATATCAGCAGAAAAAAGTAAGGACCCAGTTCTATTATGCTGGCGGCTTTAGGGTTAAGAAAAATAAAAGTAGAAGGCGATCTGTGTTTTTTACCAGAGACAAAATAATGTGGTTATATCTCCATTAACTGTTAATTTTAGTAAGATGCACATTTTACCCCTGGAAGTGCATTTTCTTGTTAAACTGAAAAATTGTAAGAAGTGAAAATAATTCTGAAATTGTTTGTAGAACAAACAGTCTGTTATTAAGGTATTAAATGAGGACAAATTAGGAGCATAAAGCATCCAATAGCTAAATCTCTTGGATATTTTATACTTACTTAAATTGAGCTTAATGGTTGTAGGAGATATATTGCTGCCTAAAGAAAATATATTGTTGTGGTTGAAAAAAGGAAACCTCTTGGTCTGTTTCTTCGTGTCTGAAACCCAGGTTTGATTTCTTTCTCAGGTCAATTGCTCGGTGGGCTGAACCAGATAAGATTTGTCCACCAGTCCAACGATTCTCTATCTTCAGGCATTCTGCAGTGATTTTTTGATGTATCGGGTGATAAGCTAGTTCCTTCTCTCACAAGCATAGCTGATAGTCAGGAACACTAGTCAGTCTGCCCATTTGAGGTGTCCTTTGTATACCACATAATAACAATGTTCAAATAGTGGAACCTATTGAGCTAATGTCTCGAATGCTGTTACTGTCACCCTCTATTGGGTAGTGGGGCAGGGAAGGAAGAAATTCTAAACCAAAAAATGACCAGAAAAAAGGGGGAGAGAGATGTGAATACTGAAAATCAACCCACATATGATAAGAACAGAAAACTGTGTAGACCTAACAAGCACACATCCGCTTTCAACTGAAAATTATTTGGGATAATGTACCCTTAGGAAAGTTACTGAACAGATGAGGAATTGTTTATAGAAGCATATAACTAGAAATGAGATACAATTAAGTTGGATAGATGGAAACATTTTTGTGTTAAAATGTCTGAACTTTTTTCATTCTTTGTTCCAACTCTAAATAAAACTAAAAAATGGACAACTAAGACTGAGTATTAAGCTGAATGTTAGGAAAATTTCTCTTTGTAGTACAGTATCCCAAGGGAAGCGGTAGAAAGACCATCCTTGAGAAATGTAAAACCAGCCTTCAGTTACAGGTACACAAAGGAGACTTCAAGTCTCTGCACAGTTCTGTTTTCAGCAGATCTTTGCACTTTTCTTTTTATTCCTTCTCTGTACTCATGTCTCCTTCTCAATTGCTCTGTTCATATCTTCTTTTCACTTATTTTTTGGCTTTTCCATGCTCTCCTTTATACCTCTTGCCATTTCCTCTTACACTGATACTCTCTCTCTTTCATTCAAATCCCTCCATTTAGA
The DNA here is from genome assembly GCF_026122565.2 of Emydura macquarii macquarii. Lineage (NCBI taxonomy): Eukaryota > Metazoa > Chordata > Testudines > Chelidae > Emydura > Emydura macquarii. The sequence continues at coordinate 7,199,423 of NW_027133265.1, forward strand.
AAGTCTTCTAGCAATAATACACCAAAGAAACAAATCTTTTTTAAAACAAAAAAACAAAACAAAAAAACAAACCCCAAACCATACCATTTTTGAACTTGGATCTTCATCTGGTCACTTGGCATAGTATATCTGTATTGTGTGATTTATTTTAGTTGTATAATCCTAGTGGCAGTGTCTCCACTTCAGTGTATAGTATCTGTTGGCTGTTAGTAGTAAATAAGAGGCCCTGATCTAAAACCCATTGAAGTCATTTGGGAGTCTTTTAATTGACCACAGTGGGTTTTGAATCAGGCTCAGAATGAGCAAATAAATAGAAAACAGAGTATTGGCATGGTCCTATATTTACAAGAAAGTTAGGTGACACAGTATGGTAAATCTCTTGCATCCCTTCTGTGAATTGTGTTCCCAGACCATCTGATTCATTCAGGTATTATAATAGTCATTCTGTGGAGTCTTCAAAGATCTGCCTATTAGGAAACTTTGATCCATTGATGAAAACAGTTGGTAGCAATGGTTCCCCGATACTGAAAATGACTTAAGGCCTTGTCTGCACTAGAAAGTTTTGTTGTTGCGAGTTACATCAGTGATCAAAAAGTCCACGTCCACGCAGCACTCGTGTCGCCAAAGCACATCCAACCTTGGTGTTCTAGCATTGACAGTGAGAGCAGTGCACTGTGGGCAGCTATCCTACTGTGCAGCTCACCACCTCGTGCTGCTCGGATTTGTGGGAAGACTGAGAGAGTCGCAGTGCATCATGGCTGCAGGCCCAACGTCCCATGTTGCATTGATTTCCGTCCCATCATTCCTTGTGTTCCTGATTTGTGTTTCGTGGCATTTTTCAATGGCGCCACCTTTACTGAGCACCCGCCATCTCCATCTGAAAGGATGGATCATGCATTGCTCTCCACTGTTGTTGTCAGTGTTCTGAACACATCATGGCTGGTTGTGCAATATATCATGAGCTCCCAATCGGAACAGGAATCTGAGGCGCCTGACCTGCTGTGTGTCATACAAACAAGCCACTGGATTACTATTTCCATTCACGGAGCATCTGCTCATGGTGCACCACAGCTTTTGGGTGGTGTGTGGTGGGTTCTAGAATGACGAACAGTGACTGTAGAACTTTCGAATGCACAAAACCACCTTCATGAAACTCTGTGCAGAGCTCGTCCCTGCCCTGTGGCACAAGGACACACAAATGAGAGCTGCCTTCTTGCTGGATAAGCATGTGGCAATCGCTATGTGGAAGCTGGCAACTCCATAATGCTACCAGTCAGTCACTAATCAGTTTGAAGTGGGGAAGTCCACCGTTGGAGTTGTGCGCTCGCTAGTGAGCAGGGCTATTAACTGCATTCTTCTACGGAAGTCTGTGACTCTAGGAAATGATCATGAAATAGTGGATGGCTTCACGGCAATGGGATTCCCTAACTCTGGTGGGGTTAGATGACACGCATATCCCAATTTTGGCCCCGGACCATCTTGTGATGTACATCAATAGAAAGGGAAAATACTTCTCTATTGTACTGCAGGCACTTATGGATCACCATGGGCATTTCACTGACTGACATCAACGTGGGTTGGTCAGGGAAGGTGCATGACGCACGCATCTTCAGGAACACTGGTCTGTAGTTGAAGTTACAAACTAGGACTTCCTTTCCAGAACAAAAGATTCCAATGGGAGATGTTGAGATGCCTATTGTGATCCTGGGAGATCCAGCCTACTCTTTAATGCCATGGCTTCTGAAGCCTTACATGAGCAACCTGGAGAGCAGCAAGGAGCGCTTCAATAACCGAGAAATTGTGTGTCGACAAAGAGGGGCCTGCTCTGAAGAAGTCCAAGGCAGATTTGAAGATGAATCACTTCAACAAACTGTAGCCCATGAACACAAGGACAACCAGCGCACCATTGGTGCCTCATGCACTGTCAGATCTGTCAGGTTTACTGCGCCCAGGACTGGGCTCATTGCCATTACCGTGCACACTGGGCATACTGTTGCCCCTGATATCTACAGTTTCTGCTGCTAGATAGCCTTCCATCCCAGCATAAAGAGCTGGAGATCATACAGGCTTCGTCACCGGGGGCTGAATCGCTGCTTTTCTGCGACCCATCCACTCGACCACCCGTAGAGCAGGCACTGGCCATATCAACACCAATGGCTCCAATGGCACTGCCATTCCCTGAGCAGACTCTGACTTGGAGCGGTCATCAGAGCCGGGGCCCCATTTCATAGTCTGCGATACCAAAGACTGGCATACTTACCATCATTCGCACCTCTGGCAGGCACTTGGCTCCACTATCCACATGGCGTCAACATTGGTCTTACTGGCAACACTGGGACCTTTACCATAGTCGCTAACTGCCACAATCCTATGACCCTCCATTGGAGTATATTCCCTCCATTTATGAGGAGCCACACGACACGACTTGGCACCGTACCGTAGGAACCACAGATACCAACAGGAGCATCATCATTCCCAGATAAAGCCCTGATTTCTCCTACACTGTTGCTGCCTGATGATTAGGGACAGTATCAGGACCTCCGCCATTGGATGGCAATGGCCCTTAACCTCACAGCAGAGGATGTAAAAGATCCCCAAGATGAGTTCTTGGACATATTGCAGCCTACACGGCCCTCATGGATTGCACTGCCAATCCACAGGGCAATCCTCCAACCAGCCCAAGCAATCTGGCACATCCCAGCATCATGTACCCTTATGCTGAAGTGCACTGAGAGATGCTATTTTGTTAATGCCAAGGACACTGATTTTCTCTTTGTCCACCCACCATCCAACTCTTTTGTGGTGCAGGCAGCAAAGCAAAGGGCCAGATGATAATATTTTAGAACAACTCCCCCAGATCGAATGGCCAAGAAGTTTAACCGTATTAGGAGGAAGATCTACTCCTCAGCAGGCTTACTGTTTAAAATAGCCAGCTACCAGGCCATACTAGCAAAGTAGGACTTCAAGTCATATGTAAAGCTGGCAGAGTTCCAAGTTTCCTTGACAGATTATAGAGTGAATTCAAATCACTCATTGATGAGGGCAAACTGGTTGCCAAAGTTGCCCTTCAGCCAGTGGTTGACACGGCAGATACGGCAGCGTGCTCCCTGTTCTTGGGGGTAGTGCTCAGGTGGGATTCCTGGCTGTAGACATTGGGATTTCCCAGGGAGGTCCAGACCACAATACAGGACTTCCCCTTTGATCATCAGAAGTTGTTTAGTGATGAGACTGATAAGAGCCTGCATTCATTCAAGGACTCCCGAACCACACTGAGGTCAGGTGGGCCTATACACGTGAGCCCCCGCCCACTACCAGAACAGGCCAGCATTCCGCCTGCCCGTCAACCCTACTCACCACGCCAACAAGATCAGCCGAGGCGATGCCAATGATTACAATGGCGAATATTTGCTGCCACCTCCATCTCTACAGCATCTATTTCCCATCGACACCCTTTTTGACTGCTACGGAGAGACCTGCGAACCTTATCCCAACCTTACCTCTGCTTCCCTGATTTGTCTTCGGGGTCCGTCTTGCTCTCTTTGCCCACAACTGGAGTAGGATCACCACCGATTGATGGGTGCTAGATATTGTACATATGGTGTGACACTGGCTGGATTAGGGGGGCCCTTGAGGTGTATTCAGGAGCTCTTATTACTCCTTCCTAAACCAATCTCGCGTTGGGGGTGTCACGCTGGCTGGATTTGGGGGGAGGGCAATTATTTAACATCAATATGTCAAAATCATCATAAATCATGTGAGATATGCCATATCAGGTACCGTTAGAAAAGCTATAATGTGCTAAGCAAGGTGATAATGTTTGTTCATGTGCTTTATGTGTAATGGAAGTTATGGATATGGTTGATATATCTGTATTTCAAATTGTGCTGTGTCTGGGCGACACCCCAGACAGGATGGCTGCAGCACTAGCCTGCTTAATGGCTCATTAAGAAATTCACAGGTACAGGGGGCCCAGGTAGAGAAGCTAGGGATATACCTGATGAGTCACTAGGACTTACTCATGTGACCCTGGACTCCATCTTATTCCTGTGAATTTCCACAAGCAGCATGGAAAAAGCCAAAGGACATAAAAGGCAGCTGCCCCACATCCATTTTGTCTTCAGTCTTCAGCCTACCTCTGGATCAACTCACCTACAACTGAACTGAAGCTGTGAAACAAAGGGCTGAGACCCATCCAGGTACTGGATGTACACCAGAGGGACTATACAAACCTGCAAACTCCACAATTCTTCTAGGAACCTGATAGATATGGACTTTCAAATCAATTGTATTTTTCTGATTGCTTTAGTTATTTAACACTTCTCTTATAGTTTTTCTTTCTTTTTATAATAAAACTTTAGTTTTAGTTACTAAAGGATTGGCTGGCAGCGTGGTATTTTGGGTAAGATCCAAACTTGCATTGATCTGGTACTGTGGCTCACCCTTTGGGGTCAGGAGAAACCTTTTTGGTAAAGAGCATAGAGTTTTAATTAACTGGTCTCTTTACTGGACCTAGTGGCTGATTGGGAGTCAGAGACTGAAATGCAGTAAAGGGGGCTGTGTATATTTTTATTTTGGCTTCTTGATAACCAATGTGGGGAATCAGAAGCCCTGTTTGTGGCTGGTTGGGAAGTCTGACTTCAGTGCCACTCACCAGTGCTGGGAGAATCTGCTCTTCTTTTATAGCCTGCCCTGACCTTGGCATTTTCAGGTGGCTACCCTAGGCACGGATGGGTCACATATGGAATACAGAATTCCACACCTTCCCCACCTGCCATTTTCCCCAGGCTAACCAGGAATGCCCAGCACAACTGGGCCTCCTACAAAGAGAAGCACGCACCCTCTTCATAAAGCCATGGAGCTAGTACCAAATTATTATCAGCGCCATAGTTTCTATTCTCTCCTACTTCCTTAAATTGGAGAAAGGGGGAGATCTCTGCCCCATCCTAGATTTACGGGCATTAAACAAATTCATCCACAAATTCCAATTTCGCATGACTACCTTCCCCCAAATTATTCCTTCGCTCACCTTTGGAGTGCGGTTCGTGGTTCTCAGTATGAAAGATGCATACCTCCATGTGGACATCCACTCCGCACTCTGCAAGTTTCTTTGTTTATGGTGGGACACTGCCATTACCAATTCTGTGTACTCTCCTTCGGGATTGCTCCCACCCCTTGAGTCTTCACAAAGATCTTTGCCATGGTGGCAGCACACATGACACGCTTGGGCCACTTCCTCTTTCCTTACCTGGATAACTGGCTCTTAGTAGCACTGTCTGGACCCACCTTCCCATCACTATCAGCATATTGCAGCAACTCCTGTCCAATCTGGGAGTATGCATCAACGAGGAAAAATCCACCCTCATACCAATCAGGAAACTCACTTTCATAGAACATAGGAGCATGCTTGGTGGTGCAACCCATCCAAAGTCCTAACGGGTATGCTCTTTGATACCTTGCCCTCCGCTCTCTATGCCACCCTCACCACAGATGCTTCCCTTGTAGGCTGGGGTGCCCACCTACAAGGCCATATGGCACAAGGCCTCTGGTCCCTCAGAGAAGCACGGATGCATATAAAACATTCTGGAACAACGGGTGGTCCAGTGTGGATGTCAGGCACTCCCCCATTCGTTCGATCTTGACACACAAAGCTTTTCTCAGACAACAGCTGGAAGAGCTCCGCAGGTGTGTGGTGTTTGCTGTGAAGGCCGCATCCGTGGCAGCACAATAAAAAATGAACAGAAGCATTAATGTGGGTGCCCTAACACTATCGAGGCATTACTGTTGAACACACCTCTTTCTCATTATCCCAGGGAAGAGCACAGCTCGGTGATCAGTCTGGGCATGGTGAGTTTTACTGGGGGGTGCGGGGAGAGGGGTTCATACTGGGGGAAGAGGTTCTAGGTGGGTGGTTGCTTGTGGCATAAATGTAGGTACATAGGGACAAAATTACAAATTGTGCCACCATTTTCCACAGACGGGGGCTATAAAAGCTGATATCTTGCTCCTGAGAGTAAACTGATGCAAAGGTGCAGCTTCTCCATGCTAGCAGTTTAAAACCTTGCCCCTATGCTTCTCACTTGTGCGCCGCTTTGGTCCCTGCACAAGTGATTGCCATTTGGCGTGGGAAAATGCCCTACAATGGGGGAAGAAACAAAGATGCTCTGCCAAGAAATCTGAGGCAGAGGATTGGTGAGTACCTCAAAGAAAATTCCCTAGAGATCTCATCAGAGGATACTCATGAAATCTCGGCATGTATTAACATGCTTCTGAGCTGCGCTGACTTGCTAAACAAGGGAATGGGAAACACATGGAAACACAGCTACTCTGGTACATTTTTAGCCCTTCAACTACTTATATCATTTAGTAAAGTAAAGGACTCCTGTGCCTCCTATAAAAACGTAGCATCAGCTCCAAAAACACCAGACCTCCCCTGTCCTGCATCCTACACAACAGAGCTGCAGGGCTGGGACTAGCTGGAACCCTCCAGGCTTGCAAAGAGATCCTGACTCCCCATGTCACCAAATGACCCAGTCACCGGCTCCAGTTCCTCATCCAACTCCCATCTCTTCATCAACAATTTCTTTGATGGGGGTCGAGTTGGTGTCTGCTGCCTCGGGCACACAGATATATCCACAATTGTCTTGGGGATGGAGGTGGAGTCACCGCTGAGGATGGCTTTCAGCACTTATAGAAGCAGCAGGTGTTTGGCTCTGCACCAGAGCGACTGTTTGCCTCCCTGGCCTTTTGATAGTCCTGCTGCAGCTCCTTGATTTTTCCCTCAGCACTGCAGCGTGTCCTGTTCATAGCCCTTCTCCGCCCTGGCATAAGAAATCTGGCACTGTTCCCAAACGCCAGTGAGATCCAGAAGCTCCGGTGTGTTCCAAGCAGGAGAGCATTTGGTGGGTGAAGCCGCCATCGTCAGCTGGGAAGAAGAAATGTGAGCTCTCCACACCCACGAAACAGGAAGTGAAATTTCAAAAATTCCCAGGACTTTAAAGGGGGAGTGGCAGGTGGCCGCAGAGCAGCGGGGTTCATTGTGGGACGCTTCTGGAGGCCATTTACCACGACAACCAATCACAGTGTCGACACTGACGCCTTGTCAATTTTAAATTGTGCAAAAAAAGCTCTACGCCTCTCCTTGAGGTGGTTTTATTTTGTCAAAAAAACGGGGTAGTTTTGTTGGTGAGGTGTGGTGATTGCTGTGTGTACACCAGCACTGTTTTGTCAGAAGAAGCTGACTTGGGTTGACAAAACAGTCTAGATAATACTGTCAGGTCAAAACCGAGTCCTCCATTCATTTTTGTAGTCTGGGGGCTATTCTATAATCATGCCAAATTTCTCTCAATTTCAATTGAAAAGGGCTTACTTCGTGGGCTAAACTGTTTAACATTTCTTTGTGCTGTTAAATGGCTGCTCTTCTATGTCAGAAGTGGCTCTACTTGCAGTGTAGTGAGAGATAATATAGTTTGTAAAGCGTTTTTGGCTCTTTCAGTAGAATGGGTTAGTGAATGCTGCTGCCGCTGCTAAATGCATGCACTAGGTACAGTTGCCAGTCACTGTTTATAGGCACAAAAATTAAAAAAACAAACAAACAAACAAAAAAAAAGTTGCCTTGCAGATTTCCAGGAAATAAACACCCCAATCCACTTATTGTTCCCTTGCCAATAGTATCAAACTCTAAAAGTCTTAGTATCAGGTAATTTTAAGTGGCAGTAAATAGACAGTAGTAAGCACATTCTTGGTTACTTAAGTGCTGAAGGCCATTAAGTACTGAAATGGAAAATAGATCAGTATAATGCTATACTTTGGGTATATTTTTTGTATCTAAAGGGTTATGCTACAGAAGACTTAATATCATATTGTTTTAAAAGTGTGGTGTAGCTCTTCTAGGGAAGAGGTGGAGAGTCTGGAGATCTTGATTCTATTGCCAAGTCTCTCTGCTTCAGTTTCCCATCTGTAAAATGGGTATGCATACATTTATAAAGTTCTTTGGGTGGAAGGTTCTGTGTGAGTACAAAATAGTAGTAATAAATCTGTAGTAAATTTGTACTTAATTACAAATACCTTACATTTAATTCACTTGTTGCTTTGAGCTCTTTTTGAAGCGAGTGTTTGACATTTTTGTAACATTTGCAAAGATATATGGTAAAGAACTAACAAAACTTGCCCCAAATAGTTCTCATCAGTTAAATTATATAAGAACTTAGTCAGGATATTGGTAACAGAATGATGAAATATTTTTCCCTGTTAAGATGATGAAGATGATTTCATTGATAAGAAGATTTCCCAGAAATCCAAGGAGAATGGAACGTCAGCAAGCAACTGCTTAGGAACAGCAGGAGTGAGAAAGGAGGGTGCAAAACCACAAGCTAAAAGTAAACCAGTTTCTCCAGTAAAACTGACACCAACCTCAGTACTCGATTACTTTGGAACTGGTAGCGTGCAACGATCAGAAAAGAAATTGGTAGCAAGCAAAAGAAAAGAAGTGAGTATTCAACATATTCCTAGTTTAGCTGCTCAGGGGCTTGATGATAGCAGATCAAAATGGCTGGTTTAGTGAACTGCTTAATAGCAATGCAGAACAATCAAGTAATCATTTGTTCTTGACATGCGTTGCTTTAAAAGCCACTGTAGTGTGTATTATTTTGACTAACTCGTCTAGCTGTATTAGAAATCCTAAAAAACATAATTATTGAATTTCACTTTCCTTTTTGAAAAGATCATAGTACATGAAAAAATTTTTTTTTACTGTTCTTCCCAGCAGTGTCCCAATATAAGCAGTATATTTTTAGCAAGGTTTTTTGATTGATATTGTGTGTGAAATCAATTTACTAAACATAGGTAATAAGCAAATCTTTTTGTTAAATTAGTGATTATTAAAACATAAGTTTTTGGTGAACAGAGAGGGATTAAAATTTCTGAAGTATGCCATCGTCTTGTAGGAAACACATTTTAGAATACCAAGAAAAAGACTTTAAACAGTGGAAGAAATTCAAGTTTTAAGTATACTTACTTTAGAATAATTCCAGCAAGATGGAGGTCAACAATTTGCTAGCCTCTGCTCCTGTCCAACGCTCTGGAGAACTGTGGAAGAGCCACTGGTCTTACCAAATGGTGTTTTAACATTTAATAATTTTCAGTGGTCCCTCTAGGTATTATTATTTGTCAGGTTTTATAAAAATTACAACATGTTCTTACCAAGTCCAAGCTTTTTTTCTTAAAGTTGTAAAATAAATATACAGATGTTAGAAACCTAATAAGGGATTTCTTGCAATTCCAGTCTTCCGTGGAAAAGTTTATTGAACTATCAGTAAACTGTCTGAAATGCCTGATAAAAAGCCAAGAGCACTAGAGAATTCTATCAGTTTGAATTTCTAAAATATTGTTTGACTTAAAATTGAAAATTTGTAATGCTTATGAAAGGTGCCAATTTGAGAGAATTGGAGTGTGAAGTTCTATTTATCCACAGAACATTTATATACAGGGTGCATAGGCAGTGGTAGTGCACACTTCTCTGTATTGCTCTGCCATTATGTCTGAGGGGGAAAAAAGAGGGGGGTAGCTCATATTCCACACACAGCCTAATAATTGGCCTCTCTTCTGAATTTACTAACAAGGTCTGTTAAGGCCAGATGTGACAGCTTTCAGCTTGGAAATGAGTGAGGCCACTTATTCATTTCACTTGGTATTCTGAATGGTAACATCTTTCAGCCACTATTAACCTGGGCTGGATTCAAATTAGTGAGATGTGAATAAAATGCTCTGTATCCCATTCCCAGTCGCTTTTAGCCATCATTGTGTTGATACGTAACCAGTTTAGGGTAGATAGATATGCTCTTCATGATTAATACAAATTTATCCCATGGTACCTTTGTAGATAACAGCAGAATCTTGAACGGTTGATTTTGTTTTCCTTTCTTTGAAATGCAGCCTTCACAAAACAGAGATTCCATTCTAGAAGATGAGGCCATTGCTAAGCAACTGCAGTTAGAGGAAGATTCAGAGGTAAATGTATAAAAACATTGCCCTGGCTCTCTGCTCCCCAAATTGATTAATTCTCTTTAACAGCCTTTGATTGACAACACAATAGCTGGGTTGTGTTTTGTGTTGAGCAATTTCATGAATTTGCTGGTATAATGGCTTGGAAAAGGAAGATTTTATGTCTTATTGTTGAAATGTATTCTTTAAGAAAGTTAATATGTGCAAAGTTATTTTGTGGACATAATGTAAGTGTTGCAAATGGGGCCAGATCTATCCTAATCTCTGCCATCCTACATCCCTCTCCCACACCTTTACCGGTCTCTACTGCACCCCTCCCTTTCAAATCTGGTCTTCATTCCCATTCCCTTACTTCTTTCTCTTCTTGTTCATTTGATGGTCTCTTGATCTCCATGCACTCCTGGAAATTTAGGTCATACTGTCACACATAGGTACTGTATTTATAAAGTTAATGGCCTGATTAATCTGTTTATATTGGGGGGAATGCATACCTGTCCAAATGTATGCTTGTTTACTCCTTGGAAGAGAAGATTGACTGACTGACTTACGCTTACACATTTTCACGTATCTGTATTGATACCTAAGCATCCTGTGAAATAAAGTTTTATAGTTATATACATTTAAAAATGAATACATCTTCTTTGACCTTACCAGAAACTAATACCTACTAATAGGGTTAACTTTTGAATATGAAATAAATCATCTGTCTTAGGAAAAACTGCATATTTTTTAAAAATCCCTAATACAATTTGTGTAAGAGAGTGATGGTGCTTTAGATATCAGCAGAGCATCTCTGCTACATTTCTTGTGTATCTTTGTCTTAAGTGCCTCATTTGCATTGATTATACTGTAGTCTGTCTGTCTTCTTCTTTCTGCTGGAACAGGAAAGATAGATGCCATTCATCAGCTTCCGCGTACCTCCGGTGTTATGGTTACATAGAAAATAGTGCCTGTGGTATACTTGGACTTATGAAGTCATCTGTTTGAATCATGCAGGAAGGCATGTTTGATCTTAGATTAGGGCAGTTTACTTGCTGTTGTAAAAGGATTTGATTTTGTAATGTGGAATACAGCTATTATCAATAAACACCTTAGTCAGGAAGCACAAATTTTTGCCCTAAGGCATATTATTAGATGATGATATGGTAACGAGAATGCCTGTCACCGTTGCAGATGTTGCATTTATTGAGTTAGGAACAAATGAAGGAAAATCTAACTAGGCTTTATTTTTATTTGGCACAAGTTAATAAGTAATTGGAAATGGAATCTGAGGAAATGTGTGGACCTGGACATTATTTTTACTGGAGGAAATCCAGTTTGTTTAAATTGCTGTCTATATTTTTCAGCTGGCCTTGCATCTGTCTAATATGTCATACAGTTGCTAAAATGCATTGAAGTAAGAGCCAGGCAAATCTGCAATCTTTGAATATGCTAATTGTCATTAAGATGACCACTTTCATTGTGGGGACATACTAATATAGAACAGGCTTTGTTTCTGACTTACCTCTCAGGACCAGTTCTGAAAGAGGATCTCGGAAACCAGCAGGGAGCTCCCCAGTAACAAGTTGTCAGCAGTGAGATCCTGACTTCCTTTCAGATTTTAGTTGTATAATGTGTTAACAAGATTGCTTACAAAGAGACAAGTAATCTTGGTATAGGGGAATAGAATTCTGCAATCCCATTATTAAAACTTTCTGTCCTTTTGAATACTTTTATTATGGAACAATCAGTCCACTATACAAATATCCCTTTACTGAGTTGAATGCTGTTGCTGCACTTGGGGAAAACAAGTCATTCTGTAGCATTTGAAGAAATCTAATGCAGTAGGATTACCTCTTGATGAGGTATTTGATTTAAACTACATATTGTCTTTGTCTATATGTTCTGTGAGTTTTTGGTCTTGAAAAACAGATGGTTTAAAATGCCCCTGCCTATCCTTAGTTTAATTCTGTTGACAAAAACTCAGATAGTGTTCTTTTCTTTTCACAGCTAGAGAGACAGCTTCATGAAGATGAAGAATTTGCCAGAACTCTGGCCATGTTGGATGAAACACCAAAGAAGAAAAAGGTTAATTTTTGTATAAGCTTTTGTTTTAAAAATGAAAATATTTTAAAAACTAAAATGTTTTTGTGACTCTGGATTGCATTATATTTAAAAAAAAAAAAAATGTATTTTGACCATATATGCATTTGATGGAGATTGATGAGAGGCATTCCTGCAAGAAACATTAATTAGATTGTTGGATTGAAAAGGTCATGCCCACTTTTCTTTTCCCATGGCTTGTCCTTCCCATGCAGTAAGCACCGTCCTTTCACATATCAGCAGATGTGTTGCTTTATATTCTTGTGATTGAGTGGGCTGTCTACTTCCTTTGAAACTGTTACTGTGCTCTGTTGGCTGCTAGTGAGTTGATCAGGCAAATCTCCTCTTTGCTAACCCCATCACGAGTAAAGATTTTCAGCTTTGTCGTAATTGTAGCTTTGCACATGGCTGTCTAGCATGTCAAAGCTGAGACTTACCCCAAGATTAAGGAGTAAATCAGGTGATCTTATGATCACACATTGTATTGTCTGACAAAATATGATTTTAATAAATAGTGCTTTACTGGAAAAGAATGGACAGCAAGCAGTTCATTACAACCCCTGTATCTCTTCAGAATTAGAAATCTGTCTTGTGTAACCCATCATCGTTGTCTTGCATATTTACTTGAATGTTGATTTGTAGTTGAGGGGATGCATATATAAACCCTTTGGGATAATTTCAGTGTTAAGAGGATATCAAAACATACAAGTATGAATCTTAGGCTGTGTCTACACTTAAACCGCTGCAACGGCGCAGCTGCAGCTGTATTGCTGTAGTGTTTCAGTTCAGACCCTCATACAGTGATGGGAGGGGTTCTCCCGTCACAGTGGTAAATCTCTCTGAGGTGATAGCTAGACCAACAGCGGAATTCTTCCGTTGACCTAGTTCTGTCTATGGAGGGGGTGGGATTGGGGGTTTAGATCTGCCTAACTACTTTGCTCAGGGGTGTGGATTTTTCACACCCCAAGCAACTTAACTGGGTTGACCTAACTTTTTAGTATAGATATGGCCTAGGTTTTGAAACTGATTTTGTGAAGTAGCGCAGTTTGTGGTTAATTTGAGATTCACACTACAATGTAATGCAGAATAAGCTTAAAATTTAAGATTCAAAATAATGAAGACTGAAGTGGCTCAGATGGGAAAAAATTCAAATTAAATTGCAAAGGTACATTGCTGCTTTGAATAACAATTTCTATAGTCAAGGTAAATGGAATTTTACAAGAGAGGACTGAATGGTTTAGGGTTAGGCTCTCTGAATCCTTTTATCAGTTTCCTGTCACATATAGGTCCCCACTTTAAATTCAGCCCAGATTGGTAGACTGTCTGGCAATTTAGTACTTGAGGTGAAATTGAATTGCTGATCTAAAATGAGGGTCAACATCGCAAAACCACCACTTCATTTGCTACTGACTAGCATGCGTGTTTGCAATCTCAACAGAGAAGCCAATGGGCATGGGAAATGGAGTTACCTCTCACCCCTCAAGGTGTGAGACCTCTGGTTTAGTGTACTTGGTAAGTGAATAGACGACTTCAGTTTTCAGTGTTGTCAATCTGGCACTGCCCATCAGTGTTAAAACATGTACACAAAATAGGATTGTAAAATCTGTTATGATTATCTGCCTTTTTGATTTATTTTGAAACAAATCACAACATTGAAACTGAAAATGGGTCAGATGTAAATCAGAAAGAGGACAGTTACCCATGGTTTACACTATATGGGATTATTGCCTTTAAAGTAGTAAACAGTAATCATCTTTCAAGTTAATAAATGAAAGCACAAAGTCCTATTTCTTCTAAGCTACCCTAATGAACTGACTAGGACAAAATTTTGCCATCATAGGTTATAGGCGTTTTCTCCCATTGGTGTAAGGAGGAATTGGGTGCATGCATGAGGGCAAAATTTGACTCTAAAAAGCTCATCTGTTTAGATATCCTTTCCAAAAGCATATGTAATAAATCTTGTTCTATCCAGTGGCGGAACTAACCTTTTAAGCAGAGCCATTCAGACCCTAAACACACCTTTCAGAAATCGAGAGAGATGTTTTGAACCTGCAGAAGTCTCATTTAACTACTACTTAGAACATGTAAATTTCTTACTCTGCTATTTTGTTCATGTTTGTTTAGGCTCGAAAAGATCCAGATGGGAAGCAAGCTATTTCGACCACCAACACCAGTTCAAACACAACAGAAAAACATAAACCATCTCAAAAAGGTAACACTAGCATACAGAAAAATCTTAGTGCTCGCTAATCTATAATATGAAGGTTCTCCTCTTAACGCACTTGTCCTCCCTTTTTTTCAGGGAAAACAACACACTCAACAGATGACGTAAGGAATTATAGTGCGAAGCAACAAACTAAATCTGAAAGTTCAAGAGCATCTTGTTCACATCCAGAAATTTCTGCTGATAAAGCAGCGGAGGAGTCAGTGAATAAGACCTTGCCTTTGAAACCTAGCTCTAAGCTGGTGGTTCTAAAACAAAAAGAAGAGAGCAATAAAAAAGAGAGAGCGACTCCAAGTGAAGTGACAAAAGAAAAAATCATTTCAGGAAAGGAAGAGAAGAGAACACCAAAGAAACAGAAAGTTTCCCCCCAAAAACCTGAGGTAGGGATTAGTGCTTGGTGCTGACACAAGGACATGAGGATTTTTTTTGTTTTAGTTTTTTCTTTTACCACCCTCCTCATCCAACTGTTGCTTCTGGGCAATATGTTTGCTTTTGTGTTTCCTGGAGAACTTTTAATTTCAAGAAGTCAAATTTCTAGTGAGATTTTAAGTTTCCAGTAAGCATATAAAGGCAAGAAAAAAATTAGCTGAATGAATATTGATAAAATGAGGCCAGGAATTAACAGATCTAGTTAACAAGCACTCCTTGAAGAGCATACGTACACAGAAAGTTCACTTCTTAAAAAGTTCTGTGGGAAGAAAGTATTTGTCTGAATAGTTACATAATGCAGAAATTGGGTTAAGTTCTTTCTCTCTCAGACACTTAGACTTTATTATTTATTATGTGCTTGGTGCTGTACATGATACAGATATGATGACTATTCTTGCTGCATTCTTGATGACAGGATGCACTAGATAACACATGAGGAAGTTCATTTAGATTATATGTTAATAAATATATAATGAATGCAAATTCAACCACATTATAGTCAGCTTTTCAACAATTCCCACCTTGTTTTTAATCAGAAACGTCAGAAGCTTCTGCTAATTTTAAATTACCATTAGTTAAACTTTGATGGGGAAAAGAATCTTAAGATGATTTCCCACCTCCCCACCCTTAATAGTTGAAAATGGGATACTCTATCTCTAAAGTTCTACACACTTAACCAAAATCATCCACTGTGTGTGTGCTGAGAAATAGACAATATTGCATTTGCAAGGAGAAGGCCTGGATTCGCTAATAGGTCTTTTCTAACTTCTGAGATTTTTAGAATAAAAGGCTGAAGAATCTGAAACACAATAAAATATGTTGGTTGTGTGTATCTATTTAGGGCTTGTCTACTCATGAAAATTGTTCTGGATTAAGGTAGGGTATGGATTTAAAGCAGATAGCTATTCACTAATAACTCCATGTGTAGACAAGCCTTAATATAAACAGTGAACATTTTCTTTTCAACTTTTAAAGAGGTGTGCTGCAGTATTGTAGAGTTATTTTTCTTTTGCATAGACCAGTGTTGCTGCTAGTTACATGTCAGCACTTTAAAATGAGCGCTTGGATTTGCTTCTCCTTTAATGCACAGAAAGGTCGTTGGGAACTTTAAAGAAAATAAAGCCTGAGTTTGAGAGTTTCCTTGCTTATAGTAAATTTCTTCTTTCAAAGTCTGTCAGTCCTGAGGACTCTGAAAAGAAACGAGTCAACTACCAGGCATATCGAAGCTTCCTTAATCGAGAGGGTCCAAAGGCACTAGGTTCCAAAGAGATACCACAAGTAAGTCCCAGTTTGGCTGCAGAAGAATTACAGCGTTTTGTGTGTATAATATTGGTGTATATCAAGGGCCCTCCAAATATAAATTACCTGATAAACCCCAATTAAGAAATATTTGAGAACCGATTTCTAATCTGTAGAATATGAACTAGAAATTGCAATTTTTGTAGTGTTGAAAAATGCTTGTGAAAATGGCTTGTTAAGTTCTACAGTTCTCTCATGCTGTTGAGCTCATTCTCAAGATTGTGGGATTTTGGAGCGAGGCAATTGTTTTGATCCAAGTAAAAGACCCCTCCCCCCCCCCTTTTTTTTTTTTAAACTCCTTCCCTTAAATAAAAGAGAAATAAACAGCATAAATTAAGAAACTAAAATGTCAGACTGGAAACCCTTTGTATAATTGATTTATACATTGGGGTTTTTAATATTTATAGTGAAAACTACTGTTCTGCTGTTGGAAAAAAGTGACTGTCAGTGGTTTGCAGTGCTTGAAGCACAGGATATTGATGCCTATAACATTAAAATTTCCCCACTCAATTTTAGCTTAAAGTGCCAGCAGTTCTGTCTCTCACTATCAGTTCAATTATTTTTGACTGTTGACCATCTCAGCTAACTAAATAGTACTTGACAAACCAAGGGATTGAAATTGTTTTTGTAATGGGGAGACATTTTACTGTAAGTGCATCAAGTGATACTTGCTCACTGCAATATTTTGATTCTTAGGGAGCTGAAAACTGCTTGGAGGGCATGACGTTCGTAATTACAGGAGTCCTGGAATCTATTGAACGAGATGAGGCCAAATCTTTAATTGAGCGTTATGGAGGAAAAGTAACCGGTAATGTCAGCAAGAAGACAAACTATCTTATTATGGGGCGTGACTGTGGCCAATCTAAATGCGAGAAGGTAAGTGCTACTATGCATGATTCAAGAATGAAATGAGTTAATTGACTCTCAGACTTTAAGGCCAGAAGGGACCATCACGCTCATCTAGTCTGACCTCCTGCACACTGCAGGCCACAGAACCTGGCCCTCCCACTCCATTAATAGACGTATAATCTCTAACTGAATTACCAAAGACTTCAAATCATGATTTAAAAATTTCAGGTTACAGAGAACCCACCATTTACACTAGTTTAAACCTGCAAGTGACCCGTGTCCCATGCTGCAGAGGAAGATGAAAACCCTGAGGGTCTCTGCCAATCTGACCTGGGGGGAGATTCCTTCCTGACCCCAAATATTGCAATCAGTTGGACCCTAAGCATTTTGGCAAGACCCACCAGCCAGACATCTGGGAAAGAATTATCTGTAGTAACTCAGAGCCCTACCCATCTAGTGTCCCATCACTGGGTATGGGGATATTTACTAGTAGCAGTCGCAGATCAGCTACATGCCATTGTAGGCAGTTTTATACCATCCCCTCCATAAACTTATCAATTACAGTCTTGAAGCCTGTTAAGCTGTTCTGGAAATTCACTTCTCTGATGGTTAGAAACTTTCGTCTAATTTCAAGCCTAAACTTGTTGATGGCGGATTTATATCCAGTTATTCTTGTGTCAACATTGCTGCTTAACTCCTCTCCATTCTAAAACATGGTATGCATATGTAAATGTACTGTCATTACCCCTCCCTTCTAAAACCAGACAATTTGCCCCCAAAAAGCATATTCTTGGGGGGGAGAGGGGGGGAGGAAGGACTACTAAGTCATTTTTCTAAAAGGAAAAAAAATGGTGTTTATTAATAGATTTTCTTTGTACTGACTTCCTTCTTTTCTACCGGTAGCTTCAATTTTGATGGAAGTCTGAGGGCTCAGCCATACATGGATATGTACAGACAGTATATCTGATGTAGTGCACTCTCTTCTGTATGTGAGAGCAGGAATAGGCCCGAAGTTGACAGTAGCACTAAATTATAGTGGTGCTTCCGTTCATGTATGTACAACACAGTATTTAATATTAAAGGCTTTAGTCATGATTAAACATCTTTACATTCAGTACTGAAGACATTAAGTGAGCAATAAGATTTGAATCTATATTGGGTAGTTCTGATTAATGTGCAGTGAAGGGGTGTAGTGAGGCAAGAAATGAATCTGAAGGAGTAAATTAATCAGTCCTGCCAGACTGTTCTCTGAAGTGTCTTACTGCCACTTGGAATGGATATTTAAAAGTACATTTTTCTAGGAAATTAAAAAAAAAGCTTCCAGGTATGTAAACTAGTTTCAGGAAATTTTTTTCAAATGTCACTATTTTATACTGTGACTATAAATAATTTAAATATCTTACTGTAATGTACAATTTATTTTGATATTACTGCTTAGGACACCTCCCATACCTAGACACAACCACACATACCCTAATCTCTCCCCTATTGCCACATTTGTGTCAGTTATAGGCTATTTGTTGTTGTTGTTTTTTAAAAATTGTAACTGTAATGTGAGTAGACACCTTTTTAACGTTGCTTGTATTTCCAGACTTAATCATTACATAAACTGCTTTACAGAAGTGAATTATGTAAATGCAATTGACCTAATCTTAATTGTTCTTCCTGGTCTAGGCATCAACCTTAGGGACAAAAATTATTGATGAGGATGGCCTGTTTGATCTGATTCAAACTATGCCAGGCAAAAAGTCCAAATATGAATTAGCAGCTGAAGCAGAGGTTTGTACAAAATAAACTTAATTTTATTTCTTAAAGCACTGTTTGCTAATATGTTGGGGATGTGTGTTTCATTCTTGGCAGACTGGCTTCATGTAGCCAGGCACATTTCCATCACTCTCTCTCTTCAGGAGAAAATACAAGTTTTCTATTGTGGCTAAGGAGACTTCCTTTTCACTTTTGCTTTGGTTTGATCAGATTTTTTTTTTAAACCTATTTAATACACTCTGAAACTCCTTCTAGTGGAGCTGTCTCTCTGAGGAATGAGTATATTCAGTGGAAATCAAATACATTGAATATATTTTATTAATTGTTTATCCTTTAAAACAGAATAGCTCTAGCAAATCTACACAATTATTTTACATTTATATGCTGTCACATTGAAGATGATTGATACTATGCGATATTAAGCCATAATTCAAATCTGATTTGAATTTAAAATAATTAAGTGCAAATGGCATTTAATAAATTTAGCAGTAATGTAATGCTGTTACATTGTCACTATGCAAACATTAAGTAATCTTAATCTAAATAAACTAATTTTAATGAATGCTATAAAATTTGTTCTATGGTGTGATTAAGCTCAATCTAAAATGATCAGGCAAACAGTATTCACAATTTTCTAGAGATACTAACATGATTTCCAAACTGAATGTAGACCCGGTCTTGCTATTTCTCATGTGGCTAGCAGCTAAACTATAATGATCGTACTATTTTTTTTTTATGTAAGTCTAAAGCTGAGACTCTTTTTGTGTTCATGTTGTAATCCACTAATGGGCTTGCCAGCCTCATACATAACTGCATTTGGAACTGTATATAGCTTTAAAATGTTTTGGCTTTTGAGTAAACTTATTTTTTCATGGAAAATATTTATTTTCCATGGGGGATTTTGACTTTTCGTTAAAAAACCAAAACATTTCTATTTTGAAATGCCACAGTGATGCCTCATGGGAGTTGTAGTTTGGTGCCCTTTTCTCTTCCATGGGGTGCATTCCCCAGCCTCAAACTACATCTTACACAAAGTGCCATGAGCAGGGACTAAGTGATACACCATAATGGCTTGGCAGAAGAAGAGACTGGTGCATAATTAGAGTTACAGTTCAGGTGCCTGATGCCCCTCTCTTGGAACTGGGCTCCCTGACTGACTACAAGACCCATGAGGTACTGCAATGTTATTTCCAAACTGATGTTTTAATTTTTTTGCTGAATATTTTAAATTTTCTTTGGAAAATTTCTGATGAAAATGAAAATAAACATTTTCACAAAATTTTCCACAGAGCGGTGGGGAAAATTCCAGTTAGCTCTTGCTATGTAAGCTGTTGCATATCTGAAGGCTGTCTAGCTGTGTGCGCTACTAGCCTGTATTTCCCGAGTGGATTTATTCTCCCTTTACACTTTCTCTCTCCTGACTTTTAAGGCAAAGAAAGCAAAGTCAAAATGGGACAAGACTCCACAGAAAGCTGAGCCTGAAAAAAGAAAAATTAGCCTAGCTAAGAAAGAAACTGACCCTAAAAAAAGCAGCTCTACTCCTAAAAAAGGAGGCACCTTCAGATTTATAAAAAAAGAAATTACTGAAGCTAAGAAAGGTCTGGATTTCAAGCAACAAGCTGTGGAGAAGAAACATGACCCAAAGGCTGAAGAGAGTTGTGGTCCTGAGATAAGCAAAGGCAGAGCAGATGGGTTGCTGTGGGTTGATAAATATAAACCCACATCTCTTAAAACAGTAATTGGACAGCAAGGGGATCAAAGCTGTGCCAATAAATTATTACGATGGCTCCAGAACTGGCACAAGAATACTTCTGAGGACAAACATGGTGACTATGCAGTTAATATCTATTTTTCTGGCTGTTTGCAGGTTTCTCAATTTGTAGAACTCCTGGTGTTTGCACTGCTCCGCTTCATATCTCTTTTATACAGTGGAAGCAACCGTAGAATTCTGGAATCAGATTTAAGTCCCAGAGTGGAAGCTATATTTTCAGCAAGTGTTCAGTCTCAGTTTTACCTTTCTGCAGCTGTAAAATAATTATTTTCAATTCACCAAATTTACATTGTAATGTTTGCAGTTTTGTGTTTTATTTGTTTGGATTTTTACAAACTGAGGGGCTGATCCAGTTGTCTGAGTGACCATGACAAACTTTAAAAAAAATCCCCAGCCATTAAATAAATAGACCCTCCACTTCTTCCAGAACAAATCAAAACAACCCAGCCTCAACATACATATAATAGACGCCGCCTCCCCATCCTTAAAATGCCCCACCACCATGACCAGCCCTAGCCAACACCCATTTCCCCACTAGCAATGTGGGCCTTGCAGCATGTCCTGAAGGCTAATATACTCTAGTGGCTGCAGTGCATCTGGGGAAGAAGTGCCAAGATCCTGGCACTGGCTAGTAAATTGCTTTATGGATAATCTCTGACTTTAGAAAGACTCTGCAAGATGGTCAGTGCAATTTATTGATACTTAAAAGCGAGGATTGCAATCACACATTCTGTTAAACTGAAATGATTTGAACTACAGTTCTCCAAATGTTCATGTACTGTGATTGACTGTTGTATAGATTTGTAGTCATTATTCTGATATCCAAAGACTGTTCTTATATCCAAAGATTGAGCTTGCTTTTTTTTTAAGGTCTGATATTTTGAGGTATGTTTTTTAAAGTACATAACTATCTACCATCCATGTATTATAATAAGATAAAAATTGCTTTTATTTTTCTAGCAAAACTCGGTAAATCTGGAGGCAGAGATGATGGTACTAATTTTAAAGCGGCTTTGCTGTCAGGTCCACCAGGAGTAGGTAAAACAACCACAGCTGCTCTAGTTTGTGAGGTGAGTGCTTGTTCCTGCATGTTTTTGGGATGTGAGAGAAGATGCAAGTATTGGATATAGGCCTTGATCTTGCACTTGCAATAAGATACATTCAGATGTGTCTCTACTGTGACTTTGCATGGGTGAGTCCACTCACGCATGCAGAACTGATTGTAGTGTCAAGGTCTTATGTGATGGTATAGGTGCTAGGATACTCTTGTAATGAGTATGGGGTAAGTACGTAGACAAATGATAATGACATGTATGTGCACTCTTGTCTGTTTATGAAAAGGAACATAAGCGTCACTATGTTGAGCAGTTGAGGATGGGATTTTCTAAAGTTCTTAGCATAGGCTTAACTCTGCTCCTATTGAAGTTAGTAGGAGATCTCAGTTGAAGTTACTGGGAGCAGAGTTAGGTCATCTCTGATTGCTTTTGAAAATCCTATGACATTAGGCTTAGTGATATATTTTTGTATTCCTCCTAAACCTTTTCACTTTCCCAGTGTCAAAATTTCCTTTTAAGTGAATTGTTGAAGACGAAAGAAGCTGAGAAGAGTTGAGACTGTGTTTGAATTTTTGCTGAATTTTGAAAATTACTCTCAAATTTTTGTTTAATAATAATGTTTCTCAACTAGTGGGTTATGACCCCCAGGCAGATCATGAGAGATAGGAGATTTCGAGGTGTTGAAAATTTTATTACAATTGTAAATCAAAGAAATAATGAAATTATATTAAACACAAAAAGGAAGTTTACAAGAAGTGGAACCTTGCACAGATGACTAGGGAGGAGTATAAAAATACTGCTCAGGCATGCAGGAGTGAAATCAGGAAGGACAAAACCTTCCAAAAATTGGAGTTGCAGTTAGCAAGGGATGTAAAGAGTAACCAGAAGGGTTTCTACAGGTATGTTAGCAACAAGAAGGAGGTCAGGGAAAGTGTGGGCCCCTTACAGAATGGGGGAGTCAGCCTAGTGACAGATGATATGGAAAAAGCTGAAGTAGTCAATGCTTTTTTGCCTCTGTTTTTAGAGACTAGGTCAGCTCCCAGACTGCTGTACTGGGCAGCACGGAATGGGGAGGAGGTGAGCAGCCCTCAAGTGCTGAAAGAACAGGTTCAGGACTATTTAGATAGGCTGGACATGCACAAGTCCATGGGGCCACATGCAATGCATCTGAGAGTGCTGAGGGAGTTGGCTGATGTGATTACAAAGCCATTGGCCATTATCTCTGAAAACTTGTGGTGATTGGGGAGGTCCCAAATGATTGGAGAAAAGCATATATAGTGCCCATCTTCAAAAAAGGGAAGAAAGAGAAACAATGGAATTACAGACTGGTCAGCTACACCTCATTCCCTGGAAAAATCATGGAGCAGGTCCTCAAGAAATCCATTTTGAGGCACTTGGAAAAGAGGAAGGTGATCAGGAACAGTCAGCATGGATTCACCAAGGGCAAGTCATGCCTGACCAACATGATTGCCTTCTATGATGAGATGACTGGCTCTGCGGATGTGGGGAAAGCAGTGGACGTGATATACCTTGACTTTAACAAATCTTTTGATAGTCTCCCACAGTATTCTTTCAGCAAGTTAAAGAAGTATGGGTTGGATGAATGGACTATAAAATGGATAGAAAGCTGGCTAGATCATTGGTCTCAATGGGTAGTGATCAATGGCTGTCTAGTTGGCAACTGGTAACAAGTGGAATGCCCCAAGGGTCGGTGCTGCATCGGTTTTGTTTAACATCTTCATCAATGATCTGGAGGGATGGGGTGGTTGCATCCTCAGCAAGTTTGCAGATGACACTAAGCTGGGGGGAGTGGTAGATACCCTGAAGGGTAGGGATAGGATATAGAATGACCTAGACAAATTGGAGGATTGGGCCAAAAAAAATCTGATGAGGTTCAACAAGGACAAGCGCAGAGTCCTGCACTTAGGATGGAAGAATCCCATGCACCGCTACAGACGGGGGACCGACTGGCTAGGCAGCAGTTCTGCAGAAAAGGACTAGGAGGTTACAGTGGACAAGAAGCTGGACATGAGTCAGTAGGGTACTCTTATTGCCAAGAAGGCTAATAGCATATTGGGCTGCATTAGTAGGAGCATTGCCAGCAGATCAAGGGAAGTGATGATTCCCCTCTATTAGGCACTGGTGAGGCCACATTTGGAGTATTGTGTCCAGCTTTGGGTGGCTCTTAAAACATCCAAAGTCCAAGTGAAATTAAATAGTTAACTATGTGTCTTCATCGAATCATGTTTCAAAGAAATGTGAAAAACAATTATCACGAGTAGCCATTTGCGCTGAGCGTGATGGAAAAATTCCTTTCTAATGCCCCCAAGGCCAGCTTACTCCCTGACGCATGAAAGGATTGGACAAATTGGAGAGAGTCCAGTGGAGGGCAATGAAAATTATTAGGGGGCTGGAGCACATGATGTATGAGGAGAAGCTGAGGGAACTAGGCTTGTTTAGTCTGCAGAAAAACGGGGGATTTGATAGCAGCCTTTAACAACTTGAAAGGCGGTTCGAGGGAGGATGGGAATTAGGCTGTTCTCAGTGTTGGTAAATGACAGAATGAGGAGCAATGGTCTCAAGTTGCAGTGGGGGAGGATAGGAATATTAGGAAAAGCTTTCACTAGGAGGGTGGTGAAGCACTGGAATGGGTTACGTAGGGAGGTGGTGGAATCTCCATCCTTAGAGGTTTTTGAAGTGCGACTTGACAAAGCCCTGGCTGGAATGATTTAGTTGGGGTTGGTCCTGTTTTGAGCAGGAGGTTGGACTAGATGAGCTCCTGAGGTCCCTTCCAACCCTAATCTGCTATGATTCTATATAAATTCTTATTAAATTTAAAAATCCTATTATATCAACATAATTATGTAGTTTATTAAAATAAGCTTCCATAGTTATAATTATTTTTAAAATTAAGTGATCATTAATTATATAGACGTTGTTATCACTGATAATGTTTTACTCTTTTTATAGTATCTGAAATGGGGTCAGTTTTTGGCTTCAGTGGGGGATCACAAGCTGAAAAGATGGAGAAACTCTGGCCTGATCTGTCTAGTTTTGTGGTGTGAGAGGATGAGGATTTCACACTTTTTTTTTTTTTTTACTGTAAATCTTTCAAAAATACTAATTAAAAAAACCCAGACTTAATTCACAAAGGGGCCTAAGGGAGTTTGGCTCCCAAATCCTATTGAAAGCCAGTAGGAGTTAGACCTGGAACTCTTAGCCCCCTTGAAAATCCCAAACAAAATCTTTGACTTCTGCTTCAGTTGAGACTTTTACTGTGTATTCTGTTAGTTTAAACTGAGTTCTTGATGTGCAACTTCAGTCCTCTTTCGTGGCTGAATCTGTGACCTCCCTGTTTTGTAAAACTGGAAAAAGACCTATCCACCCCCAAATTTATGGAATTTTAGAAGTAAATTACTGGATCAGTAGTGAAATTTGTTCTGCCGTGCGGCAGTATATCATGTTTCTGTTTATGATGATTGATCTTAGAAATATTTAGGATGCAAGAGGAAAGGAGGAAAAATACAAAAGGGAATTGAACTACAAAGCTGTACATCATTTTAGTTGGTAATGTCTGGTCTTCCTATCTTTGCTGATGAGTGGTTTCTTTTTTTTCCTGATTTGTATTCTAATTGTTCTGCTTGGTTCATATTGGGATTAGGAACTGGGGCACAGCTATGTGGAACTGAATGCCAGTGACACTCGCAGTAAGAACAGTTTGAAGGACGTGGTTGCTGAATCTCTAAATAACACCAGCATGAAAGACTTCTGTTCCGGTATGTGGAATGTGTGGTGATCTTTTGTTGCTTTTTAGATAGGACCCAATTATGTGCAGAACTGAACACCTCTACTCCAACTGAAGTGAAGTAACTATACCCTCCTTCCATGGCATTCACTGGGTGTGCTCAGTAGTTGGTAGGATCAGTCTCATCTGTATTCATCTTAATGTATAAAGATGTATTAATCTTCATGTATTCATCTTAATGCAAGAACAATGGACCCGGAGTGAATCCTAAATATTACTTTAGGAAGACATTTTGAATCATGTTGTGGAAGTTACAGTTGCTCTTTTAGTGCATAGGACTCTTGTCATTTCTACAATATCCAATCAGCACTAGAGTTTGAACATGTTGTCTTTTGAGTGTACTGTATGTGCAAGTGGCAGAACAGGAGATTAAATTAACATTTCTTTGATATAGATTTAACTGCAGAGAGTTGTGTAAAGAGCAGCACCTCTGTAACCTTGGGAAATAAGTATTTCAATGCAACTTCAGTTATCCTTATTTAATTCTTTAGGAACATCCAATTCAGTTAGCATGAAACATGTATTGATCATGGATGAAGTGGATGGAATGGCAGGCAATGAAGACAGAGGAGGAATACAGGTGAAACTCCTACAATTTGTTGCTGTCACTAGTAAAGTGAATAACAATTATATGGGTAAAGTAGTTAATCTAAATAATAATAAACCTCATCACAGAGATGAGTATTTAAAGTACTGAAAAAGCTGCTTGAACTTCATGGTTTGTGAGACAGTAGAAATCATTGTACATTTCAATAGAGTGATAAATGAAAGAGTTGGGGGAAAGAAGGACCAGATCCGTAATGTAACTCCATTAAAGCAATAGAGCTATGCCACTTTACACCATCTGAGGATTTGGCCCAAGTATTGACTCATGAGATTCTTAAACTAACAAATTCTAATAGTTTTTGATGTGTGTGGTATATGAGGACTTTAACATTTGTGCTGTAAACATGTTTAAATTGCAGGAGTTAATTGGTCTGATCAAACATACAAAGATTCCTATCATCTGTATGTGTAATGATCGGAACCATCCCAAGATTCGTTCTCTGGTCCATTACTGTTTTGATCTTCGCTTTCAGAGACCTCGGCTAGAACAGATTAAGGTAGGAATAATGACATTAGGATGTTCATTGCGTTGAATGCAGCAAGTTTGCTACAGGGACTTATTTTTTAATTAACAAGTCACTGATATAAATAGAAACCTTCATCAACACCTAAGGTTAAAAATTAGATAACTCTGACTAACTTCAATAGTTTGGGGGGAAAGATCTTGTTGGCTATTGCACATTTTAAAAAGTGGATGCGTAGTTAGGCACCAAAAAAAGTGGCCTCATTTTTCAAAAAAGATAAGTGCCAAAGTAAAGGTAGCAATGGGTAATAGATATGGATATGTGAAAGAGGGCTGCTTTAAAAAAATAAATAAAAGAAAAAAAATCATACTTAACGTGAAATGAAATAAAATAATTGTAATGTGCATATTTAGCCCATCATTTTTTTTATTGTATTTTAACTGTGTTATATGTACAAAAATACTCAAGATTCTTTTCTCTTTCAAATATTTTGCTCATTACAGGGCGCCATGATGTCTATTGCATTTAAAGAAGGGATAAAGATACCCCCACCAGCTATGAATGAGATAATTCTGGCAGCAAATCAGGACATTAGGCAGGTCAGTTATAAACCTGTACCAATCTTGGTAGCCTGCATTGCTTGCAAGCTTACAGGCTTGCACTGTAGCACATGAACACTGTTGATTGCTGTTTTTGCTTAGAGATCAGATTTTCTGCTGATGTTTTTGTCCTTAGCTACACATAAACTGTCTATTTTGTTTGTTCCCAGGTTTTACATAATCTTAATATGTGGTGTACAAAAAATAAATCACTGACCTATGATGAGGCCAAAGCTGATGCCAGCAAAGCCAAAAAGGATATCAAACTGGTAAGGGGAGTGTACATCTTGGATTAGCCGCTAATAGATATGTTCCTAGTAAGCAGAAGGTGCTTATAAGTACTACTGACGGAGTTCAACAATAGAAATAAAATACTAGTAGTCAAAATATAGAGGTAGTCAGCTACTTAAAGTGTTTTGAGTATGCACCAGACCCACCTATTTGTTAAAGTTTTGCTGCCATAACTGAAGAGTAAAAACCAAACAAAAATCAAGTAGAGTTTTTTTCCCAGAACGAGTGAAGAGCAGATTGCTCCTTGAAGTCTGTTATGGGTCTCACTGTGCAGATCTAATTTACCTGTGCAAGGCTAAAATATTTTAGATGAAGTAGGCCAAGCAGGATAGTTGTTTTTAAAAGAAAAGGACTAACCTGGCAGCTTCCTGAAGGTTAAAGATTATGGAGCTCACTCCTTTCTACTCTTGACCATCATTCATACTCTCGTATAACGGCACAATTATTTACCTCAACCTACCTTGCAGAAATGTTGAAGCTCAAGTGTTAATGTCCGTAAAGCACGTCAGTGTTTTTGGATAGAAGGATTTATAGCAGTGCAGAGTTTTATGTTAGAGTCTAGACATAGCGATGGGCTATCACCAGTTACTTCCTGTCCTCATCTACTAGAAGATACAACACCTGTTGATGTATGTTCAGCTTGCTTTCAAAAATGCCTTTATTTTTAGGGCCCCTTTGATGTCGTCAGGAAGGTTTTTGTTGCTGGAGAGGAAACTGCTCACATGTCTCTTATAGACAAATCTGACCTATTCTTCCATGATTACTCTCTAGCACCCCTCTTTGTCCAGGAGAACTATGTACATGTGAAACCTGTTGCTGCTGGGTGAGTTGTCCCATGTCACAAATAGTGGAACGGGGAGGAGGTAAAGGAAGCAGAGAGTGAGTGAGTAAAAACTATTTGGAGGTTCCTGTAATAATATGGACAACTATTGTTTTCCAGGGGTAACATGAAAAAGCACTTGATGCTACTGAGCAGAGCAGCAGACAGTATATCTGATGGTGATCTAGTCGACAGGCAGATTCGCAGTAAGCAAAACTGGACCCTTCTGCCTACACAGGTAAAAACCCTTCATTCATTTCTCACAGAAAATGTAAGAATGTCCCAGGTACCAGACCACTTGAAATTGTTGTCCTGGTTTATTACAGAACATATAGTTCATACAATTACATTGTTCTTCAGATCAAATGATAGATTCTGCCATTTTGACTATAACATTTCCCATGTTCATATGACCAAAAACCATCTCCTGTATTAATACAGTTCCAGAGCATACAGCATTTCCCAAACTTCTAAAAGCTTGAGCCTCTTTTCAGGAAAGTAAAACCGACTGCATATCCCCTACAACCGTCACATATTGAAGAAAATTAAGATGGATAGGTCTTTAACATCATCTGTGTCCCCTCCATCTCCCTTGGCTAGTCCACCACCACTATACACACACTCTCTTGGGGAAAAGGAGTGTTCACATTTAAAATATTATTGGCATCTAAGTTAGTATTCATTGACATGAATGGGACAATTCAGATCTCCCAAGTATTGTCAGACTCTTTGTAAACTCAGGCAGGCACCTCTTCATTGGTTACACTCATCACATTTTGAAAGTTTTCTTTGCTAGACTTTGTTTTGAAATTAAAGCTGACAATCTGGAGATCAGTCCATGCCCCCTTGGTCAATCCTCTGTAGTGTTTTTGTCCCCGTCCTTCACGCAAACTTTGACAAACACTATATTCTTCAACACTTCCTGCATTTCTGCTTGTGGGATCACACCCCTGGTGTCAAGATCACAGAAAGCTACGTCCATTGGGCGCTGCACGGGTGCCCCCTCAACATGCTAAATGTTTGGTGGCCAAGGCTGTACATATAAAGGAATTTATTCCTGTCAGCCACTTCAGGCCCTTCACTACAGAGAGCAGATGGGACCCACAGTGTTTGTCACCACCTTTAGGCTGGTGTGGTGCCCAAACTCATTAAGTAGTTCAGTTTTAGAATAGTGATTTTGGTTTCTTTGGGTCTTTAAGCACTCAGTTTGGTGCTGAGGCTGGTCCCAGGCTGAAACCCCAAAAGAGGTTTAAAAGCTGTACATCGTGTCTAGCTATTGTTCCTGAGCCTACGGCACCTATAAGGTGCCTAACTTGCCCACAGAGACCGTCAATTATGTGTCTGGACATTCCTTTCAGGAGATGCTCTGAAGGCAGCTGAGCCAGAAACAACTGGAATGGCCTGCCTCTGTACCAAAGCCTGTGACAGTTTAGTGGACTAAGATGTCAGCTCCAGACCTGGTCCATCAGGTTTTTAATTTATCCCATTCTGAGACACCATATCCCATCTATGATGCTTTTTCTATGCAATGTGTCAGTAGCTGTGTTTCAATTTTAACCATATGACTGAAAACACTTCTGAAATCTGCAGTGCCTATGCTGTGGGGTTCGTGTCCCTCAGGCCAAGGGATAGGAGTGGTGCGGTGCACAATCAGCTGTGCTGATGGCTGGCACAGCAGGTATTTGAACCACTTAAGAGCAATAAGTATACTAGGACATACGCATTTCCTTTGGAAGGAATGCTGAACTTTTTGCGCTTCTAGAAACGTACGGACTTACAAGGATTAAACTAGTCATTCCGATTTACTATTGACAGGATGCTGGCCCTAATAATGTTTAGAATAAGAAAAGATCTGTGATTTTTCTTTTGGTAGATATGGTGCATTTTAGAAATTAAAGATGAAAAAGACCTAATAAGGTAACATTGTCTCCACCTTGTCATTGTTTTCTATTGCTGTGTCAGCCTAGCTCTCCCTGTATCCAGGGATTCTTCATAACTGGCAATTTTAAAATCAAGATTATTTTTCTAAAATATGTTCTAGTTCAAACAGGAATTATTTTGGGGAAGATCAGTGGGCCTGTGTTATGCAGGAGGTCAGAACAGATGATCACAATGGTCCTTCTGGCATTTGAATTTATTACATGGCCTCCACCACTTCTCAGAGGAGATTATTCCACAGCCTTACAGATCCCCTATGGTATGTCTACACTATGATAAATAACCCATGGCACTGTCAGTGGGTTTGGGCTGTATGGCTAAAAGTTGCAGTGTCGGGGTTCTGGATTGGCCAAGAGTCAAGGCTTCCCTCTTGCAGAATCTCAGAACCCAGGCTCCAGCCTGAGGCAGCAGTGGATCTTTTATTGCAATGTAGACGTACCCTATATTTGTATAGGTCTTCTCTATCTTTAACTTCTACATCACACCACTATTGCCTTAGCACAATTCGTATTTTCTGTGTGTCACATCAGGAAATCCTGGTTCCAATGTTAAACATTTACTTCTGAACTGATTTTCACATGTATTTCCCTTTTCAGGCCATTTATTCCAGTGTTCTCCCTGGGGAGCTGATGAGAGGGTATATGTCACAGTTTCCTAACTTTCCAGGGTGGCTGGGGAAATTATCATCCACAGGCAGACACGACCGGATTGTTCAAGAACTGGCAATGCACATGAGTCTCAGGTAATGTGGACCTCCCTCTGTGCTTCCCAGTGTACGCTAGCGTGGGATGTTGTTTATTCTTACTGGTAGTTAATGTAACTCAGCTCTCTTTTAGAACATTGTCTCTTGCTGCAGTTAGGAGGAACTGGGTTCTGGAGAGCAGCAAGTGAGGTGAGAAATGAGACAGATGTCTCATAACAGGAAAGAGGGCACCAATGAGAAAGGAGATCCCAGTGGATTTAGGGACAGGACTAAATGGGGTTTGGGAGAGAAGGTAACGCTGGGAGTGAAAGAGCCAGAGCCAAATATATGGGAAGTGGAAATGCCTCTATTTGCTATAGGCCCCTCCCTTTAAAGTTAATACTAAAAGGTCAATTAGAGAGGGGATAAGGACACTGATACATGTGCAGTGACAGCATTCCAAGAGCTTAGCCACAGGCTACCAGTAACATTAGGTTAGCACTAAGGAGGTCAGTAGGCAAACTATAAAGCAATTTTTGTAAAATCAGCCATTAAAAATAGTTTGAGGTGGGTTGTTTTTTTTTTTATTTATTTTTTAAGCCCCTGTAGTTTGACCTAATTTCCTACTTAATTTTGCTGTGGGATGCCACTCATTAGCTAGTCCACTGTGAATGACAGTCTGGCCAGAGCCACAGTCTGGATATCTTGCATCGGGGCATTTTTAATTATTTGGAACTGGTGGCTCCATGCAGAAATGCAGCCTGCACGGTGGTGGTCCTACACAGAGCTGTTTCTTAACATGGCAAGAGCCTACTCATGAGGGTATACTTTGATTTGCATCGGGAGCTGACCTTTAGGAAGGAGCTTTAAGGAAATCCTGTTTAACGCAATCTCTCTTCATTTGGCAAAGAACCCACACCAGCAAGAGAGCCGTAAACATGGACTATTTGTCATATTTGCGGGATGCACTTGTTAGACCCTTGGCAAGCTTAGGAGCAGAAGGTGTACAGGATGCTATAGCGTTCATGGACTCGTACTGCTTGATGAGAGAAGATGTTGAAAATACCATGGAAATATCCAGCTGGGGAGGCAAACCTAGTCCCTTTTCTAAACTGGACCCCAAGGTAAAATTCACTGCTTACGTTCCGCTAGTGCCGCCTTCTATAACTGTCTGGCAACTCTTTGGCCTTATGAATAAAACATAGAATAGCACTCACTGTGAAGTGGCATTGGGACCACAGGAGATGGATGGCTGAAGCAGGTTACCACTTCTGCTGCCTACCAGTTACAATTTTGAAAGCTCAGCTATAAATATGCTTTCAAATATTTAGTAGCCAAGTGACTGGATTTCAAAGAAGAAATTCAGATTAGGCCCCCCCAGTATGTATTTTAGACACGTCCCCCTGTGTACTTCCCACACTCCTTGCTCTGCTAACTATCCCCTTCTCTGCATATGTTAGGTATACACACACTTTTCCCCGGTGGAGTCCTTGGACAGATGACAGCTTGGTTAGTCAAAAGTCTTCAATCTAGTGCTTATAGTGTCTCTCCTCAACCCTGAACAGGTTAAAGCAGCTTTTACACGTGCCTATAACAAAGAAGCACATTTGACACCCTATGCGCTGCATGTAGTAAAGACATCTAAACGGCAGCCAGGGTCTGAGTTGGCTTCAGAACTGAATGAAGAGTTGAATGCTGATGATTTCCAGCCTGATGAGGATGAGCAAGATACTATTGAAAGTGATGCAATGATCAAGGTAATACTTTCAGCTAATCGTACTGTAGCATAAGACCAATGAAATCCATCTGTCTCCTGTTGGAGTCTGACCATCTTTCCCAGGCTGACTGCCCTAGGGGCTAGCCTGTATAAAGCATCCCCCTTTCTTTCCAGTTTGCTGGGTTATCTGACTTCAACAAGATGAGATGTAGAACAAACATGGTGGCATTTTCTGATACTAGGTTTAGCATTTTGGCTGGAACACTGTTTGTTGTCCAGTGTTCAAGTAGTAGACAGATAATTGGCTGAGTGAGGTGGGGCCCTACATTCAGCTTGATGGTGCTTCTGTTTGTAATGCAATTGAACGCTTCATTTGATCAGTTCCATAATTTCAGGTATCAATAGGGCAGACCCTTACAAATTTTAGTGAAAATTGGAAAGGCAAAAGGGGGACTTGCAGAGCTTGGGTCTGGTTACCAGAGCCAGCACCTTCAATCAGCTCCAACTGTCTATAGATCAAAGGAAGAGCTGGTGCCAGCAGTACATCTCAGCTTTGCTGATTGTCCCCAAACAGTTTAATATGTTGCCCTCCTGAATGACTTATCTTCCAGACAAAGTTGGGGGGAGGGAAGGATGGATGACCTCCAGCGCTCCTGGCAGATAGGCTGATATGGGGCATACAGGGAGTCCCTAAAATAGAAGGGAGTGGAAAGGTGGCGCAGAGGGAGCTTCGTGGGAAGGACTGAAGGATGCAAGGAGCCCCTGCTGTGTGCAGTGAGCTTGGGCAACAGACGTAATGAAGTGTATGGCCCGCTAGTTGTAACTGGGAAGGTGAATTACTGTGTAAGGGCCTGGTCCTGTTTTTTTTTCTTCTCTTCAGGTTACTGATTGCTACAGGATCAGCACACAAATGGGAAGTAACTGCTCTTGTCAGTTTAAGATATCCTTACTTTCGTTAACATGTTCTTTTGACTTATCCGTATTGAGAACCTTGTCATGCTGATTCAGTTCTTTTCTGTCACAACTTAGCATTTTAAACATTAACATTTCATTTTCAGCCAAAAAAGGCAAAGACGTCCAAGCCATCAAACGCAGCAAATAGAGAAGAAACAAAAAAAGGAAAGCGGAAAGGAAAGAAATGAGATGTGAATTGTTCAATACTGACGGACTACATTGGGTAACCACTCTAGCTTTGGACACAGCTTTGCTTGCCCCCTGATAACCGCTTTCTGGCAGTAATGTGAAGGAGTGATCCCACTGCAGAGAGATGTGGTACAGCTGGAGGGGTAGAACCAGTGGGCTGAAAATGCTCCTCTTATAGAGGAGGTATGGCTGCTTTGCACTCCAACTATGCAGTGGTAATGTAAATGTTAACATGCTGCAAAGTTACAAGGTATAAAAAAGACTAAACAAAATGTAGACTTTAGTCTGCTGCTTGGAAGGGCACCTGTAAATAAACAGTAACATGTTGAAAAAGGGGCTTATAGCCTCTGGCCATCTATACCAATAGTCTTTCTTCACAGGACATCTAACCTTTTTACTAAATCCCTGTTATGTGGTGAAATCTTGTAAATAGTACATAATGCAAAAAATTTAAATTGCATATTTCTTTTGTACATTCTAAAAATGCAGCAATGTATACAATTGCAATAAACTTAGTTTCACAAATATTTTAAAATTACATTTTGGCTTATTTGCAGTGATTGTTTTTTGTTTGTTTGTTTTTGTTTTCATAGTAGGGAGACTGTTGTTAAGGCCTGCTCCAGGCAAATGCTATCAACCTCACCTTGTGCATTTTTAATCGGCGTATTGGCATTTCTTTCCCATCACCTGCACTGCCTTCTTCTCTCCCTTGGTACTTTTGTTCAAGTACAGAGGCACAGAAAAGCTGTAATATTGTCTTTTAGGCCAGCAGGGCAAAATACTCTGAGAATTGGCACTTGTGGTTGCTTGTGGGTCATGGAATTAAAATTGCATATATTCAGTCTGAAAATGGAGGAGGAGATATTTAAGGCTGTAGACTAGTGCCCTTACTGCATTGCTCAGGAAATAAAAATTCAAAGCATAGGTGGAAAAAACCCTGATATACAGTGAGTAGGAGCATATTGGGCCTCTGTGCCCCCCCATTGAGTTTCTAGCTCAAATTTCCTAAGCAGCCTTCTGGCATTGAAACAACACAGATATTACATTACAGCTGTAGAGGGAATTCTGCTGGTACTACTAGAATGAAGAGTACGCACTATTTCTACTGCTGCAGTTGAACAGACTTCATCAATTAAAGTTAAGCAAAGTGGTAAAATTGATTTATTCTTTCAAAGTACAAAAATTAACTAAATATTTACAAATGTATCACACAATAGAGAACAAAACTGCTCTGGTATTAAATTGGAAAAAAAAAAATTCCCCAGCTAAATAGCTGTAGCAAGTGGGTATCTAGCAGACTGCTGAGGAGGTTTCCTTAATGCCAGAACACTCCAAAAGGACCCAATCATTCTGAAAATGAACAGGAATAGTTATTCAGTCTTCAAAATAGAGACGTGTGCTAAACTAACTTCTCTGTGTATTAACAATAAAATTGCTTGTCAACATAAGGTAAATTACCTTCTAATATACAATTAATACTATGGAAGAGATTCAGTTTTATAACAGGCTTCATCAGCTCATTGAGAACATCAGGATTCATATTTAAACTCAAACTTAAAGGTCTTAATAGTTGGAGAAGTTATATACAACTAAAAATTCCTAAGTAACAGGCTATAGCTTATGGTGACAATTTCTTTTCAAAAGGCTTGGGAAGAAGTGCTTAATCCCTCTGTAAATCTAGAGGGATGTAGGCACAAGAAGAACAGTTAGACGCTGAACCATAATAAGTTTTGTCCACCTGAATTATAAACCAAGGGGTAGATTCTAGCTAAACGTTCCCTCCAAAAACACAAAGTTTTGATTATTTATCACATGATGGTAGTACCTAGAATGGGAACCCCTTTGCTTGGTGCTGCACATTGACTGATTGTAAATTCTGCAGGGCAAGGAACAATATACAGTTCCTATATATAAATAAGCACATTGGCGATATTATATCAATTTTTCCCTACTGCTCATCAAGTTAGTCACTATATCTTGGCTCACATCTTGCATATCTTAAGGGTTTGTTCTGCAAGTGGCATTAGCACTTACTTGAATAAGTTCACTGTTCCATTTCTTCTGGGTTGAGGTATGGTGTGCAGTCAGCTATCTTCTTAAGATGGACAATGTTAACTCTTTCTGAACACATTGGACATATGCTTTCACTCTGCAACATGCTATTTTAAAAAATATTTCAGGTCAAATTACATTCCTGACACTATTTTCAACCACATGTTGTTGGGCTTGATGCAGAAATTAGTGGGAGAAATTCTATGGTCTGCTATGCAGGTGGTCAAACTAGATTGCCACACTTGCTAGTTTCTTTCAAAGATTACAATACTGCATCAGCTGCTGCCTTCTCTAGTTATAGCACGCATACTACATGACCTGCTATGTTCACACTAAGGTAAGCGCTATGATGCAAATGTGGAGTAAGGATAAATGATGGGCCTTCAAAATGAAAGGGTTAAAGCGTCTCCTGCCTGGTTTAATTAGCAAAGACCCTTTTCTGCCACTATTTTAAAACAAAACAAAACAAAAAAAAACCTTATTTAGAGGGAAAATGCCAACTTACTTTTTGAACTCTGAGTGCAGGGCAGGGAAGTCACAATGTGGGCAGGCTGTCCAGTCATTTTTTACCATATGCCGACCCTGCAGGTGAAAGTTTTCAATGATTAATCCTGATTGTAGGTGTTTGCATCCTAATCAGCGTACTGGGTCTTCAGCTCTGCTCCTTTCTACAGAGAAAGGTCTTGAACAGTACACTAACTAGCAATGGTATCAAATTCACTACAGTATGGCTAGATTTAATGCTATTGTAACTTACTTTCAAGCAAATATGAGGTAATTTGGATACAGGACTCTATTTTTTACATCTGTTGCTGTATGAATTATTGTGGAATACGTATGGAATTATTGTATGAATATTGTAAAAAATTCTGAATAAGAGATGCAGAAATTCATTAATATTTTTCTGCTATTTGTAATTCTCCCCTCCTCCCCTTTTTTAGGAAAGTAGTACATTAAGGGACAATATCCATGACATGGGGACCATTAAGTTACCATTTTAAGAGTTTACAAACAACCAAAAATGTACAGGATTTTTTTTATATTAGAGTTTAGGTACAAGATTTTTCACTTGCTAATCACACATACAGAAGGCATGGGAGCTGAGAAGCCATTTGTTTGCATACCACCTGCCCAACCCGAAATCACAAATTTGCAGGCAGATCAGCAGTTTTTGCGACAGTCTGTTTAGACTGAGACAGCTTTCTTGTGTACTCTCTTCCTTAATTTAAAAAGGTTCCATAAATATGTAGATGTTACATCTCTGGAACTTTGACACTGTGCACAGCAGTCTTAATTGAAAACACACCCTTTTCCCCCTT
The DNA here is from genome assembly GCF_026122565.2 of Emydura macquarii macquarii. Taxonomy (NCBI): domain Eukaryota; kingdom Metazoa; phylum Chordata; order Testudines; family Chelidae; genus Emydura; species Emydura macquarii. The sequence goes on from NW_027133265.1 coordinate 7,236,331, forward strand.
ACCATACACCTTATAATTTAAGACTGTAAAAATTCACTGATTTAATTAAATGTTAGCAATATAATAGTTGATTATTTTGGGTTCTAGTTTTAATAAGGGGAATAGACCCTGACTGGACAAACCTACCTTGAATCAGTTATAAATTAAGAGGAATGTTATTCATCAAAACAGTTTGACATTTTAAAAAGGGAAGAGGCAGAGCCTGCATACAGCGCTAAATACTAAAGGAAGCATTCTCAAACCATTTGTGGTAGGGGAGGTAGGGAAATCTATCACTCAGTTTAAGATACTCACAGTTGCAATGCAATATGGAAGATTGTTTTTACATCCAGGACAGAGGAGTTCACACTCAGGGAGCAGGAATTCACAGTAGGGGCATGGTGTAGTTGGCTCTTCTGCCTCAGATGTGTCTGGTCGTCTAGAAATAAGATATGAGTATGAATCAAGTACAAGAAATCCTTCACAAAAGACTACACCTTATTTCTGGAAAGAGCAAAAACGATTAATTTTTTTCAGAGTAATGTACAGTTTCCACTTAACTATTTTCTGTAACTTCCATTTTAAGTAATTTTCCTTTAGATACTGCACATATTTTCCTTATACTGTGTAACATTGCAAATGGGCTGTTTTTCATATAATGTGAATCAACTGAAGCATTTATTTGCCATTAAGCAATGTTAGATGACCATTTTGAATTCTTAATCTCTCAAACCTCCCAGTAATAAACTATATATATATTACATAAAATCATCTAATCTTACAGTTTCCTAGGCACCACTCACCATGGTATTTAGGAGTTAAATATTAGAAGTTAAGCTTCAGTGTTTTAATGGTTGGGACTCTCAGTTTCTGCTCCATGGAGCTTCAGTCCATAGGCTCTCTTTTCAACAAGCATCTATGATGGTGAGGGAGCCTCAGACTCTACTATAAAATGTTTAGATTATAACTAAGAGGAGGGCAGTGAGAGGGGCACTTTAAATTAGTTTTCCTAAGTGATTCCTAGATATACAGCGCTATGGAATATTACAGATAAAAGACTGATCCTTTTTCATAGCACTTTCCATTTGGCCTAATACAGCCTTATCAATGTCTCAGCATAATGAGCTTTGAGAACAATTAGACATTTTCACTAAAATATTTTCTAAAGTTTGGCAAGGGTCAGATTTTTTACCCTGATTATTTTATTCTGCTGGACAGGAGCTCTTTCAAACACCTCCCACAAGTTGAGAAAATTCTGCTTTCAATTACACCCATGTGGCCCTACTGTCTCCAAGAGGGTGTAATGAGTATAACAGAGCAGTTTGGCATGCTGTCTTGGAGATTTTTACAATGGCACCTTAAAGCAAGGACCTTGAGACATGTAGGATAAACACACCATCACTATTATCTGTGCAGTACTCTTATATTAGGAAAACAGGTCTCTGCCTTTCAGAATTTGTGGTCTAAATGGATTAGAAAGAAGGGGGAGAGAGGAGAAGGAATTTGAGAGTTTGCCTGTTTAACTTTATATTTATTCTTGGCCTGTTCTCTCTCTCATTTTAAACTATTGTCTTTGTATCTTTTTATAAAGTGCTGTGTGCAGCTGTGATGCTGAACAACCGACAATTGAAAACACAAATAGAGGAGAATTACTACAACTTTATAGGCTCACTTCACTATAGACTTTCACACCTGTGCAGAATGGGTGGCAAGCATTACTGCTGGACAGGTAGCATTTTATACCCACTTGACACAGAAGTAAATGACTGTAAAAGATTCCAGGCAATGAAAAATAAGGTCCTCAGTCTTCAGAGGAGAGGGAAATTATTAATCTGAGGCAAGGATACCATGTGGAAAAATAATCCTACAGATAAAGATGTTTTGTTGTCTGCACTTATAAATAAAGCAGATTAGCCTTGCTCACCTGACCATTGCTTCAATCTTCTTTTTGTATTTAAGATCTATTTTATTGCGGTACTCAGGTCTCATCAACATAGCAGCAAAACTGAAAGCTGAGTTTTTCAATCCTGCTCTATGACACTCAATCACTGTTGATGTCAGGATTGGGACAATGTCTGCAATGAAACAATGGCAAACATTCATCTACCACTAGCAATGCCAAAAACCTTAGCAATAGAACAAACAGGGTTGAGAGGCTTTTGAAGAAAGAGCGAGCATGATGTCAAGTTCTTCAGACCGCAACACCGATTTTTGGTATTTGTATTTCCACATAGAAATGCAGGGTTGAAAGGGATCCCAAAAGGTCACCTAGTCCATCCCCCCTGAGCTGAGGCAGGATTAAGTATAGCTAGACCACGTTGTTTAACCTGTTCTTAACTTCTCAAGACAAGGATTTCACAACCTGCCTAGGGAACCTGTTCCACTGCTTAATTATCTTTATAATTATGAAGTTTTTTTTAAGATCTAACTTAAATCTCCCTTGCTGCAAACTAAGCCGATTTGCTTCTTGTCCTACCCTTGCTGGACATGGAGAACAACTGGTCACCGTATTTTCTATAACAACTTTTACCTATTTGAAGATTTATGTTCCCTCCTCAGTCTTCCCTAGAATAAACATACCCAGTTCTTTTAACCTTTCCTCACAGGTCCTGTTTTCTAAACCTCTTATTTTTTGTTGTGCTCCTCAGGACTCTCTCCAGTCAGTCCCCATCTCTCTTAAAATGTGGTGTCCAAAACTGGACACTACTCCAGCTGAGGTCTTACCATTGCTGAGTAGAGCAGAACAATTACCTCATGTGTCTTTCACATATATCCCAGTCATTGGGTTTCCTCTCACTATGGTGCATTTCTGAGGCTGACCATCTGACCTTGGGAATGGTTTGACTACCCGCACCTCTCCCAAATATGGTAATGGTTCACCCCTTACCTTGGCTCTATTCATAGCCAAACATTCACAGTGTCTGTTGACTGATAACTTAGGTGGAAACACCATTGGCTGGGAACTTGGGAGCAAAGAGTCCAGTATAATTTCTGTCACAATGTGGTCAAAAGTGCAGGAGTTAATGGAGCTGGTCTGCACAGCAGTCAGTGTATGCAGGTGCAAACCACATGTGGTATAGACATATGTACTATCACTGCAGTTGTCACATGTGAGAGGATTCTGCATGTAGCAGCTTCTCAAAGCAATTTTATCTTTGGTAAGTTGATTAGACAGCGTATAAGGCATACAGCAGTAATGTATAATCGCCAAAACAGAGCCTGAAAGTTTTAAAGGTAACCACTATATAACAGTGAGCCAAGCTTTAGCATCTTGTACTTGCACTCTACTTTTGCCCCAAGCAAGGACTGCCCTAGTGATAAGATTTCCTGACCTTGCAGTACTCCCTTGTATTGAAGATGCAGTACATTTGAAAGGAAACAGATGATAATTTTGTGTCAAGGTCCCAGAGCTGACCCATTAATTGCATATGATCTTGAGTGTGGGGTTCATGCAACTTAATACTGCAGCCATTAGCAGTTATTATGGTTTAGGACACACACACACTTAGCTAGCAGTGTTGCCCTCACCACTACAAGGCCTTCATAACTACATGCCATGTAGCAAAGCAGCTTTTTGATGGCAAGACAAGTTTAACTTTGACTCCATATCTACACCTGTTCAAAGACATGGACAACACTAGCACAGAGAAAAGTATCTGTCTGATGCACTGGATAGTTAATTATCTTGTGCTTTTTTTTTGTGGACAGCACTTACGAGATGGGAATTTGCTGATGTTGTTGGCCACACGAATAAGCATGCGTGCACCCTTCATGTGATCGCCACGTTTAACATGTGTCTGAAATAAACAAGTGGGTATATTTAAACTACAGATTAACAGGTACAGCATTTTGAGGATCTAAAAACTAGTAAACGCTTTGGCCACTCTATACTATAGGTGATATCTCTGCACAGTTTTCTGCTACTCTTAGAAATACTCACTACTGTAGCTTCTCAAACTTTTGTAACTTTTTCTCCTTTGGGTTTTCTCTCTCTAAGCTTTTATTAATAACAATTTACAGCCTGTAGCTGCCAGGAAGACTTTTCCAGGGCAAATCTCCAAGTTATCAGCAAACCACTTGTGGATTTAAAAGTTGTCTGATTAAGATATCAAACCATTCTAAAAGATGCTGCGCCAAACTCTGCTGGCAGTACATTGGTGCAATTCTACTCAAGTCAAAGATATAGATCCTAGTCTCCTCTCATACACAGTCTGCAAACTTTTGTTCTTTGCCCATATATTGTAGTGGGATACAGCTGATGTTTTGTGACATAGCATGAAAACCTCTACCATCTATACTGCCAAAATAAATACAGAACCAGTAAAGGGAGACCCACAAATATTTATGGATGGAGTCCTCTACTAGGGTCTATGATACCTATATGTCTGCCTCACCACTGATTTTCTTTGGGGCACTGGACAGGGGAGATGATGTGTTTTGGGAGATGCTACTACGCCCTCTATCCTCAGAGACAAGGTGAGTGAGGTAATATCTTTTATTGGAGTACTTCTGTTGGTGAGAAAGAAAAGCTTTTGAGTTTCACAGAGCTCTTCTTCAGGTCTGGTCTTTATCCTCTGGAATTTTTATAGCGTATTTGTAGGGCATCTCTTGTCCCAACCTGAGATCTTTCCCAGAGGGTGGCTCCTTTGGTACCTCCATTGTCCTATCACAAGTCCCTAAGCCAGCTGAAAGTGCTCCTACTGAAGGTTTTTGAGCCTGCCATCTCCTTTCCTGGGTTGTCTTTGTGGTGAGGAAAGACACAGGCAGAGCAACAAAATCTGAGGAAGGAGAGAGGCAGGCTCTAGCAGCCCCAACTACCTCTAGTAATTGTAAAACTACAACCAGATTTTTATTTGATCCCAGTTGCATAGGATAAACATAAGTACCTGAGACACAACAGAAACCCAGGGCTATCCTGAGTAAACTGGAACTTTTGGGACTACACTATCCAGCAGCAGAAAATAATTGACAGGCAGGCAGTGAGCTCACTGAACGGAAATGGAATATTCTTGTAACTAGTGCATTTACCAACTCCTCTCTAGCTGTAACAGAAGATTACATCTGTATGTACTATCAACAAACATGCCAGCATAATTTGTCTATATAGAGCATCCATCTATACAGTTTATATAAATATTGCATAGAATTTGCTTAATTAAAATACTAATTCTGAATCCGCATTACCTTTACTAAAATATAGCTGTGTAGAATCATAAGATTTGTAGCCATCTCAGAAGGAATTTTAATTTTCTGGGTTTTTAGTTCTGAATACATACTGAAAAGAACATCATGTGCATTTCGGTAGTTTCCTTTAAAGAAAAAAGTTAACAGTAAATGTAATTTTTCACAACAATGCTCTTAAACAAGAGGGATATAATTAAACTCAATTGTAGGCTTTCAACTGTAATGTAAGAGCAGAAAATTTGCATGTCAATTTGTCTGGAAAAATCACAAGCAGCCAGATGCCTGGCTGCAATATCTTAGACAATACTAGGTAGGTAGCTAAACAAACAAAAAATCAATGTAACATGGGAAGAAGTGTAGAAAGTGGGACGTATGTGGAAGAGCTCAGAGCACATGTAGATCATGATTTTATATGTTGTTATAACCTCTTTTAAAAATGAAAGTTGGAATACTCATTACTTTTCCAATAAAGTATAAAAAATAGTTTTAGGGCATCAGAGGATGGATTTCCTTTGTTTCTGGATAATGATTATTTCTGTAATTAGTTAAACATCAACTATGTGTTATTTGAAGAGTTAGTTTAATTAGTTTGCTAAACTGAACAGGTGGAAAAAGCTTTCACTTCAGAATAATTAAAAGCTTAAAAGTAGAGGTACCACATTTTATTATTTCAGGATTACTGCTATATTTCCAGGTTTAAGGAACTTAGGCAATGAATAATAAAACCCTGAAGCCTTTATGTTCCATGCTTCTGTCCGAGCACAAAATTGTTTTTCACTGCAGTAGAGTTAGCAGATCTTTGACACTCAATGCCAAGGGTTTAAGAGATTTTCCAGCCCATTGTAGAGCTGCAGGCAGATAGATTTTAACTTGCCCAAAACATGATTGTCCTAGACTCTGAGGCTGCTGTTTTTCTTTTACAAACATTTTCCATAACTTATTTTAAATGAAAAGTAAACAGAAAGTTAATATAGGACTGTTGACTGGAGTACACAGGGAATAACCAATGCACGAGATACACTATTTTGCTTCTCACCCCCCTTCCTAGTTCATTTTATTTTTTAATCCCCTCTATCTTTAAAAACTAACCAACAGCTTAGAATAAACAAGGTGCCTAAAACAAGAACCTTTGGAAGTCTGATCTTTTGAAAGCAATCATTACAGGAGAAACTCTGACTAAAAATTAATGAGTTTGATGTATTTAAGGACTACAGGGTCAGTCCCTAAATTAGAAACTATATCTACCAGCAACTGCAGTTAAGGGACAGGCCTCCATAATGGGGAAAAGCAAAGTTCTAGGTAATCTCCACTAATAACTCTACTTGGAATGAAATAAAAGAAACTAAGAGACACTCTTTAGTCTGTCACTTTGCAAAGGGCTCCACATACCAATATCACTACGGGTAGGTCTATACTGCAATTAAAAACCTGCGGCTGGCCTGCGCCAACTGACTCAGGCTCATGGGGCTCGGGCTAGAGGGCTGTTTAATTGTGGCATAAATGTTTTGGCTCAGATTGGAGCCCAGGCTCTAGGACCTTGCAAGATGGGAGGGTCCCAGAGCTTCGGCAGCAGCCCAAGCCAGAATGGCGCCACTGCAATTAAACAGCCCGTTAGCTCAAGTCAGCTGGCACAGGCCAGGAGTGGGATTTTAATTGCAGTACATACATACCTATAAGAGCGCTGTAAGCTCTCACAAAGGCAACTTCACAATTCTAAATAAAGACTGGATATAAGAGAAAATTGTTAGTGTACACAAGAAAAAAGTCTTCCTAAAATTGATATAGGCCCTTCTTTGAGCACAACCCTACAAGCGATGGTATCCAAAATATTGCTGAAATGGAAAATGAAATCCTGTTGTCACATCAGTAAAAACAGAATAAATTGAGTTACCTACCTGCAGTCTGCTCCTCCCTGGCAATTATTATGGCAGTTCGGGCAGCTTCTCTGTATTGCTTTAGTGCCATGTACAAGCGGAACAGATACTTGGCGTCCTTAATCAAAACAATACAAAAGTAATTTTGCTAATGGAATATATATTGCTATATCACCTTCCAGATCTCTCTCCATCTCAAGCAAATATCAGAGGTGCTTCAGAGTTCTCTGTGGACTCTGTGGCTTGGCATACACCTTCCACCTGTGCATCATATTCTTTGCCTCTGGCAGTGCAAACAAAACTGTGGTTCAATACTGCCACTTTTTTCATTGCTAAACTAGCTTTTTCAACTAATTTTTGGGGGAAGTAATGAGCAGAAATATCTCTTCCCTTCTTTCCTTCAAGGGGAAATTTTTACTGGACCTCCACCCCTTGATTAAGGCTGCTTCTAAACTTCTCCTCAGTATGTCCCAATCTTCTCCTGGATTGAGAAAGAGGTCAGTTCCAGGAAGGAAAAAATCAGGGAAATTTCTCCATTCTTAATAAACAGTACATAAAAGATACAGTTGAAAGACGGCCCTCTTTCAGCTGGAATGTAATATTCACCTAAATATGCTGATATGAGAACTTTTAAAATACATAATGTGCTTGAAAAAAGTTGAAGAGAAAGCACCCTGATCATGAGGTGATTAACACTGAAGAAATCAGACAGTGGTTCAGCTATATTGTTGCAGTAATGTCAGATCTAGTCAATCATGGATGTTTCTGACTACTGACCTATAGGTTTTGTTTCTGCTTTTTGGTATTCTAAAATAAATATTTAGTGGAGGAGCAATTATATATATATTTTAAAGAGTATACCACTTTTACCTTGCAAGATCACTTTAAATAATTATAACTGAGTTGTAATTAAAGCTATTATACAAAAGGATTGATGTTAAAATGTTGATCTTGAAATTCTGTTCTCTATGGACCATTGCAATAGCCCGATTCAGTAGAAAATAAAGAACAGTGAAATAAAATTACTCCTTTTTAGAATATTACATTTCATAGGGAGACAAACAGCTTACCAATGAATTTACTAATATTTTATTGAAGTAGTTTGAATATTTTTGTACATATGTGCAAGTATACGCTTTTAAGATTTAATTTTTTTATATGTGTCTGAATTTGTTTTCCCCCCCCAATTAAAATATACTTTGGTTCAAATTTTCATCCCAGCTTTAGCCACACCTGCAAAACAACAACAAGAAAGTCTTTAATTATATCAGAGGCAGGAAGCCTGCAGGAAAATGCATGGGTCCACTGGATTTATCATGAAATAAAGGGAGCAATTTAAAGAGGATAAGGACATTACGGAGAAGCTAGACAATTTTTTAAAATCAGTCTTCACAGAGGAAGTTGGAGAGAATTTCTTTTTTATGTAATAAAAATGATGCACTATCACAGACTGAGATATCGAAAGAGGTTGTGCTGTAATAAGATGAGAATCAATTAATGCTACATTCTGCCACCCTTATGTAGAGTAATGCCTTACTCTGCCAGAAGCCCCATTCAAATCAGTGGTGCTTCTCATCAACTAAGACTATTTTGCTTGAGTAAGGATGATAAAACCTAGCCATTAAAGACTAAGTCACCAGGACCAGAGAGCATACATCCAAGGTATGTCTACTCTACAATGGCTGGCCTATGTCAGCTGACTCAGGCTCACAGGGCTCAGGCTATGGGGCTGTTTAATTGTGATGTAGACATTCCGGCTCAGGGTGGAGCCTGGGATTTGGCACCTTGCAAGGGGGGATGGTCCTAGAGCCCAGGCTCCACTGTGAGCCTGAACATCTCCACCACAATTAAACCCCATGAGCCCGAGTCAGCTGTCATGGCCCAGCCAAAGGTGTTTAATTGATACTCCAAGAGATCAGAAGGAATTTAAGAATGAAGTGGCTGAGCTGCTAAGAAAAATATGTAATCTCTCATTAAAGACAGCTGCTATGCCAGAGGACTAGAGTGTAAGTAAAGATATCTATCTTTAAAATAAGTGCTAAGGGATCTGAGACGTAACAGCCCTGCAAGTCTTACTTCAGTACCAGGAAAATTGGCTGAATAATTTAAAAACAGAACACTTAGATAAATGTGATAGCAGCAAACTAGCACAGTTTCTGTAAAGGCAAATCATGCTCTACTAAACTACTAAAATTCTCTGAATAGCAGCAACAAATAAAGGATAAGAGAGAGCTAGCAGGCAATTTACTTGACTTCCAAAACCTCTTTGAAAAAAAAGCCCTCACAAGAGTTTATTAAGGCAACTAAGTAGCTATGGAAGGAGAAGCCAAGTATCATCATGAATTAGAATCTGGCTAAGGACATAATATGAAGAGCAGAAATAAATGGTCAGTGTTCATGATGGCAACAGACTAATTACGAAGCGTCACAAGGTCTGTACTAAAAGCCATGTTGTTTGATGTATTTATTACTGTGCTGGAAAGGGTGGTGAGCAAACAGGTAGAATTTGCAGATGACGCAACATTATTTAGGTTAGACACGAGGAAAGAAAACTGACAAAAGGACCCTGACAAAACCAGGCAAGTTGGCACAACAGCAGGTGAAATCAATGCTGACATGCAAGGTAATGCAAATTGGAAAGAATAGTTTGAATTACTTATAACATTGCTGGGTTCTAAATTAACTACAATCCACTCATCTAAGAGACCTAGATAGCATTACAGACAGTTCAACAAAAACCTCTGCTCGATTTGCAGTAGTGGTCATAACCAAAAAAAAAAATTAGGATACATATAGAATGGGACAGAAAATATAATGGAATTATGTAAATCAATGGTGTGTCCTCTCCTGGAATACTGTGTTCACTTCAAATCAGCACATCTCAAAAAAAAATTACATAGTGGAAACAGAGGAAGTTAAAAAAAAGGTGAGCAAATTGTTAGAGACATGGAGCAAATTCCACATAAGGAAAAGACTGAAAAGATTGACTCTTCAACTGAGGGAGGAGACAAATAAGAGGGATCTGACAGAGGTAAACAAAATAGAGACTTGCATACAGAGATTGTATACCCTCTCTCACAATACAAGAACAAAAGGACATTCAACTGAGATTGAAAAGACAGACACTGAAAACTGATAATGGGAAATATAATATTACATAACACATACTTAACCTGAGGAACTCACTGCCATAAAGGCTAATAACTTAATGAGCTTTTAAAAAATTGGATATTTATATAGATGATGAAACTACTACATTAGATAGGATAATATACTGTATTAGAAGGGACAAAGCAATCATTAACTGACTAGGGTTAGAAAGAAAATTCTCTTAGCAGGTTATTACATAATTTTCCACCACAGGGTTTCTTGTACCTTCCTCCAAAACATCTCCTGATCACTGTCAGAAGATGGACCACTGGCCTGACCTGATATAATGCTTCCTATGTCCCTAATTGTGGATGCAATTACAGTAACATATCCAAAAGACTCAAATTGTGCCTACAAATAATTGAAACTGTAAAAAAAAAGGAGTCTGTTTAAAACATGGCTCTAAATGTTTTCATTTTATATCATATGCTTTTTAAAAATTAGGGAAAACAGTTTTAAATAGAAACTATCTTAGAACTTTTGGAAAACGTATTATTAATATGCAATAGAACATTATTTCTTTTTTATTTGAATTTGGCAACTTTATAGCATTTTGTTTTCAGGGTTGCTTTTCTCAATTTTCAAAACATTTTTGTATTTAAAATAATAAACACAGAACAGCAGAATCTTGCTAATTAACACTCAATGAGATATGCATTACAGTAAGCAAACAAACTGTATTCTAATATCATAATATATTAATGAATGATTTATATATAATACTAAAGTTCACTTGTCAGAATTAAGACAAAAGGATTGTGATCCAATATCCTTGATTTATATCCTAAGTTTATAAGAACGTTTTGTTAAAAGTAGTAAAGTCTTGTTATAACACCTCATTACAGCCCTCTGCTATTAATTCTTTATTGAGAAGTGGAGCAAGAGAACCAGGCTATTGTGAGAATTATCTAGTTTGGGAATAAGAGAAGAGAGCATTAGCTAATTTCTGCTGTATAGCTGCTTCAATTTAGGTCTTATCTCCAGTGAAAGAAGAATTCTACCATCTAAAAGGTGTTATTCTATAAAAATGTGATTCAGGTTGCCTGAGAATTTCAGTCACTCATTTGCCTCTCCACCATAATGAAGTTAAAAATGATTTGTTTTTTCCTTAATAGCTTTTGTAACAAGTCACTATGATTTGATAAAGTAAAATGATGTTACTCACTGAGAGAGACTATGGCAGATGGGGTAAAGCATTCAGAAGAACAAGAGAGAGAGAGCTTTTAAATGAGGAAAAGAATGCCCTTCATACACATTGCAAAACAATGTTAAACATGGCAATGAGTGTATTCACACAATGTGTTACGATATTTTATAAAAAAAAAGTTAAACTGTTAGAACTGGTTCTCAAACATTTTTATATTGTTGGTCACTTTCCATTTCCCATTCCCTGAGGCAACCAAAATGCTGAGTTGTGGTTTACAGAAAAAATAATATAAGGACAGGATGTGACAGTCAGTCTGTGTCCCACCATAGTTTATATCTGTGTGGAGCGATTTTGTTAGTATCAGATCTCTCATCACAGCCCTGACAGTTCTGATCTCTACAGGTCACTTTGCAATGGGATTCTATCTTCAAGTGTATACACCCCATACAATTTTGGTGTTATCTAAATGTCTGATGAAAGGTAACACTACATCAAAACAGCACCCAACAAAGATAGAGATAGAGCACCCAACAAAGCACCCAACAAAGATAGAGATAAAGTAGCTACTCCGAATGCAGAGATGCCTTTCTTAAATTAAAAAAAGACAGAAGTGCGACTAAATGCCCAAAGGACCAAATCCTGGCCCTATAATATGGCACAGCAAGCAAGAGGCCAGAGCTCTATAATCTCACCATGCAGCTGCAAACCAAACCTAGAATCCTGAGGACATGGCGCCCTTCAGTCACAAATGCATGTCATCGCTGCAGCTGTCAAACCTTGCTCCATGCCTAGAGAGCATAATTCGTGATTATGAACTTACAGGAGTATGGAGATGACTTTGGGGAAGCCCTGCAGAGCCTTTCTGATGCAGTTTATGTATGGGAGCAAGTGTAGCTCAGCCACAGAGGAGCTTAGAAAACCTGAATTACCCAAAGATTACCACCATCTGATAGCTCTGAAAGAAAGCTAGTTCTTTATTATGTTTAATATCGGAAACCAGTACATTCAAATAAAAGGCTGACATGCTATTTACAGTTAACAATTTTTAAACCTACATGGAAAATAACCATGCAAAGGTAATATGGGCAAAATCCTTTTCTCAGATCCACACTGCAGATCTAAACTCCTACATTTTGCTCACCTACCTGGTGGTCTGCACATGAATGGAAATCAAGATCCTGGAGCAGATATTGGTTGTGCGGCTATGAGAAGAGAATTTTACCTCTGAAGATATTGTATCTTTTCTCAGTCCTTTACCCTGAAATATATTTGCTATTCTCCGTCTTCCTTTTAACATCAGGCCTATCGCATTAACAAGCAGGATTGACTGGTTAATATTACTAACCACACACACACACACGACAACTAATACAAAAAAATTGCACGTAAAAGGGAAAGATGGACTAGAACACCCTATTGGTGATAGTATGCCAGTTCCCAGTGCATTAATCATTGTCTGTGGTGGAAGATGTGACCTATGGACTCAAAAAAAGCCCTATTTAGTCATCTTTGTATAGAGGATTTTGGGTATGAAATGGGAAGTAAAAGCAAAAATATGTAAGGCGCCTGCAGGGATGTATGGGTGGTGCTGGTGGCCTGTGATATACAGGAGGTCCAACTAGATGGTCTGGTGGTCCCTTCTGGCCTTAAACTCTATGATCTCAGAAAGATTTCCCATAAATCACAATACAAAAAATAAATACCTACAGTATTTTATATCCTTAGAATTAAATAACTGACCATTTTATATATAAAGTATACCATTACAATCTCAAGATATGTGTTTGTTAGTTTTTAGTTTTCATTTTATCACAGATGCTTCAGCTGGTCATGTACAGATCACATACGGAATTGTACATCCCAGCACAGTTTACTTAATTTTTTACCTAAAATCAAATATAGTTACAGGAACCATATCCTGTACTTGCAGTTGGAATTGACTATAGTAAATCATTTTCAACTGGGAAAATTGTATGATCCAAGATAATAAAGTACAAAAATAAAGGGCCAGATTTTCAGAAAAGCTCAGCTTCCATTTAGGCATCTAAATGAAGTAGCCAGATTTTCATATAGCTACAGAACTCATTGTTCCACATGTCAATGAGGGATGTTTTGATCATCAACGCAGTGAGCCCTTTTGAAAATCTGGTAATTTAATTTGGGAACTTAAATGGGAGCTGAGAACTTTGCCCAGAATTATTTTTATATATCTGAAAAAGCAATCTACATCTCCTAGGTGTTTGAAGGGCAAAAAACTAAATACAATTATCCTGTAGAACAGAAACATGAGAAAACAGAAGGATAGGGATATAGTACCTTGGGCATGCCATCACTCTCCCCCATAAGGTAATCTATCAGCTGATTGGTCAGTGCTTCATCTTTTGCCTGCCCCACCTATTAAATAAAGACAGAGGAAAAATGTCAACATGTGTGTGAAACATGAGGAAAAAGTATTAGATTTCCTTATAGAAAACCTCTGAATTTAGATAAATTTAAAACATGTATTTATCGGTCTTATGTGCTCAAAATGCAGTAAAGTAGGTACCTATTTGGTTGCTCAGTTTCTCTTTGACATGCTATAACTCATGTTTAAAATCTAACACGCTACGGCAAGGGTGTCATAAACTACTACTTGTTTAACAGTTTTAAAACTGCACCATTAAATATTAAGAAGATCAAGATTTGGAATTACAGATAAGTTTGTTATTTACATTCCCTTTTTTCCAGCATCAGTGCTAAGAAAATTATTTGGGATGGCATCAGGAACTTTTTATCTTAGTCCTTTGCCTTTACTTTTGCAGTTTCCTCCTTACATCTATAATTTATTCAGACTCTCTGCTAAACACTAGGACAACATCATTACAGTAGAGACAGAGTAAATGAAAAGCAAGCTGAATGTTCAATTTCTTACTGTTTCAATTGCCATTTCTATAGCCATGTTATCTTCTGTGCTTGGACTTTTCAGAAAGTGTTTTAGTGCCTAAAACACAATAGAAACACAGGGTTATAACAGGTAAATGACATAGTATTTTCTTTATATAATATTTTCCCCTGTTTTTGAAAAATTAGATTTTAATTCATCTAGTTTCTGTCCTTGGAAAGAAAAACATAGCTGAACACAGGTTTCTGCATTACTCACATAAGTTATTTACCTGTGTGTCAAATGAGTTAAATGAATTTTAGTAACACATGACAGCTAGCTGACTAAGGAGGTGGTTTATAATAGCTCAGGCCTTAAACCTATTGAAAACTGGCTAAGGAAAAAACACTGGGGAAAAAATGGTTCTGCAGCATTTGGGAAGGAAGGAGAAACATCCTTTGATTACATTAAAATGATGTAATCCCAGAGCACATGTTGTTTCATATGAATTTGAAGTTAAATGATCCATAAAGTAGTGAAAATGGCCAGTAAGGATGACGACACTGGGACCATGGGAGTACAGAGGCACCAGCTGCTCTCCCAAAAACTGCTGTAGGAAAGAGGCGTAGATGGATGAAGTCTTTCTGAAGGCCTTGCTGGACAATTACAATCCAGCACCACCCATGCCCATCTACTAGGTTCCTCCTCATTTCCATGGCCCCATCAGAACAGCAGGAGAATTCACAGCCTAGTCCTGGCACATTTCTTCTCAGTCTTGACAGTCAGCAATGAGATGAGAACCCCAATACTGGCGCTGCAACCAGTGGTTAATGTGGCACTGGGACAATGGTCCCTCCACAGCAGTTGGTAATTTGAAAAAATTGTAATCTTGGTTTTTTGCTATTGGGACATAAACATCCCGCTCAATATGTAGCAGATGACACACTCAACTTGTAACTAGTCAATAAGAAATATGCTAATTTACATACTCTTTCCTGTAAAAATTCTATTTCAATAAGCTACAGTATTTAATCAATTAATGAGTTTTTCTACAACTGAGCATTCAGAGAAGCAAGTAAACAGTAACTAAACTATGTTCATGCATCACTTAGAGAAATATTATGTCTATTATCCATATGACGCTTCTACTGCAGTCAATAAGAGTTATGTGCATGACTGAATAACATAATATATATCACTCACTATTTATTTATTTTCTATTTAATGGAAGAAATAATTTCCTCTAAGTTTTGTTGTAGGTAGGATAGTAATATTTTTTCATCTGATTGCATCAATGTGAAATGAGAGGAAGCAGATAAAAAGCCTACTTTTTTTCTGCTTAGTAGGAAGTGTAATAATCCTGGAATCCAGCGTTTTGCACAACCATTGCTATGGACATTTAAATGCTGTTGCTGTTTTACTCTCTGATTACTAACCCGGGCATACTGACTGCACAGCAAAAAGAACTTGCCCGCCTGAAAATGTTTTTTTTCTCCTTCAAAGTATAGTGCAATACTCTGATAGTCTTCATTGGTGGTATTCTCAGAACCTGCAACATAGAGACAGTAAGGTGAGCAAAACTCTTCTCAGAAAACACTGGCTTCAAGACCCCATCAAAGAGGGAAACCCTATATTTTACATTTTTGGCTTTTGTTTTTCAAAGAAAATAGGAGTCAGCTGGATTTATAACTTCTGTTTTATACAATTTATACCTATATGCCACATTTGATCTTTGATAAAAGACTAGTAACTTACTGGAGCAGTTATTTAATTTAGGTTTTACACCATAATGTAATTACCCTTGCTGTTTATTAGGCATAGTCAATTTCAAACGGCATAACTGTGAACTGATTCAGTGAGTTATTCTATTGCCGCCAAGTACTAACAAGGCAGAAAACTCAATTCTGCAAACAGATCAGAGATGTGAAATTTCACACAGCTGCAAATTATCATTATAGACTTCTCTATGCCTTTCTTCACAAATAGGCCATAAATTGCTGAAGAATTAAAAAAAAAATTATTAAAATAGAATTCTCACCAATGATGTCAGCATAAATCTCCATCTTATTGTGCTGTTGGGCCAGTGTGAAAGCTTCATTATTACATTTGGACATGACCAAAAACTGGATGGCAGAACCATAGTCACCCAATTGCAGAAAGAATCTAATCGGAATAAACAAATTAATATTTTTGTTAAACAACATAATAAACACACTCCAAATGTTTTCCAAAGAAAATCTCTTGTGCAATGAGTGTGGCAACTGAGGGCCTATTAAATCATTCTTCTAAATCTTCTACAGTGCTGCTGTTAGCATACACGCATACCTTATGATAAACTAATTTCTAGTAAGGATTCTGGATGAGAAGGCTATTATATTTTAAGCTTGCTTGTTTATAGGTTTCTATAAGATTACTATCAGTTGGGATCAAATTTCTATGTTTATTGTCAGGCCAGAAGTGAACTTTTTTGGTGAAACTTTGAGAAATTTTTATTTGGCCAATTTCAAGGGCAAAAAGTGTTTTTCAGATGCCTTTTTCTAATGATATTTTCATCTACCCTTTTTTCAATTTAAAACTTGACACCGGTTTTCAGTGCGGATTACTGTCTTTGAAATATGCTTTAAAAATAATAAAGCTGACATTCTCATGGTTTGACAGCATCTATCCAATGATGTTTCTTATACATTCTTAATATAGTGTGATGTTCTCGATATGTGCCCAGGCAAGTACATGGCACTTTTAACTGAATGGATATTTACTGCTCTTGTTTGTTTGTGCGATTGTATGTAAGAGTGAGAACATTCAAACTTGTGCACTCAGAGTGAAATTCACTCCCCTTGCGTAAAAACCAGAGTATGCAGGGAGGATGTAGTGATGAAATTCACTGCCCAAACCACGGTCAGTGTGCAGGGCTCCAGTAGCAGCCACGACCCCAATGCAATGGTTTTACAGGTTACTGGGACCACTGGATCTGCATAAAAAAAAAACTGGAGGCGGTCCATATGGCCCTCCTTTGCTCTACCCTCGTCTGCCCTTGTAGACACCTTCCACACAAGTCCTACATTGACTGGTACAGTGACTAGCTCCATGGCATACAAAGGGCAAACAGGCAGCCTGTTTGGCTACCTAGCTGACTAACCCTGTACAGCCCCTCAAACTTATATGTTGCAAGGAGACTTGCACTGGTCCTCAACACCATGGGTATCACCCCAGTTAGCAAATGTAAAGTTTAACTGTCTAGTACCAGCTATGGCCGTACATAACACTCCAGATGTGCTCATATGAGCATGCTAGAGGCTTAAAAAAAGCCTCCAGCATGTGGGTAATTCTTTCAGTGGCACAACTCAGGGATTATATAGTGTTGCACTATACAAAAACATAGATTCAGATTTATTAAAATAACCTAGAGATGATGTCTCTTCTATGTTCTGGGTGCTCATCCCATACATTAATATACACAATGCAGAATACAATACAAAGACTATCCCTCCCAGATACCTATTAATGAGGATAACAAAATATAATATAAATAAAATAACTAAAGGGACTATGCTTTACATGGTTACAAACTAGAAGACATAAATCAAGCAAAAGAAGCTGGTGATGAGAGTGGTAAAAAACTTAAGACTTCTGCAGTAAGAAAAGCAAACAGAAAACTAAGATGTATCAACGAATTAATAGAAAAGATATCCAAAAACCTGATATCCCTTTGTAAGAATGAAACCCCACTGAGGACGGACTAAAGGACTTACTAGGTTATTTACATCTAATTTTTTAATCACTTCTAGCATACTGAGCATAATTCTAGCACTTGGCAAAAAATATAGAAGAGGGCAAAAAGGACTATAACATATAATTAAGAAGTAAGGTTAGGAACATTAGGTTTGTAAATCTATCTAATGTAACTACAGTACTGCATTACCTGGCTACCATCTTGGCTCCATCGAGAGATTGCGTTTCCCTGACAATACTAACAGCTTTTTCAGGATTGTTAAGATGATCCAAATATAGCCGGATTACATTGTCCCAATGTTTGGCATTCTCATAAGCCACAACAGCTTCCTTGTATCTGCAAAATAACAATGCCTACATTTTACATTCAAGCTTTCTTGGCTTTGTGAAGAATTCTTCACAATATTCTATGCAAGGAATTCATGACATTTTACACCTGAGAAGTTACGCTGTGAAATAAAGTTATTGTTTGTTTAGCAAATTTGCTTAGTAGATATACACCTCTTCTCCACCTCTTGGGATGGATAATGGTAATAGGAAGACAGAAGACACTTCATACAATATCATCTTTTGAATCTACTTGGAAGACAAGGAGAATTAATTTAGATAAAATAAATGGACCCAAATAAAGGTATTAGCATGACTCTGTTACTATTCAACATTAAACAGTTTTAAACAAGGTAGGGGTGTGAAATAGAGACCTTCGCCTGCTTACTACCATGGCAAATACATAATTGAACAGTCTTCTAATCTTTTATTAAAGATACAGAAAACAAAGGAAAAGCAGTTAAAGCATTTAAAATGTAAAGTACTGAGTAAGCTTTCATTTTAATAACATTCCTTGTTCTCTTTCCCTTTAGCTGTAAAGTTTTTAGAAGGGAAAAAAACTTGTTTGACAGATTCTTAGGTGGTCATAAATTTGGTAATAACTGTCCTTTTGGGGAAATGAAAAGAAATTAGCTGAGGCTCTTTTGGCTGCTGCTGTTGATAAAAGTCTGATTCTGTTTCCTAGAAGACAAAACAAGACACACACAAGAGGGGAGAGAAAAGAACAGCGAAGATAGGAATCAACACCAGACACATTTTCTATCTGCAACCACACTGCTGGGGGGTAGAAGGGAAGGTATGGCTCGTTTTCTTAATAGCCTCTGCGAGACCTGGCAAACTTGTACCAGCATCAGACTGTTTAGGGCACTGCTTTTTGTTGCTTCTTTCTTGTCATAGGATTATAGCAATGTTACAAAATACAGTCTTGCAGTCTTGCCTGTCTGAGCCAGACTCATTAAATAGGAGGCAGAAAGAGAAGAAATAAGATGGGTGAAGAAAAAGGGCACACAGTGTGTGTGTGTGTGTGTGTACGCACATGTGTACGCTTGTGTAAGTCAGAGAGAGAGAGAGAGAGAGAGTGTCTCACATCTCAGGTGTCATTCAGAATTTAACTGGAGCTGGTGGAGGTGGCAATGTCATCTGAGTCCCTCTCTCTGACCCAGACTGGTCAGGATCTTTCTCAGGATCAAGATGACAGAGCCTCACAGTGTTACGATAGATCCTGGGGTCCCAGGAGACAGTGGCAGCCATGATGGAAAAGCTTGCTGTAGCAGTTGCTGGCAAACAGTTTCTTCCTCCTGATTTTCCTCCAAAAGTCTTCTCTTTTAAAGACTTAAATAGGGCAGTGATGGCAGAACAGCCAATACCCTCATTATTTTGTTCACCAGTTAGCCCTAATTTCTAACACACCAAATTTGGTTCACTGATTTCTGTTCCCACACTTTTGTTGTTTACCAGGCATGATCTTAACACAGTCCTTGAATTATATCAGTAGATCTTTTTGTTTATACTAATTCAGTCTGTTTGTCTCCCTTTTGCACCTTTTCAGATCAACATTAATTATTGTAGGTTATTGTGACATTTTATAAACTTTCACTCACGTTTTACAGTTCAGCTCACAATTAGGGTAAATTTGGAGGCCAGTAATTTATTTTAAAAAGAAAAAACTGTTTCTCTTTATTCCCCAGACTGTGATGCCTAATATCACAGCTTTTAAAAAAACTCAAATGGAGTCTTCAGAAGAAACAAACTTCAACATATCACCACCACTGAACAAATTTACTGTACTTAACAATAGCTTTAACACTATTTTTTTTAAAATAGCTTTTACCCAAGGATAATCAATCAGAACTATTTCTTTCTAGTCAGCATCATAATCTTTGTCTGGTTTTAAGACATTTGCATAACACTTGATTTTTATTCTCTTCCAGGAACACTGTATTCACTACATCTACTAATTGGTTTTATTAAAAAAACCTCTTAATGTTAGCATTCTGTAGCTTTAAACCCTTGGCTATTTGATTCTGGAAATTAAACGCACCTGCCATCTGCTTCTTTTGCCTTGGCATACTGCAGGTGAATCTTTGGAGATGATACATAAGGGAGAAGCTCACCAACCTTGGCCCTAGAAAACCAGAATAAGAAAAGAATCAAATAATAAATGTGACCTTTCTTTTTAATTTGTCTTCACCCAATAAAGCATATGCATATTTATGGAAATACTCAAGAGAAATGAAAATGAGACTAACAAAATGTGTGCAGTATGAATACCAGCAACAACACGATCTTTTACTTTAACACATACTTTAGATACAATTAAGACAAAAGATGAGTATGTAAAAGTGATCTCATTTTCATGTAAATGAACAAGGAAATTAATCATGATAATTTGCATTGGAAATATGTTCTTTTATGTTATATACATGAGAAGCTTTGAAAGAGCTTCAAAATTTTCAAAAATAGGCAATTGCTACACACCTAAAAACTGGTAATTCAGTAAACAATTGGTTACTGTGCATTTTCAGGTCATTTTCTGTTGCTCTGATAGCGTAAAGGGGCCTTATAGAACTAGAATATCTTTTCTTCCTTGTTTTAAATTTTGGATGTTCTCATAGGCCCCAATCTTCAGTGGTATTTAGAAATCAGTGGAAGTTACATGTCTAAATACTTTAGAGGATCTGAGCTGTAGATTCTATTTGTGAAAAGCGCCAGACTGACCACTCTGGACTCTGCGGTATTCTAATTTATTCACAGAACTGGCACAGTGCAGATGACAGCAATGAAAGCTTTCCCTGCACTATCCCAATGTGTCTCAATTCTGATGTGGAGAAACTAGCTCCATAAGGAAAGTTTTCCTCATCTGTCTTCCTACCCATTCAATTATTGTTCATTCTGCAGTGATTGCTAAGAGTCCAACTGTGGTGGCAATTCTATTATGTAGACACCTGCTCCCTAGGAACTAGACAAGGGCCAAATTCATTTAGAAAAGGACACCGAACAGCCATATGATGCTAGTTACTTTTGGCCAATTCTGACCTGTGCTGAATTTGGAACCAGCAATCTACAACCAAAAGGCTGGATTGCACTCCCTGGTGTATCATCTTTTGTAAACCAAGAAGCTTTAATGAACCAGACATAATAGGCAAGTAAAAGAATTCCATGTGCACAGTACACAAAGACACTGAAAACCCAGTTACAGAGTCAAGCTAAACATAATATAGTAAGGAGAGGTCCGCTGATAAGTATAGCTGCAGTTTGTTTATTTAAACAAAACTTTGATTTACATCAATCTGTGTTTCTGAAGATTCAGACTGTAAATCATACGTGGCATAGTCCCCAGGAAAAGAGTCAGCAGACTGTCTGATCAGACACATAGTTCACATGACAATCAAGGCGCTCAGGGACTCCTATTCCTTTTAAAGGACACTACAATATAACCTGTTTTTCAAGGAACGTAAAACTGTACTAAAGCTGCACTTACCAGTTTTTACAGCGGATATATACTGATGCTGCCTTGTCGTAATATTGCCCCTTTTCATATAGCTGGGCTGCTTCTGAAAATTGCTACAATAATGGAAATTATACAAATGTTAACATATTTGTAGACTGTGAATTCATCATGTTATTAATGCGCTCTCTATTACTAGGGATACCTTCATGCTCTCCAGAATGGCTCCACAGTCTCTCTTTAGCAGCCTGCTAGGATGTTTAATGGCTTGGTTAACCCCTCGACGAATGTCTCCCATTCGAATGGACATCTGAGCCACTCCAGCTAGGCAAGCTTCATCATGTTCCTTGTACTGGCGATCAAAAGTAACGTAATAACTATATTTTCAGTACACAAAGTACTGTTTTTTACAGAAGCTATTGCAATGATTGCAACAACAGTGAAATGAATCAACCAAAAATGATCTGACCTTAAGTAAATCTGTTTTTGTCTATAAAATTTAAACCAGAGCCTGAAAAGGCAACAGTCATTATTTATGATTAATTAATGGAGCCATTAATTGTAGCGAAGCCTATGTTTGTCTCTCTGGCCAAATCTAGGTAACTTTCTGGTGAAGTTTCATATAGTCTTTAACATTACATTCTATTTTATGAAATAACTGACCCCCAGGCGAGGAGAACAAACATAAGTTTAAAAAATAGATAAACAACACAAAACAAAACACCAAAACAGATGTATAGAAAAGACAGATGGGTCAATTATTGTTTTTAATTGAGATTCTCTCAAAGTAGCAGTATCATGAATTCATACATTTGGTTTTAAAATACACATGAAAGCACTGCTGATTCTTTTGTTTTGAAAAATCTGACTAGTCATTCTATTCTTCTTTACTGAATATTTACTACACAAAAGGAGCACAGATCTATAGAAGTATAATATTTCAATACATTATTATTTTGGCACTGTCTCCCTTAATATTTACATAATTATTGTAAAAATATTCAAATGGTAAAAATAATTTCCCAGTATTACGTTAATGCATTAGAAATTTTACATCAAATAAGCTATTCTTCTGTGTGTGTAAAATGACAGGAAAGAGCAATATTGTTCTTCCAAAAGGAAGAGAGTGATATCATTTACAGAAGAATACAAAATTCTATATTTAAATAAACAGAAGGATTCAGATTCAGATAATGACTTTTAAGACACCATCATTGAAGAGTGTTACCTTATTGTCCCCTGTGATTCCCTTCTCATAATGTGCCAAAGCATTTACATAATCCCCCCTACAAGGAAATAGTAATTTATTAGTAAAAATGTATATTAATAGGAACAACAGTTGCAAAGATATCAAGCCTGCATACTTAGCTGACACATAAACAGAATGGATCTCCTAATGTGACTCTTATTAAAATACAGTTAGTGCTGTGATCATATTTTTGCAGCATTTAGTGTAAATTACAATTCTTTTTCAAGGTAGTCACTGCATATTCCCATTTGTGGGATGTGCCCCCTAGCGCTGCTGAGTTTCCTTTGGGAACCTTCTGGAAAGCAGCACACTTTCATAGCCCTAAATATTCACAACTATGTGGTCACAATATGGTCACAATATTCACAACGCTTCAGTTCTCCCCTTTCTGTGGCCACCTGCAGGTATTTTCTCTCAGCACACAGTGTGATTTGGGGGATTTTGATCCAAAACTCTCTTAATTTCGAGACTTATATTGAATTATAGTTAATTACTATGTGTTATGTAGTTTGTGCCACTGCATATTTAGTTTTTACTTTGATCCTATGGGCCTTGAACCTTTCAGTTATGGCTGATCAGGCCTCCATAGATCAGGTAAGAAGGGCAGAATTAAGCATGTGTGTCATCTCCCTCCATATTCCAAGAAGAAAACAGAGAGTATGAACACGTCTCTTGGGGAAGCTTCTTTCCTAGATCACTGCTAGGCCTTTACACCTCGAGCTCAACAGGCAGCAGAGGCTGATTTCAGAAAGAAGTGTCCTATTTTGATACCGCTAATGTTGACTGAATGATTTATTTACTTACTTAAACAAAACAGAAATAGGGCACTTTTATTCAAAAATAAGAGGGTCTCCAAAGAGACTTGTTCCAAAACAACACAAGATGTGAATTAAAAATGATTTAGTGATTTTGGTGCAAGTTTGCATAGAAATAAGGCCTTTGTCAGGGTTTATTGGCTGTCATGCCGAAATCTTCTATGGGCTCTAAGAAATGAGTCTTCTCTTGGAATTGCATTGGTGATGAGACTGAATCTGACTTCGAAGGAACTCCTTCGTATGGTCTCTCTGGACTAGCTTGGAAACCTGGTACCGGGGGAAGTGCTCTCTCAGCCACTGTTTTCCCACAAATCTCATTGATCTTACCAGACTAAGCCTGCTCAATGGCTGCTCACAGGCACAGACTTGAAACAGCCATGAGGTTCCCCTACCTTGGCAGCCAGAGAGAATAGGTTATCAATCTGTTAGGGGCAGCTATGTAGTTATGTTTAAAAGATAGGGGAGTAGGCTAGACTCCTCTCTACAAGAGACTGCAAGCCTTGAAGTTTGGCATCCCTCTTTCACAAATGTAGGAAATGGGAGGACCCAGGGTGACCTGGGAAAGAGAGGCATGGCTATTTAAATACCAGGCTTTCTTCCACTCTCAACAGCAGAGATAAAAATGGCAGATAGGAGAAAGCTATTGCAACTAAACATCTGGTTAACAGACTATTTTGTTTGCTCTGGGAAGTTTACCAGTTGGTGTGCACTTCATTTTTTCTTTTATGGGCACTTAAATCAATAATAAACAGCTACTTTTGTGAACGATGTCTCCAGAGTAGTTTTCTGTGTTACAGCAACTGCAGGACCTCTCAGGGATTCTGTATGGTGCTGAATGGTTTAAACAAATCAAGACCATCAAGAAAGGCTTTCAGGACTTCTCTAGTATTTTTCTACTTAGTAGAATTAGTAGTTCAATATTACAATACTATATTTTTACAGAACATACGTGAATTCAAGCTGTATAGCATATTCCTTTGATATAAATGGGATCTGGTCTGGGGCCAAACGCTTAGCCAGCTGTAGCGCACTGTCCCAATGCTGTAAATCTCTTCGCATCTGTTACCAAAAGAAGTGCTATGAAGTCAGGTTTAGGGGAAAAAACCACAATCTTCTGATGTAAGTAACTAATACAGAATTATTATACTAATGTCTAATATTATAAATACAATTATCAATGTTAGCATTTTGGCTGGATTCAACAGAAAGTTTAAGACAGATGATAGCAAAAAGGTGATAGTGTAATAAGAGGTATAATACATACTTATCTTAAGCAACTGACATACCCTTATCATGCTGACTCAAAATGTTTAGAGATACTACCAAATTGAAAAGAATTATCACCAAGTACAATAATCAGGCAGTAGTGTCTATTAAGTTGGCAAGAAAAACAATTAAACAAAGTTTTAGGCAACTTAACTGGGTACCTCAAGTGCAGCAACAGGACAGGTGGATGCCAGATATAAATCCTGAGCCAGATTAAAGTCATTGGTAAACATGGCAAGATGTCCAGCTAAAAGGTTGTGGTCTTCTATTCTCTGTAAATAAAAATACTGAGTGCTACAACTGTCCAGAAGATGACCCTATTACAAACAGGTCATGTCTGCAAGTGTCACATTCTTCATTCAGAAAAAACATGGAACACTTTTGCTGTATAATATGCACAGTTAGATAATTTGTTAAAACCTCTCTCATTACATAAGCAATGGGTCACATCTGAATGTACACATATGGTCTGCCATCAAATAGAAAAGGTCAGATTATACCCTCAATACACAGCAGTCAGCAAAACATGAGGGCCCAATCCTAAAGTTCTCATTTGAACAGTTCCAATGACGTTAATGGGATTCCTCATGTACGTATGAGTTGCAGGAGTGGACACAAGTACAATACTTACACAAATCAGAAAAAAAGATTTTTAGGGTTTTGGCATTTCACAAAAACAGCCGAGGCATTCAAAGTGAGGCATTTTTTCAATTGTTTTTAAATGAGAAAATGTTTGAATGCCATTACTAATAAAGCTGTACAATATCAGCAATTTTCAATAGAACAGTCTAACATTTCCAGTTTTAACATGCATTTTTAAGATGCACTATTGCCAGCTGTTGATATTAGATAGTTCTCAACAAAAACTATAATTTAAAAAATGCTTTATTCTGAATGTCTTGATTGTTTCTGTAAAATGTATATTGTATGTGTTGTAAGCGTATTATATATTTTTATTTTATATATTTGAACAGTACACAAACCCTAATGGAAACAAGAACAAAGACGAATGAGGAAAATGAAAGAACGTAAAAAGAGTTTCTCCAATTTTCTGCTTGTTTTCCTCAAATATATATTACTGTGTATACCAATGTTGTTTTATTAATTTTGGATAAAACCCGCTGCTAATGCAACATATTATGGTTACCTACTTAAACACAAAAAAGCTAGAAATGCAAAAGTTTAGTTTTTAAAAATAATATGAACTCTCCCACATTGCATACACTATAAATATTAGTTGTATGTTTGGAAGTCTGTCTAGTAATCAAAATTATTATATACCATTTACATACAGAATGCGCAAAAGCAAAGGATCAACAAAGCAGTGAAAAGTAATAAACTGAACTCAAGTGTTTAATATATGGAAATATTTTATTGTTACTTCATGGACAAAAAATGAAATTACCTTCATGCTATCAGTGTTGTCTTAAGAAAACCAAACAGAAAAATTATAAAGTAAGGTTTTGAAGTAAAGCCTGTATAAGGATTCTGAACCGTGAGGTGTACCAACTGGTAACAAACAAATATTCAGGGAAGCACGACAACCTGGAGCAATCATTAACATACAGAAAATCCAGTTGCCAAATTCTGATTTTAGTTACACCACTGTCAATCCAGATAAACTCCACTTACTTCAATAGTTACTTCAAATGAGACCAGAATATAGCCCTAAGATTTTGAAATATGACAAAGCAGAAGCAAAATGCCATACTTCTTGATGGATTCACAAAATCTTTACCAGCTCTTTAGCTCATCTTTAAAAAAAAAAACCACAATAGAAATTTTAGTATTCAAACAGTTTGTTGGAATCATCTATGTCAAAGATAAAGGCCAAAAGAAGTTGGTAATTTCAAACGTTTCCAAATTGTGTAACTGACAGATGCTGTGCAAGCAGTGGCATTTCAACCATGCCAAAGTTTCAAAAGCAGTTTTGGCCTGTCTTCGGTTTATTTCTGGAAACACAACACTGACTTCTCAGGAAATGCCAGAATCCATAGGCTCTAAACTCATATTCAATTTTCTCAACAATTACGAAGTTAGTTCAAAAACGTATTTTTAAAAATTACACAAAAACATGTAGTATTACAGTGATGAATGCAGATCAACTAATTAAGGCGGGATTCCAGCAAGTTTCTAACACATGCTGGAGTATGCAGGTTGTCTAGAGATAGCTCCCATTTCTCCTCAATACATACTCTTCCTCCTGCTCTAAGATACTGACACCTTTAAAATAATTCTCCTTCAACATAAACACATAACACCAGAATCCCAGCAATCTTAAAAGTGCATTTAAATCTTAATCTTTGCCAAGCATTTTTGTAAAAATATGAATTACTTTTAAATTTTACCTTTATTTGCTCTAGTGACATCACCATCCCAACATTTCCAATTGTCCGATAAACACGTACTGCGAATTCCAACTCCATATGATGTAGGCAAGCTCTGGCCAGCTCATTCCAACCAGATTGATCATTTAGAAGTTTGCACACTTCCCATGCTTCAGAAAGCCTATCAGGGTGAAACAAAAAATGAAAACAAACAATTGATCTCAATGTGTCTTCTCTTAGAACGTTCTCTTTTAAACCTCAAAAACTAGTTAACTTCAAAGCAAAGGGCGACTGGGGACAGACTAATTTCTAGGTTTTGGGAAAACTCCTAGAGGCCCTGTGGCAGGAAAAAGCAGGGCCACATGGATACAACAGCTTGAAGTTTCTACCAAATTTCCTCACTTCTCTCCTTCAGAAAAACATTCTTTCCTTGGCTTACTTCCCACCTTGCACTACCCTCCCACTGTACTGCTTTTTGATTGCTCCCTTAGAATGGAGGGAGTGGGTGTCATGCACCTTCAACCAATTTTGGGGCAGAAGCTATCAGGAAGCCCAGAATAGCTCTTGAATAAATTACTGTAGCTCTTACTTTACAGTGAGAAAAAGCATCATTGGGTCATTTGTTACTTAGCTATCCAGACACACTAAGCATTTATATGGAATGATAGTTCAATATAATTTTATCAACATTCAGCAAGAGATTTTTAGAACACCAGTGCATGCTGTATTGTGTGCGTCAATCACAGCAGGAAATGATTAACCCTATATAATTAAAAAGCAGACCTACCTTTTCAGCATTAAAGTCTGAGTAAGTATTTGTTTCAGATCATTAAGTCCAGTGTCTTTCAAAATGCCAAGGAAACTATGAGTACTGAGATAGATATTGTTTGTTTTCCCACTCTGAGTCTGACAGGTTAATTCTCCATTATACAAAAGCAACGGTTTGTGGGAAAAGGGAACCTTGGTGCCACCTGCCAAAATAACCTTGGACCCTGAATTAGGAGATCAGAAAAAAAATATTAGTTAAAATACTCCTATATTACAACATGTTGCAGTTGTGAATAATTAAAAAATGTAATAATGAAGGAATCTTATTCTGAAAATCCCAACAACTTTGCTCTTTTATTCTTTGGCATAGCAGCTGCACTACACGTGGACCAGTCTGACTAATACAAGGTCTCTTGGCATTCATCATCTACTGTATGTATCAAGTATAAAAGTATATGCCAAAAAAATCTGAAGAGCTACTAGCAAGACTCAAAAACTAAGAGCAAATTTTTTTAAGTACATCAGAAACAGAAAGCCTGCTACACAATCAGTAAGACCACTGGATGATAGAGGTGCTAAATGAGCACTCCAGAAAGACAAGGCCGTTACAGAGAAACTAAATGAATTATTTGCATTGATCTTCACTGCAGAGTATGTGAGAGATTCCCACAACTAAACCAGTCTTGTTAAGTGACAAGTCTGAGGAACTATCCCAGACGGAAATGTCAGTAGAAGAGATTTTGGAACAAGTTGATAAATTAAACAGTATTAAGTCAAGAGGACCAGACAGTATACATCTAAGAGTTCTGAAGGAACTCAAATATGAAACTGCAGAATACTAACTGGTATGTAACTTATCACATAAATCAACCTCTGTACCAGATGACTGGAGGATAGCTAATGCAACGATTTTAAAAAAAGGCTCCTGGCAATTACAGGCCAGTAAGCCTAACTTTAGTACCAGGCAAATTGATTGAAACTATAGTAAAGAACAGAATTATCAGATACATAGATGAACATGATAAGTTGGGGAAGAGTCAACATGGGCCTTTGGAAAGGGAAATCATGTCTCACCAATCTACTAGAATTCTTTGAGGGGGTCAACAAGCGTGTGGACAAGGGCGATCCAGTTCACATAGTGTATTTTGGACTTTCAGAAAGCCTTTGACTAGGTCCCAGACCAAAGGCTCTTTAAGCTGTCATGGGATAAGAGGAAAGGTCTTCTCATGAAACAGTAACTGGTTAAGATATAGGGAACAAAGGGTAGAAATAAATGGTCCATTTTCACAGTGGAAAGCGGTAAATAGCGGCGCACCCAAAAGATTTGTACTGTGACCTGTGCTGTTCAACATATTCTTAAATGATCCTAAAAAGGGGGTAAACATTGAGGTGGCACAATTTGCAGATAATACAAAATTACTCAAGATAGTTAAGTCCAAAGCTGACTGTGAAGTGTTACAAAAGGATCTCACTAATCTAGGTGACTGGGCAACAAAATGGCAGATGAAATTCTATGTTGAAATGTGCACACTGGAAAACAAACAATCTAAACTCTACATACAAAATGATGGGGTCTAAATTAGCTGTTATCACTCAAGAAAAAAGACTGTGGAGTCATCATGGATAGTTCTCTGAAAACATCCACTCAATGTGCAGCAGCAGTCAAAAAAGCTAACAGAATGTTGGGAACCATTAGGAAAGGAATAGATAATAGGACAGGAAAGAGGAGCTTACTTACCTGTAACTGGAGTTTCTTTGACATGTGTGGTCCCTATCTGTATTCCACGGAGGATGACTAACAAGTGGTACCTAAGTCAGAGAGTAGGTTTTTGTGGAATGGCCCACAACCCTGAAGGTGGCAGGAGGCCAGATAATTGATAGCATAGTGTAATGCATTTTAAAATCCACTTGGAGATTCATTGTATATAGATTGACAGCTCCTTAACTCTTTCAGCTATTGTAACAAACAGTCTGGAGGATTTCTTGATTGGTCTTGTCCTCTGTAGGTAGAAGGCCAAGGCCTGATGGACATTGAGGGAGTGGAGTTATAGCTCCTCTTCACAGCCATGTGGCTTTGGGAAGAAAGCAGGTGACTGAATGGATTGATTAATGTGAAACTTTGGCAAAAATTTGGGATGCAGGAGTAAGGAGACTCTCTCTTTATAGAATATCATAAAAGGAGTGTCCTCCATCATTGCTCCAAGTTCACTGACCCTTCTTGCCAAAGTGATAGCAACAAGGAAGGCGACCTTCACGGAAAGGAGCAACACAGAACATGATGCCAGCAGTTCGAAAGGCAGTTTTGTTAGTATGGGTTAAACCAGGTTGAAGTCCCACTGGGAAGCAATGGGTTGTACAGGTGGGAAGGTTCTGAAGAGGACTTTCCAAAACCTAGCAGTCAATGGCTGGGTAAAGAAGGAGTGTCCTTTCACAGGACAGTGAAAGGTGCTAATTGCCACTAGGTAGACCTTGAGAGAGCTGAGGGCGAGACCTGATACCTTCAAGGACAGGAGGAGGGGAATCCCCACTGCTTCCCTTGCGCTCTGCCCAGGAGGTGAAATATTTACACTTGGCTTGGTAACAATGCCTAGTGGATACCTTCCTGCTGCTGGAGAGAATGTTTTGCACATCTGATTAACACTATTCCAGAGAAGATACCCATCCACATATCATACTCTGAGGTGAAACGCTTGTGAATCGGGATGGCTGATGCTGACATCCTGCTGCATCAGGAGATCGGGGAAAGCAGGGATGGGAATTGGGCAGACACATGAAGGAGACTGGCAAACCAAAATGGTCTAGGCCAGGAGGGGACAATCAGGATGATTGTTGCTCTGTCTCATCTGATCTTGTGTAGTACTCATGGTAAGAGTGGGAGAGGAGGAAAAGCATAATTGAGTTGGTCCAACCATGAGAGGATCTCCATGAGAGTGGTGCCTTAGACCCTCTCGGGAGCAATATATGCTGCATTTTCTGTTCACTGGGGAGGTCTCTGGTTGGAGTTCCCCACTTGTTGAAGATGTCCTGTACTATGGTGTCATGGAGTTCCCACTCACGGTGGGTCACGAACTGACTGCTAAGCGAGTCTGCAATCATGTTCTGTGTCCCTGGGAGATAGGCTGCAGATAAGATGATCTGGTGGGCAATGCAACAATTCCAAAGGGTTACTGCTTTGGAGCACAGAGCCATCAACGTATGTGCACAGGCCATGTGTCCTAGGAAGGATAGGCAAGTGCTGGCCGTGACCAAAGGACTGTTTACTACATGACTTATAAGTTCCTGCAGAATCTGGTACCTTTCCCTGATAGGCTGTTCTCAGTGGTGGCAGATGACAGAACAAGGAGCAATGGTCTCAAATTGCAGTGGGGGAGGTCTAGGTTGGATATTAGGAAAATATTTTTCACTAGGAAGGTGGTGAAGCACTGGAACGGGTTACCTAGGGAGGTGGTGGAATCTCCAACCTTAATGGTTTTTAAGGCCCGCCTTGACAAAGCCCTGGCTGGGATAATTTAGTTGGGGTTGGTCCTGCTTTGAGCAGGGGGTTTGACTAGATGACATCCTGAGGTCCCTTCTGTCGCTAATCTTCTATAATTCAAGTTAGGGGTATGCTGAAAATGGGTTGATAATGGCCCCTATAAAGTCTAGGCATTGTGTGGGGTTTAAGGTTGATTTTTCAGCACTAATACTGACCCCAAGGGAAGAAAGGAGGCCAACCAATATGGAGATTGAAACCTGGACTTCATGTCTGAACCATACCGCCAGAAGCCAGTTGTTGAGATATGGAAATATGAAGACCCCATAACTCCTGATTTGGGCTGCTACAATGGAGAAAACCTTTGTGAAAACTCTGGAAGCGATGATGAATCCAAAGGGAAGAACTCTGCATTAGAAATGTTGCAAGCTGACCGTAAACCTCAGGAAATGCCTGTGGACTGGATGAATGTCTATGTGAAAGTAGGCACCCTGCATATTGAGAGTTGTAAACCACATGCCTTTTTCTAATGAGGGGATGATCACTGTTAGTGTGACCATATGAAATTTTGGCTTGCGGATGAACTGATTGAGTAGACAAAAGATCCAGAATCGGCGTCCTCTCACCCTTTTTCCTGGGTATCTGGAAGTAAGCTGAATAGAATCCTGTTCCCTGATATGTTGGAGGGACAGCTCTATCACTCCTCTTTGTAGTAATGAGTTCACTTCTTGGGTGAGGATGCAGTCATGAGAGTGATCCCTGAGGAGGGATCAGGGGCAGGGGCGGCTGTGGATGAGGTAGGATGATGAATTTGATTGTATAGCCATGCTGGATGACATTTAGCACCCATTTGCCTGTTGTTATTGCACTCCAAGCTGGAAAAAAAGAGTACCAGACAACCTCCAGTAAGACTGGGCGGTTTGCATGGTACTAGGCAATGTGGTTGAGAACACTCTAGAGTTCTTCAGAAATATGTTTTCTGTGGTGGATGCATCTGGCAGGAGGAAGAATGTAAAGGTGGGAGGATGTGATCTGTGGGGAAAGACTGGAAGATACCACAACTAGATACAATGTGGCCTTCTCCCAAGCAGTAGAGGCAACGTTGATGTTCATTGCTGACTAAGCAGGAATGCAGGTAGAAAGTGCAGATTTTAAAGCTTGGGGTCTTTGTCATAGTCCAGTGCTCAACTATGTAAAAACTGTACAAACAGTGAAATATCTATAAAAACTAGCTATATACAACTTGGTTCTTTTGAAAATGCGTCACGCAAATGGACACTAATTGTTCAAACATGGACCATGTGGCAGTGAGAAGGAACTGGAGATGTGGTTGCTTTGCCCCGTCATTTATCCCCTCAGATGAAACTATGAGGCGAGTCAGTGTGCATGTGTGGACAAACGGAAAGTACTTTCAAATTCTCCGGCTTTAGATGCATGGTGAATAAACGTAAACCTTCAGTAGAATACAATGGGGACCATCACTCGAAGAAGATCATAATGGAGGTCACAGATTTGATGATTTCAACAGACCTCCGTGACTTCTTTGGCTTCAGTCTGCTGCAGTTGTGGTGCTGAAGCAGCTGTCTGCCCCTGTCTAGGAGCAGCAGTGGGACCAGAGTAGCAGCTGATTCTCAGCTCTAGCTGCAGGAGCAGTGGGCAGGACCAGTCAGCTCCCAGAGCAGTGGTCGCCGCCACAGGAGCAGTGGGGCCGGGTCAGCTCCTGTCGCTGGAGCAGCAACTGAAGTCAGCCCCAGCAGGGCTCCATCTGTTAGTCACTACTCTCTGAATCAGGATGTTTTTAGTAAAAGACAAGGGCAGATCGCAAACTTCCGTGAATTTTTGTTTATTGCCTTGCGACCTGTCTGCAGCTTTTACTAAAAATACCCGTGACAAAAACTTAACCTTAATCATAATGACTCTATAGAATTACCTGGTATGCCCACACCTTGAATATTGTGTGCAGTTCTGGTTGTCCCCTCTCAAGAAAGATATATTAGAATTAGAAAAGGCACAGAGAAGGGCAAGAAAAATTATTAAGGGTATGAAACAGCTTCCATATGAGGCGAGATTAAAAAGATTGGGACTGTTCAGCTGAGAAAAGAGACGACTAAGGAGGATATGATAGACATCTATAAAATCATGAATGGCATGGAAAAAGCATATAGGGAAGTGTAATTTAACCCTTCTCCACATGGCAGCTGTGTGGTGAAAATTGCATAGTATTTGCCTGGTCTGTGGCTGGCAATATTTACCAATAGCAGTACTATTGTTCACATGTAGCAAATTCACATGAAAACACAAATTAAAAGGCAACATTTAATATTATTGTAGAACGTGTTCTAACTTTAACTGCCATGAAATGTCAGATAGCTAATAAGATTAACTAAAGTATTTACAGTACCTTGTATGGTATCTTTATGGAAGACATAAGTATATATTTTATCATCATCGTAAGCAGCAAATACACCTTTATCCATTGGCCAGTTTTCCCATAGAATGCCTTTAATGGTTGGTGGAAAATTTGGAATCTCATGCACACCATCATTTACCTGTAAAAAACAGTAGTATAAAATTAACAAGTAAGCCAATAAGATTCACTGAATAGTGTGATCAGTTCTAGTTACTCATCTCAAAAAATATGTAAAAAGTCTAATTGGTCCAGAAATGGATGATGAAAATTATTGAGAACATGAAAAGACCTTCATATGGGTAGAAACTGGGAACAGAATAATTATGTAATTTAGAGAGATGAATAATAAAAATAATCAATGTTACTCAGAAGGTAAATTGGGTTCTCCGATTTACCTTTCTTATAACACAAGAACAAGAGGACACACAATGAAATAAAAAAAATGCATATAACTGAATAAAAGACAAAAAATTTTAAATACACAACACACATGTGCCTGTGTAACTCACTGCTACATGATGTTGAGTCCAAGAGCATAACAGGCTTAAAATCTGAGACATTAATATGAATAATGAGAAAATACACATTCACATTAGATAAGATAAATCAATTATAACAGATATAAACAGCATATAAATCAACTGCCTGGGATTAAGAAGAAATTTTGTCAACGGGCAAGGTTGGTCTGATCCAGTGTGGCGACTTCTATGTCACTACATTATCACAAGGTTATGTCTTCTGCTGCCTCACTTTTTTTTTTTTGGTGGCAAATCAAATGCATACCATACAGTAGAAACAAGTTGCAGTAGAAATAAGAGAACTCTGCTTATAAGTAAAGCAGAATGAATGTCCTGAATTTACTGACTTACAGGGCAATACACAAAGCCATCACTTTTGTCATCAATGAAAACCAATCTGGTTCCATTGGGGTCTGGAAAAATTTTTCTCACGCTGACAGGATGCCGATATTCATTCACATACTGCCAGTCTTCAATGTAGAAATAGTGAATAACACCAGTCTAATAATAAAGAACAGAACAATCAGAATACGGGTATTACACAAGTAACTATAATATAAACAATGTTGAGGTAATTCATTTTGATGGAACTATTCTAGTGTTACCTCATTTTGGTTTGTCCTATCTAGGAGTGCTGAATTTGAGGAGTATTTAAGAAAGAGCATTTGCAGTGTCTTTTGGCCTTCTTTTCCCCATAGGCAGCTGCTCTGGGGGGATGGCAAGAGAACCTAGGGTGTTTTTTAAGTTAACCTTGATTTCTGCATGAATGTGTTCCCCTGATTACCAAAGAGGCAAAAATACTCTTTAATACATTTTGGAAGAATAAAGGAGCAGAAAAGACACTCTGTCTCTGGTCTCTTGTTCTGATCACTTCCCCCCACTCGGAGCTACCCCTATAGCAAGGAAAAGCTGAAAAATCACGTCAAATACATTTTAAAAAATCCAAATATTTAGAATTCTGAGCCAACTTGATTAAAAGCTGTCTAGACGTGAAATATGGGTATAGAAAAACTTTTGAAGAAAAAATGAGAGGTATCTTTATGTTAGTGGTCTGCAGAGGAAGGTCTGTGACCTTCTATACAATTCAGGAAGCAGGGAGAATTGGTTGGCTCTTTAGAGAGAGGGGCTTGGCATGCATCCAGAGCTATCAAATTTGTCTCTGCCTCTAAACAGCAAGCATGACAGTCTTAGAAACTGTAGACCTACCTGAGAAAAAAAAGTGAATGAATTAGTTATTTATAATGTAGTATATTTAATTAATTCTATATTTTAATATGGGGACATTTTGGGGGGATTCTTTCCATTTTCCTCTTGTAGGTACAGAAGATATTTTTAGAATCATATAAAATAGCCAATTGTAAAACTCTTACACACCAGACTGCTCAGCTGTGAATGAAGTATCTTATATTAATCAGTAACATTTTAGCACAAATAATTTTAAAAAATGAAATATGGACTGTATGTACACCAAAAAGCCCAATTATTACTTCAAAAATCACTGAAGAGTCTTTAATTCTGTTACTAAGTCAATGATGGTGTTGGAGATTGAAAACTCTACCTTTCCTTTGGAAATCCAACATATCACCACATGGAGAGTGATAAAGGTCTGGAAACCCAACATATCACCTTCAGTACAGTGATTAAGGGCTCAATCCTGTGAAGTATTGAGTGCCCGGAACTTCCATTGAGGTGACTTCCATCAGTGGACATAGAAGGCATTCAAAACCCCATCAAAAGTGTTCATCACTTCAATTGATTGAGCCAATGGGATACTGAAGCTCTAACATCTGACTCAAAGATCTTTTACAGGACAACAGAATGTGTTAATGCACCATTAACTGGCCAAAAAGTTGTACATTTTCAAAACTTTTTCTTTGTAATTGATAAAATAAACAAGACAATTATTTACTTTGTGGATTATAGTGGAAATAATATCACTACTAAAAATAAAGGAACAGAAGCTCTTCTAACAGTTTTAAAATGTACTAACTCAACTTTGCATGATGTTTTAAAGGAAAGTTATATTAATGTCAGAAATAACTTGACTCAGAGAGACACACTGAAGTTTTATTGTCTTAAACTTAGTCTATACTATAATTTTGCAAAAATTCCCACTGTGGTGGACACCAGGGTTTTTGAATCAGTAGTATTTCTTTGTAAAAATTCCTTAGTGTAGACAAGCTTAGAGGAAAGAAAAAAAGAGGCCTTTGAAACAATGAGTGCTTCTTCTAATTAGTTATATGGTTAAGACTTTCTCCTCAAAGACAAGTGTATCACCTCTTTGCTGCTGCTAAGTCTGCAATGAAGTTTAACCCCAAATGCAGAACATGTGCTGGTATGATGATGAACTACAGTCACACAGCAAGAGTATATACTTAAGTTAAAAAAATATCAGTGGATAAAAACCCAAACCTACTCATTCTTGATGGGCCACAATAATCTTCTAAAGAAAACAATTTATACAACTGCCAAACAAGTATACCATCTACTGAATGTAATTTCTCTCCTCTCTCTGCCTCATCATTTTGGTTATTCTATTTTCTAGACTTCTGTTAAAAAATTTATATTAAAAATTGTGAGGAAATTGTGGGTTGTGTCTTGTTTTTCACATACATGATACTAGCCCAGGTAATGATGTGTGGCTTTTTATCACCACTTCATTCATTTTCCAAGGTTCCTCTTCCATTTCTTACACTCCACCAATGATGTCAGCCTTGACACACTGTATGTCCACTAACAAACAACTTTCTCAATACTCTATTTCACATCACTCTAAACACATGAAACACATTTTGTGGGCTGCTCCTCAAAGCCACCACCCTCTCTTCATTCAAATCCCTCCTGAAGACACACTTCTAAAGCAATGTCTACAAGAAACTATCTCATTAATAATGCAAGGTTATGGGGCAACTGAAGATATACAGATTATTTATAAATAAAGCCTAACCAACTAAAAATCATTTTATAGATCAAGATGTGGCCAAGCATTACTTTGGAAACATTACTTGTATTTTGTACCCTTTAATCTCTCCACTTTGTAGATCTTTTTAGACTGTATGCCGTTTGAGGCAGGAACTGTGCCTTTCTTTATGTCTGTACAGGGTCTGACACATGGTGGATGCTACTCCTACCCAGTTGTCAGATAATGACCTAGATAATGAGATCTTTAGAGCAGGGACTATCTTTTTCCTGCAGGTCTGTAAGGCTCCTAGCTCACTGGGGACTTGATTCTTGTTTGATGCCCCTTGGCACCACTGCAATGCAAAATACATAATATTAAATTCAATAGCAGTTTTGCCAATGGCTTCAATGAAAGCAGGACTTGGCCTTAAGTTATGAAGCTGGGCATCAACCATAAACAATTGCACCACTGTAAGGTGCCAATGCAACTGCATCACATGTAGGCCTAAATAATTAAGGAAGCTGTCTGAAAATTGTCTGTTTGCCTAAAAATAGTTTGCACACAGAGTAAGTCTTGATACATTGCATATCAGAAGCATAAATTTTATGCCTATAGGATAAAGAGCAATAGTCTAAGTAATCAAAACGAGAAACTTACTAAATCTAAGCAGAATCTGAAACAGGAGAAATACTTACATCTGTACCATAGATGAGGAAATCACCAGTAAGAGCATGGCACAAGATTCGACATTTATCATCCACCGCTGGGAAGAGTCGAGTCTCTCGTTCTTCCTGAGCATCCAAACCTTCACCTTCTATCTAAAGTATAAGGAATAAGCAAAACTGAAAACAC
The DNA here is from genome assembly GCF_026122565.2 of Emydura macquarii macquarii. Classification (NCBI taxonomy): domain Eukaryota; kingdom Metazoa; phylum Chordata; order Testudines; family Chelidae; genus Emydura; species Emydura macquarii. Next base: position 7,274,611 of record NW_027133265.1, read on the forward strand.
TATCAGCATTAGTGAGGTATTAATTAAATTTGTCTCTATGAAACTTACACTGACTAAAGCATGACCCTGGTTGTTATAATTAGCTCAGATTTGTCCTTTCATATGTGCCACTTACAAACCACTAGCTGCTCCCTGAGACCCCATATGGAGCTTCCAAAGAAAGCTTGGTAAACAGTTCATAAGATAGCACTTTCTTCTCATCCACTGCCACTTCAAGAAAAAATGTACATGTCTGCAAACCCCCTGTAACTCAGCTGATGTTCTCATGTTTGCTACTAAAATATTTTTGGAAGGTTTTTAACTCTTACCTCTGTTAGTTACATCTGCTCACCCACTCAGCACCAGCTTTCACTCAGACCAATCTTATTATCATTAGGACTCACATGAGGACTTTCTTCCTCAGTCTACTGCCCCCTCAGTTCGGCTAGCCTTTCAGAGTTTGAAATCTTCTGTACACTTACCATATGCAACTGGACTTTACCCTCAAAGAGTGCAGCAGCATAGTCAGAATTAAGACATATACTGGCTACTGTCCCCAGATACTCCATGTCTTTAAGCTTTTTTACACCTATAGAATTTAAAGGGGAGAGGGGAAAAAAAGATAAATTGTGCATGTTCCATTTTGTATCCTTCCTACTACCTAAGTAATTCATAATAACCTAAGGCTATGTTCACATTGCAGCGCTAATTCGATTTAGCTTAAATCGAATTTCAGCAGCCAATTTAAAGAAATAGCAGCAGACTGTTCTCACTATGCTATTTGAGCTGGTCTCTTGCATTCACACATTCCAGCCTTAATTCAAATTAGAAAGCAGTGCAATCTGGGTAGCTATCCCACAGTGCAACAACCGACGGAGGCTGTGGCATCATCCCAGGATGCATCGCTGCTTCCCCCACCCTTTCCCCCTCCCAAACAAACAGGAAAAGGATCATCGCTGCTTCCCCCACCCTTTATCCCTCCCAAACTAACAGGAAAAGGATTTTTGAGCCGGGTTTTTTGCTCCGTGATTTCGCCATTGCTTTTTGCAGCTTAGCATGGGGTACTTGAGAAAAAGAGCAAGAAGGTGAAGCAGCCGCAGCTGCCCTGCTTCAAGACATCCAGCAGAACAATTCCCAATTGATGCAGGCAATGAATGAGTAATGCATTAGTGATTTCTGTCCCTGTATGTTGCTAGCCTATTCTCATGCACCCCCCTCTGTATTTTGCTTGCCTTTTCTCATCCACCCAGCACCCCCCCACATGTTGCTTGCCTTTTCTCATGCACGCACCCACTCCCCCGTTGCTTGCCTTTTCTCATGCACCCACCCCAGTTGCTTGCCTGTTCTCATCCACCCAGCACCCCCCCGTTTGTTGCTTGCCAGATCTGTGCCCAGCAAATCCTTCATGAACAAGATTTTCTTTAATAAAGAAATGTTTTGAAAACATGTAAAATTTTATTTTTGAACAGTTATGTCTTGGGTGAAGGAGTGGGGGAAGGGTTCCTTCACTCTCTCCAGGGGTAGGGTAAGGTGTTTAGTTTCTTCCTTTTCCTAATCTGAGACAGTCTGTATGCAGCACTGACTAATGGTTGGGACACTGGCGAGGTGTCTTCAGAATGAAAAAAAAATAAGATAGCCACAGCCAAATTAGTGAAGAACAAAATACATATGTACGATTTTGAACTAATGATGCTTGGATACAATGCAGACACAGTTTTTAAAGTTAGGAAAAATGTATATATTGATCCATTTCAGCAATGATGGTGTGACACAATGTTGCCTCTAGTTTGTGTATTGAAGAGTAAGAAGAGACATATGTTTCAATTGTCATAATTATGATTTTATACAATGTAGCAAGTGACTTTCTAATGCAGAGGGCATGGAGAGCTGGGGGGTAATCAGCTGGCATCACAAACACACACACAGGATCCTGGGTTTTGTTTTGTTTTTTTGGGGGGGGGGGAGGAGGGGGGTGGATTTCTCTGCCTGCAGTCCAAAGGAAAACGGAGAGATATAGGGAACTGATTAGGGCAGGGGGGAGGGGGAGGGTTGATTTCTCAGCTTGCATTCCAAACACACATAGATAGGAAAAATGGGGGTTGTGGGGGAATTGGATTTGTCTTCTTGCATTCAACACACACAGACAGGATTGGGATGGGGGGTGTAGGGGAGTTGCTTTCTCTGTTTGCATTCAACACACACACACACAGACAGGATCTGGGTGGGGGTGTGTGGGGGAGTTGCTTTCTCTGTTTGCATTCAACACACACACACAGACAGGATATGGGTGGGAGAGGGCGTGGGGGAGTTGCTTTCTCTGGTTGCATTCAACACACACACACACACACACACACACACACACAGATGGGATCTGAGGGGTGGGTGGGTGGGTGAGTTGCTTTCTCTGCATTCAACACACACACAGACAGGATTGGGGTGTGGGGGGGTTGCTTTCTCTGGTTGCATTCAATACACACACAGAGACTGGAACTGAAGAAAGAGAACTCACCAGATGTCCCTTCCCCAGCATGCCTTTCCCTCTCCCAAACAAACATGAAAATCAAATCTTCCCGGGGCTTGAGGGGAGGGGACTTTACCTGCTATTGTGACCACAGAGCACCACAGATTGATTGGCCAGAGAGGTGAAAATGGAGCATAATGGGATACATTCCGGAGGTTAATTAATTCAAATTAAGCTCCATTACGTTCACACAAACACTAATTCGAATTTACAAAGTCGATTTAGGCGCTACGCCACTTGCAGAGGTGGGTCTTATTAAATCAATTTTACTGGCACCTTAAGTCGACTTAACAGTGGTGACAATGTGAACATTGGAGTACTTAAATCGATATAGGAGACTTTAAATCGACATAAGTCCACAGTGTGAACCAGCCCTAAGAGGACAGATGTGGAGAAGTAGGAGGAACTCTTGACATAAACATGGGAAACTATGAGAAAGTAGTCCCATCCTTATGTTACTAAGGGTTAAAATGGAGCCTCTTTCCCCAACAAAACCTCACTAATCTACAGTTAGTCCATCTATGCCTAATGCTAGACCTTCCCCTCCCCCCCAAGTGATCTTTTTATTCATGAAAGATGCTGGATTGACAAGTACTGACACTTAAATCTGTTGCCTAAAAACATGGAAGTACAAGCTTTTCCACTCTGCCTCACCAATCCATCTAAACTCTGTTCTTGATGGAATACCTTTAGGGATTTGAGAATAGTTTAGCTTCCATGCTTATGCAGTCCTGGGTCTCTCTACTAGGACTGCAAACATGAACTGAGACCATCAACTAATTTCACATAAGCCAAACAACCTTCAGTTGGTAGTGACTTTCAGGCAACAGCATGAGATGGGTTTGACCTGATGACAAAGAATGAAAGGCTTCAACAACCCCTCAAATCCTGAATTTTTGTTCTAATTTCTCCAGATCTTGTTTACATTAATCCAAATTCTGGAAATTCTTGTCCAGTCCTGAATTCTGGTGTCTCATCAGATAGTGCAAGATGTTGTTATTGTACAAAGTAGGATGTTAGAAGAGTTAAACAAAACACCTATTTTATAAAATGGACATATATTTAGCAGATAATGGATGATATTATATTTTAAAATAAGAGTACTACATTCATACTTACTATTCTCCCCAAGTGCATAAAACCAAGCACGATTGTTCATTCCTACAGCCAAATGATAAAGACCTACAGCAACGAAGTTGGGCTCCACTTCAACAGAAACTGTGATTGGTAGCTCCTATCAGAAAAATCATACCAATTTTTCTCATTGTTACTATGTATTTAAAAGTTACATCTAAATTAAGTTAAAAATTAATATGCTTGCATACTCTTTCAACATGATTGGCCACGGTAACTTCAAGAAGAGAAGTGAGGTATGCTATCCGGGTGCCGCATGCATCTCCAAGGACTGGAAGCTTTGTCAAGAAGACATGGAGTGAGCCTCTCTGTGTAGAAACTGCCAACAACTGCCCATCATCTGTCCAAGCCAGATCATCTAGACCTAAAATATTGACAAGCTTTTGTAATAAAACTAAAAATATGTACTTGATTGTCAGTTAAACCCACAAGCAATTGTATTGTTTTTAAAATGTCAGGGTTTCATTACTTAGGAACATTTTTTCATACCCTTTGTACTTAAGTATAAACACCTATGTAGAATAGAAAAGAAATAGTTTATCATCATTGTAACATCACAGACCACAACCCGCTAATCTGGTATTAGTCTCAGAGTGAATGTATTGACATTCACAATAAACTAATCAAATACTGAAATAACAGGTAACAGTGGTGGGGACTGTTGCTCTCAATACTTTGAAAGTCATCAGGATTAGAATGGATCCAATACATGCTCTTAGCACAAGAACATGCCACTCAGAAGAGCAAAACAAAATGCAAAATGGGAAAAAAATAACACACTATTATTTTAGTAATTTGAATATACCATGCTAGGGATTCAAAAACACTGGATAATCATCTGTTCTGAGAAACAGGATCTCTATGTGTTTTGTTTAAAAAAAAAAAAAAAAAAAGGCTAAAAGTTATATCAAGTACCAAGTTTGGCAAACAGACCATTCCATAATATATACACATTGGAAAGGAGGAAGTTAATCTATATTTAGACAGCTTTTAAATATATGTTCTTCTCTGTAAATTCCCTCTTGTTAACAAAATTCTATTTTACATGATTTGGCAAAATATCTATCAGCTTTGGAAACTTTATCATACCTTTATTTTCATCATCCAGGTTTATTATAGCATACATTTCTTTCAGTTCTGACAGATCATGGATCTTAATGCTAAAACAAAATATAAACAGTCACTACCTTTACTAGTACTGTACGATCACCCTAACCATCATGAACTGAAAGTAATCAATGGAGAGAGAGAGAAGCTCATTATGGAGGAAAAAATGATTAAAGGGAGAATGAGAAGTGCTTTAGGTTCCCCAAATATGTAGCTTTGTGGAAAATAGCCACTATCAATCTAGATGTTATATATTTTAAATTCATTTTTACTTGGCTTCCTATATATACACACTAGAAAAATATTAAATTGAAATCATTTCCCAAATCAAATGTGTCTGACTCCTTTTTTAACTGAACACTGAGGCTGGTTATATAGACATCCTGTTAGTTGCTAGTCCATATACATGATCAAGATCATAAAGTGCTCTGCATGGACATTGGGAGAATGACAAACTGATCCAGCCTTCCATGGGATGAAAATATTGAGGAATGGCAGAGACTTTTCTATTCAGGACTTCAGGGATGGGAAAATAACACTACCCCTTCTCTTCTGGCTCTGTCTTGATACACTCATGCACACAAAGAAGCACCTGATGGGTTAACACTGAATCATGGACCCAAGCAATCATGGACCACAAACACTAACATCAGTTAAAAGTTGTTAGATTCAGAGCATGAAGTCTTCCGCAATGCAGCAGCAACACAAACTTTCCTATCCTGCTCACCTGCCTCAACCCTATTCTAAAGGGACTATCTCTAAGAAAGAAGATCACCTTACCTTACACTAACTGGAATCCATTAAGATGTGCAGTTCATATATATTCCACTCTTGATGCACATGCACCCCATGTGCTCAAGGTTGGATCTTTTTGCCAGATGTATCTGGGCGGCCACACACGTTCCCTGTGTGTCCACATGTCCCAGTACTGAGGCCATAATGGGTGTTGTGTGCCCAACTGACACCCAGTTCCTTTGCCACCACAGACTCTAGGTGTTATAGGATTCCATAGTAGCAGAGAAGGAAGGAGAGTTGTAGAATATATTTATGCACAACACATGTTAAAAGAACTCTATTTACTGTAAGGTAAGTAACTTTTCTTCCTTCAAATGATTGTCTACATATATTCCATTCTTGGTGACTCACAAGCAGCAACCTAATATAAGGAGGTGGATGCTTAGATTCTATTTAAAGATTGTAGCCTAGTTCTGCCAAAATAAGCACTGGATCTCAATGCTTCTGCTAGGGAATGGAAGTATGAGCTGTGTAAGAATTAACTGAACCCTAAGTAGCTGCCTTACAGATGTCTGCAATGGGTGTAGTTTCCAAAGAAGCTACAGAGGCTGCCTGGGCCCTAAGGAAAGAGTCCTAATCTTGAGGATCTAAGCTAGATAGCTCATAACAGACCCCAGTACATCCTGACATCCATTTGGATAGTCTCTGAGCTTATAACGCTTGACCCTTCATTCTGTCAGCAAATGTTTTCTTGGAGAAATTCTGAAAGATCTGGACCTCTCCAAATAAGGTCCTACAAATATGATGGACTGCAAGTTGGGGGGGGAGAGGGGAGAGCATGTATGAAGCCCATGACTCTCTTTCAGATTCATAAGGATCAAACGAGGGGGCTGTTGGTGAATATGTAGGGGATCCCTCCCTGCTGTGTTGGGAATCTGAGAAGCAAGAGCACTCCAGATCTAAGGGTGAGGCTGCTGAAGCTATGTCAAATGCCTAGCATAATGCAACCCTGAACTCTGGGTCAGGGTCTCTAGGTGCTACTGCAGTACAAATAATAAATAGTAATAATTAGGACTCTATTGTGCTAGGTGCTGTACAAATACATACTAAAAGATGTGCAGACAATCTATCTGGGATGACTGTGTCTCATAGTTTGAAAATCCAACTCTCAGATTATGCCCATAATACCAGTTGAAATTATTTGGGATGCTCTTCTTGTCTATTTCTGAGATAAAACTCTTTGAGGATGGTGGCATAGTCTCTCAATGGAGGACCCCCGCCTTTGAAAACTGTTCCAGTTGGTAGTTTGACCACGCCAGAGTTTGCTTAGCTTCAGAGCATGATGCATGAGTTTCACCTTGCTCTAAAAAAGTAAAGTTTTAGATACCAAACAAACTGAAGGACTGTCTACACACGGTGTTTGTACCACTATATTGGTTTAAAAATTAACACCGTTAAAATAGTACAACCCCCCTAGTATGGACCCAGTTATACAGCTGATATAACAAGCCTTACATCAATATAGCTTATTCCCGTAAATTCAGCTATACAGATATAAACACTTTTATACTGGTATAATTGTACCCACACTTTAACTATGGTAGTTTCTAAACAGATATACTGTTATACTCTTACAAAAATGGTGTGCAGATCAATCTTTAGTGTCCCATAAATGGGTTAAATTTTCTCATTATCATTAGATGAATAACTCCTACTACTGCTAAAAGGAATTCTGCGTCTAATCCGTAACACAGTAATGAAAGTGTGTCACTAACACTTTTGTATTCAAGTATCACATTATCTAATACAGAAGAATCAAGATATCAAAAGATATAACAATGAGGAACGTAAATAATAGTGTTTGCTTTAAGACACTTGCTATTTCACATATTTTATATATAAATATGGTCACTTACCAGTTGTCTCCACATGATGCAGCTTTGTTTAGTGACTGTGATATTGCAATGCTGGTTAGGTTATCCTTATGATTGCGAGCTTGAAAAATTTCTTGACCAATCTCACGAATGTGTGTAGAAATAACCACAAAGCACCCACGTGAGAAGCCAATCATGATGTAGCCATCACCATACCTATAGCAAAACCAACAAGTAAAAAGAGAGATGGCTGAGCAGCCTGGCTGCACAATCAGTAACACAATATGAGAATGAGGACCAAATTCCTGCGCAGGCTAAAAGTCGGCATTCTGAAGAAAGAGAGAGCAAGAGAAAAAAATGAACTGAGTCTTCCTACAGCAGATCTAAAAATACCTGTTGATGGGCTCTGATGGGAGCTGTATCTAGGTTTCCCCTCCTCAATGAGGTCCTCACCGTGGGGGAAAAAACCCAAAGATAGTGAACAGAAAAAAAAATCTGCCACAGGAGGTTTTTAATTGTAATGTTTATCTACAAATCTTCCTTGCTTTGCACTTCACTTACAGTATGGAGCCTTTCTAACATCAACACTGTCATACTAAGTTTATTTTGGAAGGGGGAGTATACCATACTGAGTTAGGCTAAAGAAATATAGTCCTGATCCTGCAGTCACTTATGCACAGAGATGTATACATGAGAAATTCCCAAGTTTGCAGCCTATTTTGTAATTAGTCAGTTTGTTCATTGTTCATACTGTAACGTTGTCATAGATCTCAACAAGTTCCTCTTCATGGCCACTCATTACAACTGCTGAGAGTGGAATCCCAGCTTATTTGTCCCTGGGCCCCCAAGGTATTTTAAGCCCCTGAAGCCACAATGGAATCTAGTCACTGCCCCAATCTTTGGGTTCCCAGGTACACTATCAGTGCGCAGACTTGCTACCGAGCATATCATCTTGGTAGCTGGCACTTGCTTTCCAGCTGCCTAGAGACCCTGAGCGCAATGGTGACTCTTCAGACTCCCTTGTCTTCAAATGCAACCTCTCCTAGAACTCCACCCCAAAGGTGTGAAGCTTCTGGTTTACAGTATAACTCTCTCAGGGGCTTATAATGGTTGTAAAGCATGTAAAACAAGGTTACTTACCAGTAACTGTTGTTCTTCGAGATGTGTTGCTCATATCCATTCCAATGTAGGTGTGTGCGCGCCCCGTGCACAGATTCCCGGAACTTTTTCCCTAGCAAGCCCCGCATGGCCAGCTCAGGCGCCCCCTGGAGTGCCACGCTCATGTCGCGGTATAAAGGGCGCTGCTGGCTGCGCGGGTCCCCAGTCCCTTCTTTCTGCCAACTCCGACAGCGGGGACGGGGGTGGGTTTGGAATGGATATGAGCAACACATCTCGAAGAACAACAGTTACTGGTAAGTAACCTTGTTTTCTCTCTTCGAGTGATTGCTCATATGCATTCCAATGTAGGTGATTGAGTAGCCATACCTTGGAGGAGGGTAGGAGTTATCGGTGACCTGCTCTAGACAGCACGGCTCTGCCGAACCCTGCGTCTTCCCTTGCTTGTTCCACGATGGCGTAATGCGACGTGAACGTATGGACTGACGACCAGGTCGCTGCCCTGCAGATGTCCTGCAGGGGAACCCTCTCTAGAAAGGCTGCGGAAGAGGCCTGGGCCCTAGTGGAGTGTGCTCTCACCGGCCCTGGGAGGGGTACTCCTGCCTGCTCATAGCATGCTTTAATGCAGGCAGTAATCCACTTGGAGATGCGCTGGGTGGAGACAGGCAAGCCCTTCATCCTATCCGCCACAGCCACGAAGAGCTGTGTCGACTTCCGGAAAGGCTTGGTCCTCTCGAGATAGAAGGCCAAGGCTCGCCTGACGTCCAGCGAATGTCCCCTCCTTTCCTCCTCCGACCCATGGGGTTTGGGAAAGAACACAGGAAGGAAAATGTCCTGGTTACAGTGGAACTGAGACACCACCTTAGGCATAAAAGCCGGGTGAGGCCTCAGCCGGACCTTATCCTTATAAAAAACCGTGTAGGGGGCTCCGAGGTTAACGCCCTCAGTTCGGAGACCCTTCTGGCCGAGGTGATAGCCACTAGGAAGGCCACCTTCCATGACAAGAGTAGAAGGGAGCACGTAGCCAAGGGCTCGAATGGGTGACCCATCAGCCCGTTGAGGACCAAGTTGAGGTCCCAGGGTGGCACCGGGTCCCGCACCTGAGGGAAAGTCCTCTCCACCCCCTTAAGGAACCTCACCGACATAGGGTGAGAAAACAGGGAGCGGCCCTCCATGGGTTGGTGGAAGGCCGAGATGGCTGCCAGGTGGACCTTGAGGGAGGCCAAAGCCAGGCCCTGCAGTTTAAGCTGCAGTAAGTACTCCAGGATGGCCTGAATAGGGGAGATGCTAGGGTGTAACCCTCTCGCTTCTGCCCACCCCGAAAACCTCCGCCACTTAGCTTTGTATGTTACTTGCGTGGACGGCTTCCTGCTGCCCAGGAGGACCTGTTGAACCTGCATAGAACAGGCCCTCTCTCCCTCCGTCAGCCACAAAGTCTCCAGGCGGTAAGGTGGAGGGAGGTCAGGTCGGGGTGCAACAATCTCCCATGGTCCTGGGAGATCAGGTCGCACCGTCTGGGTAGCGGAATCGGTTCGGTGATGGAGAGGTCGAGCAGCATACTGTACCAATGCTGCCTCGGCCACGCTGGAGCAATCAGTATAACGTCCGCCCTGTCCCTCTTGATCTTTAGGAGGACTTGGGGCAGGAGCGGGACAGGGGGAAAAGCATACATTAACTCCCCTGTCCAGGGAACCAAAAAGGCATCGGACAGAGAGCCCGGCTCGCGACCCCTGAGCGAGCAAAACCTCGGGCATTTCCTGTTCTCCGCTGTAGCGAACAGGTCCAGACGGGGAGAACCCCACCGTTGGAAAAGGGAAGCCACTATGTCCTGGTGTAAGGACCATTCGTGGCGGGGAGAAAAAACTCTGCTGAGGCGGTCCGCCTCGCTGTTTCGTACCCCCGGGAGGTGAGAGGCAGATAAATGAAAACCGTGTCTCACCGCGAAATTCCAGAGGTGAATGGCTTCCTGGCAAAGTGCCGAGGAGCGTGCCCCCCCTGCCTGTTCATGTAGAACATGGCTGCCGTATTGTCCGTAAGGACTTGGACCACTCTGCCCCTGAGGAAGGGGAGGAAGGCCCTGCAGGCCAACCGGACTGCTCTGAGCTCGCGCACATTGATGTGCAGGGCTCTCTCCTCCAGAGACCAAAGCCCTTGGGTGCCCTGATCGTGAGAAATGTGGGCTCCCCATCCCCGATCGGATGCGTCTGTGATGAGCGTCACAGATGGGGTGAACTCTCTGAAGGGGACTCCCATCATCACTTCCCTGGGGTCCCTCCACCAATCGAGGGACGACAGCACCTGTGGGGGAACCAGGACCACTCTAGTTAGAGAATGCCTGTGTGGTACATACACCGAATTCAACCACGCCTGGAGAGGTCTAAGCCTCAATCGGGCCAGTCTCACTACATATGTAGAAGCCGCCATATGTCCCAACAGCTGCAGGCAGTGCCTGGCTGTCGTCATGGGGGACAAGTGGAGATCCGATATTATGGCTGCCATCGCCTCAAATCTTGCTTGAGGCAGGAAGGCTCTGGCTTGTACTGCATCTAACCTGGCTCCAATAAACTCAATACATTGAACCGGAGTGAGTGTGGACTTTTGCTCATTGACAATCAGCCCCAGTCTAGCACACAAGTCGCGTGTGAGGAACAGACTATGTCTCACATGGGCACTCGACCTCCCCCTGATTAACCAGTCATCCAGGTAAGGGAAGATTTGAACACCTTTACGGCGCAGGTGGGCTACTACCACAGCCATGCACTTAGTAAAAACCCTGGGTGCTGAGGAGAGCCCAAAGGGTAGGGACCGAAATTGATAATGGTGTCCCGCTACCACAAACCTCAAAAACCGCCTATGGGCCGGTAATATCGAGATGTGAAAGTATGCATCCTTCAAGTCCAGGGCGGCATACCAATCCCCTGGGTCAAGGACCGGAATGATAGTGGCGAGAGAGACCATACGAAACTTAACTCGCCTAATATATCTATTTAGGCCACGGAGGTCCAGAATGGGCCTAAGGCCTCCCTTCGCCTTGGGGATTAAGAAATACTTAGAATAAAAGCCCCTGCCCTCTTCGGCCAGTGGGACTTCCTCCACCGCCCCCAACGTGAGGAGCGACCCAATCTCCTGCACCAGGAGCTGAACCGAGGCCGGATCCCCAATGTGGGACAGCCTTGGGGGGTGTTGGGAGGGGAGGTTGTAAGCTGGAGGGCATACCCTTTAGCAATCACCTCCAGGACCCAGCGGTCCGTAGTGATGGCTTCCCATTCTGAAAGAAAAGGGCGAAGCCTGTCCCCAAACGGCCGACCAGGATCCCAGAGAGAAGGAAGAGTACTACCCTCCTGCTCTGGGTCAAAAACGTTTATTAGGCTGATTACCCCCTTTTGCAGGCCCATGCTGGCCCCTCGCAGAGGACCCCTGACGGCCTCCCCTGCTGGGACCGCGGTAGCGCTCACGACCCCTCCTCTGCTGGGGTGGTCGAGGAGCCGGCCTGGGCGGGGGCGGTGGTTGCCCTTGGACCTGCGGTCTGGACTGCTGCCTGGAGGCCTGAGGAGTATACAACCCCAGAGACTTCAGGGTGGCCCGAGAGTCCTTGAGAGCGTGGAGCTTGTCGTCTGTCTTTTCCGAAAACAGACCCAGGCCATCAAACGGCAAGTCCTGGATAGCCTGCTGAACCTCTTGAGTGAGGCCAGAGGCTTGAAGCCACGAGCAGCGGCGCATCACCACCGCCGAGGCCATTGCCCTACTGGCTGTGTCAGCCGCGTCGCTAGCCGCCTGCAGCGCAGCGGTAGCCACCGCAGATCCTTCATGCAGAACCGTGGAAAATCCGCCTCCTGGTCAGGGGGCAGCTGGGAAGCAAACCTCTGCATCGAGGCCCACAGGTTCTTATTATACTTCCCAAACAAGGCCTGGTGGTTCGCTACTCTAAACTGCAGCGCCGCAGTAGAGTAGATCTTCCTCCCGAACAAGTCCAGTTTACGGCCCTCCTTGTCCTTAGGGGTGCTACCCTGACCCCCCTGACGGTCCCTCTGGTTGGCCGCATCGACCACCAGAGAACTGGGCGCAGGGTGGCTGTATAGAAATTCAAAGGGTTCCTTGGGGACATAATATTTCCGTTCCACCCCCTTAGAGGTGGAAGGCAGGGAGGAAGGGGTCTGCCACAGCTTCCTCGCTATCTTCATGACATTGTCATGCACTGGCAAGGTCGCCCGGGAGGGTCCTAGAGAGCCCGAGGGCCCAAAGAGGGAGTCCTCCTCCTCAGACATGAGCTTAAACTCCATGCCCAAGTTCTCAGCAGCCCTCTTTAGGAGGTCTTGGTGGGCCCTGAAGTCAAACAGGGGCCCTTTACGATCCCTTGCTGCTGCCTCATCCGGTGACGATGAGGAAGAGAAGGGTAGGGGTGCGGAAGAGGGTCCCTCCCCAGGGTCCGAGTCCTCCGAACCCTGCTCATGAACCTTAGGGGCCGGGGGGACTGGGGGGGCCACCACAGAATGCAGTGACACCGAGCCCTGGGGCATAGAGGCATTCCAGGGTCCCCAATACGGCCACTGCCAAGGTCCCTGGGCCCACCCCGCGGCCTGCAGGGAAGGCTGATGGAGCCGCACCGCCCTAGTGTCACCAGAGCCCCCCGTGCGTCGCTTATGTCGCCGACGCGTGGAGCGGTCCGATGAGGACGACGTGGACCGGTGCCGACGTCTGCGGTGCCGGCGATGAGAGGAGGACGGGGACGACGACGACGACGCACCCGACCTGCCCCTGCGGCGAGAGGACTTGCGATGCCGCTTGCCCCCTCGAGACCGAGAGCGGTGCCGACGATGGTGACGCTGAAGGGAGTCCAGCCGTCCCGAGGTCGGTGCCGGTGCCATCACCGGTGCCGGTTGCAACGGTGCCATCATCGGTGCCGGCTGCAACGGTGCCATCATCGGTGCCGGTTGCACCGGTGCCGGAGCCGGCAACAGTGCCGAAGCAGGCGTCGGTGCCGGGATCGGCGGTGCCGCCAGATGTGAGTCGCTGCCTCTCGAAACGACCGACAGTGACCTCGATCGGTGCCGGGACGGGCTCCGCACCGTAGATCGTGAGCCCGAATCCCGGTCCCCGCTCGAATCGGAGCTGGATCTGCGGCTCCGGCGACGGACTCGGGACCGCCCACGGTGCCGCGGTGCCGAGTCGCTCGACGACCTAGAGTCGGAGCTCGGAGGGGAGCCGACGCTCTCCACCCTCCGTGACCGTCTGGCAGGAGACTTAGATTGGGAGCGTCTCCAACCACCGGGACCACCCAGCGCGGGTTTGCCCCGAGACGCGGGTCCCTTGTCCCTCGGCCGAGGCGTGGGCAAGGCCATGAGGGCTCGTGCCGCAGTAAACGCCTCCGGCGTCGACGGCCCTTGCAGGTGCACTCCCCCACTACCAGGAGTCGGGGGAGGCAGCCCGCGTGGAGACCCCGGTGCCGGAGTAATCTCAACGGCGCTTGGCTGGGGCGTCTCCGTACTTCCTCCACCCTGCGCGGGCCGGAGGGAGATCTTGGGTGCGGCCGAAGGCCGTGCCGTCTTCTTGGCCACCTTAGAGGCCCGCGGCGGTGCCGAAAGCGGTGCCGGTGGGGGGCGCTCCGCACCGACGACACACTCGGTGCCGACGGAGACCGGGACGGCTCGGAAGCTGGACGGAGCGCCGACTCCATTAGAATCGCCTTTAGCCTCGCGTCTCGTTCTTTCTGGGTCCGAGGCTTAAAGGACTTACAAATCTTACATTTGTCTCGACGGTGTTCTTCTCCAAGGCACCGGAGACAGCGGTCATGCGGGTCACTAATAGGAAAGAACTTTAGTACACAAGACACAGTTCTTAAAGCCTGTGGACCCCGGCATGACTCCCAGCAGAAGAGGACCCCGTCCGGGGTTCTAACTTGTCACTACAACTACAAACTAACGAACTCTATAACTACTACTATAACAAGAAATGTTGAAAACAGTCAAACAACTAGGGAATGAGCTACTTGCACACAGCAAGAGGCGATAGTTCCAGTAACCGTCACAGGCGGAAAGAAGGAACTGGGGACCCGCGCAGCCAGCAGCGCCCTTGGTCGTAATGAAAGACTTAACTACCCAGACATTTGTTGTATTAGTAATATGGCAAAAGACAAAATGTCCAATAAATTATTGGAAAGTATTTGGAACAACTTCTTATTTCAGAAGGCAGAGAAAGTAACCAGGGAGGCGGCCATTTTAAACTTGATTCTAACTAACAGGGACAAGGAATTGGCTGCAAATCTGAAGGTGGAAGGCAATTTGATTAAAGGGATCATGAAATGATAAATTTCATGATTCTAAGCAGACTTTAAAATACTCAGAGAAAAGGTCGGTAAGGTCCCAAGGGAAAGAAATCTAGAGAAAAAGAATTTCAGGAAAGCTGGCAGTTTCTCAAAGAGATAATATTAAAGATGAAACAGCAAACTATCCTGATGCAAAGGAAAGACAGGAAGAATAGTAAGAAGCCAATATTGCTCTGTCAGGAGCTTTTTAATAATCTGGAAATCAAAAAGGAATCCTACAAAAAAATACAAACATGGCCAAATTGTTAAGGATGATAAAAAAGAATAGTGCAAACGTGCAGGGACAAAAATTAGAAAGGCTAAGGCACAAAATGAGTTACACCAACCAAGGACATAAAAGGCAACAAGAACAGATTCTATAAATACATTAGGAGCAAGAGAAAGATGAAGGAAAGTGTAGGTCCACTACTTAGTGAGAAAGGAGAGCTAACAACAGAAGATATCAAGAAGACTAACAATGCCTATTTTGCAGCTGCTTAGCACAATTCATATTAACAACATGGAGGAAGAAATGCAAGGCAAAACAGGAGAAGATGTTAAAGAATTTTTAGAGAAGCAGGACCTGATGAATTTCACCCTATGATACTCAAGGAACTAGCTGAAGCAATCCTGGAACCGTTAGCAATTATCTTTGAGAACTCACAGAGGATGGGTGAGGTCCCAGAGGACACCAGAAGAGCAAACGTACCTAACTTTAAAAAGGGGAACAAAGAGGACCTGCGGAATTATAGATCATAGTTTCTCAACCTGTGGTACACGTATCTCTGGGGGTATGTGAGACACAGGCAGGGAGTACGCAGCGAAAAACCCAGTGAAGGGAGGCAGGCGACAGCCACCCACTTCCTGGCCGGTCCCAGCTCCCAGAGTGGAAAATTGAGTGTTGGGGTATGTATTAAAATTTTCAGAAGTTAGGGGGGTACTTGCTACTTAAAAGGTTGAGACACACTGTTATAGATCAGTCACCCTAATTTTTATAACTGGAAAGATATTGGAACAAATTATTAAACAATCAATTTGTAAGCTACAGGATAATAGGATAATAAGCAATAGCCAACATGGATTTGTCAAGAACAAATCATGCCAAACCAACCTAATTTCCTTCATTGACAGGATTACTGTCTTACAGATGGGGGAAGCTGTAGATATGATATATCTTGATATTAGTAAAGCTTTTGACACCATCCCATATGACAGTCTCATAACTAACAAAATGTGGCCTATATGAAATTACAATAAGATGGGTGCAAAGCTGGTTGAAAGAATGTACTGAAAGAGTAGTTATTAATGGTTCTCTGTCACATTGGGAGGACGTATGTAGTGGAGTCCTTCAAGGTCTGTCCTGGGTCTGGTACTAGACAACATTTTAATTAACAGCGTAGATTACTGAGTGGAGAGCATGCTTACAAAATCTGCAGATGACACCAAGCAGTTAGGGGTGGCTAGCAGTTGGGAGGATGGGATTAGAATTCTAAATTATTTTGACAAATTGGAGAACTGGTCTGAAATCAATAAGATGTAATTCAGTAAAGATAAGTGCAAAGTACTGCACTTGGGAAGGAAAATCAAATGCACAACTACAAAATGGAGAATAACTGACTATGCAGTAGAATGGCTGAAAGGAATTGGGAGTTATAGTGAATCATAAATTGAATATGAACCAACAGACACACAAGTTAAATACAATATGTTGGGGAAGAGTTAACATGACTTTTAAAAAGGGAAATCATGTTTCACCAATCTACTAAAATTTTTGAGGGTGTCAACAAGCATGTGGACAAGGGTGATCCAGTCAATATAGTATACCTGGACTTTCAGAAAACCTTTGTTTAACACACTGTACCACAAATTAGCACCCTGTAACCCCCATATTCATCATTCATATATAGTTGTGATATTTCATACAAAGACGGTACCATATGAAAGGTCATAATCTTCTGAATTCCATTGTTCTGTCAAAATATGTATATCATTAGAGTGTATGAAGTTATGAACTTTTTTGGTATGATTGTTATTGAAATGTGTTCTGAGTTTGGGAGTTGCCCACTGCTAGCTCACCAGTGATAACAAAGGATGTGACCCGCACCCACGCGGGAATTAAATGACCATCAATCAGCAGGGGAGTTTTGATCAAGGGATTTACAATTCTGTAAGAGAATTGCACAACAGGGATTGCTCAACTCCATGACTTAGTTGCACAAGACCACACCCGGGGGATTGCTCAATTCTATGACTCAACAAGGCCCACCAGGACATGTCTGGGCTACTATTTTCCAGGCACATGGACTAAGGGTATAATATAGGGACAGTGGCATCACGCGATTACCTCTCTCCTCTCCACCTCTGCTGAAGGCAACAAAAACGCTGGGAAGACAAAGACTTAAACTGTGAAGACTGATCCCAGGTTGAGAAGGAAAGTCAGCCTGTGTATTAAGGACTGTAAACTTCCTGCAATATCCAGGGGGTGAGAAAAACTGCTTGATCTAAACACTGCTTAGTTTAATAAGGTTTAGGATTTAGACTGCGTGCTTACTTTTTATTTTCTTTGGTAACTATCTTTGACATTTATGCCTATCACTTATAATCACTTAAAATCTGTCTGTAGTTAAGAATGTATTTTAATGTTTTATCCTTACTAGTGAGTTTGTCTGAAGTGCTTGGGAAATCTGCTCAGTTATAAAGACTGGTGCATGTCAACTTTCCCTTGACAATAAATAACTAATACGTTTACACTGTTCAACAGAAGGACTTGAGCAGTACAAGACGGTATATATCTGGGGTGCAAGGGTGGAGGGTGGGGAGATTTGCCAGTGTTTCCCTGTGTACAGTTCATGAGTGGCTTTGGGAGCCAGAGTGTGCCTCTGCATGTTGAAGGCTGAGTGATAACAATGCCTGGAGGGGTCCACTGCTTGTCACTGGCAAAGAACCATGAGAGACTGACCAGGTTTGACAGTTCAGGGGGCACAGCAGTCCCACAGTTCCAGATTGTACCCCAGGGTCCCGTCACACTTTGACAAGGTCCAAATCAAAAACTCTAAGCAAACTAAGCAGTCATGAAATAAGAAGGAAGGTCCTTCTGTAGATCAGTAACTGACTGAAAGATAGGAAACAGAGTAGGAACAAATGGTCAGTTTTCACAATAGAGAGAGGTAAAAGGTGGAATCCCCTAAAGATCTGTACTGGGACCTGTGCTGTTCAAAATTTTCATTAATGATCAGGAAAAGGGGGTAAACAGTGAGGTGGCAAAGTTTGCAGATGATACAAAATTATTCAAAATAATTAATTTCAAAGCTGACTGCGAAGAGATACAAAGGGATCTCAGTAACCTAGGTGACTGGGCAACAGATGAAAATTTAATGTTGATGCACACTGGAAAAAAATAATTCCAAATATACATACAAAATGATGGGGTTTAAACTAGCAATTACCAATCAAGAAAAAGTTCTTGAAGTCATCGAAGAAAGTTTTTTGAAAACATCCATTCACAATGTGCAGTGGCAGTCAAAAAAGCTAACAATGTTGGGAACTATTAGGAAGGAGATAGGTAATAAAACAGAAAATAGTGCCACCATATAAGTGCATTGTATGCCCAACACCTTGAATATTTCATGCAGTTCTGGTCGCCCCATCTCAAGAAAGATTAGAACTGGAAATAGAACAGAGAAGGGCAACAAAAATTATTAGGGATATGGAACAGCCTCCATATGAGAAGAGATTATAAAGAATGGGACTCTTTAGCTTAGAACAGAGATGGGTAAGGGAGGACATGATAGAGGTCTATAAAATCATGAATGGTATGGAGAGAAGGGAAGTGTTATTTCATCCTTCACATAACACAAGAACTAAGTCAGTCTAGGAAATGAATAGGCAATAAGTTTAAAATAAACATAAGGAAGTACTTCTTCACACAAGACACCATCAACCTCTGGAAATCGTTGCCATGGGATGCTTGAAGGTATAACTTGGTTCAAAAAAGAATTTGATAAGTTCATTGAGGATAGGTCCACCAATGGCTAATAGCCAAGATGGTCAGTGATGCAACCCCATGCTCTGGGTGTCCCTAATCTCCAATTGCAGAAAGCTGGAACTGGATGACGGGGGATAGATCACTTGAAATTACCCTTTTCTGTTCACTCCCTCTGAAGCATCTGGCACTGGCCAGACAGAATACTGGGCTAAATGGACCAGTGGTCTGACCCAGTATGACTGTTATGTGATACAATTGCAAAAAGGCTAATATCATTCAGGGTGTATTAACAGGAGTGTCATATGTAAGACACAGGAGATAATTGTCCCACTCTACTAAGCATTGGTGAGGCCTCAGCTAAAATACTGTGTCCAGTTTTGAGTGACAAACTTAAAAAAAGATGTGGACAATTTGGAGATACATCAGAGGAGAGCAACAAAAATAGTAAAAGGTTTAGAAAATCTGACCATGAGGAAGGTTTAAAAAAGACTGGGTATGTTTAATCTTGAGAAAATAAAACTGAGGGGGGACCTGATAACAGTCTTCAAATATCTCAAGAGCTGTTATAAAGAGGATGGTGATCAATTGTTCTCCATGTCCACTGGAGTAGGTATTAATGGGCTTCATCTGCAGCAAAGGAGATTTAGGTTAGATATTAGGAAAATCTTTCAACTATAAGGATAATAGGTTTCCAAGGGAGGTTGTGAAATCTCTAGCATTTGAGGTTTTTAAGAACAGATTAGATAAACACTTGTCAGGGATGGTCTAGGTATACTTTTTCCTGCCTCAGCACAAAGGGCTGGACTAGATGAACTCCTAAGGTCCCTTCCAGCCCCACATTTACAGGATTCTGTGTCCCTGCCTCAGTTTCCTCACCACTCCAGGGCATTCTTTGGATTGTCCAAGGTGCTTGGGGGGCTTCTGGGCTGTGGGAAGTGAGCATGACCCTCCTTCCCCACGAGGCTGCTACTTGCTGGATGATCTTGCTCCCTCCTGCCCCATGCTGCTAAGTTAGACAGGAAGCACTGTTCCTGTGTGTTCTCTTATTTAAAACTCCTTCTGGTCACCTGGATGCCCTTGTTCTGCTCCTGGTAAGTTCCTACTGCCCCTACCTTTCCCTCTCCTTCAGAGGAGTAAACTAACCTGGATTTCCAAGCTCACCCATTATTCCCAGGTGTTTGCATCTGAACAAAGTTGTTGAGTCCTAAGCAATCACCTCATTGTCCCTGTCTCGTGTGTACCTGCTACAGGACCTGTCAGCAATGGTGGAGCCACAAAATACAGGCATTCATGATCCAGCAGTTTTTCATAATATAACTTCACAAAATAACTAGAATTCATAAGTTGCAGAGACAGAGCCCTGATTTATCACAAATGGACAACCAAAAGGATCATTAAGATAAGAGAAACTATTTCCTAAAAGGCTGCATTCAAGCAGGTTACTCACCCAGAGAGTTGTTAAAGGGGTTTTATTGGTATGTCTACACAGCAGTTAAACACGTGTGACTGGCCCGCATCAGCTGACTTGAGCTTGGGCTGTAAAATTGCAGCATAGGTGTTCAGGCTCTGGCTGGAACCCAGGGTCTGGGACCCCACAAGGAGAAGAAAGTCCTAGAGCCTGAGTCTGAAAGTCTACACGGCAATTTTACAGCTCCATAGCCCGAGTCCTGAGAGATTAAGTTAGCTGACGTAGCCAGGTGCAGATGTTTAATTGCTGTGTAGACGTTCCCTGTCAGGCTAATGGCCCCACGTATCTGGCCAGCCATGTGGACAGAAGCCAAGGAATGTGTAGCTATAGGTTTTCTTAAAGATTTCAAATGCTAATCTTGGTTCCATATGGCAAGTGGGCAGAAGAAGTTGCAGAGGAAAAGAAGCAGAAGCAGATAACCACCACTTTTTGGGCATGGGGTAGAGCATCCAACTTGAGATTTATTTAAAAAAGGACTGCCTGCATGCTGCATGGTTTTACTGCTGTCCAGGGAAACAGAACTTTGTGTTTATTTTTGTAAATAAACAGATTACACCAAGAATGTACCCTGACTCTGTGTCACCAACCTCTCCTACAAACAGAAACCACTCACTAATTTCAGCAACCATATAATTACTAAGTATGTATGAATAAGTGCAACCACACATCTACTGTTTCATTTTGACATCACTGCTTTTTAAACAACAGAATTTTCAACGGTGATTGTAAATTGTAGATTCCTTTGGTCTGAAAGGAATATTGTATTAAAAGGACTACTGTATATCCCCAAAAATCCTCATGAGATACTGGGATAAATACCAGAAATGAAAATAAATAACATTATTAAGAAAGATAAAACCTCAGCTTTTTCTTGCGATATTAAGTTAGTGCTTACTCACCATCTATAGGTTACAATATTGCCATAGCGCTGCTGGAATTCCAGATCAATTGGGTTATCAGGATCATTTAAATTAAAAAGAAACAATGTTTTCTTGCCAACCACCACACTTACCTGCCAATGCACAAAGTGAAAAAAACAACCAGTGAGAACACCATTTTAAAATAAAACACCAGTTTTTACCAAATGATAAGGCTTTATACTTCTAATAATTCTTCAGAATTCAGCTCAAGGTCTAGTTCCACTGGTCAAAGTATAAATTAAAATCTAAGGATAATGTGTTTTTTTGGATGCAGAGAATTGTCATCCATAGGGTGCAAGGAAACAGTATCACAGCACTGTTGGTTAATTTTAGTCACTGACAGTGCAATGATATAAACAAACCTTCTAAACAGATAGCATTGCTGAACATAACAAATATTTAATAATGTAATGAATTTTCCTTAAAAGCTATTCAAGTCACTTAAAAATGATTTCCTTAAAAATTATGAAGACATACAAATTAAGATCAATCTAGATAAAGGCTTCTTATTTGAGGGAGTCCTCAGAGGTGATGGAGTTTGTCTCTCTAAGGGAAGAAAGGCTCAGTTTTCAATGCTCTCTTTTTGAATTATCTGGTGACCAAATAAGTAGCATTAGTATCAGACAAAGAAGCAGCTAACTCAATGCAAAGTCCTATACTACGTAGGGAGGGGAGAAGATCATCAGAAAACAAACAAAAAAAGAGAGGCTTATTACTAGAACACCCATAACAAAGAAAACAAGGAAGAACTTGTTTTATGTTTCATGCTTTGTGTTTGCTTGGATTTACAATATCAAACAAAATGGCTATTTTCTAGCTTAATTTAGATCATTCTCTGTTTGGCCTCAGTTTAAAAGTGAAGCACTATTCATCCTAACCCCTATTTTAGGAGTATTAAAATACAAAAAAAAAAAAAAAAAAAATCCAACAACAAAATCCTGTCTCTAACATAGTTGGAAAAAAACCAAGCCACAGTGCAAACCCAAAAAAACAGAACAGTTCATAACTAGAGATTAGCTCACACCTCAGAGTTTGCATTTCCCCAGAGTCTAAATATGTGTGAATCCAAAGATTTGGCCTCAGCCGATCTCTAGTGATAACCTCTTAAAGCATTTGGTTCTTAAATGTGAGTAACACTATTCATCATAAGAGTTAAATGTCTGAAATTACTATTATTTTAAGCTCTTCTTTTAAAGATACCACAGCAACTATTTTACTTTTGTTTGTAGTGTAGTTGTTTATTTTAATCAAATTAATTCTTCCTTTTCAGAATCATTATCTGAACCTTTTAAGTAATACTGTATGCTAAAGTGGCAGGCACAGGTAGGGCATTCCCATTACATTCAGAACAACTGGGACATGCTGGATGGTGCTATGCATTAGTTTCATACAGTCTTCTTACTGTGCTTTCCCTGGTTGATATTCTTTCATCAGTCTTCATCATTGAGAACTGCATATCACTGGGATCCAATCTCACTGAAGTCTGCAAGAAGAAAGTCCAGATTCAGATATTATTTATTTATTTAATTTATGTAGCACATAGTGTGACAAGCAATGTACAGATAAGGTAAGATGACACTTTTCCTCTCTAGAATATTAGGGATGTTAATGCAATATAAATAATAAATATTAGTAACAATTCCACTATTTGCTCTTTATTCACAACTCCAACATTCTCTCTTCTTTAATAACAATAGAAAAAGGAGAAAGTAAAAAGAAAGATGAGCTCAGTTTAGATCATATTGAGCTTGAATTGCCAGGAAACATCCAGGAATAGAAGTCTAAGAGGCAGTTAGAGATGTAAGTCTAAATAGAGGTGAATAGGTAGATCTTCATGTTGTTATTGTAGACATGGTAGTAATTGAAGCAGAGTAACCAAATGAGGTCACCCAACAAAAGAATATAGTGAGAGAAGAAGACAGGGCCAACAATTGAGCATTTAGCAACAAGTGAAAGTGGACGAGATGAAACAAACATCCCTCTCTACTCACTCAAAAGGAGATTCATGTTGCCATGTATATAGCATTGCTCCCTAGGAATTCCAAAGCCTTTTAAAATATACAATACACAGCCAAAGCATAGATTAATTTGAAATCTCCCCAGACTACGAGGGCAACCAACATTGCACTAAAGTCCCACAAAAGAACCTTCTCTATCACAGGTGGAAAGAGACGGACAACTCTGTGACACTGTACCTCAAAATAACACCCTGTAACCCCCATATTCACCACTTTTATATGGTTATGATATATTTTGTACAAAGTATGTCTTGTGAGGTATCATTTGAAAAGTCAGTCTACTAAGCATCACTGTCCTGTTAAAATGTGTGTATCAACATTGTACATGGAGTTATGAAATTCTGTTATATGCTTGTTACTGAAATGTGTTGTGAATCCAGGGATCATCCACGGACTAGCTCCTCAGAATAACAAAGGACTGTAAACAAGGCCTTGCATGTCATCCCAAATGTCACGTACACAGAAGGTGCGTGCAAGAAATTTACAGATCACCTGAGAGAAGCTTCAAATCTCATGTACACAGGAGACTGTGTCTATACCCCAGCAGGAGATGTTCCTCAATGAGAGGAGGAGGGTATAAAATAAGAGAGAGTGACCATCACTTTACCTCTTCTCTCTCACCTCTACTCACAGAGAACCTCTACTCAAAGACAAAGAAGCATCATTGAACTAGAGGAGTGATCCCAAGCTATAAGGGGATCCAGCCTGCGAACTAAGAACTGTGAACTGCCTGCAGCATCTGGTGGGATGAGAAAATTGCTGGCTTAAAATCTTATTTAGCTTGGTAAAGTTTAGGAATTAGTTTCTGGTTTTATAGTTTATTTCATTTTGTAACCAATTCTGACCTTTTAAACCTATATCACTTATAATCACTTAAAATCTTTCTCTAGTTAATAAACTAATGTTTAATGTTTTATTAAACCAATGCAGTTGATCGAAGTGTTTGGGGGAATCTCTAGTCAGGTTAACAAAGGCTGGTGCATATCCATTACCCTTTGGTGGAATGGCCAACTAACTACTGAGCTGACATTGATCAAAAGGATCCTGAGCAGTGTAAGATGCATATTTTTGGAGTGCAAAGCTGGGGATGGGAGGGATTTGCGAGTGTGTCTGTGTATACAGTTCATGAGTGTCTAGGAGAGCATTCATGTAAACTCAGCTGGGTGTGCCTTCACATGCTGATGGATGTGCTTCTTATTAGCATAGCAGCCTAAGAAACAACCTCGGCTGAAGAGTTAAGGGAGCACAGCAATCCCACAGTCCAGTTTGTACCCTGGGGGATGTCACAGACTCCTCTTAGAAATCTCACTACCATGAAGTTTGAGAAAATTGACTTCCTTTGAATCAGAGGATAGAACACCAAGATCACCTCTAAATGGACCCTCAACGAGCTGAGAGACAGAACAGGGAATGAAGATGTAATAGGTAATGCAAAATGTCCTGAATACAGCTTATACTCAGCCTAATTCTCCAGACTAGTGACCAAACCAAAAATGTTTCCACTTGGCCAAACAGCCAGTTCTAGTGGATGGTTTTTTACTACTAAGCAGAAATTGCTGAAGTGTTCCGAACACTATCCTTCTTCCTCATCTAACCATGCAGCATCCATGCCCTAAGGTGCAGACTGCTCAGCATTGGATGCTAAATTGGACTGGTGTTGAATCAGTAGGTTGGGATAGAGGGGAAAAGAACTGGGAGGTCAAACAGGCAGATTGAGAAGTCTAGAGAACCAACATTGTCCTGACCAAGCTGGTGCAAGAGTATCAGTTTGGCTTAATCCAACATCAGTTTGAGAAGAACCTGCAGAATGAGTGGGATTGCAAGGGAGACATACCTCAATACTGATCACCTATTCAAATGGAAGATGAGACCTGCTTGAGAGCAAAATTGACAGCGGTCCTTGCTGTCTTTTGTTGGAAAGCAATAAATAGTCAGAATGCCCCCATCTCTGAAAATGGACCTCTGCATGCTGCTCTTCAGAGACCATTTGTGATTCTGGAAGAAATTCTTGCTGAGTGATTGGCCAAGTGATTCTGAGCAACCAGTACATGACCAGCTGTGGGAGTGATGTGTTTCCCTGATGCAAAATTGCCAAAACTTTATTGCTTCCTGACAAAGCTGGTAGGAGCAGGCTCTTGATCTGTTCCCGAAAGACCTGGTACACACTGTAAATGACTCAAAGCTCCAGGATGTTGATATGAATGGATACTTCCTGTTTGTCCACAAAGCTTGAACTTTCAGTGTATCGAGATGCATTTCCCAACCTATTGTGGAAGCATTGGTAACTATAGTCCTGATTGGTGGAGGACAGGTAAAGGGAACACCTTCACAAACATTGATCAGATCAGTCTACTACTAGACCATCCAATGACTGACAATTCAGAAGATCTACAATTTTAAACAGCCCCAAGGAGGACGAAGGCAGAGTCTTGCATGCTACAACATGTTCATTAGGAAGAAATGTCATCAGAGTCTAGTGGAGCCCCAATTAACTTGATTTTTTGTATCGGTATTAATGATTAATTAATTCAAAATCAGACCCAGGTGACTGAAGAGGCAGAGCATGAACTAAATGTAACAGAGGACTTTGGCCTGGTCTACACTTATCTGGTGATTTGGCGGCAGTCGACAGGAGTTACGCAAGCTATGCAGAGTAGCTTGCATAATTCCCGTCGACTGCTGTGCTTCCCTTCTGGGCAGCGTCTTCACTGCACAGCGCCAATGGGAACCATGTTCCTGTCGATGCAGAACTATACCACTTGAGGGGGTGGTTTACCAGCGTCGACTTCTGGACCAATTGCCCTCAGTCTCTAGACTTGTCCCTCATAATTGTCCAGGTAAAGAAAGACATGAATGCCTCTTTTTCCGAGATATGCTGCTCTGACAGTCATGCATTTGGTAAATATGCATGATGCCAGGGACAGGCCAAAGGGGAGCACTGTGTATTGACAATGCTGATCTGCTGCTACAAATCTCAGAAATTTCTGTGGCTTGGGAAAATTGCCACATGGAAGTAAGCATCCTGAAGATCAAGAGCAGCAAATTAGTAGTTGTGATTCAAAGTGGGAAGAAGAGGAGATTACTTACTTTAACTAATGGTTCTTCGAGATGTGCGGTCCTTATCTGGAGTCCACTGTGGGTTTCATCATGGGTGCACATGTGCATCATGCGCCAGAGCCGGAACTGTTGAAAGCAGTGTCTTCGACCTGCGTGCATGCCTCGTGTCGCCCATGTGGTATATCTGAGGTCTTATGTGTCCGTGTGGGTCGATGCCCCCTCAGTTTCCTCTCGCTACCAGGAATCGAGCCCTAAGGAGAGAAATCAGGGGGCGGGACTGGAATCCAGATAGGACCTCACATCTCAAAAGAACCAGTTAAAGTAAATAAGCTCCTCTTCTTCTTTGAGTGATGGTCCCTAGAAGGCGGGGCTAGGGCTCTGTGGATGTCAGAGTTTGTAGGACTGCGGTACCCACTGGCGCATCGATGGAGGCAGCATTAACTAAAGTGTAGTGAGCTGTGAACGTATGTACGGAAGTCGAAGTCACTGCTCTGCAGATGTCCTACCATGGAACATAGGCACAGAAGGCCCTCGTAGTCACCTGTGGTCTTGTGGAGTGTGCCCTGATACTAGGTGGGAATTGGATCTGGCAGAGGGAGTAGCACTCCGTGATGCAGCAAACGATCCAATGAGAGGTACGCTGGGAAGAAAGCGCACGCTCCTTGCAGTGGTCCGCTATCGCCACAAAGAGTCTCGGTGAGATCCTGAAGGAGCGGGGGTGTTGCAGATAGAAGGCCAGCACACGCCTGACTTTGAGGGAGTGTAAGGTTCTCTCCCTGGTGAAAGAGTGAGGCTTAGGGTAGAAAATGGGGAAGTGAATAACCTGGTTGAGATGGAACTCGAAGGCTATCTTAGGAAGAAACTTTGGATGAAGTCGTAGTGAGAATTTGTCCTTGTGAAAAATAGTAAAGGGGAGTCTGCCATCATGGTCGCTCGTTCACCAACCGGTCAAGTTGAGGTAATAGCCACGAGGAAGATTATTTTCACAGACAGGTAAGTAAGGGAGCAGGAGGATAGGGGTTCAAAGGGTGGCCTTGTGAGTGTTGAAATGACTAGATTGAGGTCCCAGGCTGGGGTGGGGTTCCTGATGGTCGGACGCAAGTTGAGTAAGCCCTGTAGGAGCCTACTGCTGTTTAGGTGACTAAAGACAGAGGAACCATCCACAGGTAGGAGGGAAGTGCTAAAGGCCACTAGAAGAACTTTTATGGAAGAATGCGTCAGACTTGACCATTGTAGGTGGGGGAGGTAGTCCTGGACAGTTGGAACAGTCATGGTCAATAACAAGTGATGGTTGTCTGTGGCCCATTGAAGTAAACCATCACCAGTTGGCTTGGTAACAAGCTCTGGTCATGGGATGTCAGTTGCGTGTGAGTACCTGTCGCACTGGGGAGGTGCAAGCGTTGTCTATTCGCAAGCTCCATCCAAATACCACACTGTGAGGTGGCCTGGTGCTGGATTGTGGTTTTGGATGCAGCCATGCTGTTGGGTGACCAGGTTTGGTAGGATGGGGAGAGGAATTGGAGGGTGGATCAGCAGGTGCAGTGGGTCCAAGTACCAGTGTTGTCTGGGCCATGATGGGGCTATCAGTGCTTGATCTCATCTCAGCTTGCTGAGTACCCAAGGAATGAGTGGAATGGGTGGAAAGGTGTAACAGAGGCGTGACGTCCATGGAATGAGAAAGGCACCCCCTGAGATCCCTGTCCTAACGAGCTCCTGGAGCAGAAGAAGGAAAGTTTGCTGCCGAGGCAAAGAGGTCCCATGTGGGGGTTCCCCACCATTGGAAGATGTCCCAGAAAATGGGGTTGTGGAGTTCCCATTCATGACAGCAATAGAAGGAGTGACTCAGCTCATCTGCAAGGGCATTGTTTGTCCCAGATAGGTGTGTTGCCTGTAATGCTATATTGTGCTGCAGGCACCAGTTCCACAGGCGGACTGCTTCTTGGCATAGGGATAGGGATCAGGCTCCCCCTTTGTTTACATAGAATACTCTTGACATGTTGTCCGTCAGGAGATGAACAGGCTTGCCCTGGAGTAGGGGGATGAGGTCGTGGCAGGCATGTAGAACCACTTTCATTTCTAAGATATTGATATGCATCCTCGCCTCTCTGGGGGACCACAGTCCTTGTGCTGTGTGGCACTGTATGTCGGCACCCTAGCCCACGAGTGATGCGTCTGTTACCAGGATCGTGTCTGGTTTGGGTTGGTGGAATTGTATGCCCACCTGAACTCTGGAGAGGTCTTGCCACCATTTCAGGGAGGCTAGCACTCATGGAGGGAAGGAAACACGTTTGTTCAGATGGTCCTTTTGTGGGTCGTAAACTGTCCATAGCCAATGTTGTAGGCAGCACATATGAAGTCGGGCATACGGGATGACTGATGTAGACATTGCCGTGTATCCAAGGAGAGAGACACACAGATGAACACACATGCGTGGATGGTGTAATTGTGCAATGATGTTTGCGAGGGCAGCGTAGCAGTTTTTGAGAAGAAATACCCGTGCTACTCGAGAGCCCAGCATGGCTCCAATAAACATGAGCTTTTTGGTGGAAATGAGAGTGGACTTGTCGTTGTTGATGTGTACGGCAAACAGATCTTGTAAGGTCTGGATAGTCACTAGCAGGTGTTCACATGACGATGCCACCAAAAACCAGTCATCCAGGTAAGGAAAGAGGAAGTGATCTTGTCATAGCATGTACAACACGACTGCAAAGACTTTTGTGAATACCCGTGGTGCAGTAGCTATTCCAAAAGAGAGGATGTGAGTGTGATTGTCCAATTTGGAACTGGAAGAATTTGAGGATTAATTTGTTGAGCGCCTGCAGGTCCAGAATGGTTCTGAGGTCTCCTCCTTTCTTTGGAATGAGGAAGTAGTGGGAGTAGAACTTGTGGTTCCCGTAGTGGGCAAGGACTTGCTCTCTGGCACCTTTCTGAAGCAGTGTCAGCATCTCCAGGCGCAGGAGATGGATCTGATTTGCATCCATCTTGGTGGCCCGTGGTGAGTGGTGGGGCAGGAAGATATGGAATTCTATGGAGCAACCTTGTTGTACGATGTCTAGGACCCATTGGTCGGTGGTAATGTGGCTCCAGTTGTTGTAAAAAGGAGCAAAAGATGGCCTCCAAATTGAACACGGAGGCCCCAAGGTCAGGCTGGGTGTGGGGGGGTGGGTTTGCAGTTCTCTTGTTGAGAGTCAAAAACGTTGTCTCGGACGTTGGTATGGGGTAAAGGTTGCAGGTATGGTGACAAGGGAATTTCGAGGACATTGCGAGCATTGCCGGTGGCGGTGCGGCTCCTGTGGCCATGAAAGATATGGCTGGTAGGGTTGGTAATTGAGTCTGGATTGATATTGAGATTGATATGCTTGCTTTTTTGGGATCGAGGCATAAAGGCCAGTGATCAAAATGTGGCCCAGGAGTCATCAAGGAGTGAAGGCTCTGATCTGTTTTGTTCCTGAACAACTTTTGGGTGTCAAATGGCAAATCTTCTTGGGTCATCTGGACCTCTTTTGGAAACCCCAAGGTCTGCAGCCACAAGTCTCACCTCAATATAAGACTGGATGCCAGGGACCGCGCTGCGGTATCTGTGGCATCAACTGCCACCTGGATCGAGACTTTGGAGACCAGTTTGCCTTCCACGATTAAGGCCTGGAACTCTGCTCATTTTCCTCTGGAGTGAGGCCTGGAATTCCACTAGCTTGGAGTAAGATTTGAAATCATGTTTAGCCAGTGTGGCCTGATAACTGCCTGTGTGGAACTGGAAGCCTGCAGATGAACATATCTTGTGACTGACAAAGTCTAGCTTTTTTGCAGCCCAGCCTGAAGGTGGCTCTGGGCTGTTGCTGTCTGGCTCGTTGCACCACGGATTGGACCACAAGTGAGTTGGGTGGGAGGTGCATGAAGAGGAAATTAGTATTCTTGGCCAGAAGCAGGTACCTGCGTTCAGCACGTTTGGGTGTTGGAGTACATGACACTTGGGTGTGCCAGATTACCTGTGCTGGCTGTAAGATGGGCCTTGTGAATTGCCAACCCTATCCTGGATGGGCCCGCTGGTTGAAGGATGTCCAGGAATTCATCCTGTGACTCCATGACATCTTCTGCTGGCAAGTTCAGGGTTGTTGCCATGCGTCTTAGGAGCTCCTGATATTGGCCATGATCATCTGGTGGAGAAGGGAATGGCGTAATGATGGCCTCGTCCAGTGACGACAAAGCTCCCACAGGAGGTGGTGGATCCGTTGGTCCCAATGGTGCCATGGCCCCTCTCAGTTCTCTAACTTTATCTAAATCAGTGTGTCTTGGAGTGTTTGGGAAATCTGCTCAGTTAGCAAAGGCTACTGCATGATCTCTTCACATCAGGAGGGGGGGTTATGGACTAAATAATGAACTTACTCTGGCCAGATTTCTGACCAGAGCAAGATGGTATAATTCTGGGGTGCATTGCTGAAAAGCTGGGGGCAGTTGGCTGGTGCCTCTATTGTTGGTTTGTAAGTGGCTGGAAAGCACTTGTGTACCTCAGTTTGGTGTGTCCCTGCCTGTGAATGCCTGTGAGAGTACTATACCTGATAGAGGTTTGTAGCTTGCTGACAGCATCACACAGCCAGAGCAGTCCAGGTAAACATTCCTGATGTCTAGCTGGGTATGGTGCTCCACCTGCTGTTGCACTGGGTGATAACAGTGCTCAGAGGGGTCTACTGTTTATCACCAGTGAGGCATTGTAGGGAGTCAAGTCAGGTGGGAAGGGTAAGGTGGCACAGTGGTGCCACAGTTTTCAAGCTGCACCCCGGGGGATTGGGGGGCGGGGGGGAGAGGAGAATGACCCATTACAAGGGGACACTACCAAGGGGATTGGCGACCTTGCCCTGGACCTTGCAGATGGAGGAACATCCCAAGGAGTCCAAAGAGGTCACTGAGGATAAAGATATAGCATTGGTGTCCAGTAAAACCAGGAGCCCCTATCCTTACTATGGGAGCAATGATGATCCCGATACAGATGGCGATCTCCAGGAGGTCTCAAAGACTTTCAGGAACAGTGCCTTGAAGGCAAGAGTGAGAGGGAAGATGTCCCTGAGGTCAATCTTGAAGAACCCTCCAAGTAATCTGGTGGCAATGGAAGAGCCACTTCAGGTGAAGCCAGAAAACGTCAAGCCTCATCGGAAGACCAATATGCAGGTCGCATCAGTGTCAATGATGGTAAAATAGTTGGGGCCTTGAATACTGATACTCACACTCAGCACCAGAACAGACATTGGTACTGAAGTCGAGATTGGTACCAATCCTGTAGGTGTGGTCTGCATCAAAACTGTTGTCAGTACCGAAAACTGTATCTGCACCAATGATTCCTTTGATACCGAGAAGGATCACTGCTGCACCTTGAATGTTAAAAAGCGTGGAAAATGGTGCCAATAATAGCGACAATTCTGCAACTAGTCCAAGCAGCTGAATGCTCATGTAATAACGGAAAATCAGGAACTAGAACAGCAGAACAAGTCCAGTGCTGCCTGATACACCAGTAGTGTTGAAGCAGTTGGTGTAACACCGATATCATTGGAATTGGACTCAGAGGACTCCCACTAATGGTACTGGAGTCTACAGTATAGTGTCCAACTGATCTTGACTTAGTACCGGAGACCAAGCACATGTCCCAGCTCTATTCAGCATCCTGGAGGAATCATTGTGGTGGTCTGCACTCCTCTTACAGGAGGAGGTGGAATCTCTCCAAGCTCTGGAGTGGCCCCGGTCCGTTTTGTGAGTTCTTTTCCTTGGAGGACCAAAGGAAGGAGAATGCTCTCTTCCTCATGAGAGACGTCAGAGTCTGGCCACGGAACAATAGTCTGTGCTGGCTCTGAAGTTCTCTGAGGTGACAGTCAAACTGCAGAGGTCCCTGGCACTGAGGCACGCCTCAAGGCCTGGTTCATAAGATGTTGTTTCAGGTACAAGTCTCTAGCCACCTGTGTTCTCTTTCTGAAAAACTTACAGATGGAGCACTTTTCTTTAATGTGTCCTTCCCCAAGACACAACAAATACCAAGTGTGGTGTCACAAGTACAGCCACCCCATATGATGGGCAGTGTTTAGAGGCATCACACATCAGGCTAAATCCTATTTAGCTACTACTACTAATTAACTAAATCCTAAAAGCATTACTATAACTTACTACATACACAAGATCATAGGAAAGCACTGTGACAGAAAAACATGAGATAAGATACCACACAACACTCCAACTCAAACTGTGGGTGATGAAAAGGAACTGGGGGGAGGGGATCAGGGGATCACTGCATTTAAATAGCTATGGGAGAGGCTACGAGGGGCCAAAGAGAGCGAGTGCCACGCCAACAAGTACTGCCAAGCAAAGTTCTCCAGCTTCAGTGTGCTGGGCGTGTGCATGCCTGAGAGGAATACATGTCTGCAACCATTAGAAGAAGAAGTAGTAAGACTTCAGTCTGCTCTTAAGAAAGTATTCAATGAACCACTGTTTCTATTATTTAAAATTAGGTGAATTCTTTAAATGTTGTGCACATTCAGAAAGTGCCTTTGCCCATGAAGATTCTAATTTCCATAAGAAAACATTTAGGACATCCTGATCAGAGGATCTAAATAAAATTTGGAGGGAAGAAGGGAATCAGCATCTTAAAAGGTGTAATGAAGATCCACCTTACATCTCAGGGGCAAGATCCTCACCCCTATTCCAGTCATTTTACAAAGAGTAAAAGAGCTGGAGCATCCTAAAGGTGCACTAAAAGCCCTGTATCTGATCATGGAAGAATTTCCCTAGTACAGCACTGTGGAGGACAGCCATAAGGCTGCTTTCCAAGGACCTCTTGCAAGCCCTGGCATAGAAGATAAATCAGGGCAGAGGTGCTGAAACAGCATTTCAGGGGAAAGCTATAATGTGCAGCACTGCAAAATATTGCAGCCCATAGGGCAGCCCAAAAAGGCTGCTATAACATAGACAGACGCCAAAGTATGTCAAAGTTCTGCTCCTGCCCTGGGAGCAGTCCAGGATTAGGAGGGTGCAAAGATGACTTATAGCCACTCCCTCTGGACTGAGAGTTCAGTGTTGTGACTCAGAGACCAGCACAGAATCTTGCCGCAGCATCATAAACTAAGTATC
Organism: Emydura macquarii macquarii; assembly: GCF_026122565.2. Classification (NCBI taxonomy): domain Eukaryota; kingdom Metazoa; phylum Chordata; order Testudines; family Chelidae; genus Emydura; species Emydura macquarii. The sequence continues at coordinate 7,307,933 of NW_027133265.1, forward strand.
GCAGTTAGATAAAAATGCTGCTATTATTACCTGTCTTATAGTATCTCCTTCCTGATTGCTAATAGTTATCATTTTGTCTTCACTGCCTAGTGCCAGCAGGTTTTCAGTACTCCAGCAACCACATGTGATCCGCTTGGTGTGTTTACCTGAAAAACAAATATACATCTAATTTATACACATAAAAAACCATACAAAATTAGAGATGGAAATGTGGCCTCTAATGCATAACCTAGCCTATGCAGGTTGAAGCCCTAGAATACACACATTTTAAAAAACATTAGAAAATTAAAGGCAAGATTAATGTAATTCAAGTATGTACATTTTTAGAAAATAATTAGAGTGTGAAACAAAAAACTGACATGGTAAATATTAAAGAAGGCATGTTAGTCAGTGGAAAATATTTGTTATCAAAGTTTGTGTCTTGTTTTAAAAAAAAAAGAAGAAGAAGAAGCCTCTGTATCTTTATGGAATCTCAAGGAACTTCTCGTCTTCCCATTTGATTTGTATCAAAACTCTCAAGCCCTTTTATTGCAGCCACCATTTTTTTGTCCAAATGGGTCTTGAAGTTTATTGATGTTTCTCCTCAAATATACCATAGGAAAGATAGTGTATCAACACACAAAAAATCCCACAACCTATTTTCTGGCCTTTGGAGCAAAGGGAGACAATTTAACCCAAGTTTCCCACTTGGCAGCACAGAACTTTGCCAATAGGTGTTTTACAAAGTTCTGTAAGAAACCATTTTAGCAAAAATAATAAAACAGAAGTATCCATTTGAACAACAGTACATTTTGGGGTTACAGTTCTAGATTATTATATTTTTACATTGAACAAAAAGGAATCTTAACATTATGAGTAACATTTCGCTCTCAGTCAGACACATAAAAACCCCACTGAAATTCAGGATAGTACATACCAAGGACAGGAATTTTGCGAGAAGTCTGTCGGTTATAAATAAGCAAGTTTCCCTTAGTTGTTCCAACAGCAAGTAAGGCTCCAATTCTGGACCAAAGCAAGAAAGACATTGGATCTCTGAAACATTAAAAAAAACACAATAAAATCTTCTTATATGGCATAGCAGTGAGATTTTTTTAAACTTAAAAAACAAGAACATTTTTAACTATAATTATTTGTTTTTTATTTTGCACAGTATTGTGTAAGCCTGAGCTGAATTTTTTTATTAATTTGTTTTAGGGGAGTTTGCCACTTTCAGACTTGCTTAAGCATTCACAAAACAGTAATGAACTGGACACAGACACGGACACAGCTGGTTTATTTAAATATTTAGATGTGTACAAATGCTAAAAGTGGGCACCTGTCCATAAGCTCTTAAGCATCCTTGATATACTTTAAAATATATCAGAAGTAATCAAGTTGACAACAAATTTCTAAGAAATGTTAAAAAAGATGCTTTTCTGAATTTCTTTTTTGTATTGTAACAGTTTAGTATGGACTGATCACATGACTGTATTCTCATGCAGGTCATAGTTCTTTGATTGACAAACTATCCAACGTAGCAAGAAAGCTTAGCAGAAGCTATTTTTGCTTTGTGTTTCAGACAAAGGAAGGCTGTGTTTTGTGTGATTTTTAAAGAATTAATACAAAAAGCTTATTATTTTTAATTGAATTTAGTAAAAAGATAATATTATTTCAATCTCCCTGCAGCCTAACCTGTCAACCAAGCTTAGGACTCCCTCAATCCAGATATTTCTGTTGCACTTGTATTGTTGTATTCAATTAGGTATGGCCTCCTTACTATTATAGTCTCCCTTATGTAACTGGATTTTAGAATTGATATATGTAAAATGTCCTTGAAGTACATTTTGTCTGTTTTATTATTAGTTTAAAAAGTAATAAACACAAAGAGAATAAAAAATGGTAACAGAAGCAGAATTACTAAAGGAATACATATTTCTATAAGAAGGATTTGTTCTCTTCCCAGCTACATAGACTGAATGGACATAAAGAAACAACAAGCATAATGAGACAGACACTCAGAGTCTGTGACTGTTGATCAGGCCCAAATTTCTGATAAGGTTTGTGAAGAGGAAAATATTTTCTCTGTTGCTGATGAATGATTTTTGGACAGGGACTTTATTATCTTATGTTCTTCAAAAGTGCCTAGCACATTGTGGGTGCTAATGCTATGTAACTAATAATATAAAGAGACTGCCTCAGGATTTAGGCACTATTGACATTCCTTTAAAAACAAAATCATACCACAAAAATATTCAGCAGCAAACTCCAATATATACCGATAATGACCAGCTAATCCTTACAGTAACAAGATTAGATATTGGCCCTCAGCAGCACCTTGCCCACAAAAGCCGTATTTAAAGATCTTTCAATAAATCTAGAGGTCAATAAATTCATCCTTTTAAAGACCAAGGTGTGGGAAACGAGTTCCGAAGTTGAAGGGCCTTTAGGGCAACCTTGCCAGCAGCAGCATCTGTTTTAAACTAAATGGATTCCACATCAAGTGTTTCTATTGATCCCAATTTTTGCAATAGCACATGTCATGGGGAGATTGATAATCTCTCAAATAGACAGATCTAAGGCAATTTAGAGCTTTATAGAGCAAAACCTACACAAATGCTCTACCTTGAAATCTGCAGACAACTAATGAAGGCTACAAAATGCCAGTGTAATGTCCTTGTGGCAAGACACCTCACTTAAGAAGCAGGCTGCCGCATTCTGCTTTAGTTTCAGCTAACAAATTCATTTAAGATGTAGCACAAAGAAGGGCATACTGTAGCAGTCTGTTTTTGATAAGCAATTTACATTTTACAAGAAGAGTTTTCTTACCTCATGCCACTGTCCACCTGGCTTGTTTTATTTGTGTTGGCATCCCACAAATAAATGGTACTAGATTTGTCAGCAATTATTGCTAAAGTGTCTCCATCTTTATCCCAGTCCATAGCAACACAGTTGCTTAAGAAACAGAGAGAGAAAGAAGAAAATAAACTTTACTAGGGATTTTTAAAGTTTATGAGGGTCCAAGCCAGACAAAATTATACACAAGCAAACTGAAGCCCCTAACTCAGCTCCAACCCTCCTAATAAACCTGAGACAGGATGAGACATTCATAATACATAAATCTGAATCTCCAGGTAGAAGTTGCACCCATCCCTAATCTCACCCAAGATTATGACCCCTTCCTACCACTTGCACCTTCAAAGGGGGCTCCAGAGCCCTGATCACTTGGTAGTCCCCAGGGCAAGAGGTCCACACCCCAACATACTCCGGATCTTCAAGGGATACCAAGTTGTCACCCAACCTTATAGTTTTTCAGAGACCACCTGATGTGGGTAGCTCCCTCCTAGTTCTCAGAAGGGTACTAATGTAGGCCCCAGCACTGTGATGTAGGCCTGAACCATTCTCCACTATGATAACTGACTGCTTGAACATGAGAGTGGGAACATCCTGCCTAAACATTTTGTGATTTAACATTTATGACACATTGGGGCCCTGTTTGTAAATATCTACATATGAATGTTTGGGAACATCCTGACATCAAATTGTGATAATTTACAAGTGAAGGGAAGTGCCCAATGCGTATCAGGAATGTGGTTGATGTGTAAATCATGGGGCAATGAGAGAACAAATAAGATTTCTTTTATTTCCTTTTAGTAAAATCAGTATTAATAAAATTGGTGTAGGTATAAGGATTTTATTATGTTAGTAAGTAAGTATAAGATAACGTACCAATGTAATGGGATAAGAATGTAATGATTTTTAGGAAGTATGAATGAGGAGTGAATGCAGTTTGAGTCTGCTGAGATAAGACGGCGAAGAAGTAATTGCTGAGGTAATGGTTCTTAGCCTCCAAGGGCAGGAGGGAGAGAAGATGCTTTTGTTTAAAGAACTTTTACAACCCAGATGGCCAAAGATCAAAATAACCCCAGAAAACAGGGGAGTTAACACCCAAGGATAGGAACAAGACAAAGTGTGAAACAGGAATGAAAGAATAATGGGAAAGCTGTCACACTTGCGATATCAAATGTAATTGACGATTACATCAAACAAGGAGACTATCTGACATGACAAAATCCATAGACCCGAATGGGGATGGATAAGTATAAAAATGGGGAGAAGAAACCTGGACTTTGGGCTCGTTCTGCAAACTCCAAGGAGCATCGTGTCGCGACCAACAGAGCCTGGCTGCATCCTTGTGTCTGAGTCACCTGGCCAGTGATTCAGCTTGAGCAACATGGAGGCTGGTAATTATATCCCTCCTGCAGAACTGTGTGCATGTGTGTGTGTGTAAGTGTGCTTTAGGCAATTGCTTTTGTAAAATATTTTCTGTATTCATAATAAACGCAGCATACTGCCTTGTCCCCTGAATAAGATCCTGCTGTTTATTTCATAAGTGTAACATTAAGTTTGGGACAGAAGTCCTCATAGAAGCAGGAAAATGCTCTAGCTGCTGTTCCCACAATGAGCACAGGGGCAGACACACCATACAATTTCTAGCAAAAGGGAGCTAGGACCAAGGAAAGGACATATACGCTAATGATTATATAACACCTCTGCTTATGCACTGGGTATATTTTCCTGCTGCAGTAGCATAGGGAAGGGTTTGGGCACCAACGGCTCTTATTAGAACTGAAAGAGACAGTGGATCATAATATAAAAATCCTCAAAGATTTTGCAGAAGAAAAAGCCCTGGTGGGGTATGTCTACACTGCAATTAAAAATCCATGGCTGGCTCATTCCAGCTGACTCTGGTTCATGGGGCTTGGACTAAGGGGCTGTTTAATGGTGGTATGGACATTCGGGCTCAGGCTGGAGCTCAAGTTTTAGGATCTTGTGAGATGGGAGGGTCCCAGAGCTCAGGCTGCAACTCAAGCCTGAATGTCTATACTGCAATTAAACAGCTGCTGCCCAAGCCCCACCGTCCACATCAACTGGCATTGGCCAGCCATGGGCATCTAAATGCAGTATACACACAACCTCAAAGTGTACCTTAAAGTCCCAGGGAGAGCACAGTGGGCCACTCAGTCTCAGGAGCCCAGCTACAATCCCTGAAGATAACAAAAGGAGGGATTTTGGGACACAGGTGTTTGCACAAGCCAGGGCTGCTAACATTTACATATCTAGGTAGATGTATGTGAACACAACAGAACCTGAACCAACCCTGATTTTGGATGGAATCTTGGTATTATATTAACCATTCGCACATCTCTAGTCACAAGGCAAGCAACTTGTAATGTATAGCAGGCATCTGATTACTTGTTCCAGGCTCCACCTGATAGCCTGGGGAAATAACCTACTGTTTGGCATTTGACAAATATGTAAAAACTGCAGTGTCTAATCACTGCAAAAACATGCAGAACAAAGCTTTTGCTGTCATGAATGCTTCAGCGTGGTTTTTAATCATCTGAAAAATTGTCTTTTACACTCTTCTATCTTGGGCATGATCTCTCAACCATTGTGTCGTGCTGGGTAATGGGGGGGAGAGCATTTGTCATATTGGTTAACATCAGTGTGTCAGAATCATAATAATTCATGTGAGAAATGCCATGTCAGGTACGGTTAGAAAGGTTATAATATGCTAAGTCAGATGATACTTATGTTTATGTGTAATATGTGAAATGGAAGTTATAGATATATTTGAGATATCTGTATTTCAAATTGTGCTACCTGGGCAACACCCCAGATAGAATGGTGGCAGGACAATAACCTGCTTAATGGCCCATTAAGACATTCATGGATGCAAGGGGCCCAGGAAGAAACTAAAGGCATACCTGAAGAGTTACCAGGATTGGCCCATGTGACTCTGGACTCCATTTTAGTTCTTGTAACATTCCACAAGACAGCATGGCCAAGGCCAGAGGGTATATAGCCACAGAAACCATTTTGTCTTTGTTCCTTTTCAGGTACAGACACACACCTGCCTCTGGATCAATTCACTTGCAACTGAACCGAAGGACTAAGACCCATCCAGTTACTGAATGTATACCAGAGGAACTATACAAGCCTGCAACTCCACAATTCTTCTAGAAACCTGATGTATATGGACTTTCAATCATTTGTATGTATCTGACTGCTCTAATCCTTTAACATTTCTCTTATGGTTTCTTTCTTTCTTTTTATAACAAACCTTTAGTTTTAGTTACTAAAGGATTGGCTGACAGCGTGGTATTTTAGATAAGATCCAAACTTATATTGAACTGGTACTGTGGCTGACCTTTTGGGGTCAGAGGGAATCTTTGTAGTAAAGAGCACAGAGGTTAAACAACTGGTCTCTTTACTGGACCTAGTGCTAATTTGGGAGCCAGAAACTGAAATGCAGTAAAGGGGGTTGTGTGTATTTGTATACTGGCTTCTGTGGGGATTCAGAAACACAGTTTGTGGCTGGTTGGGAAGTCTGGCTTCAGTGCCACCCACCAGTGCTGGGAGAATCTGCTCTCCGTTCGCAGCCTGCCCTGACCTTGGCATTTTCAGGGGGCTACCCTGGGCACTGGACGGGACACACATGGTTCTTTCGTAAAAAAAGGTGTACAGTATGTGAAAATAGTATTTAAAACTGTTGCGAATGCTATGAGTGAAAAAACAAGCAGTCTGACTGCCTTAGAAGTCAAAATAAAACTTATTTTATAAAAATAATTTGTTTTGCAGTCTAATATCCAATGTGAATTGTGCTTTTGCTCTGCATTTTAGATAAGTACATTTATAGCCCCGAGTAAAACAGGAGGCACCTTCTTGAAAAACTGCCAGCTTTCCCTTCCTCAGGTATTAGCTCCTAATATGAAGCACTTTATGTTTACCAGGCTGCAAGCTAAATCAGCAATACATCAGTCCAATGTTCTTTTATCTTCTTTTCATCCTCTTGCCTGAATTTAGCCATTAATCTAGTAAATGTAGCCTCCCGCAAGAAACTTTCATGGACATCTATGACACACTGCACCCCATGTACACCCTTATTATGCAATTGTGTATCATTCATGTGCACTCATAGTATAACCGTGTATTGTTTAATGCAAAATATGTCATGTAAAATGTTTTGGAATGCTCATGACATGCTGAACATAATTGTTATAGTAGTATGTTTCTTGTAATCTCGTATGCATGGTTATGAAGCTCTGCCATGTAATATTCCCAAATATGTATTTCATAGCTTGAAGCAGATCTAGGCAAACACTAAAGGCAGAGACCTGCTGGGTAAGCACAGTTGAGACTCAGGGTACTGTAGCCTAGAACTTCATGTAAGAGTGGGAAAACTGTGGAATTCTACTCCAGAATATGTGGAGGTCTGAAACCTGAGAGAAGGTATTCAGAGAGATCAGAAAGAGGACAGTCCTGTAACTGTGACCCCTACACTCCGTTTGAGTGGTTATTTTTGGAGATTAAAACTGTAATCTGGTTTAGATGCAGCAACTAATTGCCAGAGCTGAAATGGCTGTTATTTAACTGCTTCTATTACATAGTCTGATTACAAGTAGTCAGACTGTAAACTAGGTTTAATTTTAATATTAAAAGACTCCCACATTTAGGGGTAGATTCTTTGAACCAGGTGTAGTACTAGATTCTTTGAAACTAGACTTCTACAGACTGAGCTAATCATCAGTAATTAAGCAGTTTGGAGGTGCTAAGGCCTTCACATTTGTTCAAGGTAGATGTATCTACAGAGTGTTGCAGGACAGTTCTTGCATATGACTGTTCCGACAGGTTAGTGATCCCCCAGAGTCAATAATGAGTCAGTTAGGGAATAAATGAGTTTTATTATAAAAACAGGAGTAATATAGATTTTTAACTAGTTATACTCATCTAAACAAACAATTAACTATAAAATATAGACTAATATAAAAGGATATAAAAACAATTAAGCACAAAACATAAATTGATATAAGAAAGTATTAAACAGGCAACTAACTATAAAGATCTAAACTAATATTAAACAGACAGTGGTTCCCTGCCCGGGAATCAAACCCTGGTCTCCCACATAGCAGACAGGGACACTTACCACTATGCTACACAGACAACTAGCTGCTTGCAGGAAATAGAAAGGGGTTATACAGATGATTAACTACAAAGCACAGAGGCAGAGACAGTTAACTACAAGACAGAATGATTTTACACAGACACACAGAGATTTCACACAGACAGTTAACTGCAAGACACAAACGGGCAGTTAAACAGACAACGTAGCCGTAAAATACAAACTGATAGTTAACTCCTCACCACACAGGCGTAGAAGGACACACAGACTGATATCCACAGCATTATTCAATTTCGATACGGCCGGCAAAACACGTTTCACGCTCGGGGGGGAGACACGGAGCGGGGAAAGTCTGAGACCAGATGATCAGGCTGGTTGCGATGAGGCTCTCCGCTGGGGCTTGGGAAAGACCCCTTTTTATAAACTATGGGCTATGTGCCAGCACCAGATTGGCCGGGGGACACTTGCAGTTAATTCAGTTTCCTGGTTGCTGGTAAGTTTCGTTTCCCATGATCAGTTTCATTTCCCATGTATGACCTGGGAGCCGATCCTTTGGCTGGCTGCCCTAATAAGGTCAGGTCAGGTCGTGGGTTGACTGTTAGCCTGAATGGATGGGGAGGGGGCGAGGGGTGGCCATCTGCAGGAATTGAGCTGCAACAATGACCACCCCTCGCCCCCTTACCCATTCAGTGCTAACAGTCAACCCACGACCTGACCTTATTAGGGCATAACCATGGAATTGGCTGTACCTTTGGCTCCCACATCATATATGAGGAATGTAACTGAGCATGGGAGACGAAACTCCCCAGCAACCAGGAAAACTGCAAGTGTCCCCCAGCCAATCCAGTGCTGGCATGAAGCCCATGTCCCATCCCTTGGCCAATCAGTTAACCCTTCATGTCCCATTTAGTCCATAAAGAGGGGTCTTTCCCAAGCCCCCGCTGAGAGCCTCATCGCAACCAGCCTGATCATCTGGTCCCAGACTCTCCCGCTCCCGTGTCGTCGTCCCCCCCCGGAGCGCGAAATGTCTTTTTGCCAGCCGAATCGAATCGAATAATGCTGTGGATATTAGCCTGTATGGTGAGGAGTTAACTATCAGTCTGTATTTTACAGCTACGTTGTCTGTTTAACTGCCCGTTTGTGTCTTGCAGTTAACTGTCTGTGTGAAATCTCTGTGTGTCTGTGTAAAATCCTTCTGTCTTGTAAACTGTCCTCTGTGCCTTGTAGTTAACCGTCTGTGTAACCCCCCCTTCTGTGCCGTGTAATTAACTAATTGTCTGTGTAGCATAGTGGTAAGTGTCCCTATCTGCTATGTGGGAGACCAGGGTTTGATTCCCGGGCAGGGAACACTGTCGGTTTAATATTAGTTTAGGTTTTTATAGTTAGTTGTCTGTTTAATACTTTCTTATATCAATTTATGTTTTGTGCTTAATTGTTTTTATATCCTTTTATATTAGTCTATATTTTATAGTTAATTGTTTGTTTAGATGAGTATAACTAGTTAAAAATCTATATTACTCCTGTTTTTATAATAAAACTCATTTATTCCCTAACTGACTCATTATTGACTCTGGGGGATCCCTAACCTGTCGGAACACAGAGCTAGGATATGAATGAGGGTACATTTACACAGCAATTAGACACCTGTGGATGGCCCATGCCAGCTGACTCAGGCTCAAGGGGCTCTGACTAAGGGGTTATTTAATTGCAGTATGGGCTTCTGGGCACCGGCTGGCATTTGGGCTCTAAGACCCTGTGAAGTGGGAAGGTCCCAAAGCTCAGGCTGCAGCCCTTGCCTGGAAGTCTACACTGCAATGTAAGTCCTGCAGCCCAAGCCCTGGGAACCTGAGTCAGCTGGCAAGAAGTGGGTTTTTCTTTGCAGTGTAGACATCATATGGTGCTTCTCAGAGTGACTGAGCATGAGGGAGTTTGGACTGAGTGCTAAGTAGTCACTAACAGCAAGAAAGCTCTGTTATAGCCCGAGGAATTAAAATCTGAATAATAATAAAACCTTTTCCTTGAATAATTAACAGACCACAAAAAAAAAAGTTAAATTCATTTCTAATCAGAGCTAAACCCAGTCTAGCTATCGAGATAATTCAGCAGCAGACCAGCAGGGCACTATCCAATTTAATGCACAGAGTGCAGAATGTATGAATAATTATTTGCTTTGTGGCCAAGTATATGCACCAGGTACAAGCAGCTCGTGGCCCTCAGAGCCTGTGTACAGCATCTTGAGTATAGAGCTGCTGAACTGGAAGAGCGATGGAATTGTTTATAGGGACACTGTGGAGAAGGCTCACCTCAGAACTGACTTCCCCAATCATCCAGTTGAGGAAGCTAGACTTATGGTGGAAGGGGCACCAAGGTGGAATAGAGGGAAATACTTCCTTAGATGGGACTCTCTTTCCGACTGAGATAGTGGAAACTGACAGCTCCTCCTGTACTGAGGAAGTTTCTCCAGGGGACTGAATTACAGTGAGGAGACAAAAGGTACATCTACACTGCAGCAAAATTAAAAAAACCAAAACCTTGCTCCAGTGAGTCTCAGAGCTCAAGTCAACTGAGTTGGGCTCACACTATAATGCTAAAAATTACAGGGTAGATGTTCCCACATGGCCTGCAGCCTGTGCTCTGAAATCTGAAAAGGGGGAGAGGGTCTCAGAGGTTGGGCTCCAGGCTGAGTGGGAACTTCTACACTGCTATTTTTAGACCGGTAGCACAAGTCTGAGTCAGCTGACCCAAACTCAAACTGCTGCCATGGAGGTTATTTTGCAATGTAGATATACCCAAAGACTGACTGTGGTGACAGGGAACTGATCATCAGCAATGTAGACAGTTGGGGATGCGGTGACTATGAGAACAGCTTGGTGACTTTATTGCCAGGTGTAAAGGTGGCAGACGTCACAAGATGCCCTCAGTTTCTGTAGGTGAGTGCTGGAGAAGAGCCTGTGGTGTGGTATGTATTGGTACCAATGATTTAGGTCGGAAGATGTAAGGGAGAGGTCCTGGAAGCTAAATTTAGATTACTAGGTACAAGGCATAGGTCCAGGACCTCAGTGGTAATTTCTTCTGAAATGCTTCGAGTTCCATACATAGGTCCAGCTAGGCAGAGGGAACTTCAAGGTCTCAATGCGTGGATGAAAAGATGGGGCAAAGAAGAAATTATTAAGTTTAGTAGGTTCTGGGGAACATTTGGAGGAGAGAGGAGCCAATACAGAAGGCAGAAAACCACCTTAATCAAAATGGAACTAGACTAGAATGGAATAGAAAATAAAGAAGATAACATAGTTTTGGGTTGTTGACATAATACGAGTACATGGAGTGAAATTAAAAGAGAATTCAGGTGAAGAAACTTTCATACAAATTTTTAGATGAAGTTTGGACTTGAGATAAGGTGCTTTGGTATTTTAAATCTTTTTAGCTGGTCACATTTGTTAGAAATTTATATTTATATATATTTTAGCTATGAGCTATTTATGTGAGGTCCTAAACTTCCAGTTAAAATTATCTCTATCCTTCTTTTGATGAAAAGTGTGGTTAAAGAATGTTTTATGTACAAGGCCATATAATATTTTTTCCTGATCTTTCATGACTATCGTATTATGAATTCAGTTTTGCCTCAGAAATGCATCTTTCACATATTACTCAGATGTATGCATGTGCCATGAAAAGTGTACAGGTTTTTTGTTTTTTTAAATAAAATGTTCCAAACCCTTGTTAGTGCTTACCTTGGTAAGTTAATTTCATTTCTCTTCTGACCATGACGATCAAAGATTTTTACAGTGTGATCAGCTCTAAAAAGATACAAGATTCATTCAAACTTTTTGCACACTTGCAAATAGCAGTAGAGAGTTCATAAACTTTTTCCATTGATCTTTCATGACATGATGATATGGCTCATGAGTTTTATCTATTGATATTTCCAGGGGATAGGTACCTATTGTGACAGATATTATGGATATGCAGTGGTGTTGTAGCCATGCTGGATCCAGGATGTGAGAGACAAGGTGGATGAGGTCATATCTTTTATTGGACCAACTTCTGTTAGTGAGAGAGGCAAGCTTTTGAGCTTACACAGAACTCTTTCAGATCTGGGAAATGTATAGATTGCCTCTTTCACCAACAGAAGTTGGTCCAATAAAAGATATTATGGACATATGGAATAATGAAAAGTTATTGTATCAGCTTTATAAGTCTTATACATATGTTTATGGGCTACGGATTGTATTCTGGCTCCATTGAGAGTTACAGGGGTTTTGTACAAGAACTAAAATCATTGGGAGGTAATAATGCAAATCCCTATGCAAGCAGCCAGTCTGGAAGAGACTCAACCCCTGAGGGAACCTGCATATACACAGGCTTTGCAAGATTCAATTAAAATCAGTAGATGAAGATAAACATTGATTTCAGCTGACACTGAAATTTGACCAAAAACATCCCCTGCGCACCTTGTGCCTGCAAGGATCAGATGTCACCAATCCAGAGGCAGGGAAGGCAGCCCAACTGTCATGGACCTGGTTTTCTCACTCACTGGGGAGTGCGAGAGCCATCCCCAGGCAGGAGCCACTCAGCAGAAGGTTAGCCTCCTCTGTGGCCAGGGTCTTGTCATCCTTCTTCCACTCTTGGGGGAGGTGTGGGTGTCTCTGCTCTGCTCTACCTGCCCCGCCAGGACTACAGCCTTCCCCGCATCTTGCACTTGTAGGGAGCCCTTCTCTCACAGGAGTCAGAGAGTGGGCCCATGATATTGGGGCTGCAGAGGGCTCCCTGTGCTACCACAGGACCTGTGACACTTGATTCCTGCACGTGCAAGGTGTGGTAAAGGCTGCGGTCCTGGAGGGGTAGAGCAAAGACCCCAGGTTAGAAATGTGAGAACAATAAGTCAGGAGCTCGGACCCTGGGCAGGAGCCATTCAGCAGTGAGGTGCAGGCCAGGGGCTTGTCCTCTTCCTTGTAGCTCTGGACAGGGGTCTCTGCTCTGCCTTATGCCTGCAAAAATCCAGTGTCGCCAGCCTGCAGTCATGCAGGGTGCCCTCTGCAGCTCCCACTCACTGATTCACCCATCCACCAGGAACACAGGAGCCATCCCTGAGATGGAGTTGTCCAGCACCAGGGTGGCCTCCCCCTGCACATCCAGAGGCTCATCCTTCTCCTTGGAGTCCTGGTCGGAGGTCTCTGCTCTACCGGATCAGAACCACAGCCTCCCTCATACCTTTCACCTGGGTTTCTTGGGTCCCTCAGCTGTACAGAGGCTGCAGCCCTGTTGCCAATGCTGGTAACCCCCTAAAGCTCCACTGTAAGTGCTACCCTAATGCTAACCCAACCCTAATCCCGCCTTAATTTCCAAAAATTGTAAAAGTTAAAACTGTTAAAAATCAAACAAAAACTTTAAAAATAAAAAATGTAGTTGTCTAAATTAAAAAAAGATAAAAATTGAATTCTGCCAAGCCTACCTATACTAGTTTGACCTACTTCAAGAAACTTGACAAACAAAGAAATGAAAACTATAAAAGTGCTTTTGGTCACTAGTTAACTGTCATTGCCCTTGAGAGAATGGGACTATAGGTGCTGAACTGAAGTCAGATCTACTGGGATGATCACAGTGAATTGCAGGAAGAATTCAGCTTAACCCCCTGGTCTAGAGGGAGTTGCAGGACTTCATTCAGAGAAGAGTGACATCTAGAGGAGAGGTCTAATACCTAAGTGGGGTGCCCTCAAGGAGGCTACAAGGGGGTCGGAGATGCAATTACCTCATGAACTGTAACATATACTGTGATAGTGAATATACAACATTAACAAAAGGATCTGAAAATAACTCAATTACCTCTGTGTACATACTAGCAATATTTAAATACTTCTTATCTTACCCTGTCACAGCAAGGTAGTTTCCTAAAGTTTTCTGCCAGCTGAACTGCACAGGGGAACCAAGCAAAGCCTTTTCTAAAAGAGTAAATACTCGCTGAGGGAAGAAAGAGGAGAATTACAAACTTAAATACAGTAAGCACTGAAGAACATTAAACGTGACTAGTACATATTAGTAAACATAACTAATACTCAGTGTAATACCCCGTACTCAATGTTCACCACTTTTATATGGTTATAATACGTTTTGTAAAAAGTATGCCTTGTGAGGCGTTATTGAAAACTCATTATCTGCTGAATATCATTGTCCTATCAATATGTGTGTAATATCACTGCATGTAAAATTATGAGATTTTGCTATATGACTTTTACTAAAATCTGTTATAGTTCTGGGTAGTGCCCACAAACTAGTTTTTCAGAGACAAAGGCACACTGGCAACCCCAAACAGGTATCAACAAAGTGGGCTATCACTTACTTAAACAGACATTCTTCAGAAACAGGGATGTGTAAACAAGAAATTTACATTTCCTCCCAGACATGTACACAGGAGGCTGTTTAGCTACACCCCAGCCTGGAGGAGGGAAGGGGGCAGAGCAGTAATCCTCAAGGACAGTATAAAAATAAAGGAGTGACCTCCACAGGACCCTCCCCTCTCCACCTTATATCTAGAGCAGCGGTTCCCAAACTGTGGTACGCAGGCCACCTCTCAATGGTATATGTCCAGCGACTAATTAAGGCCCCATCTACACTTACCATGAAATTCGGAGGCAGTTGACGGGAGATACACAAGCTACATACAGTTTTCATACCTATTCTGTTTACAAAAAAATTGATGGTGGTACTACAGGTGGTGGTGTTTATGTTGGTGCTGTGCAATGTGGTAGAGTTTGGGAACTGCTGATCTAGAGCCCTGCGCGGATACAAATATGTGGAACCATATCCGATCTGTATCCGCTCAAATAAACTTTTACCCAAGCCGCAATCCACCCTCCCTCTTTTAGATTTATCCACATCCACACACCAGTTGTTTTGGAGCCAGCAGCCCTCCATTAGCTGTTCAGCCCAACCCCCCACCTAACAGCTGATGAGCCCTCCCAGCTACTTCTCCTGCCTAACAACTGATTGGCCCTGCCCTCCCACCTAACAGTTGATCAGCTGTTCACTGTACCCCTGGCTGGCAGCTGCTCCATCCCTGGTCCAGAAGTCCCAACCACTGTGACCATCCAACCGTGATATGCAAGAAATGGTTCGCGAATACAAAGTGGATAGCCGCATATTTGCAGGGTTCTACTTAAATCACTCTGCTCACAACATCAAAGAAAACCTGAAGAACACTGAACTAAGGGGAGTGAGCCCAGGCTGAAAGGAAATCCAGCCTGAGAACTGTCTGCAGCATCTGGTATGGGGAAAAAGATGTTTGCTTCAAATCTTCTTTAGCTTGGTAAAGTTTTGGAATTAGTTTGCGGTTTTGTCTTATTTCTTTTGTAACCAATACTGACATATGCCTTATTATTTATAATTACTTAAAACAATAAAACAAGTTTATTAACTAGAGCAGTGTTTCTCAACCTGGGGTTTTAGAGGGGTCGCAAGTGCAGAGCTGGTATTGGGGTGGCAAGAAAGGCAATTGCCTGGAGCCACAGGGGTGCCATGAAACTAAGTTACATGCCTCAGCCCCGTGGGGGTGGGACTCAGGCTTCAGGGGTACAGTAGTTTGGAAAGGTTAAGAACCACTGAACTAGAGAAAGATAGATTTTATCTAAACCAGTGTGTTTGATTGAAGTGTTTGGGAAACCTTCACTTGAGAAAACAAGGCTGGTGTATATTTATAGAGCCCTGCACAGATACAAATATGTATATCCGCATCCGATCCACAGGAATAAACTTTTACCAGACCACAATCCACCCTCCCTCTTTTAGATTTAGCTGCATCCACACATCAGCTGTTTTGGAACCAGCAGCCCTCCATCAGCTGTTGAGCCCCTGTGAACCCAAACAACTGATGAACCCCGTCTGCCTAACATCTGATGAGCTGTTGAGACTTGCCAGCAGCCTGAAGATCCAACTGCGATCTGCGCGAAATGGTCCACGGATATCTGAGGATTTGCAGGGCTCTACATATTCATTGTTGGAACGACAGACTAATTATGAGCTTGTACAGTCCAGTGGGCTACTGAACAATACAAGATGCACATTTCTGGGGGGTAAGGCCAGGACTGAGGAATATGCAGGTATTGCCATGTATGTGATTCATAGATAGCTGGGCACAGCATCAGGGCCCCCACATGGGGGGGGGGAGGGGGATGGTACACCTTACCAGGGCCCAGAAGCCCTGGGGGGGCCCGGCTCAGGCTGCAACCCGCATTACCATGAGGAAAAAAATGTTCATGGCTCATGAGATTGTATGTATGGGATGAGGGATTGTGGTATGTGTATGGGAGGAAGCCCATGTTACAAGTTTGTACTGGGCCCAAAAAAATTATGCTTGGGTCCTGAATAGCATTCATATACTCAGCTGGGAGTGACTTTGCATGCTAGTGGCTGTGAGTGAGCAGAGCCTGGAGGGGTTTGCAATTTACTAGCAAAGCAGTGTAAAAGGCATTCCAGGCTGGAGAGCTGAGGGGACATAGCAGTTTAGGTTGCACCTTGGGGAATGTCATACTCAGTAAAAAATAAAAAATAAAATAAAATAATAATAATAATAGGTTACAGGATAGATTTAATACATAAAAGGGACAGAATTCTGTGGCAGGCCTTTTGTTATATGTGGAAAAGTGAACTTTCATGACAGACACTTCAGATCTGGTGTTGAAAAAGCTCAACCTTAAAAACCTAAAATGAAAATAGTACAAATACACTTTAATTTGTATTAGCAATTTTTTAAATTTTCAATTAGGGAATTCAGACTTTTGCAAAGAGAGTACCTTAATTGTTGCTACTTGGTTTAGTTTTGTACTTTTATTTTTCTTATCTAAGTAACTGATTTGCAAAATAAAATTATGTTAAAATCGGAAGATTATTTATAAAACCATCCAACTTTATTCTTTAGTGATATTATTTGCCTTTTGTTGCCAGCTCTTGTGATTCTATCACAAATCTCACAATATTTGGTAATTTTCTTAAAGCCACAGTTGCTGGATGTAAGACTACATAAGAAGCTCAGCTTTCATTTTTAAAAAAAAAGTTAGTTTTTAGTATGGAAGATAAAAATCTATGATTTTCTCAACAAAAAAATGGACTTTCCTTATTTAAATCAGATTTTTTATTTAAATTGGATTTTTAATTGTTATAATTATAACTATACAAATTATAGTAAGTCTTTCTTTTTATAAATGAAACTGGTTTACAATGAAATCTTAATTTAACACAAAATATATTAAGGACTAAAGTAATTATAAACCCTTAAAACATTTAAATAAAAAATAAATATACTGACTCAATGAGCTCTATCAAAACTTCTGAGTTAAAGGCTACTTTTCTATATAAAGCAGTGATACTCAGACTGAGGCTCGCGAGCTGCAAGTGGCTCTTTGCAGCACATGATATTAAAACAGTGTGATTTAATTATTAAGCAATCTAAGTTATTAACCATTCAAGATGCTTTTACTATGTTATTAACCAACTGTAATTGATAAAATAATAGTACTTGGTTAGTTCCAGAGGGGTAGTAGAGCCGTGTTAGTCTGTTTTTAGCAAAACCGCGAGAGTCCTGTGGCACCTTAAAGACTAACAAATTTATTTGGGCATAAGCTTTCGTGGGCAGAAATCCACTTCATTGGATGCAACTTGGTTAGTACTTAGTACTTGATCAGTTATTTTGCTGTGAGAATACATGGAGAGAGAGAGAGTGTGTGTGTGTGTGTGTGTGTGTGTAAATGAAACAATGAATTTACCCAAAAGAGCCACAGTAGTGTGATGTTGATCACTAATTTGGCTCCTGAACCACTGAGGTCTGAGTATCACTGATATAAAGGAAGAATCAGCGGAAAACATCTAAGTTTTGAGGTCAAGCTTTATAAATATGGCACAAAAGGTCAGCCTCAGTAATTTAGGAGACTGCCTCATTTTCAAGAGGTAACTAGGAATTTAAGCTCCAGTCACTTTCACTTAGGTATCTTTGAAAGTTTTCCCAGGGTGACTTGAAATAATCAGTTTAAATCACTGAGTACAGTTAATCCCTCTATTTAATGAATCATTTAGCAGTAAATATGAAACATGCATTGATGAAAAGTTCATGTAGCCAAAACATTTAATTTAAATGTTGTTGTTTAATAAAAACACATTTTATATGCTGTTTTGTGTGTTTAAGTTCCAGTAACCATCTAATTACAGCTTGATAAAATTCATGAGCAAAAAATATCAACCATTTTCTAACATACTAAAAATGTGCAACTAAGAAGAATCTGAAAAATTAAACTACACAATTTCTTAAATAAATGTACAGTATATCTTTACAGTGTAGGTAGGCAAACAGATGTACCAAATTTACTGGTAACGCTCTATTTAATTGTAAATCAACATGTTTTAATGGTTATATCAACCAATGAAAATGTACCTTTCTTTAGAAAGCAACTGAATTACAAATGGAAAAGTTGTTTAAAATTGATTATTTCAATTGAGGCTTTCCACTTAAATCACCTTGGTTTACATCAATCCACCTTTGTTTGTAGCCCTCACATCGCAAAAAAACCCAACAAACAAACTTGGAAGTATGAAGCAATTGCACCCTAAAGGCTCAGAAATCAAAAGGAAAAGAAAAAGAACCCAAAAATCTCATGAGCTTGAAACACTTGAGGCTGGCAACCACAAATTGTGGCCTGTAAAAGTTTCCCCTATAAAGTTAATTATTTCCCCAAATGGACAGTTTTGATCAGAAGAAGGATGGTCCTGTGGTTAGGGCACTAGCCTAGGACTTGGAGACCTGGATTCAATTCCTTGCTCCATCACAGACTTCCTTTGTGATCTTGAGCAAGTCACTTCACCTTGTAGACCATGAAATTTCAGCTAAGCTGGGCCTAACTTTTAAAATTAAACTACCAAATTAATAGGTGCATATTGCAGAATATGTGAAATGGTGGCTGGAGTCCCTTTTGAAAAGGGGTGATTGTTTCTCATTGCAACACACCCATGCTGTCTTTCTATTCTCAAAGTATGTCTGGTATTTCATTAAGATAACTGTTTATTAATTGCCTCTCTATCTGGACCATTTTCCCTAATGAATTTATCCTCTGGGAGTAACTCATCTATGCAGTAAACAGAAATGGGTTAAATGCAGGGTGTGCTAGACCTCCACGGCTCCAGACCTCTCAAAATACCTTATGATCAAAGCTAATGGCTGAATGCCACCCCAGGTATTGCTCAATTTAATCACAACAACCCCAATACCCCTTTGTTTGAAGGGTGGAACACTGAAACTAAAGAACAAATCTAGGTGGCTAGCACCCTTTTCACTAATTAAAGCACATGGGTCTCTTCCTCTTGTATTGTTTTCTGGAATTCCTGTGTTTACTCATGTAAATTACCAAAATGCTTTGAAAAACATTGGATTTAAGAATATAAAAGAGAAGCAATGGAAATAAGCAAGCAGGCAAGCTTCAAGAGAAGAAGAATCACTCTTGTCAAGAAACTGAGAAGAACCACCATCTTGCCCAGCTGCCTTCTGAGACCACGGATCCAGGCTCTCGAGGGAAGCTGCTAAGAAACCATCACCGCCTCTTGCCTGCATTGGTGAGGATAATTGCTTTTGCAGCTAAAATATACTGGACTTTTGGTTTGGGGGCTCATTTGATATGTTTATAAGTATAGTAATTAAAGTCTTTCTGTCATTATCGAACGAGAGTCATGTCAATTCCTGAGCACACTAATAGCAGATCCCAGTCTGTGAGTTAACAACCTCTCTGTGCCTCAAGTCTCCATCGGGAAAATGGAGATAACAGTATTTCCCTACTTCACAGCTCTGATGACAGAATAAATAGATGCTCAGATATTCCAGTGATGGAGGCCAAGTATCTAAGATATCTAGATAGGAGAACCAATAAAGTAATGCAATCTGTACACTAAATTTGGATTCTAATTTTAAAAAAATTAAAAACAAACTCTGCAGCACAGCTGATGTCTACATACCAAATATTCTGCTGCTAGAACAAACACCAAAATGGACTTTTAATAAATAAATGGACTTTTAAATATTTTAAAAATGGACTTTTTTGGGGGGAGGGGGATGTGTCTTATTTAAAAAACAAAAAACCTATTAAGGAAAAAAGATGAGTTGTGATGTGGGCAAATTCCAAGCCTTCCAGATCTGTCAGTCCTGAGTCATGCAAGCAGTCAACTTTAAATCAATGAATATCAATCTAGAATGGCATAAAGCTGGAGATTGGCAGCCCTATTTACCTTTTCACAACACAGAAACAAGGAAACCTTTAATGAAATTGAAAGTCAGCAACTGAGCCTGTGGAATTCATTGCCACAATATGTCACTAGGGCCCAGCGCTTAGGAGGACTGGGCATTTATACAGCTACTGACTAGAGCATCCACTTGTATCAGGTAAGAGTAAACCCAAGCATACTCCCCCCGGGGTTTGGAAGTGATAAATACCCTCATGCTACAGGGCAGAGCCCTACACTGATGGGGTTCAGGAAGAAGATTCCCCCCTTGGGGCAGGTTATTCCCTCACTACCCACTTCAGGTTTCTTGCAGCGTCCGTCCGTGCCGAGGCTCGGTGGGAGACGCTCTTCTGGGCCAGCACCGAAACGCTCCCCCCGTGCCCCCAGCCAGGCGTTCCCAACACCTCACACAGCACAGCTGGCCGCCGTTCCCGGCTGCCCTGTTCCTCCCTGCAGGAGCAAGGCGAGCCCCTAGCAACCCCCTTTGCGCTCCCGCCTTAGGTCCGCTGCCCCCCAGGATAGGGCATGACGTCAAATGAGCTGCACCTGCCCAGCGTTTCCAGGAGGCCGCCCCCCGGTCACTCCATCCCGCGCTCCGACAGCCCTAGCGCCGCGCGCTGCCTGCAGCCCCCGCCAGGGCAGGGGCAGGGCGTCCAGGCGCTGCAGGCCCCGGTCGGGCTACTTCATCACTAGACCCCTCAGCCTTCTCAACTGCCGGCAGCCCCCGCGCCAAAGAGAGGCTGAGGGTGGGGTGCCAGGGGCCGAGGCCCACTGAGCGCCGCCCACGCGGCAATAACGGCATTTTTTATCTTTACCTTCATCTTCTCACCCGGAGCTCGCTATTCAATATCTCGGATGCGCATGCGCTGCCACTCCAAAGGAAGGGGGAGCGCGGCCCTCCTGCTAACAGCGTCCCTGTCACCCAGGAGATCTGGGGGGCGGGAGCGAAGGGAAGAGCCTCTGGCACCTCGGCCAATCACAGCCTCCGGAGCCAGTGACCAGTTCCGTCCATAAACTGTAAATAAACGCTGGGGCAGGGGATGGAGAGAGCCGAGCTAGAGGCCGCCGCTGCCTACCTGCCATCACCACCACCACCACCAGGGCCCTCCGGTAGGGGGCTGCGCTGCGCTGCGCGCTGCCGGAGCCGGCCTGGCTCGTTTGTGGGGGCTGTATTCTCCGTGCCAGCTCGGCCGCTGGCGGGGCCCGCAGGCCTTGGGTGGTAGAAGCCTCGCCTCGCCTCGCCTCAGTCACGCGCTCCTAGAGTCGCAGGGGCAGCCGCGCTGCTGTGGGGTAACGGGGCTACCCCGCAAACCAATGGCCTGAGCCTGCGTGGGATGGGGATGCTCTGCCCCGCTGGGCTCCCCGCTGCCATTTCCCCGCAGGCCTGTTACAAATCCCCATGAAAAGCCCCTGCCCTGAGGCTCTTACAGTGTAAACCAGAGCGACCCCACTAGAGACAGTCTGACAGGAGCCGAGGGGGCGGAGTGCAAGGTCTTGCCGGCTGGCGGGCTGCTCCTGCCTATGGAGCGAGTGTGGGGGTACTGCACTTGCTGCTTGAAAGCCAAGGAAGTTGTGTGTTGACCCCAGTAGCCTGAATGAACCGATTAGTGCTTCTAAACTTACGAGCTGTCTTACTGATAGACGTTCTTCAGGTTGAAGCAGGAGCAGAGAATGAAAAAATGATTGGTTCTAGGGCTCTGCCTTTTGCTCCTGATGAGCATGACTCATCCACCTTTGTCAGCCGCTGGAAGGGTGATCAGATTGCAAGTGTAAAAATTCAGGAGGGGCAAATAGGCACCTATATAAAAAAAAGTCTCAAATATCAGGCCTCTCCCTATAAAATCAGGTCATCTGGTCATCCTAGCTGCTGGGCCAGCAGGTGGGGAGAGTGGGGGAAAGGGCAGTTTGCCCCCACCCCTCAAAATTGAGTGGCACTGAATACCCCCCTCGCTTTGATCAGTCACAACACCCAAACTGGGAAGCCAGACCCTCAGCTCTAGGGCAGCAGCCAAATCAGTGCTTTAGGATGAGTACAGTCCAGGCTCCCTCTCACTTCCTCTCTCCCCTCCTCCCACCAGCCTTACATCAGTGGTAAATTTTTGGAAAGGGGGGGGGGGGAACTTCTGTGTAGCCCTGAACAACTGACTCCTTCATCCTCCTTCACTTTTCCCTTTTTTTGGTGGAGAGCTCACATCAATGGAGGATAGGCTATCTACATGCCACCTTGAAATTCAGCAGCTCTGGAAAGAAGAAAGGATCCAGCCAGAATGGAGAAAAGCAATAGCCAGTAATGACTCTTTTTCTGGAGATGATTGAGTTCTTCTGAGCACTCATAACTCTCACTGATGTTGACCCATATTAGTTGCACTGATCCTTGATACTGTGTCTCAGTAACCATTCTTATATCTGTAAAGTACTGGACATGATTCCTCTCTGAGCACTTCATTGGGCAGATGAATGCTGAGCATGCTGTCTTTGCAGCATGCTTAGTAAATAAAAGGCCAAACTTGAATCCCAAACTAATTTTTCAAGAGGGTAGTGTTCAATGCTAGCATTAAGGGTATAGATGCTTTGGTTTTTATCACCAATCTTGATAGGAGCTCTATAGCTGCCACACAATAATGCAAGCCGAACGATGTTGAAGGAATGCCATACTGTTTTGTCTATATGGAGATTGGGGTGTGAAATGGGAGGAGATTGATGGCCCACACAAAAAGAAAAGTACAGCCCCACTGGTCATTCATGAATAGCCTTGACAGACTCTTCAGGATTAGAAAACATCCGCTTTCACCTCTCAGGAGAGCAGATCACTGCCTAGGTTAATCACAGCATCTGAAGGCACACAACCCTTCCCTATTGTAAAGCAGAACTACATCCACAAGATCATACATTTAGGAACAAAGAAGTTGGTCAGTTACCAGCTCAGGGATTGTATTCTGGAAAGCAACAACTCTGAAAAGGATTTTGGGCAAGAATAGATAGAATGCAATGGAATATGAGGTCCCATTGTGATACTGGAATAAAACAAACTAACATTCTTGGATGTATAAATGGGGGAATGATGTGTAGGAGTAAGGAGGTGATATTACTTGTGTATATGATATTGGAGAAACCACCCCTGCAATACTGAGATCAGTTCTGGTATGACAAGACCCAATGATGGGAAGTTTAAATTAAAATATAAAAACTTTTTAATCAGTAGAACAGCTTACAAAAGCGAGTTATCAATTCAGTATCACTTGAAGTCTTTCAGTCGATATTTGATGTCCTTGTAAAATATATGGTATAGTTCAACAAGAAGATATTAGGCTGAACAAATGTTAGCAAGGAAGAATAATTTACTTGACTGCAGGAATGCTTGGGTAAAATTGGGCTTGCTTAAAAGTGCACAGAATTAGACTTTTATATTATAATCAGATGAAACTGTATGACATCTTTTTGTTGTTGCCTACCAGTTTACTATTCCTTCACTGAAGCAGATGTTCAATTTCAGCAAACACCGTCCTCTTTAAAACAGCCAATGTATTTGAAGACTTATCCAGTCCCCCCTCCGTTTTCTTTTCTCAAAGACTAAACATGCACAGTGTTTTTAACCTTTCCTCATAAGTCAGGTTTTTTAAACCTTCTATCATTTTTGTTGCTTTTCTCCGGCCTATCTCCAATTTATCCATATCTTTCTGAGAATGTGATGCCCACAACCCAACATAGTACTCCATCTGAGGCCTCACCCGTGGTGATTAGAGTGGGACAATTACCTTCCATGTCTTACATACAACACTTCTGTTAATGCACTCCATCACAACTGCATCACATTGTTGGCTCATTTTAAGTTTATGATACACTATAGGATGTCCCAGATCCTTCCCAGCAGTACTACTGCCTAGCCAATTATCCCACATTTTGTAGTTGTATACTTGTGCTTATTGAATTTCTTCTTGCTGACTTCAAACCAAATCTCCAATTTGCGAAGGTTGTTTTGAATTCTACTCCTGTGCTCCAAAATGCTTGCAACCACATCCAGCTTGGTATCATCCACAAATTTTATAAGTATACTCTCCACTCCATTATCCAAGTCATTAATGAAAATATTGACTAGTCCTAGACACATGAGAGGCCCCTACAGGACCCCAACTAGCTATGCCCTCTTCCCTTCAGTCTGATAGCAAACCATTGAAAACTACTCTTTGAGTATGGCCTTTCAACCAGTTGT
Source organism: Emydura macquarii macquarii (assembly GCF_026122565.2). Classification (NCBI taxonomy): domain Eukaryota; kingdom Metazoa; phylum Chordata; order Testudines; family Chelidae; genus Emydura; species Emydura macquarii. The sequence continues at coordinate 7,332,334 of NW_027133265.1, forward strand.
GCACCCATTTTATAGTAATTTCATTTAGACCACATTTCCCTAGCTGGATGATGAGAATGTGATGTAGGACGGTATCAAAAGCCATACTAAAATCAAGATGCATCATATCTACAGCTCCTCCCCCCTTGCCTCCCCCCATCTACTAGGCCAGTAATGCTGTCAGAGAAGGAAATGGTTTGGCATGACATGTTCATAAGAAATTCATGATGGCTATTACAGTTTCTCAACCACAGATACGTGTAACTCTTGGGGGTGTGCAGAGGTCTTCCAGGGAATACAACAACTCATCTAGATATTTGTCTAATTTTACACCAGGCTACATAAAAAGCACTAGCGAAGTTAGTACAAACTAAAATTTCATACAGACAATGACTGTCATACTGCTCTATATACTACATCAGTATTTCTCAATCTGGGGGTCGCAACGGCTAGCGGAGTAGTGAGGAGGGTTTAAGGGGATCGCAAATGTAGGGCCAGCATTTGCAAGCCGTGCAGTTGCCTGGGGCCCCACACCACAGGGGGCCCTGCAAAGCTATGCTTCAGCCCCTCTGCCTGGGGCTTAGATGAAGCCTGAAATCTGCCATCTGGGCCTGAAATCAGATGCCTGAAAGGGGTACAGTAGTCTGGAAAGGTTGAGAACCACTAGGTTATTACTTTTAACCCTATTATGCTCCAGATGCTTACAAATTAATTAATAGTTTATTCTAGTAACTTTTCAGAAGGTAGAACTTTCAAAGGTAGGCTGACAGATCTATAATTCCCCAGCTCCTCTTTGTTCTCTTTTAAAAGATAGATACTATGTTTGCCCTTCTCCTGTCCTCCATGAGTAATCAAAGATACTTGCTAACAGTTCAGAGACTGTTTCAGCTACTTCCTTAAGTACCCTATGGTGCATTTCATCAGGCTCTGCCAACTTGAACACATTTAACTGATCTAAATATTAAACATATTCTTTCCCTATTTTTGCTTGCATTCCTTCCCCCTTGTTGTTAATATTTTGTTAAGTATCTGGTCACAATTAACCTTTTTAGTGAAGATAAACCAAATAGGCATTCAACACCTCAGCCTTCTTGATATCATCCAGTATTACCTCTCCATCACTGCTAAATAAAGGACCTATGTTTTCCTTCATCTTTCTCTTGCTCCTAAAGTATTTATAGAACCTATTCTTATTGCCTTTAATATCCCTTGCTAGATGTAACTCAGTTTGTGCCTTAGCTTTCTGATTTTTCTCCCACAGGCTTGTACTATTCTTTTGTACTCATCCTTAACAATTTGTCCATGTTTTCAGGATTCCTTCCCTAAAAAGCTCATGATGCAGCCATATTGGCCTCTTACTATTCTTCCTATATCCTTCACAATCACGGTAATTTGCTGTTGTGCCTTCAATATTGTCTCCTTCAGAAACTGCAAGCTCTACTGAGTTCCTTTCTTCCTTAGATTTCCTTCCCACAGGATCTTACCTACCAGTTCTGAGTTTGTTAAAGTCTGCTTGTTTGAAATCCATTGTCCTTATTATGATGCGCCCACTCCTTCCTTTCCTTAGAATCATTAAGTCTCTCATTTCATGATCACTTTCAAATTGCCTTCCATCTTCAGATTTGCAACCAATTCCTCCCTATTAGTTAGAATCAAGTCTAAAATGGCTGTCCGCCAGGTTACTTCCTCCACTTTCTGGAACAAGTAGTAGTCCCCAATATATTCCAAGAATTTACTGGATATTTTGTGTTTTGCCACTTTGCTTTTCCAACAGATGTCTCGGTAGTTAAAGTTCCCAATTGCTACCAGGTCCTGTGTTTTGGACATTTATTTGTTCTTGAAATGCCTGATCCACTTCCTCTTCCTGATATGGTGGTCTATAGTAGACCCTTGTTTATTCCCCTTTTATCTTCAACTTTCAATGTATCTTGACTTTCAGCTGGTCTGCCTCTCATCTCCTTTTGGACCTCAGACCAAGTGTATATATTCTTGATTTATAATGCAATAATACCTCCCTTTTTTCCCTGCTTGTCCTTCCTGAACAAGCTACTCCTCTACCAATTTCCCAGTCATGAGATTTATCCCACCAAGTCTCTGCGATGCTGGCTAAATCACAATTTAGTTTATGGACTAATCATCGAAGATTAGGGTTGGAAGGGACCTCAGGAGGTCGTCTAGTCCAACCCCCTGCTCAAAGCAGGACCAACCCCAACTAAATCATCCCAGCCAGGGTTTGTCAAGCTTGGCCTTAAAAACCTTGAAGGATAAAGATTCCATCACCTCCCTAGGTAACCTAGTCCAGTGCTTCACCACCCTCCTACTGAAAAAGTTTTTCCAAATATCCAACCAATTGCCCTAACTGTTACTTGAGGCCACTGCTCCTTGTTCTGTCATCTGCCACCACTGAAAACCGCCTAGCTCCATCCTCTTTGGGATTCCCCCTTCAGGTAGTCAAAGGTTGCTATCAAATCCCCCCCCCACTCTTCTCTTCTGCAGACTAAATAAGCCGAGTTCCTTCAGCCTCTCCTCATAAGTCATGTGCTCCAGCCCCCTAATCATTTTTGTTGCCCTTCACTGGACTCTATCCAATTTGTCCAAATCTTTCTTGTAGTGGGGTGGCCCCAAACTGGACACAATACTCTAAATGAGGCCTCACTAGTGCCAAATAGAGGGGAATAATCACTTCCCTCGATCTGCTGGCAATGCTCCTATTAATATAGCCTAATATGCCGTTAGCCTTCATGGCAATAAGGGCACACTAATACTTTCAGTTCTTCCTATTTATTCTCCATACTCCTTGCATTTGTGAATAGACATTTAAGATGTTGATCAGATTTCCCCATTGTTATTCCACTTGGTGTTCCTATGATGCTACTGTAATTTTCCATCCCCGCAACCCCCACCCCCTTTAGCCCTCTGTTAAGGTCATTTTTTTAATACCTACCTGTGGACTTTTGTCACCTGCTCCCTTTGAACCTAGTTTAAAGCTCTCCTCACTAGGTTGGTGAGTTGGTGTGCAAAGATGCTCTCCCCTTCTTGGTTAGGTGGATCTCATCTCCTTCCAGCAGCTGTCCTTCCTGGAACAGCATCCTGTGGTTGAGGAAGCCAAAGCCCTCCTGTCAACACAATCTGTGCAGCCATAAATTCATCTCCATGATGCACATGTCCTTGTCTGGCCCCTTACCCTCATGAGTTCTAAGACATAATGCTGTTATAAGAACATAGAGACTGACATGCTGATCTGTCCAGCCCAGTATCCTTGGTCCTTGATGACAGCTAGTACCAGATGCTTCAGAGAAAGGTGCAAGAAACAGAGTTGTCAGTTATGGAGTAATCTGCCCATATAGAATAGGAGAAGAGTATATGTGGTTAGTACCTTCCTTAATTTATTATTAGTCTGTTAATTGATATAGGCTAATGAAAGCCCAAATATCAACTGGCTCTAGTTAGCCTCTTTCTCTACTGTCTCATCAGAGACACCAAAGATTGAATGGGCATAGAAACTAGCCTAACTTGTCACTCCCTAAAGTTGGTTCCTCCAACAAAAAAATTAGGCACAATGCACATAGGCATTGACAAGGTAGTGAAAATACTTGCATGATTACTGCCTATGCTATATCTGTATTGTGAAAAAAGGAATGTAGTCTCGAGGTTTGTCATTCAAGCACCTCTGATGAAAAACAAGTCACTTAGCTAACAGTATAATCCCATTTAGAAAGGTGGTCTACAAGAGGTATGAAGAGTATGGTCCTCTTCGAATGCCTAAGAGTTTTGTTTATGGTGATGGGATATTACAAGGAAGAACAATTATAAATGTCTGACAGAGATGTTTTTGTAAAAATAGAAGTCCAGCATGATGAGTTTTAAAAAAAATAACGTAAAGCAGCTGAAATAAACCAGTTTGAAATGAGCTAATCCACGTAAAAAATGTTTATATTACAGATTTCACAAATATAAGGCACTAACCCGCCAAATGACTATTCTATTTTAAAGATTTTAACAGTATTCAATTTATACTAAACGATCACCAGCTTACATTGAAAGATAAATTAATGAATCAAACATTACAGATTTCATCACAAAGTTTTAATGCTCAATAATTTCTTTTAAAACAATAAATAGTTCATTGAGAGCATTAACACTCACATTTGTATTTAAAAATTACAAATGTACAAATACTTTGGATATCAGACACTTTCACAAACATTCAAAGAGCCCACATTTTCAAATTTTCCATTACAAAGAAACACAACAATGTATTATACTGTTTGAAAACATAAGAAACAAGGCACAGAAAAGCAAATGCCAAAAAAGAAAAAAAAAACAAAAACCCAATTTTCAGAGAACATTTGGAATGTCCACACAATTCTGTGTAATGAAATATAACAATCAAACAAAAAAGGCAAATTCTAAAGTATTTCAAAGGAAGTTCACTATATTAAATAATGAGACTAACTGGGTCTGATCCTGTGAGGCACTCTTAGTTCTATGCAAGGTGTTGAACATCCTCAACTTTGGGCACTTAGCACGCACCTTGTAGGATTAACACCTTTATTTGTTGAAGTAACATTTTAGGAAAAAACAGCATAAGTGTTTCATTTCACCTTATAAAATTGTACTCTTCAAATTAGTGCAAATCCCCATTTTAAATGCAATTTAAACGATTATCACAGATCTTTTTGAACCTTCATGTAATGGAATGCTTAGGAGTTCCCAAAGCACTCATATTAACTTCTGCTGGGTCACTTTTAATCACACTTCAGATCTCTTTTTTACTTAACTTATTTTTAAAGGAGAACCCCACAAAGAGGAGTTACAATCAAGTATAAATAATATGAGATGGAATTAAGTAAAGAAATATACTGCATGTTACATAAAACCTTTAAAAATGCAGAGTATACGCATAACTCCTGCAGAAAGCATTAAGTAACAGATTACTCTCAGCATAATAATAAGACAATATTTAAAATAAGGCTTTGGTTAAATAAAAAGGCTGCTAAACCTCAATTATGGTGAAAAAAAGTGCAATATAGTCACCTTCATCTCCAAGGCAAGAAATAGGCCTGCCATTTACAACTGGTTTGCATTGGTTTGTCTGTCTGCACTGAAAAATAACATCCCACATAGCTGTAGCAAAACACCTTCAGTATCGGCTAATTAAATATCTAGGGCCTGATCCTGCAAATTCTTTAAACCCATTTAAATCAGTGGGACTACTTCTGTAAATAAAGACACTCCAATGCATGTTTGCAGGGTCAAGGCCCCTAATCTGTAACATTCAATTATTTTAGAATAGATTCACTCAGTTTCTTAGCATTTTCTAATAAGTATTTGTTGGCAGATCAACTGGCCACAGTACATTAGTTTACAAATACATTTCTTGTATGTATATGGTTTGTAACATAAGATAATTTTTTTTAAAAAGTGCTTATTATTGGTCCATTAAAAATTGTTTAGCTGTATGCTATCTTAAGACCAAACACTTTGCTCTGTGGAAAATACACAGTACCTCTGTTTACTGGTAATGTATTAATTCACTTGGGAAAAAAGTCGTGAGTCTATGGAGGAGAACAGTATTCTCATATCCAAAATAATTAGAGTTTTACAGTCACAACACATGCTCCAGCTCTTCCTAGGCACAATGGTGCAACCTATAAGAAAAACAAAAAATGATTGGCGTGTGGTATGTTTAAAAACTAAATATAATCAACTTTATTAAAAAAGACATATTTCCAAAACTGATGATATATCACAGTAGTTAAGATTGTAAGTCATACTTTTAGTTGCTTTGTAACCTGATTTTAAAAAATAACAAAATGGGCTGAAGTTTGGCATTAAAATGCTCAGAAAAGCAGCAATATTTTCTTCTGCATGACCATATTTTGCTCTCTCGAAAGTCAATGGCAAACACCATAAATCCCAGCAAAAAGTACTCTTCATGGTAAAATAATATCTATTTGAATTTAAAAAAATCAAATATTTTTGTTATAATATTTTAAAATGGGATTATTCCATGCTGAATAATCACACAATTTTCTTGACATTGGCCAAGATTTTCAAAAATAAGAAAACGGGATCTGATGGGTGCTCAGCACTTCTGAAAATCAGAAAATGTATTCAAGTGCTATCCCCCCTACTGTCTGTAATCTTCTCATTGTAGGTAAGCGCCTGGGGACAGGTATCTTACCTTTTTTCTTTACTGGGAGGAACCAAGCACACTTTTGACATCACTAAAATACATAATACCACATAATTTGATTAGAAACTGTACCTGTGTCCACTCATTGGTCTGGGGTTCATAGGACTCCACTGTATTAAGATAGGTTTGCCCATCATATCCTCCAACAGCATACAACTTGTCACCAAGAAGACACACTCCCACTGCATCTCTGCTAATGCTCATTGAGGCCACAGCAGTCCACATATCTGTTTTTGGATCATACCTGAAAGATAATTTTTGTAAAATTCTAACATTGTTGCCTAAAATTACATTAAAAATACTGAAATTGACTCCCTCAAAGTACTAGGCTATCTAGAGGAATCAGTAAGGGAGCATTCTGTCCTCGATGTTAAATTGAAGGGATTTCTTACTTGTTTAAATCTTTCCCTTAAAAGCAGCATTTGGTTAATCATTTCACTGAGGCTGTACGGTCAGTACCAGGTACATTCAGTAGATGTATTATCTCCTATGTGGCCAAACTTATTGTAGAGTCTCATGATTTCAGCTGAAATATTTTAAGTTGTAGTACACATAACAGTGTAGCGATAGGGTTAAATGGATTTATTTAGTAGATGGGAAAATACATGTAAAGTTGATAATTTCTGAAAGCATGAACAAAAATTCAAGTTATAAAAAAAAGCCTCATCTTGTCACATACAGAAACAGAAGAAGACTCCTAGCACTATTACCAATACATGACTTCATTTACCAGGATATATGAATTATTTGTTAAAGAGTTATTTGAATTATGATCTTGTAAAGTTTCTCCTGTAAGCTAAATATGAAAGGGAAAAGTAGCAAATGCAAGACACTTAAAATAGAAACAACTAAGTCCTTTTTAGTAATTATTTATCATTCCATGATCAGAATAAGCTTTTTGATACCTTTACCAGTTCACCTTTTCCTAAATCCTGCAAGTTGGACCATGTAGCTTGGAGTAGCTTGTATGATCGGGACCCAAGAAATCTCTGGACTGTGTTTATCTTTTTTAGTTTCTACACAACAGATTCTTTTTCTAAAAACTACATTTTCCTCTTTTATGGCCAAACATGCTCTGCTCCAGAATTAAGTTTTACTACCAGACTGTGTTAGAGATTAGTGCTCTCTTCATCTTGCAGATAGACCACTATTAAATCCCAAATTACATATTGAATATTATTTGTGTTGCTAAGGAGCTTCATTGGAAAAATAAGTTAACCAAATTGCTTTTTTTAAAAATAAATAATTTATAGAAAAAATGTTGATCTAGTGTACATAACAAAACTGTTCTGCAGCAATTTACAGAACTTTTCTTACCATAACCCAGTGTCATTAGGATCACTAATAGAGCGGTAGACAGGTGGTACACTGAAAATACTTAAGTTAAATTTGAATCTAGAACACATCAGAAGAGTCCTTAACAGATAGATCAGGAATTAGACTGGAGAGTCCAGACAAACTCATATTTTAATAATTTGTTTTTGACTGATACTCTGCAGATGTCTCATTTTCAGATTAGCTAGCAAAGTAAACAGGAAAACACAATGCCAAGACAACAACTATATATTTCTTGAGGGAATCACATCAATAAGATGCTTTGAACACACAGGACTATCAAAAGAAAACATATCCTTCGCTAAGAAGGTAACCAAAATCATACTTACGAAAGTGAGTTTAGGGGATGAAACTGGTGTTGATTTATTTGCAAGAGATGCAAAAATGTAATGAGATTTGAGTGTCTCTGTGGCACCTTTTTCTTTAGTGCACCAGATCTCTGTTGGAAGCACACGTTATTCATGCATAGTCATAGTGTGAAAGCATTGCCTGAAATTTATGCAGCAGGCAAAATGCATTATGTATTGAAAGACGGTGAATTATCGTGTTTGTTTTTCAATTTGATTTATATTATATTTATATAATATAATTGATTTATATACCAATGTGATGCTCTTGAAAACCTATCACTATATCACAATGTACAGTAGCAAACAAGAATTAATGAACTTCGCAGTGAATTTTATTAAGCTAATTTTTAGATAATTATATTTGCATTAAATTTATTTTATGCTGTTTTTGTAGGCATTTCAACATCTCCATCCCACTGATTTAGAAGGAGAGAGAGAGCAAATTAGAAATAACAAAACGTGTGTAGTGTAGCAATTTTATTCCAACCTGAGGGAGAAATGCAAATTAAAATTTGACGCAACAAAGATCACTTTAGTAATCCATTTTAACCTATTTTATAAATTTTCAAAATTCCTATTTATGAATATCATGTCATTCATAATCCTGTTTCGGAACTGAAATGACAACCACATGTGACATTTGGGCAAAAATTTATTATCAGCTTTCCTATGACCTTTCTTCAAGCTACAGCATTCCCCACTCCCTTCTAGAAACCAATTTGCAGTGGGTTGGGGCAGCATGTCTGCAAGCCTTTCTGCAACTTTCACATTTCATGTGCAATTCATTTTGGGGTGCACAGGATTAGTGCACTGAAAGTTTGAAAGCTGCATTTCTGGGGCTTAACTGGAAGGGTTTCTGAACTGAATCATCAAACAGAGGAGATTTATGAAGAAAGAAGTGGACTCACAAGAGTCAGAAGGCTGAAGGAAGTCACTGGAAAGAAAAAACTGGTAGCCTCTTGGGAGCAGGAGAGTTTGAAGTGGTCAAGTCCAGGGGAAGAAGCTGGCTCCCCTCCTGAAATTCCTTTCTTCTGTGAAATGCTAGGGCTGACCACAGTTCAGGGGGAGATTTAAAATAAAATCCTGAAGGATTTAGGAACATAAGTCACATTGCTTTTCTGTGAGGCTTGGGTTCCTTAGGTGATTTAGAAAATCTACCCCCCCTCCACCCCAAGTAAATAGTTGGCTTAGTAGGTCAGTAACAGGATATCATCCCAAACTTGTTGCAATAACAATTTTCTACCAATCCATTTAAACTTTTGGATGATTGCAATAGTGGACATGAATAGTGGACATAGCTGATTTTCCCATAATGTCAAGGGGACCCAGGAAAAAGGTGACTAAGGATTGGCAGAAACTGATTAGTAAATCATTTAAAAGTTACTCTATGAATGGAGAAAGTTCTATCTCTTGTGAAAGACCAGTTTGGGTGAAACACTAGTGCTTGTAGGTATCTTGACTAAACGTTTTTCTTAAAATGAATTCTGAATCCTTCAATGAGGTTGTTAGAAAACAGAATAATTTTTCTGGCTAGAAGTGCATTAAGAGGGTATTTTTACTCTGTTGGATATGAACAATATTATAAATAATGTTTTGATTACCTGGAATGCTTCTAAATATTTACTGGTATTAAATTATATGACCATTGTAGTAATAGGTTCTTTGTGAAAATCATGGTACACTTTTTCACTAGCACTGTCTTCATCTAGATATTACCTTTCCACACAGTCTGACAGCCTGGATGTCAAGTTTGATGCTGGAGCATCATGTCCACCAATAGCATACAGGAACCCATTCCAAGTAGTGACTCCCACACCTCCTCTTCTCTTTGACATTTGAGCACAGAGAGTCCATTTATTAGTATGAGGATCAAAACATTCTACAGATTTGAGACAAGAACTTCCATCCCGACCACCAACTGCATAAAGCCTGTAAAGAAAAGAAACCAAATGAACCCATAAAGTAAATATTCAGTAACAGTATTTCCTCATTTATAGATACATTTTTATACATGATACATCACGAAAATAAAATTAGTTAGAATGAATTTGGAGAAAAAATGTGGAGAAAAATATAACAGATAGATAATGACTGGGGATTGGGAAGATAGCTTTTTTCAAATGGTAACTTTGAATAATAATTATTAGATATTATTAATAATTTTCTGTTTATCTGACCCACTTTTCAATGTCTAGTCTTCATGATTGTTTTTTGCCTTTTGTCCTTCATGGTGTTATGATCATAGGATTTTTTTCTATAACATTTATCTTTTCAAACCTTTATAGAAAAAGCCAATTTTAACTTGTCCTAAACTAAAAAAAGTTTACCTCTGTTCCAAAGAGCAGAATAATTATTTCAGTAAAGAATTGTTATACAATGTTTTTTCAAACTTTTCAAATGCAAAGGATGTAAGTTTTATATGACAGATGATTATGACTGAGGACTCTCTCAAATTTGTTAAGAAGAAAAGTTCAGAGAAAGATATTGAAATTTCAGTGAAAGGTTCTACAACTAGGACTCAGATGGAAGACAAGGTTTTGTTTTAATCTTTTTCCTTCAAATCATTATTAACACCTAATAAAGATAATCAAGCATTTAAAATACTGTCAAACACATGTGATGTCCTCAATGAAGCATTCATGATCCACCCTATGGATATAGGTGCTCTTGAAATTTTTTACCCTAAACAGAGTTGAATGACTAACTGATTTTTTGGTTTGCCAGCAGTTCCACAAGTAGGAGCAGGGAATCAAACTTTTTTTAGTTTGACTTAAACTGAATCCAAAAATTGTGATAAATTTTGGTGAATCAAAAAGATTTATTTCAGGTTTAAGACCTTTTTGGGCCAAAACTATTGAGTGAATTCATCTCATGTTCACAAATAGTCTACTGGATAGTCCACAAACTGCATTTTTCAATGAATAATCTACTAGTCCAAAAATTTTCACCCAGTTCTACACCTAAGTGATTTAAGAGTCAAAGTCCCATTTTCAATAGTAACTTAGGCACTTTTGAAACTGAGACGTAAGGGTTTAAGTCACTTACATGCTTTTGAAAAATTTTACCCTTATACAATAAAAGTAATAGATTTTTAAAAATTTAAATATATCTTCTTGAAATCAGAAGTTCAATCATATGTACTGCAACACAAAAGGGATCAGTTACATCATTTAGCAACCATTCAATACATTTTAGTTTTCCTCAGTATTGGTAGCAAGCCATCATAATAAGCTACTGCTCCAAAACAAAGCTCCCAAATACAATTTAAAAATTACATTATTCACCATGGAGGAGGTCTCTGTTTCCTTTCTTTAGTGCAACTCCCTCAGCATAGCTGGGTAGCATCCACACTGGACTGAGATAAAATTGTCTAGCCTTTCCCCTAGCAGTGGTATGCACTTCAGTCTGATTACAGGAGAAAGAAATAAAATAAAAAGAAAATGAAGTTGTTACCCTAGTTTAAGAGGGAAGGAAGGACAGAGCATAATGCTGATGGAGCTGCACTTGAAAAGGGAAAGAAAAATGTAACTCCTCCACAGTGTGTAACCGCAGCTTCCACGTCCTCTCAGTTTCATTTTAAACACAGCTGGGTACATCATTCAGTACCAGAGCAGATAGCAGAGGGTGAACCTGCATAACATAATTTCAGTGAAGAAGCAGAAACAGTTCACCAAAAAAATTAAACTAAAATAAGGGCATCTCATAATAAAATTTGAACATCCAGCATAATCTCCAGGAAACTACATACCAAAAAGCGTACACTATTTAAACAGACACTTTTGCCTAAATTCCAAGATGGTGGTTCCCCTGGTAGAATGAGCATATTGAAGAAAAAAAGTGCTTTGTATTGAGGCTTGATATGCCTCTTTGAAACATGGTACAATAAAACTCAAAACAACAGAGCCATATCAAAGCCTTGTTTAACCTGTTAATAAAAAACAAAAACCCAACATTCTGCCTCCAAATTTTAGTTCTTGATATATCCTCACATCCACTAGATGGTGTAGTCTGCCCTTTTCTAATACACAAAGGTTTTTGGCTCACTCTACTAACAGAAACGACGAGTCCTGTAGCACTTTAAACACTAACAAATTTAATTTCTGCAGGCATAAGCTTTCGTGGGCTGCAACCCACTTCATCAGATGCAAGAAACAGAAATCAGATAGGGGATATATATATACATCCAAGGGTAAGGAACAACAATGGGGACGGTAGGTGTTAGCAAAGTCCATTCAGTTAGAGTAGATGAGGCCTATTCACAACCATTGATTAGAAGATGAGAATGTGTGAACAGTGACAATTACTTCTAGTAATGAGATAACCATTTCAAGAGCTTTTCAAAACGATGAACAATTAAGGCACTACTTTAAGAATGGATGGAAAAATCCAGTGTTAGCTGCACTGCATAACAGGTGAACCTGAAGAAAAATTCAGAAATTAATAATGACAATCAGATATGGGCAACTTCCATGGTATCCACAAACAGCAATCCACAAACAGCAGACAGAATTGTGGATATGCTGCATACTCCATGCTTTTATTTTGAAGGATACCTCTCCAGGAAGTACTCTAATGAAGAAGTCAACACATCAGAAAAAGCCAGTTGGTTTAATCTGTGATATCACTCAAAGTACAATTCAAGAGGCATCCTGAAGTGCCATTATTCAAAATGCTTTCACAATCTGGTGCAGATAATGATACAGATTGAATAATCAAATCAACAGGTATTATAAATAGTAATTGTTATATTGTCAACATTTGCAAGCAATGACCATGCACAACTTTTCCTGAACTAAACATGGAAATAACAGATGTTGGAGGCCAGTACAATTTGAGTTGCTTGACCACTGTCGTACAGGCCTAGCATAGCTTTAGTTGCTTGCTTGGCTATTCTGACCCCTGTAGCATGACATTTTTTAGTTAGCAGAAATGAATAGGACTACTAAGTAACTTTGCAGATGTCTTAGTTTTTGCATACCACTGCACAAAATACACAACATGTATGTTCCAGCTGCACATAGATAACGGTAATAGGAACAGCAAGTTATCCTTAAACGTCTGGGGGTACATTTTTCATTGACAAGGGGCATATTTTTACACCGCCCCTCCTATCAACAGATGTTATTTTAACGACCCCAATTATCATAATAAACATAAAATGCAATTAAGAGTAAAAACCCAAAGTAAGTAATTAATATATATAATAATAAATTAAAAAGTAATGAAGTAAAAGTTGCTTATAAAAAGTATAAGAAGTTACTACTTAAGACAAAGGGGCATGTTTCATCAACACCTGACTCCGTGGGAGATGCTGCTGGTCAGACCAGAGGATCCACTGACTCGCTGGCGGAGCCCCTAAAAATGCCGTTCCTGTATACAGCCTTCTGAGTGACTGCTTAGCTTTTCAGGCTTAGTGAGTAGGATATATTTTAGTTAATTTTAGGCTTTGTATATCTATAAAAAGTAACATTTGATAAATACTAATTTTTTAGTAGTAACTGATATAATTTCATGTTTCAAATTAACACTTTTCAAAATATGGTAGACCAAATAGTCTTCACTAGTCTCATTGTTTTAATCCCCTCTTAAGAATGAATACACTACAAAATAATAACCTACTATGCAAATCACGTCCCACTGAAAAGTGGAGATGATTGTTCAAATAACTTTATGAGCAAGTAACTGGAGAATGTAATGAAAACGTTTTGAGAAATAGTGTAAAACAAACATACCAAACACTGGAATTTTTACGTTGGTCTATATTTTTAAAAAAATCACTAAACATCTGGAGGATAACAAACTTTGGACAGTCACTAATATGAATTAATGAAGGATAAATCTTGACAGACAAACTTGACAGCTTTTTTTATTACAATTACAAAATCAGTGGATGAAGAGGTATATGTAATATTCTGGGGTTTTTAGTAAACCATTTGACATAATATCCAATGAATTTTTACCCTCAGAATGAAATCAAATTGCCACATATATGAATAGCCACAGGGATTAAAAACTTGCTCAAAGGACCACAGGTATAGTAAGAGGTGAAGTACTGAAATAGGGATAGATACCTAAGCCCTGATTCAGCAAATTATTTAAGCATGTGTTTAACTTTAAACACGAGTACCTCCATTGACTTCAATGGAACTATTTATGCTTATGTTAGGCATGTGCTTACCTTGCTGAATCAGATGTAAACTTATCTGCAATGTGACATTGCAAAGAAAAAAGGTCAGTGGAATTTTGCGCTGCTAATGCAGAAGCATCACATCTAAGATTTGGAGCAGGGAGGTAATCTCTCTTTATACAGGTATGCATCTGAAATATCACATTCAGTTATCATCATTAGAAAGACAGACTAAATGGAGAGAGTTCAGATAACAACAAAACTAATAATAATAATGCTGTAGAGATTGATTTGAAAGGAAAGTTTAAAGAGAGTAAATGTGCAGCTTGGTTAAGGGCCTCTCTATACTGGGAATAACATTTACTGATGTAGCATCAGCATAACTATCTGGGTACAATATCCCCAGTACAGACAAGGCTCAAGAGATGATTACAGAATGTTATGATGACAGTCTACAAGTATTTGAAGGATGTGAACACCAAAGAGGGAAGAGCCATTTTTAAGTGCAGCACACAGATTCTAACTAGAAGTAATGGGATAAAATTAATATAGAAAACAAACAAACGAACTGTATATGAAGAAAAGCTTCCTAACTGAGGAATTTATCAAACTGAACAGTCCTCCACATGAAGTGGTGGAAGAAATGGTTACTTACTATAACTGTGGTTCTTCGAGATGTGATGCAGACATGTATTTCACTTAGGTGTATGCACACCCAGTGCACCAGAGCCAGAGAAATTTGCCTAGCAGTATCCGTAGAGGTGTGGCATTTGCACTTGAGGGCCGTAGCCCCTCCCCTGGCTACATAAGGTGGTGCTACCCTGACCCTCCCTCAGTTCCTTCACACCAAATGCCTGGAAACAAGACTCCAATGCAGAGGAGACGGAGGGTGAGTGGTGAAACACACGTTTGCATCATAGCTCAAAGAACCACAATTACAATAAGTAACTCTTTCTTCTTCTTTGAGTAGATGCAGCCATGTAATTCCACTTAGGTGACCCACAAGAGTACCCCCCACCCCACAGGAGGCAGGACTTGGACTCTACCTAGACAAGTACTGTATTTTGCATCTACCCCGGAAGAAGCAGTTATGGCATAATGGTTTGTGAATGTATGTACTGACACCAATGTAGCAGCCCTTCAAATGTTCAATATGGAAACATCAGTGAAGAATGCTATGGACGTTGCTTGTGCCCTTGTAAAATAAGCTTGCACCTTCTCAGGGAATATGTAGCCAAAGCTATTTCATACTTAGTATTGATACAGGATGTTATCCATTTGGAGATCATCTACGAAGAGACCGCTTGACCCTTCATGAGATCTACATATGACACAAACAAACAAGGTGAAGCACAAAATGATTTAGGCCTGTCCAGATAAAAGCTAGACACAGTCTGACATCTAACACATGGAGACGCGGCTCCTCCAGAGATGAATGCAGCTTGTGAAAGAACACAGCTAAATATACCACCTGGTTCAAATGAAAGTGAGAAACCACTTCAGACAAAAATTTTGGATGCAGTCATAAAGTCACTTTGTCTCTGAAGAATTGTGTATAAGGAAGCTCTGTCATCAGAGCCTCCAACTCACACAGCCTCCTTGCAGATGTTATCACAATGAGGAACATCATTTTTGGCACAAAAGAAGAGACAAGATGCCAGGGGCTTGAATGGAGGGGCTTGAATTTTAAGGCCACTAGGACTGAGTTAAAGTCCCATGGAGGAACCAGGTCTCCGACTGGAGAATGTAGATGAAGCAGCCTTCTAATAAATCTTGCTATCATGGCATTGGAGAAGACTGATCTTCCCTGACTGGGAGGAAGAAATGCCAATATGGCTGCCAGATGCACTTTGAATGAACTAAATGCAAGCCCCAATGATGGAAGGTGCAGCAGGTACTCCAAAATGTCCTGAATAGAAGCCAGCATTGGTTGGATTCCCCAGCTAATGACCACACTGAAAAAATCACTTCCATTTTGCTGAATAGGCCATCCTTATGGAGAGTTTTCTACTCTTAAAGAGGACTTGTTGGACAGTCATTAAACACTGCTCTTCCTCCTGAGTCACCCATGCAGCAGCCACACCATGAGATGCAGGGAACTGAGCTCAGGATGCAAGGTGCAGCCTTTGTTCTAAGTGAGTAAGTTGGGATGGGGAGGAAGTGGTATGGGAGGCTGAATAGACAATGTGAGAAGGTTGGAGAACCAGAACTGTCTCGGCCACACTAGGGCAATGAGAATTGTAGCCTGATTTTATGGTTATTAATTTATTGAATAGGATAATAGGTTTGCCAATTGCTCTAATTAAAGGATTCTGAGGTTCGTGTCCTAAATCAGGCTTCAGGTGAGTTTTGTAAGGACACCGGGTACAACACAGGAAGAATTCCAGTGATAACCAATATTTGTATAATT